>NC_092342.1:166179166-166862500 GCF_046630445.1 Rutidosis leptorrhynchoides | reverse complement strand
AAGATACAAATGAGGTTTAAGATGAAATCAAGTGGCAAACTTGAAGAATTGTTTAGTTTCATATGTTATAATCAATATTTTAATTCATTTTAATTGTCCAATGTTATTAGTCCACAGTTGACAGTCCAATAATTCATATATAGTTTAATATACAATATTCGAATTAATTAATACGTATCGTGACCCGTGTACATGTCTCAAACTCGATCACAACTCAAAGTATATATATTATTAAAGAATCAACCTCAACACTGTATAGCTAACTCGATCATTACTGCATACAGAGTGTCTATGGTTATTCCAAATAATATATATAGATGCGTCGATATGATATGTCAAAACCTTGTATACGTGTCCCGATATTTAAAGTGCGTAAAATAAATAGCAGAAATTAAATGACGATAAATAAAATTGCGAGAATATAAATTGCGATAATTAAATTGCGATAAATAAAATGTAATCAGCTAGCTAGGAACAGTTACCGTGGATTCTTAACAAAATTAATCATAATTAATTTGTTTGTTTCTAACAAATTTTATTTTTGTCCAATGTTTTCTTCATTATGCCACTTGTTGGATTCTGATAGGTCAAAATCCAAATATAAAATTGAATGAAAATGGTTATTCTGCGGTGAACGGATTCGTATCTCTGTAGATTTAAGTACGATAGTAAATAACTATTGAATCAGATTCGAATAATGTATAGTGTAACTTATTAATGTGAAATCTAAATATTCCTCGGGTATTACCTACCCGTTAAAATATTTTAACCATTAACAGTTTGTACAAAAGAATTTTTGATTACAATCTTTATGAAAACATATATACATATACATATTTTCTTCAGATATAATCGTGGATTTAATGAGTTAATATGATATTAATCTCATTTGATTTATCGTTAGAACTAGAACACATAATCTCTAAAACATTAGAAATTATATAATCGTCACGTAGAATGAAGATAATTAATGTAGAACGATTCGTAGAACGATAATTATACTTGAGGTACAGAATAAGATGTTGAGGCTTACGACGCGGTTGTGGTTGGGGTTGGTAATGGTACTGTTGGCGTTGCTGATGGTGGTACTGGTTATGCTGCTGGTGCTGCTGCTGGTACTTGTAACCTTTGAACCATATTCTCCAAAGCCACCACCCAAGCGCGAAGCTCATTGACTTCTTCTATTACACCGGAGTGATTTTCGGTTCGGACGAGCGGATAAATAAGATCTAGTATTTGATGTAGTATATAATCGTGACGAGATACTCTAAAAATGAGAGAGAAAATGGTGTTTCGGACAGGTTCACTGGTAAGAGCTTCAGGTTCTTCGCCAAGAGGACAATGTGGTGGATGGAAAGGATCGCCTTCCACTTGTCTCCAATGATTAAGAAGGCTACGAACCCATCAGATGAATTGGGGATGGCTGATTGGTTAAATTCATTCTGGTGACACTGCTTCTGGAGCTTAGGTGAACATCCATGTCGGAATAGCTGTCGGGCTCCAAAGAACTTGAACTAGTGACGAGTTCCATTTCGTACGATTGAATAAAAGATTTTTTGATATAAAATGATTTCTGGCTATCGGATGGTATTCTAATTACATAGAATATCTATATATATAGAACAAAAGATTTCGTAGATTACGGAAGAATTTGCGAAATATGTCAGGCAAAGTTTACAGTAACAGATACGTTAAGATATGAATTTTTGTCTATACACTATTCATGCAATCAATGCAGTAAGATGTGTCTAGACTAAGAATGATAAGCAAGTGATTCCCTAAGAATGATAAGCAGGTAATTTTTGACACGGAATGATAAGTAAAACTTTTGACATGCAGACACGGTCGAAGTCCAGACCCACTAATGCATCTTAACAACTATCTGTTAGACACACTAATGCAAGACTTGGTTCGCTAAGACCACCGCTCTGATACCAACTGAAAGGACCCGTTCATATCGATTATAAATGATTCACAATAGTTGATTTCATCGCGAGGTACTTGACCTCTATATGATACATTTTACAAACATTGCATTCGTTTTTAAAAGACAAATTTTCATTTCATCGAAAGTTGACAGGCATGCATACCATTTCATAATATATCTAAACTATAAATGACTTAATAATATTCTTGATGAACTCAATGACTCGAATGCAACGTCTTTTTAAATATGTCATGAATGACTCCAAATAATATCTCTAAGATGAGCAAATGCACAGCGGAAGATTTCTTTCGTACCTGAGAATTAACATGCTTTCAAGTGTCAACCAAAAGGTTGGTGAGTTCATTAGTTTAACATAACAATCATTTCCATCATTTTAATAGACCACAAGATTTTCATTTTTCATTTCTCATAAATATACGTCCTATGCATAGAGACAAAAATCATTCATATGGATTGAACACCTGGTAACCGACATTAACAAGATGCATATAAGAATATCCCCTATCATTTCGGGAAATCCATCGGACATGATAAAAAAAGAATCCGAAGTACTAAAGCATCCGGTACTTTGGATGGGGTTTGTTAGGCACAATAGATCTATCTTTAGGATTCACGTCAATTAGTAGATCGGTTTACTAATTCTTAGGCAAACAAGCAAAAAGGGGCATATTCGGCTTCGATCATTCAACCATAGAATGTAGTTTCAATTACTTGTGTCTATTTCGTAAAACATTTATAAAGCAGCGCATGTATTCTCAGTCCCAAAAATATATATTGCAAAAGCATTTAAAAAGGGAGCAAATGAAACTCACTCTACAATATTTTGTAGTCAAAATATTCATACGACGAAACTGAACAATGTAAGGTTGGCCTTGAATTCACGAACCTATATCATTTGTATATATATTAAAACACATACTCGCAAACGAACAATTTCATATATTATAACTTTATTTATTATATATTTAATTTGTATATATATTCGAAAATGATTATTATTTGTATATTTATATATATATATATATTTAAAAAAAATAATTAATTGGTTATATATATATATATATATATATATATATATATATATATATATATATATATATATGAATATTTATATAGAGCTTGTTAATATAATTAATTCATACTTATATGTAATATTACTTATAAGTATATTTTTATATACATAATAATATATAACATTAATAATAGTAAATAAAAGTTGCATTCGCTTATGATAATAACATTATTTATAATAATAATAATTATAATAAGAATCTTAATAGTATTTATGATACTGTTATTAAAAATTATAATAATAATAATAATTATGTAGTTGTAATGATATCAAAATAACGATTTTTGGTAAAAATGATAATAATTTCTAATATTAACATTACTAATAAAAATAATCATATTAATAATACTTTTGTTACTAATAACAGTAACAGTACTAAAAATGTTACAATGCTAATATTTATGAGAGTAATATTAATATGTAGTATGTTAGTAATAATAATACTTAATCTTAACAATAATAATAATATTTATTTTTGTAATTATAATCGTATTAATAGTAATAAATTATATTTACTACTTGTATTAGTAATATTAATAATAATGATAATAATTATAATACTTTTGCAAGTGATAATAATAATAATCTTTATAACATTAATAATAACAATAATAATAACAACACTAACAATCATAACAATAATTATAACAATAATCATAATCATAATCATAATCATAATAATAATAATAATAATAATAATAATAATAATAATAATAATAATAATAATAATAATAATAATAATAATAATAATAATAATAATAATAATAATAATAATAATAATAATAATAATAATTTTTGGTAAAGAAAAACTACCTCCAAAAGTGCTAAAAAAAATAGTTAGGAATATATCAAGAATTAGAACTGGATGAAGCATACTGATGAATGCTTTAGAGTATGAGTTGAGGGAGAAAGAATAAAAGGTGTAAGTTGCAAGGAAACGAAGGGGGTGGATTTATAATAAATTATCTGACAGAGTAATCAAAACAGATGATCACATTTAAAGCGGATCCTAATTCCCTTGATTACCGAAGAATCAAATCTTATTACAAAGATTTTCTCCAAATCTCTTGAACTTAGAAATCAATCATGTCTACGTCAAAAGATATGATGAATCTACATTTACTCATTTCACTCTTTTATGATAGCTCCACTCGTACACTTCACATAATCAAGCTGTTTTATCCATATTACTCAATGAAGATAAAACTCTAATTTACAACTCATATGAGTCATGAAAACATAATTATTGTCAGCCATGACCATCCCAATCATATTTCAGGATAAAATTTCTTTAACGGGCAGGTACTGTGACGACCCGGAAATTTCTGACCAAATTTAAACATAATCTTTATATAATTTCGACACGATAAGCAAAGTCTGTAGTGTTGAGTCTCAAAATGTTTGAACTATTTTAATAAGATCAATTGACCTTGACTACTTCCGACGATTCACGAACAATTGTATGTAAATATATATATATATATATATATATATATATATATATATATATATATATATATATATATATATATATATATTAAGTAAATAAAAGTGTATATATAATTGGGAATTAATAAAGTACGCTTTACAAATGAAAAATAATAATTAGAATAATTAGGTTACTGTTAAAGTAAATATATATATATATATATATATATATATATATATATATATATATATATATATATTTATATATATATATATATGTGTGTGTGTGTGTGTGTGTGTGTGTATGTGTGTGTGTTATTAAGAATCTATATATGATTAATATTAAAATATATAAAATATATAAATATTAACTATTTAGTAGATGTCATCATATAAAACAATATTACATAAAAAAAGGTATTATATTAAATTACAAGTTTGAATATAATTAATATATTAATAGAATCATTACTTTCATTATTATTATTATTATTATTATTATTATTATTATTTTTAATATTAATACTAATATTTGTATTAATAATATTATTACTTTAATATATATATATATATATATATATATATATATATATATATATATATATATATATATATAAAATTTGATATGTTTAAGTTGTATTATTATTACTATTAATGTTATTATTATCATTAATAATATTAATATCATTATAACTAGTATTATTATAAATATCATGAAAAAGACTATTATTATCATTTTTATTATCATTATTATTATTAATTTTATTAAAATTATCATTATCATATTATTATTTATCATATATTTTTACTAGTCTGTTTATCAATAATATTATTATTATTAGTAATATTATTAATTATTAATATTATTAATAGTATTAATATATTTGTTAATTATCAAAACTTATGAATTATGTATGTATATAAACAGATATATATAAATAGATATATAAAAAAAATCAGATACATAAATACATATATATATATATATATATATATATATATATATATATATATATATATATATATATATATATATATCAAATACGATTATTTATATATATATCATTACATATACAGCTAATTATATATATAATACTGTATTATACATATATATATATATAACATATAATTACGTATTCTGTTATATATATCACCATCATCTTTAATTTAATTATTTGATATTTAAAATCTTGATTGGTACGAATGGAATCAAAGAATTTTAACCTGTTCTTATTTTTCTTCCTTTTCTGTTCCTGATTGCAAAACTGTCGACCCAATTGTTGATACAAAACAAAACTTAACGAATCTGGTGCTGTATTAGTATCTCATTTACACTTGATATTAGAGTAGACTCGATTCAGTAGAAAGAACAGAAAAGAAAAATCAAATAAACATATAAAGAAACCGTTCACCTATGTTCTTCCACTTTTTAGCCAAAACTCGATCTAAAATTGTTTTTCAAAATTCTTAAATGCAGTTGTGCTTGAAATCATCTTCTCAAACTATCTGTAAAGTTTCCTAGTTCAATTTATCTTATCGAATTTCAATTTTCGAGTCAAAGTGTAATTTTCAAAAAGTCAACAAATGTGTTCATCGCGAAATTTGAATTAAACTTGATGTTTCAGGATCAATTGAGGATTCATAGAGTTTGTAAGAATGAATTAAAATCTTTTTCATGTTATAATTACAGCCTGAAACCTTCTAAAAATTCGAAATGGATTTGAAGTTCAATTGTGTTCATCGTGGGCTATACAGCCAAATTTTTTGTTATTGTCTGTTTTAATTAATTCAAAACAATTGATATGGTTGTTTTTTGGTTATTGAATAAATCTTAAAACGAATGAATAAACTGAGGTTGAAGGATTCTGTGGTCGATTTTGATTTGAGGTTGAAGAAGAGAATATAACAGAAAAATAATTACGACTAATAAATAATCGATTTGAGTTTTTAATCAGAAAAACAGAATTAGAGGGGTGGCGTGAGGATTGTATTGGTTAATGGGAGGTCTCGGGTTCGATCCTTGCTTAGTTCAATTTTTTTTTAAAAGGGCTTCTAAGGTAGTTTTTCGTATCAAATTTATTATTATTACTCTTATTGTTATTATTATTATTATTATTATTATTATTATTATTATTATTATTATTATTATTATTATTATTATTATTATTATTATTATTATGTTAAATATTATTATAGTTAGTATTATTAATGTTATGAAATTTACATTAAATCCATGGTATGATGATTATGCTTGTGAATCAAAAGTTTAATGATAATAAATGACGTGATTATAATTATAGTTTCAAGTATGAAAATATATATATAAACTATGAAGTATATAAAAATATGATTAACGATATGATAATATTCATGATTATGGCTATAATTATTATATATAAACTATGGATATGAATATCAAGTTAATATGTTTATTTCTTGGATGTAAGTCATGTATAATCGATTTAGGATTAAACTTTAAGATTTTGGTTATTAATTATATATAAGAAGGTATTATTATTAAAGTTACTATCATTAGTAGTAAAATTGTTATTAGTATAGTTATTATTATTATTAGTATTATTATTACTATCATTATTACTAAAAGTATTATTATTTTTTTAAAATAGCATTTTTATTAAAATTAGTATTATCATTAAAAATTATCATTTTTAAAAATTATCATTTTTATTGAAATTATCATTATTATTATTATCATTATTAATAACATTATTACTAACATGACCATAATTACTATCACTAAAAAGTAATTACTATTACTATTATTATAGAAATACAAATTCTTTAACTATTATAAATAAAATTTTATCAAATAAATATTAGTTACATAAAAACATATTTAATATACATAACATAACTATAATAATATGTTTATAATAAATATTAATTATTCATCTAAGGTTTATATAAAATTAACTATACTTAATTAATAAATAAAACCTATAAACTATTAAATATAACAATATATATATGTTGGCCTCGATTCATGAACCTATATCATTCATATATGCATTAATACATATTCTTGCAATCGAACAAATATTTATATACATATATATATACATACATATATATATATATATATATATATATATATATATATATATATATATATATATATATATATATATATATATATATATATATATATATATATATATATATATATATATATATATATATATATATATATATATATATGTATATATATATGTATATAAATATTTGTTCGATTGCAAGAATATGTATTAATGCATATATGAATGATATAGGTTCATGAATCCGAGGCCAACCCTGCATTGTTCAGTTTCGTCGTATGAATATTTTTACTACAAAATATTGGATAGTGAGTTTCATTTGCTCCCTTTTTAAATGCTTTTGCAATATATATTTTGGGACTGAGAATACATGCGCTGCTTTTATAAATACTTTATGAAATAGACACAAGTAATCGAAACTACATTCTATGGTTGGATTATCGAATCGAATATGCCCCTTTTTAGCTTGGCAGCCTAAGAATTGGTGTTTATGATAATTGCCACCAATTGACGCGAATCCTAAAGATAGATCTATCGGGCCCAACAAGCCCCATCCGGGTTACGGATGTTTTAGTACTTCGATTTATCATGTCCGATGTGAGTCCCGAAATGATGGGGATATTCTATATGCACCTGTCAAGGTCGGTTACCAGGTGTTCACCATATGAATGAATTTTAATTCGCGAGTTACGCGTGTCAATATATGAAATCTTGTGGTCTACTAAAATGATGAAAATGATCGATTATGATAAACTAATGAACTCACCAACCTTTTGGTTGACACTTTAAAGCATGTTTATTCTTAGGATTGAAAGAAATCTTCCGCTGTGCATTTGCTCATTTTAAAGATATTACTTGGAATCATTCATGACATATTTCAAAAGACATTGCATTCAAGTCGTTGAGTTCAGTAAAGATTATGATTAAGTAAACGACAAATTTGATCATTTATAGTTGGATATTATGAAGTGGTATGCATGTCTGTCAACTTTCGATGAAATGAAAGTTTGTCTTTTAAAACGAATGCAATGTTTGTAAAATGTATCATATAGAGGTCAAATACCTCGCAATGTAATCATATGTTATTGTATTCGTTCTTATGGATTAGGACGGGTCTTTACATTGAGCAACGAAAGCAGCAGTAGGGGTAACAGATCCATTAATCGAGTTTAAAAAACAACTCGTGCCCCTCAGCGTGAGATACTAACTGACGAAAGGTGGGGCGAGGTTTAATTGCCCGATAAGTGGTAGAAAAAGTTTCAAAAGTACTACCAAGTCCACAAAGAAACCAGTGAAATTTATCAGCATCATCAACAGGATGTCCAATAGCAGAGAGTTGATCACAAATACCTTTGAATTTAGTACCAAATTCAGAGACAGAAGATGTACCCTTTTTAAGTTGACGAAGAGTGTCACGGAGCGTGTGCATTCGCTCAGTAGAATCGTGACTATACTGTTCCTCTAATGCTTGCCAAACCTGCCGAGAAGATGTCATACCAAGAACAACAGACATGGCTTCCTCTGAAAGTGATGACTGAATAATAATAACAGCACGTTGTTCGCCTTCCTGCCAGGTAACATATTCTGGATTAGGAGAAACAGAATCCCTAGATTTGATTGTAGCAGGTGGCGGCAAAGTGGTGCCATCCACATACCTGTTTAACTTTTGATAGGTAAGAAGAGGAAGAAGTTGATGACGCCAGAGGAGGTAATTGGTGGAGGATAACTTGATTGTTAATAGATGTAAAATAGTATTGAGAGAGAGAGAGAGAGAGAGAGAGAGAGATCCATCATTGTTGGAAGAAGAAGAATCGTTGGCCATGGGATTTGATGAATTCGAAAAAGAGAAGAAGAGACAGAGTCGACTGGAAAAAATAGGGTTTGGAGGATCAAAATTTGGCTGATACCATGTAAGTATTTTAGAATTAAATCTCCTTAATGAATGGAGATATTAAGAATTGTATTTATACTAAGCAATACAATATTCTAGAATACAACAATTTACACAATGATATATTAACTTTATAAAATGTAACTTCTAGCTTATTTTATCTCTAATATTGAATCTTAGTTATCATGTCCCTAAACTTTTACTGTATTACACTAGTAGTTCTAATACATTTATGGTTGTATAATGTTAGGAGTTAACCATTAAACTATAACGACAGTTAGGTTGGGTGCCAACAACGATAGTTAAGCAAAACTGAGGTACCAACTACGAAAAAAAATTCAGGTGTTACGATGCAAATGTGAACAAACCATAGGTACCAACGACGTAATTTTTTCTTAGAAATAAGATAAATGTTGGATATTCATCATTTAAACTAATCAAATTAATTTGAAGGTAATATTGTTAAATACTACTATTATTTGGTATAAACTGATTTCAATATATGTTACTTTATCGGTCCTATATTTATCATTTTTCTACAAATAATCACAAAGTTTAAAAAAAAAACTAGTTTTTTTGCCCGCGCTTTCGCTGCGGGTTGGTTTCGAAAAAGAAAAAAAAAGCACTGTAGCTACAGTAGCAGCTACAGTAGCGGGTATTCGGGTCGGGTTGGTAGAGCGGGTCAGGGGATCCGGATGGTATTGGGTTAGTGGTTTGGGGGTGTTGGGCAAATCATGTTTTGGAAAAAAAAATAAAAATAAAAATAAAGAGTTACTATTAACGCATGGTGTCAACCAATCACATGGTGACACCATTTACCACAATGTATATATATATATATATATATATATATATATATATATATATATATATATATAATTGTCACATGTATAGAAGTGGACAATTAATTTGAAAGAGGACAACTTTTTTTTTTCTTATTATTTTTATTTAATTACGAAAATAAACAATTAACTTAGGACAACACAAAAAAAATAGTGGATGATAAATGTCAAACTGAGAAAGAGTAACTAAAATACCTGGGAACTCGTATTTTTGAAATATAGTTTTAGATGTAAAAGGGATTTTGTGTTTAGTTAACGTAGATATATATATAAAAGAAAAAATAGTCCAAAAACAGAAGGCTAAACACGGGATTACAGAAGATGCTTGTTAGCTTCAATGATTGATATTGGTTGCTCAATTTAGAGATAAATTCTTAAAGTTGGTCGATCTTTTTTGCTACTAAAAATTGTTAAAGTTGGTCGATCCAGATAAATTTTAGCTAGCCTTCAATTGCTTCCATAATTGGTCGATCCACAATCCACATGTATTGTCATAATAATAATAATAATAATAATAATAATAATAATAATAATAATAATAATAATAATAATAATAATAATAATAATAATAATAATAATAATAATAATAATAATAATAATAATAATAATAATAATAATTATTATTATTATTATTATTATTATTATTATTATTATTATTATTATTATTATTATTATTATTATTATTATTATTATCATGAATTATGAATTATAGTCCTAATAATGTCATTGCACCTATAAAAAATGTTACACCTATAATAATCATATAGTTATATGAATTATAAGTAAAATGTAATAATAATTAATGGTGTATCCTATCGTATACACGCATAAAAGGCATAATAGTTGCATAAAAGTAGCATCAGGAAGGCTGGAAACAACAGTTTTGTGAAATTATCCGTCCAGCGTTCTCCGCTGTACAGGTTGCTCCGTCATGCGTAAGCCCTGAAGGCCGCCTAGCGCGTAAGCCCTGGCCGGAGAACGCCACTTTCAGCATAAATTTCAAATCACAAGTAACAGAACGCATCATCATTTGACACGTGTCCCCGAACAATCCGGTGGATCTGACATTATAAATAGACCCCTTGGGTCGTCATTTTGCACAGTTCAGACATTCTGACAATTTTGAGAGCAGAGACTTCACCTCTTTCTCTCTAGCACTTTCTCTCACTAGAAGTCATCCGGCTAGCAATTCTACGCTCTACGGACGACAGATTGATTAAGCCACCCCACAAGTTTCTATACTTGTGAACCGGGTCTGCAGGGATTATTTCCCAAGGGCAAACATCAATCGGCAACACTCGCCCACCTAAAGCTAGATTACTTCTAGTATCGTGTTGGCACACTAAGCCTTACCTCATAAGGAAATAGGTGTTAACAATGGCGTCATCCACTAATGCAAAGAACACGCGAAACGGAAAAGGAACAAAAATAACTGAAGCTCCATTTGTACTTGAAGCAGTCCACAATCCATTAGCTGACGACTTGATAACTGTAGAAGATGTACATGTTCCGCCATCGGACGGTACGGTTGAAGAAACAGTTGCTGAAACTGCAGAAAGGCTTAAGCGTTTGGCAACTAATTCAGAGAAAAGGCCAGTAGTCGAAGAAGCCACAACCAAAAGTGCGGAAAGGCTTTAAAATCTTGTTACTAATCTAGAGAGGTGACCATTGATGCAACCACGGTGATGTCCATCATTTATACCTTTTCGACAGATGGCGGATGGCAAAGACAAGCAAATCATGAAAAAGCAATCTATATCAAAGTACAGGTTATCCAGACTACTTGATAAACTGGGGAGTCTTATTGATGATTCTGAGGATGATAATGACTTGAGCTATATTAATAATGATTCTGACGATGAAATTGACAAAGATGAGTTCATGTCTGAGAAGCAGGCAGTATTGCTTTTAAATGACATCCTTAAGCAGACGGCTCCGGCAAAGTATAAGCAACGCTTAGCGCAGCCCGTTGTCCGTGCTGTGGCTGTGGATAATTTTTTCGCTTTAATCACTGGAGAACAAGCTAAAAAACCACCAGCTATGGCAGAATCCACTCAATGTTTTATTGATCGAATTGCTAACTATCCGTTGCCTAGAAATCTTGGCATATCGGCAATTGGAGTTTATGATGGTACAACAGATCCTGAGGATTTTCTCACTATGTTTGAAGGTGCAATGAGGTTGCAGCATTGGGATGACGAGGTAGCTTGTCATATGTTTTCAATGGTGCTGCAGAAAATGGCAAGGGAATGGTTTGCTAGCTTGCCGCCAAGAAGCATTACAAGTTATTTGGACCTCCGTGCAAAGTTTGTTATGCAGTAACAAAATCTTCGAAGCTGTACTTTGACACATCTTGATGCACATGAGATCACAATGCATCACAATGAGTCCGTGAGTAATTTTATGAAGCGATACACACTTGAAGCACAAAAGATACCTGAATTTCCAGAATCTCAGCTATTATCTGGTTTCATTTTCTGTTTGGATCAACGACGGTTTAGTGTACTTGTCCATGCATTAAGGTATGACTTGCCAAAAACTCTGCATCAGGCGTTGGAAGTTGCACAGAAGCATGTTCGAGCCGGTGAGCGGGGGAAGAACAAGTTTGATAGTAGCAGCAAGCAGCACAACGGAGGGCGGTACTTTGATCGAAGTCAGAGAAGGAATGACAATTCTAATGGTGGATGGAGAGGCAACAATCATCCCAACGATTTTCATCACAACAGGAGGCCAATAGAAAGGCATCCTTTGATAATGGCGCTGACCAAAACTCCCAAAGAGATTCTTTTCACTGAACCAATTCGGACCACTTTCAATCCTCCGGCACCTATGGAAGAAAGAGAGGGTCCAAAAAGTGAGCTATGGTGCGACTTTCATGAGGCATGGGGTCATGATACAGATAATTGCAAATCTCTGATGAGAGAAATCATCGCAAATATCAAGGCAGGAGAGTTAAACCACTTGTTGCCAGGCAAACAGTACAGGAGGAATGATCCTCGCAGGAAATTTGCATGGCATAAGAATGATGGTGGAAGAGGACGTTGTGGTGATAACAGAAGGAGGGAAGAGCATGGCGGAAGAGATGGCAGAAACCAATATGGAGACCGGATCACGGAGCGTGAACCAACTCTAGATGTTGTAATTAAAATGGTGTGGTTTAATGACAGCAGTTATGAGGATGGTAAGTCATCAAACAACAACGATGATGGCTGGATATATGCTCCAATCATTTTTCAGCCAATTCAGAATTGGGCTTTGTCCGTACAGCCAGTGATTATCTCAGCAGAAATTGCAAATAAATTTATCAGCCGGATCTACACAGATACAGGCAGTGAGGCTGACATCATTTATTGGCATTGTTTCAAAGCTTTTCCAAGGCATGTGCAGGCTAGAGCTAGGCGGATGAGTTTGAAGGTTTCAGGGCTAACAGGAGCGCCAGTGAATGCAATGGGGCGAGTTCGTTTGGAGGTCATTTTGGGAACATTTCCACTATTGAGAACCGAAACAATCAATTTCACTATTCTGGATGGCAACTCTCGATTTAATGTCCTTTTTGGACGGGAAGCGTTAGCTAAATTTGGAGCGATAACATCAACGGCTCATGCAAAGATCAGATTCCCAACTGCGAATGGAGTAGCCGCCATACACACATAGTATGTGGCACCAACAAGGAAACGATCCACATTTGCAAACTTACCAGAAGGCAATATGAATCAGAGGAGGCGTAATTGGTTGTTCAGGGAGGACGAGGTTCATGAGTTCTTTATACCATGATCAAGTGTTCAGGCCGGACAATGTTAGGTGCTTGGCGTTTGAAGAAACAAATTCCAACATTTTATCAAGAACAAAATTTATCATTTCAATAAGAGCAGTTTGTTAGCATTTCTGAAGAACAAAATTTATCAATTTACTGAAGACCATTGTGGTCATCTTTACAGTGCCTATATTTACAATTGCATACACTAAACGTTCATGATGTACTAATTAGGCTTGATCCACCTAAATTCGTAATCAATTGTTTATGTATTGCACAGTATTGATCAATAAAATTTTATATTTTTCTTATGCGAAGTGCTGCCTGTAACAAATGTAAAACATTGTATTTATATCCTGCCCTCAGAAGGAGAGTATTTTTATACCTCCAATGGCGGAAGCTTTTGTGCCAGCCAGCAAAGGCACAAGGGATCAGCTAGAAAACGTTAAAGTTTTACTAGAACGCACCGAGGCAAAATACAAAAATCAGATACTTGTCATGACAAACATTATAAAAAACTTACTTCACAGAATGAAAGAAGTTTATATTTTATGAAGGCTAAATATATTACACAATTCTTCCTCATATATTTTATGACAGAAGGCGTATGACGGACAGGTCACTAACTCATAACTAATCTTTACACAATATTTCAAAAAAAATTTCCTCATAAACTTTATGACGGAAGGCGTATGGCGGAAAGATTATTTTATAATCACTCTTCAAAAACACTTCATAACTATTCCTCATCAATTTGATGACGGAAAGCGTATAACAGACTACGAGTGTGTTACTGAATATTTGAAGGCATAATGTTTGCAAAGTGAATTTTTGATATGTTGCTCATTTAACTGAAGTTAACAATGCAAGACATCCAAAAACTAATTACCTTAAACACTTTTCAAAATGCTTTGCTCGGATATACAATATACAATTGAACATAGAGAATTTATTATATGCTTAGTGCATAGAAAATCGGTCATAAACAACAAACCTCAAAGTATTTGGTGCAAGCATACAAACAAGCATAATCACTACAATAGCATATATTTATGGCAATCCAAATTGTCAAAGTTTATTACAAATGATTGTTCATCAAATAGTTACAAATTTATGAAAATTCCACACTAAGCACATCCTGAGCATATAACTCCTCCCTACTGCATACTTCATCATACACGTCTATCTTCAGGTTAACCAACTTGTCCTTTGCTTCATTGACCTTCTCCAGAGTTCCAGGAAGCATCAGATTAGCAATACCAGCAGGAAGAGTTTGGTTTGGAGCTAGGCGTTTGGTAATTTTATTGGTAACATCAGAAATGACGTGGGTGCGAACAGCTTCAACATAATCATTGTAGGGATTTCCCACAAGATTGGATCCAAGCACCTTCGCTATCACACCCGGTATCCCCTTCTTAAGCTCAGCAAAGTTACTCTCACCCTTCTCCACCCTCTGGAGAAGATCAGCAGATTTTTCCCTCTCCTCACTCAACTCCTTCTCTAGCTCACTCACTTTCACCTGCTCCTCCTCAAACTTTTTCTTTTCAGCATCCACCAACCTGTCCTTCTCCTCTTGCAAAGCAACAGTGGCATCCTGAGCACTTTTCAGCTAAGCTTCTCTAGCCTTCAATGTATTTTGAGCAACAGTCAAGGCACGTTCAGCATCAATTGCTCTTTTACGTGCATTTGCACCTTGAGCAATCTCAGTACGGGCAAAGGAAAGTATGGACTCATGTTGCTTCTGTAGTTGCAGCACGGAATCTAGATGGTTGGTCAGCAATACATGGGCTGCAGCAGTTGATTCTCTGAGCTACTCAAAGCGGAGAGCGGTGAAATGGGGTTTTAGCTCAGGGATAGTATAACCCTGTAGAAGAAAAATTTTATGTTTAATTTCAAGAAACTCACATAAATAAATTTCAAGCATATACATGCAGGAGGTTTTATCATTCATACCTGAAGAAGAGTTGAAAATTCTTTATCCTTAGTGGCAGGACTCTCAACAAACGCTTTCAGCGTGCTAACATGAGCAGGAAGGGACGGCTCTTGAACATTGGATGAGGTGATAGCAGGGTTAGTGGTATTAGGCGGAGGAGAATGAAAGGAGGCATCGTCTTTCGGCCTCTCTTCATGGAATTCAGATTCCTCAAATCGAGCAAAGTTTTGGTCAGGAGTTTTCAGGGTTTTATCTCCTTCACTCTCAAGGTTCTCCTCCGACCTCTGCTCACCGTCTTCAGTAGCCTTTCCTTGGCTATCATCAGACTCTGTTAAAATCACTAACATAAACAAATTAGCATTATGAACAAATATAACAGTTATAAGAAAAGACATGTGCATTATCAAGAAAGAGCAGAATGGACATACTTCTTCTGCGTTTCTGCTTTTGGCTCCCCTCAGTACTTTTTGCCCTCTTGGAGCCTATGCACTTCTTCCTTGTCCTTTTGATTGGAGGAGGAGTGGGGTTTGTTTCACCCGTGATGTCAACCGAGCCTGATGTCTGCTGCTCGGCGGTGGTGGTGTCATCTGCTGTCCGTTCAGTGTCTGTCTGTTCAGACCCGGACTCACTGTCAGAACTGCTAACAATGATTTCTTCACCCTTTTCAGCAGCAGCAGCATCAGCAGCAGCCTTAGCCTCAGCTACAGCCCTCTCTGCCTCTAACTCTTTAGCAGTTTTAACACGGTCAGTGATCTCCACTTCATCCTCAAGATCAAGGGATAAAAGAGCAGAGCGAACCAACATCTCGGATTTGGCTGCAAAAATTAAACATGGACAGCAATATAAGCAAACATGGTAAACAATAGACAAGCATTTATATTAGGATGATTATATCACATCCTACCCTGATTCTTCTCACGGAGTACTGGCACAGAAGTGCTTGGCCATTCTTGACTCACTCTACACAGGACAAGAATCCCCTCATACTTCTCATATGATCTGGGCGGAACGTGGAGCTCTTTCAAACTATTTAAAATTTCCTGTTCATATTGATTATAAACGTTCTATATTAATTGATTTCGTTGCGAGGTTTTGACCTCTATATGAGACGTTTTTCAAAGACTGCATTCATTTTTAAAATAACCATAACCTTTATTTTATCAATAATGGTTTTAAAAACATTACGTAGATTATCAAATAATGATAATCTAAAATATACTGTTTACACATGACCATTACATAATGGTTTACAATAGAAATATATTACATCGACATATGTTTCTTGAATGTAGTTTTTACCCAATATCATACAAACATGGACTCCAAATCTTGTCCTTATTTTAGTATCCAACAGCGGAAGCTCTTAGTATTCACCTGAGAATAAACATGCTTTAAACATCAACAAAAATATTTTTGAGTTATAGGTTTAACCTATATATATCAAATCGTAACAATAGACCACAAGATTTCATATTTCAATACACATCCCATACATAGAGATAAAAATCATTCATATGGTGAACACCTGGTAACCGACATTAACAAGATGCATATATAAGAATATACCCATCATTCCGGGACACCCTTCGGATATGATATAAATTTTGAAGTACTAAAGCATCCGGTACTTTGGATGTGGTTTGTTAGGCCCAATAGATCTATCTTTAGGATTCGCGTCAATTAGGGTGTCTATTCCCTAATTCATAGATTACCAGACTTAATAAAAAGGGGCATATTCGATTTCGATAATTTAACCATAGAATGTAGTTTCACGTACTTGTGTCTATTTTGTAAATTATTTATAAAACCTGCATGTATTCTCATCCCAAAAATATTAGTTTTTAAAAGTGGGACTATAACTCACTTTCACAGATATTTCCTTCCTCGAAAATAAGACATGGCCACGGATCGATTCACGAACCTATACAAATATGTACATATATATCAAAGTATGATCAAAAATAATTACAACCAATTTTATTATGTTTTAAAGATTTGAGTGTATTAAGTCAGCTGTCCCCGTTAGTAACCTACAACTAGTTGTCCACAGTTAGATGTACATAAATAAATCGATATATATTATCTTGAATCAATCCACGACCCAGTGTATACACGTCTCAGGCTAGATCACAACTCAAAGTATATATATTTTTGTAATCAACCTCAACCCTGTATAGCTAACTCCAACATTACTGCATATAGAGTGTCTATGGTTGTTCCAAATAATATATATACATGGGTCGATATGATATGTCAAAACATTTGCATACGTGTCTATGGTATCCCAAGATTACATAATATATTAGAATACATGTATAATACAATATAAGTTAGCTAGGATATGATTTGTATAGATTTGTTAAACATTTCCCGTAGCTAAAAAGATCAAAAATATCCAATCTTATTTTACCCATAACTTCTTCATTTTAAATCCGTTTTGAGTGAATCAAATTGCTATGGTTTCATATTGAACTCTAATTTAAGAATCCAAACAGAAAAAGTATAGGTTTATAGTCGGAAATTTAAGTTACATGTCAATTACTAAAGAGGTAGTCATTTCCGTCGAAAGAACGACATCTTGATGACCATTTTGAAAAACCTACTTTCACTTTGAGTTTAACCAAGATTTTTGGATATAGTTTCATGTTCATATGAAAAATCATTTTCCCAGAAGAACAAATTTTAAATCAAAGTTTATCATAGTTTTTAATTATCCAAACCAAAACAGCCCCCGGTTTCACTACGACGGCGTATCTACGATTTTATGGGGTTCATCGTGTTTCCAGGTTTTAAATCATTAAGTTAGTATATCATATAGATATAGAACATGTGTTTAGTTGATTTTAAAAGTCAAGTTAGAAGGATTAACTTTTGTTTGCGAACAAGTTTAGAATTAACTAAACTATGTTCTAGTGATTACAAGTTTAAACCTTTGAATAAGATAGCTTTATATGTATGAATCGAATGATGTTATGAACATCATTACTACCTCAAGTTTTCTGGATAACACTACTGGAAATTAGAAAAATAGATCTAGCTTCAAAGGATCCTTAGATGGCTTGAAAGTTCTTGAAGCAGAATCATGACACGAAAACAGTTCAAGTAAGATTTTCACTGGAAATAAGATTGTTATAGTTGCAGAAATTGAATCAAAGTTTGAATATGAATATTACCTTGAATTAGAAAGATAACTTAATGTAAATAACAAAGGTTCCTTGATCTTAGATGATTACTTGGAATGGATTAGAAAGCTTGGAAGTAGACTTGCAAACTTGGAAGTATTCTTGATTTTTATGAAACTATACTTATGGAATTTATGAAGAACACTTAGAACATGAAGATGGAACTTGAGAGAGATCAATTAGATAAAGAAAATTGAAGAATGAAAGTGTTTGTAGGTGTTTTTGGTCGTTGGTATATGGATTAGATATAAAGGATATGTAATTTTGTTTTCATGTAAATAAGTCATGAATGATTACTCATATTTTTGTAATTTTATGAGATATTTCATGCTAGTTGTCAAATGATGGTTCCCACATGTGTTAGGTGACTCACATGGGCTTCTAAGAGCTGATCATTGGAGTGTATATACCAATAGTACATACATCTAAAAGCTGTGTATTGTACGAGTACGAATACGGGTGCATACGAGTAGAATTGTTGATGAAACTGAACGAGGATGTAATTGTAAGCATTTTTGTTAAGTAGAAGTACTTTGATATGTGTCTTGAAGTCTTTCAAAAGTGTAATAATACATATCAAAACACCACATGTATATATTCTAATGGAGTCGTTAAGTCTTCGTTAGTCGTTACATGTAAGTGTTGTTTTGAAACCTTTAAGTTAACGATCTCAATTAATGTTGGTAACCCAATGTTTATTATATCAAATGAGATGTTAAATTATTATATTATCATGATATTATGATGTATGAATATCTCTTAATATGATATATACATTAAAATATCGTTACAACGATAATCGTTACATATAAATCTCGTTTCGTAATTCTTGAGTTAGTAGTCTTGTTTTTACATATGTAGTTCATTTTTAACATACTTAATGATATATTTAAATATCATTTTATCATATTAAATATAGTGTATCAATATCTTAATATGATACATATGTGTTTAGTAGACGTTATCATAACGATAATCGTTATATATATCATTTCGAGTTTCTTAACTTAGTAATCTCATTTCTTATGTATATCACACATTGTTAATATACTTAGTGAGATACTTACTCATCATAATCTTATGTCAGCCATATATATATATATATATGTCTATATATACCACAACATGTAGTTTTTACAATTTTGTAACGTTCGTGAATCGCCGGTCAACTTGGGTGATCAATTGTCTATATGAAACTTATTTCATTTAATCAAGTCTTAACAAGTTTGATTGCTTAACTCGTTGGAAAAATTTAGTCATGTAAATATCAATCTCAATTAATATATATAAACATGGAAAAGTTCGGGTCACGACAGTACCTACCCGTTAAATAAATTTCGTCCCGAAATTTTAAGCTGTTGAAGGTGTTGACGAATCTTCTGGAAATAGATGTGGGTATTTCTTCTTAATCTGATCTTCACACTCCCAGGTGAACTCGGGTCCTCTACGAGCATTCCATCAAACCTTAACAATCGGTATCTTGTTTTGCTTAAGTTTCTTAACCTCACGATCCATTATTTCGACGGGTTCTTCAATGAATTGAAGTTTTTCATTGATTTGGATTTCGTCCAACGGAATAGGGAGATCTTCCTTAGCAAAACATTTCTTCAAATTTGAGACGTGGAAAGTGTTATGTACAGCCGCGAGTTATTGAGGTAGCTCTAGTTGGTAAGCTACTGGTCCGACACGATCTATAATCTTGAATGGTCCAATGTACCTTGGATTTAGTTTCCCCCGTTTACCAAATCGAACAACGCCTTTCCAAGGTGAAACCTTAAGCATGACCATTTTTCCAATTTCAAACTCTATATCTTTTCTTTTACTGTCCGCGTAGCTCTTTTGTCGACTCTGGGCGGTTTTCAATCGTTGTTGAATTTGGATGATTTTCTCGGTAGGTTTTTGTATTATCTCCGAACCCGTAATCTGTCTATCCCTCACTTCATTCCAACAAATCGAAGACCTGCACTTTCTACCATAAAGTGCCTCAAACGGCGCCATCTCAATACTAGAATGATAACTGTTGTTGTAGGAAAATTCTGCTAACGGTAGGTGTCGATCCCAACTGTTTCCGAAATCAATAACACATGCTCGTAGCATGTTTTCAAGAGTTTGTATCGTCCTTTCGCTCTGCCCATAAATTTGTGGATGATAGGTAGTACTCATGTCTAGACGAGTCCCTAATGCTTGTTGCAACGTCTGCCAGAACCTTGAAACAAATCTACCATCCCTATCAGAGATAATAGAGACGGGTATTCCATGTCTGGAGACAACCTCCATCAAATACAATCGCGCCAACTTCTCCATTTTGTCATCTTTTCTCATTGGCAGGAAGTGTGCTGACTTGGTGAGACGATCAACTATTACCCAAATAGTATCATAACCACTTGCAGTCCTTGGCAATTTAGTAATGAAATCCATGGTAATGTTTTCCCATTTCCATTCCGGGATTTCAGGTTATTGTAGTAGACCTGATGGTTTCTGATGTTCAGCTTTGACCTTAGAACACGTCAAACATTCTCCTACATATTTAGCAATATCGGCTTTCATACCCGGCCACCAAAAGTGTTTCTTGAGATCTTTATGCATCTTCCCCGCTCCGGGATGTATTGAATATCTGGTTTTATGTGCTTCTTTAAGTACCATTTCTCTCACATCTCCAAACCTTGGTACCCAAATTCTATCAACCCTATATCGGGTTCCGTCTTCCCGAATATTAAGATGTTTCTCTGATCCTTTAGGTATCTCATTCTTCAAATTTTCTTCTTTTACAACCCCCTGTTGCGCCTCCTTTATTTGAGTAGTAAGGTTAGTACGAATAATTATATTCATAGCTTTTATCCGTATAGGTTCTGTGTCCTTTCTACTCAAAGCGTCGGCTACCACATTCGACTTTCCCGGGTGGTATCGAATCTCAAAATCATAATCATTCAACAGTTCAATCCACATACGTTGTCTCATATTCAGTTGCTTCTGATTAAATATATGTTGGAGACTTTTGTGGTCGGTATATATAATACTTTTGACCCCATATAAATAATGCCTCCAAGTCTTTAATGCAAAAACAACAGCACCCAATTCCAAATCGTGAGTCGTATAATTTTGCTCGTGAATCTTCAATTGTCCAGACGCATAAGCAATCACCTTCGTTCATTGCATTAATACACAACCGAGACCTTGCTTTGATGCGTCACAATAAATCACAAAATCATCATTCCCTCCAGGCAATGACAATAGAGGTGCCATAGTTAGCTTTTTCTTCAATAACTGAAACGCCTTCTCTTGTTCATCCTTTCATTCAAATTTCTTCCCTTTATGCGTTAATGCAGTCAAGGGTTTTGCTATTTTGGAGAAATCTTGGATGAATCTTCTGTAGTAACCAGCCAATCCTAAAAATTGACGTATATGCTTCAGAGTTTTTGGGGTTTCCCACTTTTCAACGGTTTCGATCTTTGACGGGTCCACCTGGATACCTTCTTTGTTCACTATGTGACCGAGTAATTTAACTTCTTCCAACCAAAATGCACACTTTGAAAACTTAGCGTATAGTTTTTCTTTCCTCAATACTTCTAGCACTTTTCTCAAATGTTCTTCTTGCTCTTGATCATTCTTTGAGTAAATAAGTATGTCATCGATGAAAACAATGACAAACTTATCAAGATATGGCCTACACACTCGGTTCATAAGGTCCATGAACACAGCTGGTCCGTTAGTCAATCCAAACGGCATAACCATAAACTCGTAATGACCATAACACGTCCTAAAAGCAGTTTTTGGAATATCATCCTCCTTTACTCGCATTTGATGATATCCAGAATGTAAATCGATTTTTGAATAAACCGACGAGCCTTGTAGTTGATCAAATAAGTCGTCAATTCTCGGCAGTGGATAACGGTTTTTGATGGTAAGTTTATTCAACTCTCTGTACTCAATACACAACCTAAATGTACCATCCTTCTTCTTGACAAACAAAACAGGAGCTCCCCATGGTGATGTGCTTGGTCGAATGAAACCACGTTCTAATAGTTCTTGCAGTTGGCTTTGTAGTTCTTTCATCTCGCTGGGTGCGATTCTGTAAGGAGCACGAGCTATTGGTGCAGCTCCTGGTACAAGATCTATATGAAATTCAACAGATCGATGTGGAGGTAGTCCCGGTAATTCTTTCGTAAATACATCGGGAAATTATTTTGCGACGGGAACATCATTGATGCTCTTTTCTTCAGTTTGTACTTTCTCGACGTATGCTAGAACAGCATAGCAACCTTTTCTTATTAGTTTTTGTGCCTTCAAATTACTAATAAGATGTAGCTTCGTGTTGCCCTTTTCTCCGTACACCATTAAGGGTTCTCCTTCTCTCGTAAATTACATTTTTGTAACATACGATCTCTGCTTTTATCTCCTTCAGCCAGTCCATGGCAACTATTACATCAAAACTCCCTAACTCTACTGGTATCAAATCAATCTTAAATATTTCGCTACCCAATTTAATTTCTCGATTCCGGCATATATAATCTGCTGAAATTAATTTACCGTTTGCTAATTCGAGTAAGAATTTACTATCCAATGGCGTCAATGGACAACTTAATTTAGAACAAAATCTCTACTCATATAGCTTCTATCCGCACCCGAATCAAATAAAACATAAGCAGATTTATTGTCAATAAGAAACGTACCCGTAACAAGCTCCGGGTCTTCCTGTGCCTCTGCCGCATTAATATTGAAAACTCTTCCGCGGCCTTGTCCATTCATGTTCTCCTAGTTCGGGCAATTTCTAATAATATGGCCTGGTTTTCCACATTTATAACAAACTACATTGGCATAACTTGCTCCGACACTACTTGCTCCGCCATTACTCGTTCCAACACCATTTGTTCCTTTCGTTCTGTTAACCCCTGGTCCGTAGACCTCACACTTCGCCGCGCTATGACCATTTCTTTTACACTTGTTGCAAAATTTGGTGCAGAACCCCAAGTGATACTTTTCACACCTTTGGCATAGCTATTTCTGATTGTTGTTGTTGTTGCGGTTGTTATTGTTGTTGGGATGATTGTTGTAGTTGTTGTTGTTGTTGTTGTTGTTGTGCCATTTGTTGCGATTGTTGGGATAGTTGTTGTTGTATTGGTGACTCTTATCACCGTTTTCCTCCCACTTTCTTTTGACTAGCTTCACATTGGCCTCTTCGGCCGCCTGTTCTTTAATTCTTCCCTCAATCTGGTTCACTAGTTTTTGAGCCATTCTACATGTCTTTTGTATGGAGGCAGGCTCGTGTAAACTTATATCTTCTTGGATTCTCTCCGGTAACCCTTTTTCAAATGCGTCGATCTTCTCTTCCTCATCTTCGAACGCTCTCGGACACAATAGGCACAATTCTGTGAATCGTCTTTCGTACAAAGTAATATCGAATCCCTGTGTTCGTAACCCTCTAAGTTCTGACGTGAGCTTATTGACCTCGGTTCTGGGACGGTACTTCTCGTTCATCAAGTGCTTGAATGCTGACCACGGTAGCGCATAAGCAGCATCTTGTCCCACTTGCTCTAGATAAGTATTCCACCATGTTAACGCAATACCTGTGAAGGTATGCGTAGCGTACTTCACTTTGTCTCCTTCAGCACACTTACTTATGGCAAACACCGATTCAACTTTCTCGGTCCACCGTTTCAATCCGATTGGTCCTTCGGTCCCATCAAATTCTGAAGGTTTGCAGGCAGTGTATTCCTTGTAGGAGCATCCTACACGATTTCTTGCACCGTTAGCTGTATTGCTAGATTCAGAGTTATTGTTGGTATGTAGCGCAGCCTGTACTGCGGCTATGTTTGAAGCAAGAAAGGCACGAAATTCCTCTTCGCTCATATTCAAGGTGTGTCGAGTAGTCGGTGACATTTCCTTCAAAATAGTCAAATGAAACAATTTAATCATACAGAATATTTAGAGTAGTCAATAGTATCTCGTAGCATAATATGAACTCATTTATAAAAGCTTTTTCTTCATATTAGCATTTTATAAGTTTAAATTCGGGTACTACCTACCCGTTAAGTTCATACTTAGTAGCTAATATACAATTCAACTACTACAATTCCATATGAAAAACTGATTATAATAATATATCACATACAAATATTCTTCAAACTTACAACTTCACTATATTACATATAACATGAAATATAGTATACTATGATACAGGACAGTTTTGAAGATAAATCTAGTTATTACGCAAGTTGTTCAGCAAAGGAAATAAAGACACATAATTCATAAGTCCAGAAACAAGTCATGCATTCTGGTTTTACTAAGACGACTTCCCATCCTTGGTCTTGTGGAAAATAACCGTTATGACCATTAGCTAGACAGCATGTTGTAATGTCGTCAAAAGGACGAGGGTTTCGTAATGTCCAACAGCCCCGAAATAATCTAAAAACCTTGTTTCTCACCCCAACTACTGAATCCGTCACTTGTGGGAAAGTTTTATTTAAAAGCTGCAATCCGATGTTCTTTTTCTCACTTTGGTAAGAAGCGAACATCACTAACCCGTAAGCATAACATGCTTCTTTATGTTGCATGTTAGAAGCTCTTTCTAATTCATGAAATCCTATGTTGGGATATGTTGAGTCAAAATAGGTTCTTAACCCGTAGCGTAAAATTGCATTTGGGTTCCCCGAATTTAATGCTTTAAAGAAAACACGGCGTAACTTACGGTCTCCCCAATGTGATATACCCCACCTATCAAAGGAAAGCCTTTTATAAACTAAGGCATTTCCGGAAAGTCTTTCAAATGTTTGACAAGTTAATTTCGCCATAACTAAATGTGCTGATCAATTCTGACCGACTCTAGACAAGATTTCCTCAATCATATCCTCTGGTAGGTCTTCTAAAATATTCAGTTGTCTACCCTTAATGTCCATTTTGTTTTTATACTGTAAAATAGACAAGGATTAGATTCGTAAAAGATAATTAACAAACAATACAAGCAATTTTTACATAGAACATAAAAGTACAAGCACAGTACAATACATATAATACACAACATGATTACAACCCTCTAATCTGAATCACTGGTTTCTTCTTCTTCGGACTTGGTTCGTTTTCCTAATTTTCTAGGAATATATGATGTTCCTCTAATACGAGTCGTCGTTTTCCACATTGGTTTAGAAAAACCTGGTGGTTTAGAGGTTCCCGGGCTATTGTCACAATATTGAAAATACTGGTGTTGACGGTACATATAAAGTTCATCGGGATCGGAATCAGATTTCTCTATTTTGATGCCTTTTCCCTTATTATATTCTTTTTCCTCATTAAATTGGGTCGGGGTAATTTCTATAACATCATCGGAATCCTCATCAGGATCCGATTCATAGAAAAATTGGTAATTTTCCCAATATTTTGCTTCCTTAGCGGAAACACCATTGACCATTATTAACTTTGGTCCATTGGTTGAGGATTTTCTTTTATTTGACCTTTTTTCTGTGGTTCCTACGATTCCCCCTCCGGAACCTCTTCTTCTTCTGGTTCCTCTTCTTCTGGTTCCTCTTCTTCCGGTTCCTCTTCTTCCGGTTCCGTTTCCTCTTATTCCGTTTCTTCGGGAACTTGTGAATCTTACCAATATATATTCGACTCTTTGTTATTATTAGGTGAGTCAATGAGATTTGTGCTAGAGGTAGACATCTATCACACAATATCAAACATGATAAGAGATTAATATATCACATAATATTTACATGTTAATAATATATAGTTTCCAACAAAAATGTTAAGCAATCATTTTTAAAGAAAACACGGTCGAAGTCCAGACTCACTAATGCATCCTAACAAACTCGATAAGACACACTAATGCAAATTTTCTGGTTCTCTAAGACCAACGCTCGGATACCAACTGAAATGTCCCGTTCATATTGATTATAAACGTTCCATATTAATGGATTTCGTTGCGAGGTTTTGACTTCTATATGAGACGTTTTTCAAAGACTGCATTCATTTTTAAAACAACCATAACCTTTATTTTATCAATAAAGGTTTTAAAAATATTACGTAGATTATCAAATAATGATAATCTAAAATATACTGTTTACACACGACCATTACATAATGGTTTACAATAGAAATATATTACATCGATATATGTTTCTTGAATGCAGTTTTTACACAATATCATACAAACATGGACTTCAAATCTTGTCCTTATTTTAGTATGCAACAGCGGAAGCTCTTAGTATTCACCTGAGAATAAACATGCTTTAAACGTCAACAAAAATGTTTGTGAGTTATAGGTTTAACCTATATATATCAAATCGTAACAATAGACCACAAGATTTCATACTTCAATACACATCCCATACATAGAGATAAAAATCATTCATATGGTGAACACCTGGTAACCGACATTAACAAGATGCATATATAAGAATATCCCCATCATTCCGGGACACCCTTCGGATATGATATAAATTTTGAAGTACTAAAGCATCCGGTACTTTGGATGGGGTTTGTTAGGCCCAATAGATCTATCTTTAGGATTCGCGTCAATTAGGGTGTCTGTTCCCTAATTCTTAGATTACCAGACTTAATAAAAAGGGGCATATTCGATTTCGATAAATCAACCATAAAATGTAGTTTCACGTACTTGTGTCTATTTTGTAAATCATTTATAAAACCTGCATGTATTCTCATCCCAAAAATATTAGATTTTAAAAGTGGGACTATAACTCACTTTCACAGATATTTCCTTCCTTGGAAATAAGACTTGGCCACAGATCGATTCACGAACCTATACAAATATGTACATATATATCAAAGTATGATCAAAATATAATTACAACCATTTTTATTATGTTTTAAAGATTTGAGTGTATTAAGTCAGCTGTCCTCGTTAGTAACCTACAACTAGTTGTCCACAGTTAGATGTACAGAAATAAATCGATATATATTATCTTGAATCAATCCACGACCCAGTGTATACACGTCTCAGGCTAGATCACAACTTAAAGTATATATATTTTTGGAATCAACCTCTGTAGCGACCCCGACAAATCGTCAAGTGACGGCGTCGGCTACGTGGGTCCCATTACCTGATTATAAGTCTTTAAGATAACGTTTGACCAAAATATGTCGCCTTCATTTCAAAATAAAGATTGTTTCAAAGTTTACAAGGATTGTTCAACCAAAAGTTAAGTTACAACGTTCTAAGTACGATTGAAATCTAGGCGACATGGTTTAAAGTAAAGTCAAAAGACGCTCCATGAAATGCATGTATACTCGACATCGGATGCAAGTATCAAATAGTAAGCGGAAGCATGTTTCACATATCGTGCATGACCTGAGAAAAACATAGAAATCTGTCAACGAAAACGTTGGTGAAATCATAGGTTTAAGTAAGCAAGTACAAGTGAACCACAAGATTTGCATCAATGAAATAATAGTAATACATTCCAAAAGTTTGTTTCACGAGCACCCAATTATCAAAGCTTAACATTCCTTCCATTGTATACCCCATCACTTAGTGCTAGAACAAACACTGATTCTCGAAAATATATTTCATCCGTAGACGGTAGCGAACCGTCAAGGATGAGGGTTGTCAACCCATATGGCCATATAACATAAGTTCTCGCTTACACCCGGCAAGTGTAACTAATGATAATCGAATTGAGGATTTTGTTCTAAACTCGTATGTAGAATGTTTGTTTTCCCGTTCTTGTGTTCACTTAGTTCAAAAGAGTCGTTTATGTTTTCTCATCCCAATATAAGTTCAAAAAGAGTAAAAGTGGGACTATGATCTCACCTCGAGTGCACGAGTATAAAAGTACTTCAACAAGTAAACGTGTGCATGAAAGTTGCTTAGCCTTGACCTAAACAAGTAAGTTATATCAATTAACCGGTTACGACACAAGGTCGGGTGAAATGTGTTCAATTAGTCCTATGGCTCGACACGACTCGATTATGTAGCATGTGAAGCAAATTGTCAAGTTTCATGCAAGATACAAGTATAAAAGCATGTTAGGAAGATTGCATTAAAAGTTTGGTTAAGTTTGACTAAAAGTCAAAGTTGGTCAAAGTCAACGAAAAAAAAAATCAACGCGTTCGGGTCGGGTTCCGAACTATTTTTCTAATCTTAGAAATCATATATGAGCATGTTGGCCAAGTTACATGTTAATCGGAGGTGCGTAGCATAGCAAACATTATTCGAAAATTGACCAAATTGGACAGACCCAATCGGCGCGCCGCGCGGGGGGTATGGCGCGCCGCGCCACCCTGCTGCTTCAGCTATTTTTCTGCTTTTTAAATGTGCACGAACCAAAACACAAACAATCACATTTTATGATCCGCAAACAATTAGAACATGTATTTTATATCATCGGAAAGCTATTTCGACAAGGAATACAACTAACCACATATCATCAATCAAAAACATCATTTACAATAAACGAAAACTCGTCAATTGATCGAGAAAGGTTTATTTTTAAGTTTCAAGTTCGTAAAACGTATTTTATGATTCGGGAATCCAATTTACACATACGATATGCCGTTTTGAAGGTAATGAAGCATACATTACTATTAGACACTAACAATTAACATTCCATGGCATTTAAGCATCCAAAAGTTCATGTCAAGAACTATCAAACCCTAGTCAAACATCACAAAATCATTAATCGGGTTTTTGAAGTTTCCTTAATCAACCTACACATCCAAATGTGGCTAATGATACTAGTAACACAATTAAAACATGCACTTTAACAATCTAACAACATTAACTCATCCAAAATCAAGGATTAAGCATCCACTTTTCATTTTCAAGCTAGTTACACCAAAACATCAAGATCGAGCATACAAATCATATAATCATGCTAGACACGAGCCATAGACACTAACTAACAACATTTCAAGTCAAAAACACGAATTTAGAGAAATCTAGAGTTTTAGAAATGTTACCCAAAATCGGTGTAGTTAGTATCAAATCGTAGAGGATGAAGAGAGGATCACGAAAATGTAATTTGTTTTGTTGTAAGCCTCCTAGATCGAATTTAGATGATGATTTAGTGAAGTTGGGAGAAATGGGGTTCTTGAGCTAGAGAGAAAAGGGAGAGAGATGGAGGGATTGAATGGATGAGAATGGTGGGTTGACTAGTTGACCTAGTCAACTAGTTTGCCCACTTGACAACTTCGGTCCCTCAAGTTTCAAGCGGGTGCGGGAATTAACCAACGAAATATTTTAAAAACGCTCGAGTAACCGAGTGATGTTATAATTAAATAGCGGAAATATAATGAACGTTACTCACGGAAACTATTACTTTAAATACGAAAGATTATGTTTAAAAAAAAAAAGACGGTGTTAAAATTAAATTTAACGGAAAAACGCGGGATGTTACAACCTCAACCTTGTATAGCTAACTCCAACATTAATGCATATAGAGTGTCTATGGTTGTTTCAAATAATATATATACATGGGTCGATATGATATGTCAAAACATTTGTATACGTGTCTATGGTATCCTAAGATTACATAATATATTAGAATACATGTATAATACAATATATGTTAGCTAGGATATGATTTGTATAGATTTGTTAAACATTTCCCGTAGCTAAAAAGATAAAAAATATCCAATCTTGTTTTACCTATAACTTCTTCATTTTAAATCCGTTTTGAGTGAATCAAATTGCTATGGTTTCATATTGAACTCTAATTTAAGAATCCAAACAGAAAAAGTATAGGTTTATAGTCGGAAATTTAAGTTACATGTCAATTACTAAAGAGGTAGTCATTTCCGTCGAAAGAACGACATCTTGATGACCATTTTGAAAAACATACTTTCACTTTGAGTTAAACAAGATTTTTGGATATAGTTTCAAGTTCATATGAAAAATCATTTTCCCAGAAGAACAACTTTTAAATCAAAGTTTATCATAGTTTTTAATTATCCAAACCAAAACAGCCCCCGGTTTCACTACGACGGCGTATCTCCGATTTTATGGTGTTCATCGTGTTTTCAGGTTTTAAATCATTAACTTAGCATATCATATAGATATAGAACATGTGTTTAGTTAATTTTAAAAGTCAAGTTAGAAGGATTAACTTTTGTTTGCGAACAAGTTTAGAATTAACTAAACTATGTTCTAGTGATTACAAGTTTAAACCTTCGAATAAGATAGCTTTATATGTATGAATCGAATGATGTTATGAACATCATTACTACCTCAATTTTCTGGATAACACTACTGGAAATGAAAAAAATGGATCTAGCTTCAAAGGATCCTTGGATGGCTTGAAAGTTCTTGAAGCAGAATCATGACACGAAAACAGTTCAAGTAAGATTTTCACTCGAAATAAGATTGTTATAGTTGTAGAAATTGAATCAAAGTTTGAATATGAATATTACTTTGAATTAGAAAGATAACTTACTATAAATAACAAAGGTTCCTTGATCTTATATGATTACTTGGAATGGATTAGAAAGCATGGAAGTAGACTTGCAAACTTGGAAGTATTCTTGATTTTTATGAAACTATACTTATGGAATTTATGAAGAACACTTAGAACATGAAGATGGAACTTGAGAGAGATCAATTAGATGAAGAAAATTGAAGAACGAAAGTATTTGTAGGTGTTTTTGGTCATTGGTATATGGATTAGATATAAAGGATATGTAATTTTGTTTTCATGTAAATAAGTCATGAATGATTACTCATATCTTTGTAATTTTATGAGATATTTCATGCTAGTTTCCAAATGATGGTTCCCACATGTGTTAGGTGACTCACATGGGCTGCTAAGATCTGATCATTGGAGTGTATATACCAATAGTACATACATCTAAAAGCTGTGTATTGTACGAGTACGAATACGGGTGCATACGAGTAGAATTGTTGATGAAACTGAACGAGGATGTAATTGTAAGCATTTTTGTTAAGTAGAAGTATTTTGATATGTGTCTTGAATTCTTTCAAAATTGTAAGAATACATATCAAAACACAACATGTATATACATTCTAATGGAGTAGTTAAGTCTTCGCTAGTCGTTACATGTAAGTGTTGTTTTGAAACCTTTAAGTTAACGATCTCAATTAATGTTGTTAACCCAATATTTATTATATCAAATGAGATGATAAATTATTATATTATTATGATATTATGATGTATGAATATCTCTTAATATGATATATACATTAAAATATTGTTACAATGATAATCGTTACATATAAGTCTCGTTTCGTAATTCTTGAGTTAGTAGTCTTGTTTTTACATATGTAGTTCATTGTTAACACACTTAATGATATATTTAAATATCATTTTATCATGTTAAATATAGTGTATCAATATCTTAATATGATACATATGTATTTAGTAGACGTTATCATAACGATAATCGTTATATATATCATTTCGAGTTTCTTAACTTAGTAATCTCATTTCTTATGTATATCACACATTGTTAATATACTTAGTGAGATACTTACTCATCATAATCTTATGTCAAATATATATATATATATATGTCTATATATCCCACAACATGTAGTTTTTACAATTTTGTAACGTTCGTGAATCGCCGGTCAACTTGGGTGATCAATTGTCTATATGAAACTTATTTCATTTAATCAAGTCTTTACAAGTTTGATTGCTTAACACGTTGGAAACATTTAGTCATGTAAATATCAATCTCAATTAATATATATAAACATGGAAAAGTTCGGGTGACTACACTATTTACTATCCGCTGCTCTGCGACAGAAATCTTAACACCTTTTCCTACACCAGCATCAATAGCACCCCATTTCCAGACAACGGAATACTCCTACGGAATAACAGTCTCATCAACAAAGAAAAACAGACTCTTCCAGTCCTTCAAGTTTGATACTCTATTAGTACCAACAAAATGAGTATTTCGTTTACTATCAATAGTAAGCCAGCAGTCGCTAATTGTACGAATTGTAAACAAAGAGATAAAAACTTTAATGCGAGGCTTAATATTGCTGGCATTACAGTACATTTCAAAAAGGATAATTTTTTGAAGGCCATGGGGATGCATTTGGCTAAGGCAGGCCTTATAATATCTAAGGATGCGAAGGAGAAATGTAGTAAGCGGAATACGGAGATTGCCGTGAGTAATTTGTAAAGCATATAAAGAAATTTTTCCAGCTGGAGGATCGTTGGCAGTTTTCCTGTTGGTAGGAAGAACAGGGTTGTATTGGTTAAGATGGCGAAAGGCAATCTTCAAACCGTCTTAGTATTCTCATGTTAGTGATGAAGCCATCGTGCTAACTTCTGGAATGTCAGCAGCATTTGAAGAAGAAGGCTCTGCGTGTTCTTGTCCAGTACTCGGTGCAGAAGCCATGGTAATAAAGTAAAAAGATATCAACATGAAAGAAATAGCAGTAAGATGAAGTGTAACTGACCTTGGAAGACGATAAACCTTAAAGAGTTGAAGGTGGAAGAAAGCGATGAAAATTTGGGAAGAAATGTGCTTTTTAGATCTTGACAAAGGTAAAAAAGTGAAGGTAAAAGGTTTATGACGGTTTATATAGGAGTTCATCGATGCAATTTTTATGGACACGATTGTGACACGTGTACGGGCAAGTTTAAACATGGGGTACGAAATAACACTTTTTACAGCTGGAGGCGCGTGGAGATTCTCAACCATTTAAAGTTAATCATCACAGCGTCAGTAAAATTCGTCTGCATTTCATGCCTGTAATGTTTTCCCCGATGCAAATGGGCAATGAAAAGGCTTGTTTTGGAAGAGTTATCAAAAGTTTAACAACTTAATCATTTTTCAAACGCTTAAGTCATTAAACTGGGTGGACTTAATGGTGTATCCTATTGTATACACGCATAAAGGCATAATGGTTGCATAAAAGTAGCATCAGGATGGCTGGAAACAACAGTTTTGTGGAATTATCCGTCCAGCGTTCTCCGCTGTGCAGGTTGCTCCGTCATGCGTAAGCCCTGAAGGCCGCCTAGCGCGTAAGCCCTGGCCGGAGAACGCCACTTTCAGCATAAATTTCAGATCACAAGTAACAGAACGTATCATCATTTGACACGTGGCCCCGAATAATCCGGTGTATCTGACACTATAAATAGACCCCTTGGGTCGTCATTTTGCACAGTTCAGACATTCTGACAAATTTGAGAGCAGAGACTTCACTTCTCTCTCTCTAGCACTTTCTCTCACTAGAAGTCATCCGGCTAGCAATTCTACGCTCTACGGACGACAGATTGATTAAGCCACCCTACAAGTTTCTATACTTGTGAACCGGGTCTGCAGGGATTATTTCCCAAGGGCAAACATCAATAGGCAACACTCGCCCACCTAAAGCTAGATTACTTCTAGTACCGTGTTGGCACACTAAGCCTTACCTCATAAGAAAATAGGTGTTAACAATAATAAAAATAATAATCGTAATATTCATGGTGATAATTATAATTATGAATTATAATCATAATAGTAATCAAAATCTTAATTATTAATCATATAAGTTATACAAATATACAATATAATAATCATAATATCATAATAGTAATATTAAAAAGAAATCTACGGACGAATTGATCCAACATAAAGACAACCACGTTTCTTCGTACCTTGTCCACGGTTTAAAATATTTTGAAATTGGTGTTTCTTCGATACCAACAAAAATAAAAAATATATATTATGTTTAATTTATATTTATATATATATATATATATATATATATATATATATATATATATATATATATATATATATATATATATATATACATATACATATATATATATATATCATATACTATATCTACTATAATAATCTATATATCATTTCTTTTTCTTTCCATCTAAAAAAAATCGAGAATACAATATTAGTAATATGATGTGCTCTTTGTATGATTGATATGAAAAAATGGAATGAAGATGACATATTTATAAGCTAAAAAAATAACTTACGTTACTTAAAAGATGAAAGGTTTATATATTTATTGCTCATTAATTGCTTAAAATATATTTATGACGTTTTTATTTAATATGGTATTTATTTTTTTAAAATTTTTTTTACCATAATAAGTTTTAACCTTTTTAACCGTCTATTAAATTTAATGGGTAAATTTTATTGAGTTAACCGTATTTAATACACCATACTTATGATTCTAGGACTTAATTAAACCTTATTTAATACACCATACTTATGATTATATGATTCAATTACTATAGATATATAGAATATAGATAATATAAATATAAATATAGATAATGTAAATAATACATAATTATTATTGTTATAATAATAATCGTAATTATAATTTATAATTATAATATATTATATAAGGTTTTCATTGACGTATGTATGACCTACTTAAAATGAAATTATTTTGATAATCCTTATTTTTAAAATTATACTTATTCTTAGGACACTTACTATCCTACTTAATTTTCACTGAACTTCTCTCCTCCACATCAGCGCCACATCAACACAAACACTTTAACATTCTTTTCACTAAATCCTTACTATCTTACACTTCATTTCAAACTTTAATCAATTTTAAATTATTATTTAAATACAATAAATAAATACAAATAATATTTTACTAAAAAAATAATATTTTTAAACTAAAATAAATATAAATAAATTAAATAAAATAAAAATGATTACATTAATATAGATAAAAATACGATTACATTAAATTAAACTACGATAACATAAACAATAACATAAAATTAAACTGCGATTACATAAAAATAAAAATACGATTAAATTAACTAAATACCGATTAATCGGTATATTATCCATCCTCACTACGATCAGTTAAGTGAGGGATATCGTCCCAATGTTTCGTATACAACACGACATTAGTCGAGTTGATTATGGTGGTTCCGAGTAGGCAAACTCATTTATCATTATCTTCCAGCCACTCGAACACCTTCTTTTCTTTCCAATACGCAAAATGCAAAACCTCGCAATCAACGGTTAGCCTTAGATGATCGAACGTAAAGGCCGGTAACTGCCACATCTAAGGTATCGAACCTCCCACCGTCGTATCGGTCAATGTCATCGGAAAAAAAATCCTCCGTCGTGAACCTCGAACATAACTGTGTTTGTGTGCACCATGATTGTGTAGAAATTGAGAGTAAAAAATGTATGTGTGAGAAAAAATTGAAAGTGAAATGGTATGGTTTTGGTTAAGTAATGGTGGTATATATATATGAAATGGAATGAAAAATATACATATATATATATATATATATATATATATATATATATATATATATATATATATATATATATATATATATATATATATATATATATATATATATATATATATAACATCTTATAAATCATTAAGATAAATCCAAGGTATTACTACCTAATGACTTCTTAATCTTGATTGCTGACATGGCACTCCCTAATCACATTTTAATTAACACTAATTAATCAACCACTAATCAATGATGGCATATAAAAATCGAAAGGAATTCACATAGGAAAAAACCCTAAAAATTTCATCTCCTATGCCATCTGATTCAAACCCTAATACTATTCAGCCAATTGAAAACCCACGGATTAGAAGCTCCAGCCATTTTCATCAGATTTCTTTTTTTCCTAACCCCCTAAACTAGGGTTACCAAATTCGATCTTGCTCCTTAGCAGATGTCCTAAATCAATGTTCTAGATGGTAACATAATTGTTTTGGGCGATGTTTTTATCGCTTTGATCTGAATTTAGTTTTGTGGATTTCTGGCTGAATCAAGTAATGAATCGTCGCAACGGTATGAATTAAGGAAAATACCGATTTTAATACAGGTAAATGTTAATCATTTTTTGTTTGCCATATGATTTTCGTTTTAGGTGAAATATTAAGACCTGCATTTAGAATCGGATTTGCAAAATCAGATGTTTAAACATAATCAATTCTATAATATTTAACATATTGGTTATCATCTACATTGTTAGTTGATCATTGTTACTCATCAGATTAAACGGTTTAATCAAATCGATAGTAAGCCCTGTATAGAGTTTCGATCATTGTTACTGATCATATTAAATGGTTTATTTACAATGGTTGTTTGATGCTTACAGCTTCGTAATTCAATTGATTACATAGTTTCATGATTTAATAAAGTTTGATTGATTGTTGTTCCAAAAAAAATAGAGTTTGATTGAATAATAAAATATTGATTTGTAGTCTTGGTCACAACAAGTGTTTGTAGATGGAAGATTTTGAAGCTTGCAACTAATGTTGCGTCTCGAGCCGTTGAATCGTTGGAAGGTGCTGGTGTGTTTGTCGTGGAGTTTATGACAGAAGATTACGAGGTTACTACCGTTTCTTTATAATGCTTTTTTGTTACGCTTTTTTATATGTTTTTCTTATGTGAATATATATTAGTTTGTATTTGACTTTTTGTTTGAAAATACATATTTTCCTAAATGAAGTTGCTCCTCGACTGCATAACAGTGGGCACCATACTATTGAATCTTGTAGTGACCCGAACTTTTCCATGTTTATATATATTAAATGAAATTAGTATATTTACATGATTAAATGTTTTCAACATATTAAGCAATCAAACTTTTTAAGACTTGATTATTTGAAATGTGCTTCATATAGACAATTGACCACCCAAGTTGATCGGCGATTCACGAACGTTAAAAATTTGTAAAAACTACATGATGATATATATATATGGATTATATATATGGTTAACATGAGATTATGATAAGTAAGTATCTCACTAAGTATATTAACAATGAGTGATATACATAAAAATGAGTTTATCGAATTAAGAAACTCGAAACGATATATATAACGATTATCGTTATAACAACGTCTTACTAAATACATATGAATCATATTAAGATATTGATACACTATGTTTAACATGATAAAATGATAATTAAGTATATCATTAAGTGTGTTAACAATGAACTACATATGTAAAACAAGACTACTAACTTAAGAAAATCGAAACGAGGCATATATATAACGATTATCGTTGTAACAACATTTAACTGTATATATATCATACTAAGATATATTAATATATCATAATATCATGATAATGTAATAATTTAACATCTCTTTAGATATAATAAACAATGGGTTAACAACATTTAACAAGATCGTTAACCTAAAGGTTTCAAAACAACATTTACATGTAACGACTAACGATGACCTAACGACTCAGTTAAAATGTATATACATGTAGTGTTTTAATATGTATTCATACACTTTTTAAAGACTTCAAGACACTTATCAAAATACTTCTACTTAACAAAAATGCTTACAATTACATCCTCGTTCAGTTTCATCAACAATTCTACTCGTATGCACCCGTATTCGTACTCGTACATTACACAGCTTTTAGATGTATGTAATATTGGTATATACACTCCAATTATCAGCTCTTAGTAGCCAATGTGAGTCACCTAACACATGTGAGAACCATCATTTGGCAACTAGCATGAAATATCTCATAAAATTACAAAAATATTAGTAATCATTCATGACTTATTTACATGTAAACAAAATTACATATCCTTTATATCTAATCCATATACCAACGACCAAAAACACCTACGAACGCTTTAATTCTTCAATTTTCTTCATCTAAGTGATCTCTCTCAAGTTGTATCTTCAAGTTCTAAGTGTTCTTCATAAATTCTACAAGTTCTAGTTTCTTAAACTCAAGAATACTTCAAAGTTTTCTAGCTCACTTCCAATCTTGTAAAGTGATCATCCAACCTCAAGAAATCCTTGTTGTTTACAGTAAGATATCATTCTAAATCAAGGTAATACTCATATACAAACTTTGATTCAATTCCTATAACTATAACTATCTTAATTCGAGTGATAATCTTACTTGAACTTGTTTTCGTGTCATGATTCTGCTTCAAGAACTTTCAATCCATCCAAGATCCTTTGAAGCTAGATCATTTCTTGTCACTTCCAATAGGTTTACCTACTAAACTTGAGGTAGTAATGATGTTCATAACATCATTCAATTCATATATATAAAACTACCTTATTCGAAGGTTTAAACTTGAAATCACTAGAACATAGTTTAGTTAATTCTAAACTTGTTCGCAAACAAAAGATAATCCTTCTAACTTGACTTTTAAAATCAACTAAATACATGTTCAATATCTATATGATATGCTAACTTAATGATTTAAAATCGGGAAACACGAAAAACACCGTAAAATCGGATATACGTCGTCGTAATAACACCGCGGGCTGTTTTGGGTTAGTTAATTAAAAACTATGATAAACTTTGATTTAAAAGTTGTTCTTCTGAGAAAATGATTTTTCTTATGAACATGAAACTATATCCAAAAATCATGGTTAAACTCAAAGTAGAAGTATGTTTTCCAAAATGGTCATCTAGACGTCGTTCTTTCGACTGAAATGACTACTTTTACAAAAATGACTTGTAACCTGTATTTCCGATTATAAACTTATACTTTTTCTGTTTAGATTCATAAACTTAAGTTCAATATGAAACCATAGCAACTTGAAACACTCAAAACGGATTTAAAACGAAGAAGTTATGGGTAAAACAAGATTGGATAGTTTTTCTTGTTGTAGCTACGTGAAAATTGGTAACAAATCTATATTAATCATATCCTAGCTAACTTATATTGTATTACATGTGTTCTAATATATTATGTAATCTTGGGATACCATAGACACGTATGCAAATGTTTTGACATATCATATCGACCCATGTATATATATTATTTGGAACAACCATAGACACTCTATATGCAGTAATGTTGGAGTTAGCTATACAGGGTTGAGGTTGATTCCAAAAATATATATACTTTGAGTTGTGATCTAGCCTGAGACGTGTATACACTGGGTCATGGATTGATTCAAGATAATATATATCGATTTATTTCTGTACATCTAACTGTGGACAACTAGTTGTAGGTTACTATCGAGGACAGCTGACTTAATAAACTTAAAACATTAAAACGTATTAAAAATGTTGTAAATATATTTTGAACATATTTTGATATATATGTACATATTTGTTATAGGTTCGTGAATCGACCAGTGGCCAAGTCTTACTTCCAGATGAAGTAAAAATCTGTGAAAGTGAGTTATAGTCCCACTTTTAAAATCTATTATTTTTTTGGGATGAGAATACATGTGATTTTATAAATGTTTTACAAAATAGACACAAGTAATCGAAAATACTTTCTATGTTGGATTATCGAACCGAATATGCCCCTTTTTAGCTTGGTAGCCTAAGAATTAGGGAAATGGCCCCTAATTGACGCGAATCCTAAAGATAGATCTATTTGGCCCAACAAGCCTCATCTGAGTTACGGATGCTTTAGTACTTCGATTTATCATATCCGATGAGAGTCCCGGAATGATGGGGATATTCTATATGCATCTTGTTAAGGTTGGTTACCAGGTGTTCAACATATGAATGATTTTTATCTCTATGCAGTTTGTGAAATGCCTGATATGAGATGTGTTATAAAAATTAAATCTTGTGGTCTATTATTATGATTTGATAATATGTAGGTTAAACCTATAACTCACCAACAATTTTGTTGACGTTTTAAGCATGTTTATTCTCAGGTGATTATTAAGAGCTTCTGCTGTTGCATACTAAATTAAGGACAATATTTGGAGTCCATGCTTGTATAATATTGTTTAAAAACTACATTCGAAGACTTATGTTGATGTGAAATATTATTGTAAACCATTATGTAATGGTCGTGTGAAAAACGCTATATTTTAGATTATCATTATTTGATAATCATCGTAATATTTTAAAGGTTATGGTTTGTTCTAAAATCGAATGCAGTCTTTGAAAAACGTCTCATATAGAGGTCAAAACCTCGCAACGAAATCAATTAATATGGAACATTTATAATCAATATGAACGGGACATTTCAGTTGGTATCCTAGCGTTGGTCTTAGAGAACCAGAAATTTGCATTGGTGTGTCTTATCGAGTTTGTTAGGATACATTAGTGAGTCTGGACTTCGACCGTGTTTTCTTTAAAAATGATTGCTTAACACTTTTGTTAGAAACTATATATTATTAACATGTAAATATTATGTGATATATTAACCTCTTAATGTGTTTGATATTGTGTGATAGATGTCTACCACTAGTACAAATCCCATCGATTCACCTGATAATAATGAAGAGTCGAATATATTTTGGGAAGATTCACAAATTCCCGAAGAGGAACCGGAAGAAGAGGAACCGGAAGAGGAGGAACTGAAAGAGGAAGAACCGAAAGAAGAAGAGGTTCCGGAGGAAGAAATATTGATACCTATAGTAAATCAATTAAATAAAAGAAAATCTTCAACCAACGGACCAAAGTTAATAATGTTCAATGGTGTTTCCGCCGAGGAAGCAAAATATTGGGAAGATTACCAATTTTTCGATGAATCGGACCCCAATGAGGATTCCGATGATGTTATAGAAATTACCTCGACCCAATTTAATAAAGCGAAATAAAATAATAAGGGAAAAGGTATAAAAATAGAGAAATCCGATTCCAACCCCGATGACCTTTATATGTATCGGCAACATCCGTATTTCCTAAAATATAACAATGACCCGGGAACCTCTAAACCACCAGTTTTTTCTAAACCATTGTGGAAAACGACGGCTCATATTAGAGGAACACCATATATTCCTAGAAAATTAGGAAAACGAATCAAGTTCGAAGAAGAAGAAACTAGTGATTCAGATTAGAGGGTTGTAATCATGTTGTGTATTATATGTATTGTAGTGTGCTTGCGCTTTTATGTTCTATGTAAAAATTGCTTGTATTGTTTGTTAATTATCTTTTATGAATCTAACCCTCGTCTATTTTTACAGTATAAAAACACAAAAAAGACGTTAAGGGTAGACAACCGAATATTTTAGAAGACCTACCAGAGGATATGATTGATGAAATCTTGTCTAGAGTCGGTCAGAATTCATCAGCACAATTAGTTATGGCGAAATTAACTTGTCAAATATTTGAAAGACTTTCCAGAAATGCCTTAGTTTATAAAAGGCTTTCCTTTGATAGGTGGGGTATATCACATTGTGGAGACCGTAAGTTACGCCGTGTTTTCTTTAAAGCGTTAAATGCGGGGAACCCAAATGCAATTTTACGCTACGGGTTAAGAACCTATTTTGACTCAACATATCCCAACATAGGATTTCGTGAATTAGAAAGAGCTTCTAACATGCAACATAAAGAAGCATGTTATGCTTACGGGTTAGTGAAGTTCGCTTCTTACCAAAGTGAGAAAAAGAACATCGGATTGCAACTTTTAAATAAAACCTTTCCACAAGTGACGGATTCAGTAGTTGGGGTGAGAAACAAGGTTTTTAGATTATTACGGGGCTGTTGGACATTACAAAACCCTCGTCCTTTTGATTACATTACTACATGCTGTCTTGTCAACGGTCACAACAGTTATGTTCCACAAGACCAAGGATGGGAAGTAGTCTTAGTAAAACCAGAATGCATGACTTGTTTCTGGACGTATGAATTACGTGTCTTTATTGGCTTTGTTGAATGACTTGCGTATTAACTAGAATTGTCTTCGCAACTGTTTTGTATCAGAGTTTTTATGTGCTATATTTCATGCTATATGTAAAATAGCGGTATTGTAAGTTTGCGAAATATTGTATAAAAAGTTTGAATGTGAAATATTATTATAATCAATTTTTCATATAGAATTGTAGTAGTTGAATTGTATGTTAGCTACTAAGTATGAACTTAACGGGTAGGTATTACCCGAATTAAAACTTATAAAACGCTAATATGAAGAAAAAGCTTTTATAAATGAGTTCATATTATGCTACAGAATACTATTGACTACTCTTAATATTCTATATGATTAACTTAATTCTTTTGGCTATTTTTGAAGAAAATGGCACCGACTACTCGTCAGAACTTGAACATGAGAGAAGAAGTCTTCCGTGCTTTCCATGCAGTAAATATAGCCGCAGTATAGGCTGCAATGCAAAACAACAATAACTCAGGGTCTAGCAGTGGAGTTAACTCCACAGGAAACCGTGTAGGATGCTCCTACAAGGCTTTCACTGCCTGTAAACCTCTGGAATTCGATGGAACTGAAGGACCAGTCGACTGAAACGATGGACCGAAAAGGTCGAATCTGTGTTTGCTATAGGAAAATGTGCTGAGGAAGATAAGGTAAAGTATGCCACGCATACCTTCACAGGTACTGCGTTAACATGGTGGAATACCTATCTCGAACAAGTGGGACAAGATGCTGCTTACGCACTACTGTGGTCAGCATTCAAACATTTGATGAACGAGCAGTACCATCCCAGAAACGAAGTCAATAAGCTCAGGAAAGAGCTTAGAGAATTACGAACGAAGGGATTCGATATCACCACATACGAACGAGGATTCACCGAGTTGTGTTTATTGTGCCCAAGAGTGTTCGAAGATGAAGAAGAGTAGATCGATGCATTTGTAAAGGGGTTATCAGGGAGAATTCAGGAGGATGTGAGTTCAAGCGCTCCCACTTCAATGCAAAAGGCAAGCCGAATAGCTCACAAACTTATAAACCAGATCGAGGGAAGGATTAAAGAGCAGGCAGTCGAGGAGGCCAAAATGAAACAAGTCAAGAGAAAGTGGGAAGAATCCAGTGACAAGAGTCACAATTTCAACAATCAACACCACAATCACAACCACAATCGCACCATTTTTCGCAACAACAAATGCAACAAAAACCATTCTAACAACAACAACTACAACGATCATCCCAACAATAATACCAACCGCAACAACAAAAATTCCAACAACAATCTCAATAACAACACTGGTAATCAAAATCAGAAAATTCCGTGTCTGAGGTGTGAAGGGTACCATCCAACTACTTTTTATCCAACAACATGTACTAAATGTAATAGAAAGGGTCATGATACAACGAAGTGTAAAATTTATGGACCATCGGGTAAAGGAACAAGTAATGCCCACATTATTTGTTTTGGATGCGGGAAGAAGGGCCACTACAAAACTGCATGTCCAAACCAGGGAAATAATAATGGGCAAAGCCTTGGGAGAGTTTTTAACATTAATGCGGAAGAAGCGCAGGAAGACCCGGAGCTTGTCACGGGTACGTTTCTTATCGATGAAAAACCTGCTTATGTTTTATTTGATTCGGGTGCGGATAGAAGTTATATGAGTAGAGATTTTTGTGCTAAATTAAGTGGTCCATTGATGCCTATGAATAATAAATTTTTACTCGAATTAGCAAATGGTAAATTAATTTCGGCAGATAAAATATGTCGGAATCGAGAAATTAAACTGGTTAGCAAAACGTTTAAGATCGATTTGATACTAGTAGAGTTAGGGAGTTTTGATGTGATAATCGGCATGGACTGGTTGAAAAAGGAGAGAGCGGAAATCGTATGTTACAAAAATGCAATTCGCATTGTACGAGATAAAGAAAAACCTATAATGGTGTACGGAGAAAAGAGCAACGCGAAGCTAAATCTTATTAGTAATTTGAAGGCGTAAAAACTAATAAGAAAATGTTTCTATTCCATTCTAGCATACATCGAAGAAGTCAAACCCGAAGAAAAGAACATCAATGATGTTCCCATCGCAAAAGAATTTCCCGATGTATTTCCGAAAGAATTATCGGGACTACCTCCACATCGATCTGTTGAATTTCAAATAGATCTCGTACCAGGAACTGCACCAATAGCTCGTGCTCCATACAGACTCACACCCAGTGAAATGAAAGAACTCCAAAGCCAACTAAAAGAACTTTTAGAATGTGGTTTTATACGACCAAGTACATCACCATGGGGAGCTCCTGTTTTGTTTGTCAAAAAGAAGGATGGTACATTCAGGTTGTGTATCGACTACTGAGAGTTGAACAAACTTACCATCAAGAATCGTTATCCACAACCAAGAATCGATGACTTATTTGATCAACTACAAGGCTCGTCAGTTTATTCAAAGATTGATTTACCTTCTGGGTATCATCAAATGCGGGTGAAGGAGGATGATATTCCAAAGACTGCTTTCAGAAAGCGTTACGGTCATTACAAGTTTATGGTTATGCCATTTGGGTTGACAAATGCACCAGCTGTGTTCATGGACCTCATGAACCGAGTGTGTGGACCATACCTTGACAAGTTTGTCCTTGTTTTTATTGATGACATACTTATTTACTCAAAGAATGATCAAGAGCACGAAGAACATTTGAGAAAAGTGCTAGAGTTATTGAAGAAAGAAAAACTATACGCTAAGTTTTCAAAGTGTGCATTTTGGTTGGAAGAAGTTCAATTCCTCGGTCACATAGTGAACAAAGAAGGCATTCAAGTGGATCCGGCAAAGATTGAAACCGTTGAAAAGTGGGAAACCCCGAAAACTGTGAAGCATATACGCCAATTTTTAGGACTGGCTGGTTACTACAGAAGATTCATCCAAGATTTTTCCAAAATAGCAAAACCCTTGACTGCATTAACGCATAAAGGGAAGAATTTTGAATGGAAGGATGAGCAGGAGAAAGCATTTCAATTGTTGAAGAAAAAGTTAACTACGGCAACTATATTGTCATTGCCTGAAGGGAATGATGATTTTGTGATATATTGTGATGCCTCAAAGCAAGGCCTCGGTTGTGTATTAATGCAACGAACGAAGGTAATTGCTTATGCATCCAAACAATTGAAGATTCACGAGCAAAATTATACGACTCATGATTTGGAATTGGGCGATGTTGTTTTTGCATTAAAGACTTGGAGGCACTACTTATATGGGGTCAAAAGTATCATATATACCGACCACAAAAGTCTCCAACATATATTTAATCAGAAACAACTGAACATGAGGCAGCGTAGGTGGATTGAGTTATTAAATGATTACGATTTCGAGATTCGTTACCACCCAGGGAAGGCAAATGTGGTAGCCGACGCTTTGAGTAGAAAGGATAGAGAACCAATGCGGGTAAAAGCTATGAATATAATTTTTCGTACTAACCTTACTACTCAAATAAAGGAGGCACAACAGGGAGTTGTAAAAGAAGGAAAGTTGAAGAATGAAATACCCAAAGGATCGGAGAAACATCTTAATATTCGGGAAGACGGAACCCGGTATAGGGCTGAAAGAATTTGGGTACCAAAGTTTGGAGATGTGAGAGAAAAAGTAATTAAGGAAGCACATAAAACCAGATATTCAATACATCCCGGAGCGGGAAAGATGTACAAAGATCTCAAGAAACACTTTTGGTGGCTGGGTATGAAAGATGATATTGCTAGATACATAGGAGAATGTTTAACGTGTTCTAAGGTCAAAGCTGAACATCAAAAACCATCAGGTCTACTTCAACAACCCGAAATCCCAGAATGGAAATGGGAAAACATTACCATGGATTTCATTACGAAATTGCCAAGGACTGCAAGTGGTTATGATACTATTTGGGTAATAGTCGATCGTCTCACCAAGTCAGCACACTTTCTGCCAATGAGAGAAGATGATAAAATGGAGAAGTTGGAGAGATTATACTTGAAGGAAGTTGTCCCTAGACATGGAATACCAATCTCTATTATCTCTGATAGAGATGGCAAATTTGTTTCAAGGTTTTGGCAGACATTACAACAAGCATTGGGAACTCGTCTAGACATGAGTACTGCCTATCATCCACAAACCGATGGGCAGAGTGAAAGGACGATACAGACTCTTGAAGACATGCTATGATCATGTGTTATTGATTTTGGAAATGGTTGGGATCGACATCTACCATTAGCAGAATTTTCCTACAACAACAGTTACCACTCGAGTATCGAAATGGCACCGTTCGAAGCACTTTATGGTAGAAAGTGCAGATCTCCAATTTGTTGGAATGAATTGGGGGATAGACAGATTATGGGTCCGGAGATAATCCAAGAAACTACAGAGAAAATCATCCAAATTCAACAACGGTTGAAAACTGCTCAGAGTCGACAAAAGAGCTACGCGGACCTTAAAAGGAAAGATATAGAATTTGAAATTGGGGAGATGGTCATGCTTAAGGTTTCGCCTTGGAAAGGCATTGTTCAATTTGGTAAATGGGGGAAACTAAATCCAAGATACATTGGACCATTCAAGATTTTAGATCGTGTCGGACCAGTAGCCTACCGACTTGAATTACCTCAACAACTCGCCAATGTATATAATACCTTTCACGTCTCGAATATGAAGAAGTGCTTAGCCAAAGAAGATCTCACTATTCCTTTAGACGAAATTAAAATCAATGAGAAACTACAATTCATTGAAGAACCCGTCGAGATAATGGATCGTGAGGTTAAAAGGCTCAAGAAAAATAAGATACCGATCGTCAAGGTTTGATGGAATGCTCGTATGGGACCCGAGTTCACCTGGGAGTGTGAAGATCAAATGAAGCTGAAATACCCGTACCTATTTCCAGAAGATTCATCAACACCTTCAACAACTTAAAATTTCGGGACGAAATTTATTTAACGGGTAGGTACTGTAGTGACCCGAACTTTTCCATGTTTATATATATTAAATGAAATTGGTATATTTACATGATTAAATGTTTTCAACATGTTAAGCAATCAAACTTGTTAAGACTTGATTATTTGAAATATGCTTCATATAGACAATTGACCACCCAAGTTGACCGGCGATTCACGAACGTTAAAAATTTGTAAAAACTACATGATGATATATATATATATATATATATATATATATATATATATATATATATATATATATATATATATATATATATATATATATATATATATATATATATATATGGATATATATATATATATGGTTAACATGAGATTATGATAAGTAAGTATCTCACTAAGTATATTAACAATGAGTGATATACATAAAAATGAGTTTATTGAATTAAGAAACTCGAAACGATATATATAACGATTATCGTTATAACAACGTCTTACTAAATACATATGAATCATATTAAGATATTGATACACTATGTTTAACATGATAAAATGATAATTAAGTATATCATTAAGTGTGTTAACAATGAACTACATATGTAAAACAAGACTACTAACTTAAGAAATTCGAAACGAGGCATATATATAACGATTATCATTGTAACAACATTTAACTGTATATATATCATACTAAGATATATTAATATATCATAATATCATGATAATGTAATAATTTAACATCTCTTTAGATATAATAAACAATGGGTAAACAACATTTAACAAGATCGTTAACCTAAAGGTTTCAAAACAACATTTACATGTAACGACTAACGATGACTTAACGACTCAGTTAAAATGTATATACATGTAGTGTTTTAATATGTATTCATACACTTTTGAAAGACTTCAAGACACTTATCAAAATACTTCTACTTAACAAAAATGCTTACAATTACATCCTCGTTCAGTTTCATCAACAATTCTACTCGTATTCACCCGTATTCGTACTCGTACAATACACAGCTTTTAGATGTATGTACTATTGGTATATACACTCCAATGATCAGCTCTTAGCAGCCCATGTAAGTCACCTAACACATGTGGGAACCATCATTTGGCAACTAGCATGAAATATCTCATAAAATTACAAAAATATTAGTAATCATTCATGACTTATTTACATGTAAACAAAATTACACATCCTTTATATCTAATCCATATACCAACGACCAAAAACACCTACAAACACTTTCATTCTTCAATTTTATTCATCTAAGTGATCTCTCTCAAGTTCTATCTTCAAGTTCTAAGTGTTCTTCATAAATTCTACAAGTTCTAGTTTCATAAAATCAAGAATACTTCCAAGTTTACTAGCTCACTTCCAATCTTGTAAAGTGATCATTCAACCTCAAGAAATCCTTGTTGTTTACAGTAAGATATCATTCTAAATCAAGGTAATACTCATATACAAACTTTGATTCAATTCCTATAACTATAACTATCTTAATTCGAGTGATAATCTTACTTGAACTTGTTTTCGTGTCATGATTCTGCTTCAAGAACTTTCAAGCCATCCAAGATTCATTAAAGCTAGATCATTTCTTGTCACTTCCAGTAGGTTTACCTACTAAACTTGAGGTAGTAATGATGTTTATAACATCATTTGATTCATATATATAAAACTACCTTATTCGAAGGTTTAAACTTGAAATCACTAGAACATAGTTTAGTTAATTCTAAACTTGTTCGCAAACAAAAGATAATCCTTCTAACTTGACTTTTAAAATCAACTAAATACATGTTCTATATCTATATGATATTCTAACTTAATGATTTAAAACCGGGAAACACGAAAAACACCGTAAAACCGGATATACGCCGTCGTAGTAACACCGCGGGCTGTTTTGGGTTAGTTAATTAAAAACTATGATAAACTTTGATTTAAAAGTTGTTTATTTGAGAAAATTATTTTTCTTATGAACATGAAACTATATCCAAAAAACATGGTTAAACTCAAAGAAGAAGTATGTTTTCCAAAATGGTCATCTAGACGTCGTTCTTTCGACTGAAATGACTACTTTTACAAAAATGATTTGTAACCTGTATTTCCGACTATAAACTTATACTTTTTCTGTTTAGATTCATAAACTTAAGTTCAATATGAAACCATAGCAACTTGAAACACTCAAAACGGATTTAAAACGAAGAAGTTATGGGTAAAACAAGATTGGATAGTTTTTCTTGTTGTAGCTACGTGAAAATTGGTAACAAATCTATATTAATCATATCCTAGCTAACTTATATTGTATTACATGTGTTCTAATATATTATGTAATCTTGGGATACCATAGACACGTATGCAAATGTTTTGACATATCATATCGACCCATGTATATATATTATTTGGAACAACCATAGACACTCTATATGCAGTAATGTTGGAGTTAGCTATACAGGGTTGAGGTTGATTCCAAAAATATATATACTTTGAGTTGTGATCTAGCCTGAGACGTGTATACACTGGGTCGTGGATTGATTCAAGATAATATATATCGATTTATTTCTGTACATCTAACTGTGGACAACTAGTTGTAGGTTACTAACGAGGACAGCTGACTTAATAAACTTAAAACATTAAAACGTATTAAAAATGTTGTAAATATATTTTGAACATATTTTGATATATATGTACATATTTATTATAGGTTCGTGAATCGACCAGTGGCCAAGTCTTACTTCCGACGAAGTAAAAAATCTGTGAAAGTGAGTTATAGTCCCACTTTTAAAATCTATTATTTTTTTGGGATGAGAATACATGCGATTTTATAAATATTTTACAAAATAGATACAAGTAATCGAAAATACTTTCTATGTTGGATTATCAAACCGAATATGCCCCTTTTTAGCTTGGTAGCCTAAGAATTAGGGAAATGGCCCCTAATTGACGCGAATCCTAAAGATAGATCTATTTGGCCCAACAAGACTCATCCGAGTTACGGATGCTTTAGTACTTCAATTTATCATATCCGATGAGAGTCCCGGAATGATGGGGATATTCTATATGCATCTTGTTAAGGTCGGTTACCAGGTGTTCAACATATGAATGATTTTTATCTCTATGCAGTTCGCGAAATGCCTAATATGAGATGTGTTATAAAAATGAAATCTTGTGGTCTATTATTATGATTTGATAATATGTAAGTTAAACCTATAACTCACCAACAATTTTGTTGACGTTTTAAGCATGTTTATTCTTAGGTGATTATTAAGAGCTTCCGCTGTTGCATACTAAATTAAGGACAAGATTTGGAGTCCATGCTTGTATAATATTGTTTAAAAACTGCATTCGAAGACTTATGTTGATGTGAAATATTATTGTAAACCATTATGTAATGGTCGTGTGAAAAACGCTATATTTTAGATTATCATTATTTGATAATCGTCGTAATATTTTAAAGGTTATGGTTTGTTCTAAAATCGAATGCAGTCTTTGAAAAATGTCTCATATAGAGGTCAAAACCTCGCAATGAAATCAATTAATATGGAACGTTTATAATCAATATGAACGGGACATTTCAAATCTTGCTATATTTCCCAATATGAACAACATTTGCGAGCTGTTGTTGGGCTTCCGCTTGGTGATCCATCAATGAAGGCTCCAGTTGCCATGATGAGAAAAGGACCAAAGGTAAGTGGATTACAATAGATAAAACTCTGGGAGTGCTCATGTCTATAATCAGTTCTTGCAGAATGGGAGGGGATTTAAAGCTTATAGAGGTTCTTTCTATCCCAATTTGTTTGTGTTTTACGAAACCTTTAAGGGTCATGACGAAGCTAATTGGTTGAGAATATCGTGATCTCAAAAGTGGATGGCCTACTTCATGAGTTTGTTTTTTTTTTTTTTTTTTTGTAGCTAATCATGAAACGTTATCTTGCGTCCGGATGGATGATATGTAGGTTTTGGCTATTCCTTTTTTCTTTATAATATGTAATCTGCTTGGTTTTATTGTCACCATGTTAACTTTTCTTGATCTTTCTAATCTGTGCAATTGACAATATATGAACCGGCAATATATGGACTGATGAAAAATACATTATTCATCTTATGGTGAATTCATTATTGTATTTGTAATTATGTCAGTTCAGCGACATTCAATTTACATTGTGTGTTATTCGTTAAATCGGATGGATTGTGATGTGTTATCCCAGATGTTGTAGATGATGTATTATGGCTACACATTTCATGAAAAGGATGGGTTCGAAAAACATGAATGCACGGTTGATTCTGAAAAATGTTTTCCAAAAAAGGTATGCCAATAGCAAACAGAGTCGCTGTTTATTTTCATCTCACTTACGCACTTATTGATTTGTTACAATTGACTTTTTTGTTTTCGGAAACAGCTCCAGCATTCACTTTCATTAACACATTTATTAGTCCTGTTGATTGTTTGAACAGTTAAAAGATGGGTTCGAAAAACACATTTCATGATTTTCATTTGTTAGTCCTGTTGATTGTTCATTTTCATTAACACATTTAATCATTTAGAGCACAATCTTAGAAAAGGATGGGTTCAAAAAACAATAATAGACAGTTGATTCTGAAAAATGATTTCCGATAGGTATGCCTATAGCTAACACAGTTTTCATCTCACTTATGTATGTATTGATTTGTTACAAATTGATTTTTTTGTTTTCAGAAACAGCTCCAACATCCATTTTCTAAACACATTTATTAGTCGTGTTTATGGTTTGAACATTTAATGAATCATGTTCATGGTTAGAACATGTTATTGAGTCCTATGACCTCATACATGAATTAATCGTTCAATACAATTTTAATAAATATGTCGACTCAAGGTATTGTTTGTATCACCTGGTTCATAGTCACTTTAACGTTAAATTCAACATATATTATATGCATCTTACCATAAACACATTGTTTAAGACCATGTGTTATCAAGATAGTTTGAATATTATCTTCTTGTAGCATGAAGCTGGCCATTTCTTAATTGTGTATTTACTGAGAATACTTCCCAAAGGATACACGCTATCAATTTTGCAAGCTTTACAGCTAGAAGGATCATGCTATGTTCAAAATGATATTTGTTGATATTTCAGTTTACTAAAGAGGTAAACTTTCATATATATTTTTCTTCCAATAGGTTCAAATTGAGCGGGTTGGTGAGGTTGGTTACGGGTCAAAAACAAAGAGGCTGAAATGGGTACTTTTATATTATGGGTCAAATTAGTCAAGTTGGATTGGATTGATCTACCAATATGTTTTGTCCATTATTTTTTTGGATAACGGATTGTTCAGTTATTCTTCCCAAAACCATATCATTGTAGTAATAATAATGATATAAATGTCAGCAGAGAATGCTTCCAAAAAGCATATATATGGACTAATTTCTACCTATTTGACTGAATCCATGAACCTTTTCTTTATTAATTGACTCATTTACCCCTATTTATAATTTGTTAATGGTCACCTTATTATACAATTGACTTAACTTTCAAAATTTCCCACTCAAAAGAAAAGTTGCTTATAGAAATTGAACGTGAATGATCACTTAGTTGACTGTCTAAGTTAACATTCACATTTGTTCATAGATATACACAACTCCTCGGTTATGTGTGTTTTTGATTAATTGTTCATAGCTTATGTATTGTTTATTTGGTGATTTCACGGCCTTCAAGACCAATAAAGTTTGTAAATCTAGATGTATGGCTGTAGTGTTTTACCAAACATATTGTAGTTTTGTGGCAATTTTCTCGCGACTAGATGAACATCAATAGGTCAACTGTCAATTACAAACTTTCTTTGAATGTATGCATGCTGTTAAAAATTCATAAAATGGGAAAGCATATTCTATAAAATGTTGTTTAATTAGTGACCTGCAATTAGATTGAGGTGGGGCAATTTGACACCATTTATGTGGGTCATGGTTGGTTATACATTTTAAATTAGATTCTTTGAGTTTTATTTACTTAAAAGACTTTTGACATCGATTACAAATTCAACCCCGTTAGCCTATCGTTTGTGTTGTTTGATATTTTAAGTAACAACCAGATAATTCTCCAACCTGGTATGATCAATTCCCTAACTATGAGTTATATTCAGTTATTGATATGTTTGACTTTGACTTTGGAGCTGGATACCCTGACGGGTGATTCAAACGAATAAAGATAATATAACTAAAGATGGATGTTTTTTGTGCATCACTTTTAAGTGGCTTTAGCAGAATTTCACGGGGCAACTTTCACGGCAATCATGTAAGAAAAGAAATGATTATAGACTAAAAAGGGCATCTTATTTCTAAGTACGGTGGATTGAGGGCATCTTCACTTAGCGCTAATCATATAAGAAAAGAATTTGTTAGCATTTATAATATGCTATGGTTGCTTTGTTTAATGGTACAGGTGTTAAAAAACGAAATTTGGGTAGTAAATAAATACCGACAAAAGTCTATCAAAAAATTATTATCAGTTATGCTATTTGATGCGTCTTTTCGACACATGTTATTTGTAAATGCAGATGGAGATGAATTTGGTTTGTATTTGCTTTGCATTATCTGGTAAACTTAGTGCGGTAGTCACTCGAAAATGATATAATTGACTATGAACAATTGAGAACTACATTGTAATTGTATTCATTATTAACGTTTACAATACTAATCGTTTCAGTACATTTACTTTCATTACAAATGTTATTAATACTAATTGTATAATACAGTTACTCAGTCTCAATACCAACGCCTTTGAATACTATCTTTTTGAGCTGCCGTGTAACGCACGGGCTCTTAAATCTAGTAAATATATATAAACCCAACGGCTCATTCCATACAATCAAATTTCATGTGGCCCCACCATTTTCGTGACTTACTCCCGTTGCAGGAGTCATTGGCGGAGCAGATTATTATGGTAGAGATCACAAAGAACAACCTAGTGTTATCATCAAAAACACTCAGGCACAATCACCAAGAATACTTTTCACTTTCAAGGCTCGTTATAAAAGTGAGTGACAAAGTAATCATCAACAATTATTAGTAGTTCCATCTGTTAAGAATCCCTAACTAGCAACCTTCACTTTCTTTGTGAAGACAAGCTAACGATTCTCTCTATACAGTTTACTATCATGAGTTTATTGCATAGACTTACGAAAATAGTAATGAAATTATTTAAGTTCATTTTTCATAAGTCAACTTAATAGGAGTGAGCGAGTTATAAGCAATTTAGAATCCTCCACATTAATTGTTAAGTTGGTAAAATGTATTCTTTAAGAGTGGTTTGAAAAACAAGTCAAGCATATTTGATCTATACCCTTGCGTTCGACAGTTAATTCAATCGTAGTTTCGACTGGAACATTTATTCTCTATAAATGCTCTATCAACTCATGCATAACGATTATGTGGCTTGAGCTGTACTGTTTGTGTTGGCCCTTGTTGAATCAAATCAACTTGGTGATGGATATTCGTTGAGCTGGCTCAAATTGGTGCTGACTCTTCATTGAGCTCGCATAAGTTGGTGCCGACTCTTCATTGAGTTGGTTCAATTTAGCTCTCAACTTAGTGTTGGCTCTTCGTTGAGATGGCTCAACGCAGTCGCAAATGATAATTTTGCTAAATAACGTCATTTAAATGTGTTAAGTTTGTTGGTCATTTGCTAGAGAATTGTAGGGTTATGATGTTGCATGTTTACTTATTCATATACATACATAAACTTGTGATCATTATCAAAATATAGATTACTATAATATTTGAATATTAACTTTTGTATGCCACTAGCAATATCCAAATCTAAAACCAACTTCGTAAAAAAATCAAGTCTTCTCCAACACACGAAATTCAAACACAAGCCACAAGAACATCTCATGGTAATGACAAGAGCTGGTAATCAGATCTAGCGAGATCTGTTACTCTGGTAATCATGAGATGAAATAGATGAATCATATTTTTCGGTAATGGTGAATTCAGTGATGAGATATGGCACCACATCCACCATTGATCTCTATCGCTACTGGCTAGAGATGCTTTTGTTGGCCGGAACCTAATGGCCTGACATGGCTTCTAGCTAGAGATTCTTATGTTCATCGTCAACTTAGCTTAATCTGCTGCCTTTAACCTGATTCGAATATGCTTATATTGGTGAGTAGCCGATTACAAAAATATACGGAGTAATAAATACAGATTACAGGGACCATTTAGGATATGTAATATATGTGAAACAACTATATTAGTATACGGAGTATCTGACCAGATCTGATGTGCATTGTCTATTTGAAATGATAGACGCTAGTGAAGAGTTATAGAGGATGGGTGAGAGAGAAAATAATGCTTCATATATGGTTATTGCCATTGATTTCTGTTGTTACTAGCTGGAGATGCTTTTGTTGACCGGAACCTAATGACCTGACATGGCTTCTAGCTAGAGATGTTTATGTTCGTCGTCAACATAGCTTAATCTGTTGCCTTTAACTAGTCAGAATTTGCTTCTATTAGTTAGAATCTGATTAGAAAAATATATACAGAGTAATAAATACGATTTACATGGACCATAGTCGAAATGTAGTATCTGTGAAACAACTATATTAGTGTATAAAGTACCTGACTAGGCATCAGTGTCTGATTGAAATGATAGACACAAGTAAATAGTTATAGAGGATGGGTGACAGAGAAAATAATGCATCATATATGGGTATTGCTATATATGGATGTGTTTTGTGTAAAGGTGGTGATGATTCGAATCATTTTAAATTTTTAATTCATGATTTTAGGATTTTAATTTATTTTTTTATTTTTTTGAAAAAAGGGAAGATGGTGTAACATCCCGCCTTTTTTCGTTTACTTTCCGTTTAATTATTTAGAGTCCGTTATATGATTATAACATCTTCTGTTAAAACGCGCTTAAAATTATCTCGTTTAGGTAATTCACGCACCCGCTTTGAAACTTGAGGGACTAAACTTTTCAATGGACCAAAGTGGTGACTAGGTCAAGGTGATCAAACCTCATCCCTTCCACTCATTCATCCTCCTCTTTCTCTCTTACTTTCACTTTTTACTCTCAAACACCCAATTCAAAGAATCATCATCTAAATCATTTCAAGGAAGCAAACATCAAAACAAATTACGTATTTGGAATCCTTGCATATTCCTCTTTGAATCCATACCAACTTTATTGCATTTGGGTAACTTTCTAAAAATACTAGATTTTGTGTTCTTGATGTTTTTAACTTATAGAAGTGTTAATTAGTGTCTATGGCTCAAGTCTAACATGATTATGTGATTTATATGCTCGATCTCGTTATTTTAGTGTAACTAGCATGAACTTGAAATGGGTGTGTTTGATCTTGAGATTTAGTTGTTTAAATTTTGTTAAATGTTAAAAGTGCATATATTAAATGTGTTATTAGCATCACTAGCTCCAATTTGATGTGTAGGTTGACTTGGAAAAACTCCATAAACTTAATTGCAAAAGTTGTGATTTTGAGTTAGGGTTTGATAGATCTTAAAATGAACTTTTGATGCATTAAATGCTTTGCAATGTTATTTGTAAGTGTTTAGTTGTATTGTATGCGTAATTACCTTCGAAACGGCGTATCGTATGTGTAAATTGGATTCCCGAATCATGAAATGCATTTTATGAACTTGAAACTTTGATAATGAACTTTTAACGATCATACGATGAGGATTTGATTATTTTAAATGGTGTCTTTGGCTAATGAAATGTGTTTAGTCGTGTTCCTCGTCAAATTACCTTTCCAACGATATAAGATACGTGTTTTAAATGTTTACGGTTAGTTAATTGTGTTTAAATGAAGTTTGATTGAGACTTGAACAATTGAAATAGCCCAGGTACCAGGCCACGCCTAATGTCGCGGCGCGGCCCTCCTCTGTCGCGGCGCGTCAATGGCCGTGTTTGGGGACTGTTCAATTTTGCACTTTTTCGTTTAATTCCAACTATGCTACGCACCCTCGATCAACATGAAACTTGGTCAACATGCTTATATATGATTAAAAACCTCAGAAAAATTGTCGGATACCCGACCCGACCCCGTTGAGTTTTTCGCTGACTTTGACCAAAGTTTGACTTTTAGTCAAACTTAACCAAACACTTATGCAATCGTTCTAATCTTATTTTATACTTGATTCTTGCATGAAACTTGACAGTGTGACTCACATGCTATATTAATCGAGTCGTAACGAGCCATAGGACTAATTGAATACTTTGACCGACCGTATTCATCAATATTGATACGAACCTATTTGTTTAGGTCAAGACTAGCATTTGTTCTTGCACACGTTACTTTGTGAAGTACATTTACTATTCGTGCAACCAAGGTGAGATCATAGTCCCACCTTTTCAACAACTTTTACTTTTAAACTATGGGATGAGAAACATATTCGTATCATACTTTTATGCTTTGAACACAAGTACAAAAACAAACATTCCACGGCGAGTTTGAACAAAAAGCCTCAATTCAATTATCATTAGTTACACTTGCAGGGTGTAAACGTGAACTTATGTTATGTGATCACATTGGGCTTGACGAGCCCTCATTCGGACGGTTCGCTACCTTTAGCGGATGAAATATATTTTCGAGTATAGTGTATGTTTTAACACTACGTAACAGGGTACAAAAAAGTTAAGTCTTGATAATTGGGTGCTCGCGAACATACTTTTGGAATACAAACGATTTGGATAATCAACTAAATTAAATCTTGTGGTTCAAAAACAATGTTGCTAATACACCTATGATTTCACCAACGTTTTTCGTTGATAGTTTTCTTTATGTTTTCTCAGATCCTTAAATGCTATGTGATACATGCTTCCACACTCTTTTTGATACTTGCTTGGATGTCGAGTATATATGCATACATGGAGCATCTTTTGGCTTACTTTCAAAATTGTGTCGCATAGGTTTCATTTGTACGTTAAACATTGTAATGTAACTAGTCGTGGAACTACCTTTGTAAACTTGAAACACTTTTACGTTTGAAATAAATGCGACATATTTTTGGTCAAACGTCATTTTAAAGACTTATGACCATGTAACGGGACCTAAGTGGACGGCGCCGTCAATGACGATTTTGTCGGGTCGCTACAGATGGTATCAGAGCGTTGGTTGTAGGGATCTAGGATGTGCATCAGTGTGTCTGACAGAGTCGTTAGGACGCATTAGTGAATCTAGACTACAACCGGATAGTTAGCCATTGCATTCTGACATGCATTTGCTATAGATAGCACTTACTTGCCTACTTGTGCATTATACTTGAATCATTCTTAGGCAAACTTCTTAATGGTACCAAGTTTTCATCATACGAATCTGTAATCTACCATTTTCGGGTAACACACATAAACTTAAGATTCATACGCGTAAGGACGACGACGACTTCATTAGTCATACTTGTTCGGGAACTCTGTCTCCCAGATTGTTATTCGCCACCGTTTCAACTTACTATTGGTGTCACACCGGTGTTTCTTACTATCTACCACTTCTTGTTACTACCATCACTACTCTAGGTGAGTATCGTCATCACTATTTATCACTACGGTTGCGTACTATTCGTTATCATGATTCGTTACACTTCTCGTACCGGAATACATTATTGTTTGACTTGAACCGCATTGACGTGAACAATCATTTATACACTTCCCTCGGGGAACGCTTCTTTAGAGTTGCTCTAATTCTTTCGATTTAATACGAGTCACGTTAGAGATGTCGTTACGCTTTATTCATTTTAAATCTTCACGATTACACGAACTTGATTCTATGGAGTGATGTGGGAATGGAGGTATGAGTTAGCATAATATAGCGACACTCGATCAACGTAGTTATATTATGGTAAGTCATACCAAAGTTCTAATGACACGTGATGGTGATCGGACTCGATCAACCTAATCACCACCATGTGCCATGGAAATGACTTCATTTTTCCTGTTGGATATCCGAAATCTCCGAGAATATTGATAACAACCATACCAAGGACACACCTTCGATTATTGTCGAACCATATTTATGCTTCCGAATGAATGACAAATTCTTTCAACTTTAAACATATGGTACACGTGTATACTATCTCGTTTTCGCACAGTTTTATCGGTGAACTACAATATGCTTGTTATGCTCACATCGAGGCGGAAACTTCTCTCGCATCACACCCATAGTTCCAGTTCAGGACATCTTTTATCTAAATTCTCAATGGAGAGAGAGAATCTTCACATTATACTAGTATTCACCACGAGGGAGAATAGTCTTAACGAACGTTTTCGAAAACCGATAAATCTTTCGCGAGGCAAAATTTTTGAGAAACAGAAACTTGTTCCAACAAACGTTTTCAGGTCCTAACAAGCTTGTTCAAATGTATCTTAAAAGAACTGTACCTCATTTCGGATCGAGATCCTCGTTCACTTCTAAATTTCGGGGTGCTTTACCAAAAGCCTCGGGACCACATTTAAACATGAGTACAACACATCAACTACATCCCGAAGGACCAAACAAACATACGATTCCAACCTTGGAAACTATAATACGAGTTCGTGTTATCAACTTCAAATTTACTTGAGGAAAAGTACTTTCCTTTAGTCAAATTCTCTTACTACAAAATTTTCTTTCGTGTATTAACGTCGCACCTTTTCGAAACTTTATATGACCGCAATTATCGTTCTACAAATTATTGGGCCGAAGTAGGCGACATACAAATCACCGGACCCGAACTCATTCATGAAACAACCTAGAAGATCGTTCAAATACGAGATACGCTTAGGACGGCCCGAAGTCAACAAAAGAGCTATACCGACAAAAGACGCAACGACCTTGAATTTCAAGTCGGTGACCGCGTAATGTTAAAAGTCGCACCTTGGAAAGGTGTAATCCGTTTCGGGAAACGCAGGAAGCTAAATCCGCGGTATATTGGTCCTTTCGAAATCTTGGAGCGTGTTGGAACCTTTGTTTATCGTTTAGACCTTCCGCCTCAATTGAGCTCCGTTCATCCTACTTTCCATGTATCGAACTTGAAGAAGTGTTTTGCCGAACCCGAACTCGTCATCCCTCTCGAGAAACTTACTATTGATGACAAACTTCATTTTGTGGAGGAACCGGTTGAAATTATGGACACCTCCGTCAAGACGCTAAAACAAAGTACAATTCCAATCGTTAAGGTCCGTTGGAATGCCAAAAGGGGACCCGAGTTTACTTGGGAAAGGCAAGATCAAATGCAAAAGAAATACCCTCATTTATTTGTGGATTCGGAAACGCAAGAACCCGAGGAAGAAACAAAGACTACTACGCCTACTTAAATTTCGGGACGAAATTTCTTTTAAGGAGTAGGTAATGTAACATCCCGCCTTTTTTCGTTTACTTTCCGTTTAATTATTTAGAGTCCGTTATATGATTATAACATCTTCCGTTAAAACGCGCTTTAAATTATCTCGTTTAGGTAATTCACGCACCCGCTTTGAAACTTGAGGGACTAAACTTTCAAATGGACCAAAGTGGTGACTAGGTCAAGGTGGTCAAACCTCATCCCTTCCACTCATTCATCCTCCTCTTTCTCTCTTACTTTCACTTTTTACTCTCAAACACCCAATTCAAAGAATCATCATCTAAATCATTTCAAGGAAGCAAACATCAAAACAAATTACGTATTCGGAATCCTTGAATCTTCCTCTTTGAATCCATACCAACTTTATTGCATTTGGGTAACTTTTTAAAAATACTAGATTTTGTGTTCTTGATGTTTTTAACTTATAGAAGTGTTAATTTTTGTCTATGGCTCAAGTCTAACATGATTATGTGATTTATATGCTCGATCTCGTTATTTTAGTGTAACTAGCATGAACTTGAAATTGGTGTGTTTGATCTTGAGATTTAGTTGTTTAAATTTTGTTAAATGTTAAAAGTGCATGTATTAAATGTGTTATTAGCATCACTAGCTCCAATTTGATGTGTAGGTTGACTTGGAAAGACTCCATAAACTTAATTGCAAAAGTTGTGATTTTGAGTTAGGGTTTGATAGATCTTAAAATGAACTTTTGATGCATTAAATGCTTTGCAATGTTATTTGAAATGTCCCGTTCTTATTGATTAAAAACGTTCCATATTAATTGATTTCGTTGCGAGGTTTTGACCTCTATATGAGATGTTTTTCAAAGACTGCATTCATTTTTAAAACAAACCATAACCTTTATTTCATAAATAAAGGTTTAAAAAGCTTTACGTAGATTATCAAATAATGATAATCTAAAATATCCTGTTTACACACGACCATTACATAATGGTTTACAATACAAATATGTTACAACAAAATAAGTTTCTTGAATGCAGTTTTTACACAATATCATACAAGCATAGACTCCAAATCTCGTCCTTATTTAAGTATGCGACAGCGGAAGCTCTTAATAATCACCTGAGAATAAACATGCTTAAAACGTAAACAAAAAATGTTGGTGAGTTATAGGTTTAACCTATATATATCAAATAATAATAATAGACCACAAGATTTCATATTTCAATACACATCCCATACATAGAGATAAAAATCATTCATATGGTGAACACATGGTAACTGACATTAACAAGATGCGTATATAAGAATATCCCATCATTCCGGGACACCCTTCGGATATGATATAAATTTCGAAATACTAAAGCATCCGGTACTTTGGATGGAGTTTGTTAGGCCCAATAGATCTATCTTTAGGATTCGCGTCAATTAGGGTGTCTGTTCCCTAATTCTTAGATTACCAGACTTAATAAAAAGGGGCATATTCGATTTCGATAATTCAATCATAGAATGTAGTTTCACGTACTTGTGTCTATTTTGTAAATCATTTATAAAACCTGCATGTATTCTCATCCCAAAAATATTAGATTTTAAAAGTGGGACTATAACTCACTTTCACAGATTTTTACTTCGTCGAGAAGTAAGACTTGGCCACTGTTGATTCACGAATCTATAACAATATATACATATATATTAAAGTATGTTCAAAATATATTTACAACACTTTTAATATATTTTGATGTTTTAAGTTTATTAAGTCAGCTGTCCTCGTTAGTAACCTACAACTAGTTGTCCACAGTTAGATGTACATAAATAAATCGATAATTATTATCTTGAATCAATCCACGACCCAGTGTATACGTATCTCAGTATTGATCACAACTCAAACTATATGTATTTTGGAATCAACCTCAACCCTGTATAGCTAACTCCAACATTCACATATAGAGTGTCTATGGTTGTTCCGAAATATATATAGATGTGTCGACATGATAGGTCGAAACATTGTATACGTGTATATGGTATCTCAAGATTACATAATATACAATACAAGTTGATTAAGTTATGGTTGGAATAGATTTGTTACCAATTTTCACGTAGCTAAAATGAGAAAAATTATCCAATCTTGTTTTACCCATAACTTCTTCATTTTAAATCCGTTTTGAGTGAATCAAATTGCTATGGTTTCATATTGAACTCTATTTTATGAATCTAAACAGAAAAAGTATAGGTTTATAGTCGGAAAAATAAGTTACAAGTCGTTTTTGTAAAGGTAGTCATTTCAGTCGAAAGAACGATGTCTAGATGACCATTTTAGAAAACATACTTCCACTTTGAGTTTAACCATAATTTTTGGATATAGTTTCATGTTCATAATAAAAATCATTTTTTCAAAATAACAACTTTTAAATCAAAGTTTATCATAGTTTTTAATTAACTAACCCAAAACAGCCCTCGGTGTTACTACGACGGCGTAAATCCGGTTTTACGGTGTTTTTCGTGTTTCCAAGTTTTAAATCATTAAGTTAGCATATCATATAGATATAGAACATGTGTTTAGTTAATTTTAAAATTCAAGTTAGAAGGATTAACTTTTGTTTGCGAACAAGTTTAGAATTAACTAAACTATGTTCTAGTGATTACGAGTTTAAACCTTCGAATAAGATAGTTTTATATATATGAATCGAATGATGTTATGAACATCATTACTACCTCAATTTTAGTAGGTAAACCTACTGGAAGTGACAAGAAATGATCTAGCTTCAAAGGATCTTGGATGGCTTGAAAGTTCTTGAAGTAGGATCATGACACAAAAACAAGTTCAAGTAAGATTTTTACTCGAATTAAGATAGTTTATAGTTATAGAAATTGAATCAAAGTTTGAATATGAATATTACCTTGAATAAGAAAGATAACCTACTGTATATAACAAAGGTTTCTTGATCTTAGATGATTACTTGGAATGGATTAGAAAGCTTGGAAGTAAATTAGTAAACTTGAAGGGATTTTTGAAGTGTTCTTGAAGTGTTCTTCCTATGATGATTATAGCTTGATGCTTGAAGTGATTTTTGATGAAGATGATGATTAACTACTGGAAAAATACGTTTATAATAGTGTGTGTGTGTTGAGAGAGAATTAGAAAGAGAATTGGAAGTGAAATGGAGTGAATGATAAGTGGTAATTGGTGAGTGGTGAGTGGGGTTAAAAGGAGTTCTAGTTAGTTGACTAGCTCATGGTAGAAGTTAAAATAGATTAGTCATACATGACATAATCAAGAGTGGAATCCCATGCTAGTTCCTATTGGTATATACCCATAGTAAGTACGTTTTGAAGCTGTGTATAATACGGGTAAGAATACGACTAGAATTCTTGATGCAAGAAAAGAATGGGAAAGTAACTGTAACCATTTTCGTTAAGTATGAGTGTTTTGATATATGTCTTGAAGTCTTCCAAAAGTATTTTAATACATCTAAATACACTACATGTATATACATTTTAACTGAGTAGTTAAGTCATCGTTAGTCGTTACATGTAAGTGTTGTTTTGAAACCTTTAAGTTAACGATCTCAATTAATGTTGTTAACCCATTGTTTATTATATCTAATGAGATGTTAAATTATTATATTATCATGATATTATGATATATTAATATATCTTAATATGATATATATACATTTAAATGTCGTTACAACGATAATCGTTACATATATGTTTCGTTTCGAAATCCTTAAGTTAGTAGTCTTGTTTATATGTATATAACTCATGGTTAATATACTTATGGAGATACTTACTTATCAAAATCTCATGTTAACCATATGTATATCCATATATATATCGTCATGTCGTTTTTACAAGTTTTAACGTTCGTGAATCGCCGGTCAACTTGGGTGGTCAATTGTCTATATGAAACATATTTCAATTAATCAAGTCTTAACAAGTTTTATTGCTTAACATGTTGGAAACATTTAATCATGTAAATATCAATCTCAATTAATATATATAAACATGGAAAAGTTCAGGTCACTACATTATTTGTAAGTGTTTAGTTGTATTGTATGCGTAATTACCTTCGAAACGGCGTATCGTATGTGTAAATTGGATTCCCGAATCATGAAATGCATTTTATGAACTTGAAACTTTGATAATGAACTTTTAACGATCATACGACAAGGATTTGATTATTTTAAATGGTGTCTTTGGCTAATGAAATGTGTTTAGTCGTGTTCCTCGTCAAATTACCTTTCCAACGATATAAGATACGTGTTTTAAATATTTACGGTTAGTTAATTGTGTTTAAATGAAGTTTGATTGAGACTTGAACAATTGAAATAGCCCAGGTACCAGGCCACGCCTAATGTCGCGGTGCGGCCCTCCTCTGTCGCGGCGCGTCAATGGCCGTGTTTGGGGACTGTTCAACTTTGCACTTTTTCGTTTAATTCCAACTATGCTACGCACCCCCGATCAACATGAAACTTGGTCAACATGCTTATATATGATTAAAAACCTCAGAAAAATTGTCGGATACCCGACCCGACCCCGTTGAGTTTTTCGTTGACTTTGACCAAAGTTTGACTTTTAGTCAAACTTAACCAAACACTTATGCAATCGTTATAATCTTATTTTATACTTGATTCTTGCATGAAACTTGACAATGTGACTCACATGCTATATTAATCGAGTCGTAACGAGCCATAGGACTAATTGAACACTTTGACCGACCGTATTCACCGATATTGATACGAACCTATTTGTTTAGATCAAGACTAGCATTCGTTCTTGCACACGTTACTTTGTGAAGTACATTTACTATTCGTGCAATCAAGGTGAGATCATAGTCCCACCTTTTCAACAACTTTTACTTTTAAACTATGGGATGAGAAACATATTCGTATCATACTTTTATGCTTTGAACACAAGTACGAAAACAAACATTCCACAGCGAGTTTGAACAAAAAGCCTCAATTCAATTATCATTAGTTACACTTGCAGGGTGTAAACGTGAACTTATGTTATGTGATCACATTGGGCTTGACGAGCCCTCATTCGGACGGTTCGCTACCGTTAGCGGATGAAATATATTTTCGAGTATAGTGTATGTTCTAACACTACGTAACAGGGTACAAAACAGTTAAGTCTTGATAATTGGGTGCTCGCGAACATACTTTTGGAATACAAACGATTTAGATAATCAACTATATTAAATCTTGTGGTTCAAAAACAACGTTACTAATACACCTATGATTTCACCAACGTTTTTCGTTGACAGTTTTCTATATGTTTTCTCAGGTCCTTAAATGCCATGTGATACATGCTTCCACGCTCTTTTTGATACTTACTTGGATGTCGAGTATATATGCATACATGGAGCATCGTTTGGCTTACTTTTAAAATTGTGTCGCATAGGTTTCATTTGTACGTTAAACATTGTAATATAACTAGTCGTGGAACTACATTTGTAAACTTGAAACACTTTTACGTTTGAAATGAATGCGACATATTTTTGGTCAAACGTCATTTTAAAGACTTATGATCACGTAACGGGACTTAAGTAGACGGCGCCGTCAATGACGATTTTGTCAGGTCGCTACAGATGGTGAATTGTCACGACCCGGAAATTTCCGACTAATTTTAAATGAAACTCTTGATACGATTTAATATTCTTGACACGATAAGAGAAATCTGTTAGGTTGAGTCTCAAAAATTTTGAACTGTTTCATACCTCGACCAGTTTCGACGATTCACGAACCATTATTTGTTAATAAATGTGTATATATATACATATAAATATAAATATTTAAATATATGTATATATAATAACTTAAAATAATAATTTATTGATTGTATTACTCGTTTGATGTTTCGATTATTATTTAGAGAAGTTTAATTCGAACTTATATGATTTTAAAATAAACGATGATCCGAAAATGAGTAATATAAATTTTAGGCTTATTAAAAATGTATTTACGAACTATTTGTTAAATTTTAGAAAATTTTTTTATATTTTACCTGGGGTCGAGTGCAGACAGTTGATTGAATTTTTATTTAGTATTTTAAACAATCAATGACTGTTTTTATGATCAAATTAAATGATGTTACTTAATATAAAAATTTAAGATTTTTCTGTGTACTTTTATCCGTCATTGATGAACAACGGAGTACGAAATAATCCCCACAAAACTGTCGGTAACATAAAACTAAATTAGATTCACGGGATTTATATTTGTGCACTGTGTTTGTATTGTTTGTCCCACTTTCCCATTATATATATATATATATATATATATATATATATATATATATATATATATATATATATATATATATATATATATATATATATATATATATATATATATATATATATATATATATATATATATATATATATATATATAGTTAGTAAATATACATATAGATGAAGACTAACTCTCCCTCTCTACCTTCTTCTTTCTCTGTGTATTCGTAAACCCCCAAACAAAAACCCACTTCTATTCTGTTTTTCTGTTTCAAACAACTTTTACAACCATTTTTTCATCACCTTTCTCATTTACAAATCACACACCACCCTCGTACATCCTCGAGAACCATCTAACTACTACCACTCTCCATCGTAACCGCCATCATCAACTTGAAATCATCGCCACTTTAAAACACCACCCACAACCACCTTTCATCACCAGATTATCACCCTTGCTACAACCCATTACCACCAAAATTATATGTTGTTGCTATCTGTTCCCTGTTTTATTATTAACCGAGACCCAAAACCCAGCTTAAAAGGTCACCATTACAACACTTAACAACGCTCTATTATTGCTACTGGTGCTCACTGTTGTTGTCACTACTATCCGGTTTCTCAACACACACAAACACAATCATTTTATATCCATTTACTGCTACTTCACAGCTCGATTTTGCTGTTCTGGTTTCTGTTATCAGTCCGCCGAAACCACCACCGTTTAACCATCGACAACTGCAACATCGAGGAAGACTATCTTATCTGTTACTTGTTCTTATTCGATCAAATCTAACCCAAACCATTTTTATCTACATAACCGCTGCTACTACTATGTTATGTTTATATTTGAATTCGAAAATCACCATCATGAACCTTCAACCTTCACTAATTCATTCTCCTTCGTGACACACACATATAGGAACCACCACCCGATACTACCCCATCGAACAAACCCATACCCACTTGCATTATTACCTTACAAACTCACTCCACCATGAACCCATATTGTCATCACTACCATCGAAACCCATATTATCACCTTTTTGAGCATCACCAACGATCACTCACTGCTGCATATTTCATTGTTCCATGTTTCTAATCAAACGGTAACCTGCTGATGCACCTTTCTGTATCCTAATAGCATTTTTTTTTTGCCTCCTATTCCTTACTGCTACAACACATAAATAAGTGAGAATGATAGTGGAGATATTTTGTGATAAAGGCGATTGATGTTACAACTTATTATTATTATTTTTTTTAGTCAACAATCACCAGGGAGATAACCCCATAAAACACTGCTGTTAATTATTTTATTTTTATCGAGACATTTGATAAATTGATAAGGGAGGCAGGATTAATGACGTTTTCATGGAATCTTAGGTTCCATGTACAGCAACATATTTATGTTAAATTATTGGGCCATAGATGATAATTTAAGTCCAATAACCCTTAAATGAATAACACTTGGGCTATGTAGACTATAATGTTGGGTTTAGTTGATGGGCCGAACAATAAATAGAAAAAGAAGTATTGGGTGTGCCTTTTGAATATGAACTATCTCTGGGTGAGACAACAACCAGAGCCGTAGCATTGTGACAAGAAAATTCGATGGCTTGTTTTGACTATGAAGGTGACGATGATAGACATAGTATAGCGATGATGAGTATGGTTAAGATGATAATTATACTCGACCTAAATGGTGAAGTGTTGATGATAATGATGTTAAGGTATACATGATACGAAAATAAGATGATGATATTGAAAATAATGATTTGAAGAAGATGATTTTGAAGAAGATGATAAACAATTCGAATATATTAAATAATTAAAACCGAGGGATGTTACAAGAAATTAACAAATGGTTCAATGGTTTGGGGGAAAAAGGGGTGAGCGAGGGGTCATGAGTTTGATCCCAGGTAGTGACATTTATTTTTAGCTTGTTTCCCTAAAGGTAGTTTTAATGTTATTTTTATTAGATTATTATTATTATCATTATTATTATTATTATTATTATTATTATTATTATTATTATTATTATTATTATTATTATTATTATTATTATTATCATTTTTATTATTACTAGTATCATTATTATTTTTATAAAAAAAACTATATTATTATTAATATCCGTATCACTATTATTATAATTACAATAAAAATTAATTATATAAAAATATAATTAATAAAACTATATTAATATTTTATAATTTTTTTTTAATAAATATATTTAAGTTAATAATGAAACACATGAATTATTTAAAATATCAATTATAACACTAATAATAATATATTTAAATTTGTTCGTTTACAACGTGTTAATATATATATAAATGATATAGGTTCGTGAATCCGAGGCCAACCTTACACTTGTTCAATGATGTTATATGTATTTTTACTACAAAATACAGTATGGTGAGTATCATTTACCCTTTTTACTCTTTACGTTTTTGGGCTGAGAATACATGCAAATGCTTTATTAACTGTTTTACAATATTCATATGCGTGAGTTTCATTTGCTCCCTTTTTAATTGCTTTTGCAATATATATTTTTGGGCTGAGAATACATGCGCGGCTTTTATAAATGTTTACGAAATAGACACAAGTACTTAAAATACATTCTACGTTGAGTTGTACCACTTGCATACTTCCCTGTAGCTTGGTAACTACTATTTACATGGGTATTGTAAACGGGAATCCTGTTGATAGATCTATCGGGCCTGACAACCCCAACCGGGCTGGACGACCAGCATTCAACGGTTGCACAGTACTTCGTTTCGTTACTACACTTGGTACGGTGTAGGGAGATTTCATAATAAAGGGAATATGCGACATTGATTAAACGTTAAGTATGGTTACCAAGTGCTCAACCACTTAGAACGCTTTACATATACTTGCGAGTGTATTACGTTTATGAATATGAAATCTTGTGGTCTATTAATATATTGAAATTATTGTTATGATAAACCTATGAACTCACCAACCTTTTGGTTGACACTTTTAAGCATGTTTATTCTCAGGTACGAATTAAGTCTTCCGCTGTGCATTAGCTCATTTTAAGGACATTACTTGGAGTCGATCATCGCAATGGGACCAAATGTTGATGACTTCGTCCAGATGGATAAGGACGGGTCGTTTCAGGTGGTATCAGAGCGTTGGTCCTAGTGAACCAGGTCTTGCATTAGTGAGTCTAACTAATAGTTGTTAGGATGCATTAGCAAGTCTGGACTTCGACCTTAGCTGCATATTATAAGTATTGTATATCATTCCCAGTGGAAAATTTCCTGCTAATCATTCCTAAGTCTAGACACGACTTCCTGCACTTAATTGATAGATAGTGTACAGATAAATTCATATCTTAGCGTATCTGCTAAGTCATATCTTAGCGTATCTGTTACTGTAGACTTTATCTGACACGTTTCCTTATTTTTCTTCGTAATCTACGGGATCTTCTGTACTATGTATAGGTATTCTATATAATTAGAATATCATCCGATATCCGAAAATCATTTCATATCGAAAAAAAATTCTTTTATTTAATCGTACGCAATGGAACTCACACTAGTTTAAGTCCCTCGGATTCCGATATGGAGTCCCACTCCAGCCCCAGAAGCAGCGTCACCAGAATGAATCAATCAATCAGCCATCCCCAATTCATCGGATGGGTTCGTAGTCGACTTAACCAGTGGAGACAAGAAGAAGGCGATCCTTTCCAACCACCAACCTGCACCCTCGGCAAAGAACCTGAAACACTTACCAGTAAACCTAACCGAAACACCATTTCTCACCCTCATTTCCAGGATAGCTCGCAACGAATACATAATCTCTACAATTCTAAACCTTATTCATCCGCTCGTTCCGACCGACAATCATCCCGGAATAATAGAAGAAGTCAATGAACTTCGCGCTCGAGTAATCAATTGGGAGAATATGGTGCAAAATTTACCAGCTTCAACAACATCACTGGCACCAACAGTACCATCAGTAATAGCACCAGTACCATCAACAATCCATGCCTCAATATCTCATTCTGTATCTCGAGCATAATCTTCATTTTACACCTTGTTCTACATCAATTAATTTTCGTTCTACGAATCGTTCTATATCATTTATCTTCACGGAACATGGCGATTATGTAATCACTAATATTTCAGAGATTATATATTCTAGTTCTAACAATAAATAAAATGAGTTTAATATCATATTGACTCATTAAATCCATGATTACATCTGAAGAAAATATATATGTATATATAATTTTCATAAAGATTGTAATTAAAAATTCTTTCGTACAAACTATTAATGATGAAAATATTTTAACGGGTAGGTAATACCCGAGAAATATTTAGATTTCACATTAATAAGTTGCACTGTACATTCTTCGAATCTGAATCAACGGTCATTTACTATCCTATGTACATCCACAAATATACGTATCCGTTCACCGCAGGAAAACCATTTTCATTCAATTTCATATTTGGATTTTGATCTATCAGAATTCAACAAGTGGCATAATGAAGAAAACACTGGACAAAATAAAACTTGTTAGAAACAAACAAATTAACTATGAGAAAAATGTTGTTAAGAATCCACGCTAACTGTTCCTAGCTAATTGTTCATAGCTAACTGATTACATTTTATTTATCGCAATTTATTTATCGCAATTTACATTCTCGCAATTTTACTTATCGTCATTTAATTTCTGTTATTTACTTTACGCACTTTATTTATCGTCATTTAATTTCTGTTATTTATTTTTACTCACTTTAAATATCGGGACACGTATACAAGGTTTTGACATATCATATCGACGCATCTATATATATTATTTAGAATAACCATAGACACTCTATATGCAGTAATGCGGGAGTTAGCTATACAGGGTTGAGGTTGATTCTACAATAATATATATAGTTTGAGTTGTGATCGAGTCTGAGACGTATACGGGTCACGAAACGTATTAATTAATTCGAATATTATATATTAAACTATATATGAATTATTGGACTGTTAACTGTGGACTAATAATGTTGCACAATTAAAATGAATTAAAATATTGATTATAACATATGAAACTAAACATTTCTTCAAGTTTGCCACTTGATCTCATTTTAAACCTCATTTGTATCTTGACGATTACAATCTGCGTTCAAACCTTTCATAATTCTTGAAAACATTTCAATCGAGAGGATGAACCAACCGCACTTCATCTACGGAAGAAAAGATTGATACATATAGTGATGCACCTGAAAACACTCGAAATCTGAGTAAACGTTTAACACATATACGTGCTAATTCCTTTAGCGTTGTTATTACCCAAAATAACTTTACAATCCCTTTTCAAAGTAGCAAATTTTGTCACAGCTTCAGCAAGACAATTTTGACTTTTCGTTTGAAACAACCTTATTATAACTTTGATATATATGCGTGCTCTTTTATTGTTACCAAGAAACCTTTTATATTCTACAATATTACCAACAGATGTACCAGCAACCTCGTTGTTCCTCGGCTTAAATCTCTCCGACAAGTCACAATATTTATCTATTGAAGTTTTATCATGTATTCGTCGACATCTTGTATCGATAGTTGCCATACCAAATACCGGGAAGCACTAATCATTAATTCCCGAATTTTGCAGTGTTCCTACGTCAACAGTTATATATCTATATATAACGTATATTTTCTGGACCGATGAATTTCAATTCAGAATCTCTGAATTTCCTGAAAAACCCTCTAGCTTACGAATCAGATCTCTGAGTTCTGAAAATGCTGATGAAGCAGCAAAAGTTGAAGATGGTCTTAATGGCCAAAAGTTTGATGATAAAGAATGGAGTGTTGGAAACACTCAATAGGAAATTGGTACTGAAAAACGAATTGAGCAAACCATGAAGGAGACCGTGGACAAATCACAAAGAGTAAACATGTACTTAACGACTCCAGACGATTCAGTACATGACGAAATCTCCAGCGAATATCTTGTTTCCTACTTATTTCAATTCTTTGCAGAAAAAGTTTCTGCATCACCCTTTAATTTCAGGTACTTTAAGAAATCCTAAGATATCATCGTATCTTGCGTTATAAATATCTTCGATATTTCTGAGGATATTTTCATAAATATTCTTGTCCAAAATTATCTACCTCTTTATATTTCTGAATTCCATTATATTGGAAACTTCTGTAAAGTCTAAGTATAAATTATGAATGAATTGTGGAGAAGTGTTGGGAACTGAAACATGAGTTAGTATAATATAATGCGCTTGGCCAACGTAATTATATTACAGTAAGTCATGTTAAATTTCTAATGTAACGTGATGATGGTTCACAGATCATACCCTCATCATGTGCCATGTTACATAACTCTTTTATTCTACTTAATCTCTAAGCATATCACGGAAATATTTCCTTGATATTTATGTTCTTCCATAATTCCAACAGTTGCTAATAAATCGTGTTATTACATTTTCTCTCTGGTTAGAAGATTTTCTTAAATTCCTTGAATTCCGAAAATCCACCATGACTACGTCAAAAGTTAAGAAGAAACTTTTCACTCTTTTGTGATAGCTTCACGCGTACGCTTCACATGATCGAATTGTTTTATCTATATTAATCAATAATAATAAAACTCTAATTATCAACTCATATTCGTCATGAAAACATTTTTATTGTTAGCCATGACGACCGCATTCAAATTTCGGGACGAAATTTCTTTAACGGGTGGGTACTGTCACGACCCGGAAATTTCCGACTAATTTTAAATGAAACTCTCGATACGATTTAATATTCTTGACACGATAAGAGAAATCTGTTAGGTTGAGTCTCAAAAATTTTGAACTGTTTCATACCTCGACCAGTTTCGACGATTCACGAACCATTATTTGTTAATAAATGTGTATATATATACATATAAATATAAATATTTAAATATATGTATATATAATAACTTAAAATAATAATTTATTGATTGTATTACTCGTTTGACATTTCGATTATTATTTAGAGAAGTTTAATTCGAACTTATATGATTTTAAAATAAACGATGATCCGAAAATGAGTAATATAAATTTTAGGCTTATTAAAAATGTATTTACGAACTATTTGTTAAATTTTAGAAATGTTTTTTATATTTTACCTGGGGTCGAGTGCAGACAGTTGATTAAATTTTTATTTAGTATTTTAAACAATCAATGACTGTTTTTATGATCAAATTAAATGATGTTACTTAATATAAAAATTTAGGATTTTTCTGTGTACTTTTATCCGTCATTGATGAACAACGGAGTACGAAATAATCCCCACAAAACTGTCGGTAACATAAAACTAAATTAGATTCACGGGATTTATATTTGTGCACTGTGTTTGTCTTGTTTGTCCCACTATCCCATTATCTATAATATATATATATATATATATATATATATATATATATATGTATATATATATATATATATATATATATATATATATATATATATATATATATATATATATATATATATATATATATATATATATATATATATATATATAGTTAGTAAATATACATATAGATGAAGACTAACTCTCCCTCTCTACCTTCTTCTTTCTCTGTGTATTCGTAAACCCCCAAACAAAAACCCACTTCTATTCTGTTTTTCTATTTCAAACAACTTTTACAACCATTTTTTCATCACCTTTCTCATTTACAAATCACACACCACCCTCGTACATCCTCGAGAACCATCTAACTACTAACACTCTCCATCGTAACTGCCATCATCAACTTGAAATCATCGCCACTTTAAAACACCACCCACAACCACCTTTCATCACCAGATTATCACCCTTGCTACAACCCATTACCACCAAAATTATATGTTGTTGCTATCTGTTCCCTGTTTTATTATTAACCGAGACCCAAAACCCAGCTTAAAAGGTCACCATTACAACACTTAATAACGCTCTATTATTGCTACTGGTGCTCACTGTTGTTGTCACTACTATCCGGTTTCTCAACACACACAAACACAATCATTTTATATCCATTTACTGCTACTTCACAGCTCGATTTTGCTGTTCTGGTTTCTGTTATCAGTCCGCCGAAACCACCACCGTTTAACCATCGACAACTGCAACATCGAGGAAGACTATCTTATCTGTTACTTGTTCTTATTCGATCAAATCTAACCCAAACCATTTTTATCTACATAACCGCTGCTACTACTATGTTATGTTTATATTTGAATTCGAAAATCACCATCATGAACCTTCAACCTTCACTAATTCATTCACCTTCGTGACACACATATAGGAACCACCACCCGATACTACCCCATCGAACAAACCCATACCCACTTGCATTATTACCTTACAAACTCACTCCACCATGAACCCATATTGTCATCACTGCCATCGAAACCCATATTATCACCTTTTTGAGCATCACCAACGATCACTCACTGCTGCATATTTCGTTGTTCCATGTTTCTAATCAAACGGTAACCTGCTGATGCACCTTTCTGTATCCTAATAGCATTTTTTTTTCTGCCTCCTATTCCTTACTGCTACAACACATAAATAAGTGAGAATGATAGTGGAGATATTTAGTGATAAAGGCGATTGATGTTACAACTTATTATTATTATTTTTTTTAGTCAACAATCACCAGGGAGATAACCCCACAAAACACTGCTGTTAATTATTTTATTTTTATCGAGACATTTGATAAATTGATAAGGGAGGCAGGATTAATGACGTTTTCATGGAATCTTAGGTTCCATGTACAGCAACATATTTATGTTAAATTATTGGGCCATAGATGATAATTTAAGTCCAATAACCCTTAAATGAATAACACTTGGGCTATGTAGACTATAATGTTGGGTTTAGTTGATGGGCCGAACAATAAATAGAAAAAGAAGTATTGGGTGTGCCTTTTGAATATGAACTATCTCTAGGTGAGACAACAACCAGAGCCGTAGCATTGTGACAAGAAAATTCGATGGCTTGTTTTGACTATGAAGGTGACGATGATAGACATAGTATAGCGATGATGAGTATGGTTAAGATGATAATTATACTCGACCTAAATGGTGAAGTGTTGATGATAATGATGTTAAGGTATACATGATACGAAAATAAGATGATGATATTGAAAATAATGATTTGAAGAAGATGATTTTGAGGAAGATGATAAACAATTCGAATATATTAAATAATTAAAACCGAGGGATGTTACAAGAAATTAACAAATGGTTCAATGGTTTGGGGGAAAAAGGGGTGAGCGAGGAGTCGTGAGTTTGATCCCAGGCAGTGACATTTATTTTTAGCTTGTTTCCCTAAAGGTAGTTTTAATGTTATTTTTATTAGATTATTATTATTATTATTATTATTATTATTATTATTATTATTATTATTATTATTATTATTATTATTATTATTATTATTATTATTATTATTATCATTTTTATTATTACTAGTATCATTATTATTTTTATAAAAAAAACTATATTATTAATATCCGTATCACTATTATTATAATTACAATAAAAATTAATTATATAAAAATATAATTAATAAAACTATATTAATATTTTATAATTTTTTTTAATAAATATATTTAAGTTAATAATGAAACACATGAATTATTTAAAATATCAATTATAACACTAATAATAATATATTTAAATTTGTTCGTTTACAACGTGTTAATATATATATAAATGATATAGGTTCGTGAATCCGAGGCCAACCTTACACTTGTTCAATGATGTTATATGTATTTTTACTACAAAATACAGTATGGTGAGTATCATTTACCCTTTTTACTCTTTACGTTTTTGGGCTGAGAATACATGCAAATGCTTTATTAACTGTTTTACAATATTCATATGCGTGAGTTTCATTTGCTCCCTTTTTAATTGCTTTTGCAATATATATTTTTGGGTTGAGAATACATGCGCGGCTTTTATAAATGTTTACGAAATAGACACAAGTACTTAAAATACATTCTACGTTGAGTTGTACCACTTGCATACTTCCCTGTAGCTTGGTAACTACTATTTACATGGGTATTGTAAACGCGAATCCTGTTGATAGATCTATCGGGCCTGACAACCCCAACCGGGCTGGACGACCAGCATTCAACGGTTGCACAGTACTTCGTTTCGTTACTACACTTGGTACGGTGTAGGGAGATTTCATAATAAAGGGAATATGCGACATTGATTAAATGTTAAGTATGGTTACCAAGTGCTCAACCACTTAGAACGCTTTACATATACTTGCGAGTGTATTACGTTTATGAATATGAAATCTTGTGGTCTATTAATATATTGAAATTATTGTTATGATAAACCTATGAACTCACCAACCTTTTGGTTGACACTTTTAAGCATGTTTATTCTCAGGTACGAATTAAGTCTTCCGCTGTGCATTAGCTCATTTTAAGGACATTACTTGGAGTCGATCATCGCAATGGGACCAAATGTTGATGACTTCGTCCAGATGAATAAGGACGGGTCGTTTCATGAATAAAGGAATAAGATAAAGAATGTAAGAAAATCACAATTCCAATTGTACCATGCATGGCTTGTATATGTTAATTTTTAACGAAAAAAGATAACCATCAATCCATCATTAGAGACAGGGACTACCGGTAATTTAAGTGCAAACCACACGAATTATCCAAGACGAAAAGACACATGGACCATGAATGTAATGTAATACAAATCACGTGAACTATTCGTGAAAATTTTGTCATATAATTTACTCTAATAATTATTGATGGATCTATTTTAAATAAATTGAATACTCAAGCTTATTACAATAGTATTTTTTATGTGTTAAAAATACTTGTCTAAACAGTTATGCCAGAAATGTGCATTTATTCAATAAAAATTTCACGCATTTAGTTTATCAATGGGAGGTGATCATCACACAATTTTTTTTTATTATCCATGTATACTTAATTACCTATTTTACCCTTAATTATACTTATAATAATAATATAAGTTCAACTCCCTAGATTAATCTAGGAGTATAACTGTAAACTTATGAATTACTCCGTAAAAGTGTACATGGATCAAAAAGTGATGTGTAAAGATCACCTCTAATTATGAATACGTTATATTTCTTTCTTGACATAATATAAAAAACTTCAGTAGTCATTATCTTATACCATATCATTGGAGTCATTGTCAAATAAGATAATTAAAAAACATTGCATGTATTAGGAACACAGTATAGTTGATTAAATTAATTAATTAAAATTGTCATTAGCGTAAAACCCAATTAAGCTTTAGTGTTTTTTTTTTTTTTTTTTTTTTTTAATATATACCCATCAATATCTATCGAGAAATTAAATGTTTTTATTTTTATTATGTTTATGGGAAGCACTTCATGTGATCATCAAGCAAGAAATGAAATGGTAATAAAATATATTATATTTCGTTTTCAAATAATGACAGCAAATAATTTTTGGACAACTATTTGCCCTCAAAACCATTCCTGTTCTATTATTTTCTTGCTATAAATACAAAATCATTACTTTCGCTTCTTCATCCCAACTAAAACCCATCTTAATTCTTATTCCCAATTAAACTAAAAAAACACAAAAACATAAAAAATCTAATATGGGCTATTTGGATCATATCTCTGATCTATTTTCTGTAAGCAGTCCAAAAAAACACAAGCGCAAAACTATGCAGGTATAGATATATCGTTTTTTATGTTTTAATTAATTTAATATGGTTATTAATTTGATGTAATAAATTTAAGTTTTAGTTGTTTCAAGATTTATTTATTATATAGACACATAATTAATGTGTGTTTGTGTGTGTTTCAGATAGTTGAGATTAAGGTTAAGATGGACTGTGATGGCTGTGTAAGGAAAGTCAAGAGTGCAGCTTCGTCTTCTAAAGGTAATTAAGTAATAATTAATGTTTAACGATTACGGAGCATTCATTTTGCTGTACAAGACGGTTAATGTTGATTTTAAATAATAGTTATTAATTATAATTATTAATAAGTACAACTTTTTTTGCACATTAATTAAAGACAATCATAAGAATAATCCGTTAAGTTTATAATTATAATATGTGTTAAAGCCATAAATTGACTATATGCTTTCTCAATTGTTCCGATGTCGCCCATATACCCATTTGCGTTTCACTGTCGCCTAAAAACTTTCAAAAAATGTATCAATGTTAACATTTTGTTACGGGTTACCTGCACCGATAAAATTAATTATTTAACTTTTTTTTCATTTTATATGTCCCGATGTCACCCCATATACTTTTCGTTGTGTTCCGATGTAGCCCATATACTTTCACTTTCTGTTCTGGTGTATCACCGACGTGTCATGACTACCTAGAAGTCACATCATCAATTATTTTATTTACAGGTAAATTAAGTATAGTGAGCGACATCGATACATTTTTTGAAAGTTTAGACAACAGTGGGACGCAAAAGGGTATATGGACGACATGGAGACATTTGAAAAAGTATATAGACAATTTGTGACTTTAACTCTTATAATATCTCTAGCTACTTAATTTTTTATTTATTTGCTTTTGATGATCAATAGTTCGTAAGTTTTTTCCTAAAGAAAAAGAATCATTATTTATTTATCTTTTGGTTTTAATCATCTCTTTAACTTGCAACATAATGTTTGTTTTACAAAATTGTAATCCAACTTGTCACCAAACATTACTTATATGATGATCATGACTTTAACCATGGATTTTATGTCGTATATATAGGTGTGAAATCGGTGGAGGTAGATCAATCGAAAAGCCGAGTAACAGTAAAGGGTTATGTGGATCCTAAAAAGGTGTTAAAGAAGATCCAAGAGACCGGAAAGAAAGCTGAAATGTGGCCATATGTACCTTATAATCTTGTCCATTACCCTTATGCCCCTCAAGCGTACGATAAAAAAGCCCCTAAAGGTTATGTTAAGAACGTCCCTCAAGCGTACGAGACTTCTAATAATCCTAACGAGGAGTATACAACTCTTTTCAGTGACGAAAATCCAAATGCGTGTTCGATTATGTGAATTAGTTGTCTCATATATAACGATGATTTTGGGTCCTCTGTTTTGTTACTTTATATGGACTTGTAGTTAGTTCTTGATTTAGTGTTTTAATTTGAAATTTACTTGCATGTATAATTGGTTTTGCTTAATATTAGAGACATTATTCATATACATGTTGTTCATAAGATTGGTAATGGGACTACCACTAATGCTTGGTTTAATCGTTGGCACCCTCACGGGACTATTGTAGAAATTGTTTCTCGTCGGAACATTGTTCGTGAAGAGTACAATTTAAATGAGAAGGTGTGTGATGTAATGCATGGTTCTGATTTGACATGGCCGAGTACGTGGTATACGGAATTTAATGATATCCAAGATGTTGCGCCTCCCATTCTTACGGATCAATCTGATATAGTTCAATGGCGAGATTGTAGTGGTAATTGGATAGATTTTTCAGTTAGTGTGGTATGGGATACAATTCGTCCCCATGCTCCTACGATCCCGTGGTGTAGCGTGATTTGGTATAGCCAATGCATTCCCCGACACGCGTTTATTGTTTGGCTTCTTATGGGAGAACGGTTGAAAACCCAGGATAAATTATGAGACGACCCGACCCAATCCATAGGGACGAATACAATAACATATGAATACATCGCGAGGTACTTGACCTCTAAATGATACATTTTACAAACATTGCATTCGTTTTTAAAAGGCAAACTTTCGTTACATCGACAGTTGACAGGCATGTAAAGCATTTCATAATATATCCAAATATAATTGACTTAATAATAATCTTGATGAACTCAACGACTCGAATGCAACATCTTTTGAAATATGTCATGAATGACTCCAAGTAATATCTCTAATATGAGCAAATGCACAGCGGAAGATTTCTTTCGTACCTGAGAATGAACATGCTTTAAAGTGTCAACCAAAAGGTTGGTGAGTTCATTAGTTTATCATAAAGAATCATTTCATAATTTTAATAGACCACAAGATTTCATACATCCATTTCTCATAATCATACGTCCCATGCATAGAGACAAAAATATCATTCATATGGATTGAACACCTGGTAACCGACATTCACAATATACATATAAGAATATCCCCATCATTCCGGGATCCTCCTTCGGACATGATATAAATTTCGAAGTACTAAAGCATCCGGTACTTTGGATGGGGCTTGTTGGGCCCAATAGATCTATCTTTAGGATTCGCGTCAATTAGGGTGTCTGTTCCCTAATTCTTAGATTACCAGACTTAATAAAAAGGGCATATTCGATTTCAATAATTCAACCATAGAATGTAGTTTCACTTACTTGTGTCTATTTCGTAAAACATTTATAAAAGCATTTCATGCATTCGTAGTTCAAAATATATTTCAAAAGCATTTAATAAAGCAGTAGTAAAAATAGCGCATGTATTCTCAGTCCCAAAAATGTAAAGAGTAAAAGGGAGCAAATGAAACTCACCATACTGTATTTTGTAGTAAAAATACATATAACATCATTGAACAAGTGTAGGGTTGGCCTCGGATTCACGAACCTATATTAATTATATATATTTATATGACGGTCAATATTTGTCTAACAATTTAGGCCAAGTCATAGTGTACCACAATCCTAATGCTCGAGTCTGACTCAACAGTATAGTAACATGTTATATTACCCATGCTCAGTTAGGTCAAAAGTCAAAGGTTAAAGTAAAAACGAGGTCGCATGCACAAGTACAATAACTTATACAAAAATGATTTTTCGGTCAAACATGACTAAACGGCCTTTAGAAAAATTATCGGAGCTCTGATTGATAAACGGCCAAAGATAAAAGTTACACATTACCAAAAAGATTAAGCATAAATTTTACAGAAGTAAACTAAACCTAGACAACTCGTAGTTGCCAACGCGGTTTCGGCGTTTCAAAGTTAATTTTTCAGCTTTAATAAATTTACAAAAGTGACCGAGTAGCCTACTTTGGAGATTTTTAGAAAATTCCTCGAAACTCGGATTGACAAACGGTCAAAGCCTGCAAATTCTAGTTACCACAAAGATATAACATGATTTTTAGCAAAAGTGAACACACATCAGGCCGACCATGACAACTGATACAAAACTGACATTTTTAATAAAAAGTTTCAGTTCTTTTCAGAATTTTAAAATGTGACCAAACAGTCAACTTTGACGATTTTTAGAAAAATCGTCGAGACTCAAATTGACAAACGGCCAGAGTCGTTTGCTAGACCTTACAGTAAAGAATTTAGTGGTATTTTTGTTTTAATCTGAAACAACGCAGATCAACGAGAATTTCAGTTTCCGTATCGACGTTTCATCAAAATTTACAAAACTTCTTTTATCCATAACTTGACAACCGTTCAACGAAACGAGACGTGCTTTATATGAAAATTCATCTACTCGACGAGTAGAATCCAAATAACCACTTTTTATTACCCAGAAAATTAGTTCACTAATTATCATTAGCAATCTTAATTACGAAATTAATTGTTTAATTCATAACTTTCTAACCGTTCATCGAATCCATTCGATATCTAAATGAAAAGTTCTTAATTTTTCGCTAGCTTTCCAATGACATGCATATCTTATACCTTAATTCATCCCTAGTATAACAACCTTTAAGATTCAACATAACCTATCTAAGGGCAATATCAAATGTACAAGCATGCATAATCTTATTTTCTCGAGCACTAGTCAGGGATACACTATTGGTATATAAAAATAAAATTATGAGTACTCACGTATCAATATTGAGATTCAATATTGCAGGAACGGTACGTAAACGCAACGGAGATGATAAACACTAGATTGACCTCACGAGCATACCCTCGAACATTACCCATCACCTCCATAGCTATAACCCATAATTTCCTTAGCTCTATCCCACTCATAAAACCCGTTTTGAAAACACTTAGACAGCACTCCGTCGTAATATTTTATGTATACTAATAATAATAATAACTCCTAATAATAATATGATTAATAATAATAATAATAATAATATATAATACGAAGTAACAATAGAGAAAGAGAGATTGAGAATTGATACAATGGTACTAGAAATCGAATGACTTTATTGAAGTTTTTTTTTTTTTTTTTTTTTTTTTTTACGTACGCATGCAAACAATCTTCCAGCTCATAAAGCACTTTGTGCTCTGCCGACACTCATAAATCATTTGAGTAATATGTATAATATTATTTAATATATATAATATATTTAATCTTTAGAATTAATTAAATATTATATTATATTTACGTTAATGGTAAAAATATAATTTTTACAAAAATGACACGGTCGTGGTCTCACGACGCATGTACCACTTTCGGTTTTTCGGGCGCACTTTCGTACATTTAGAAAACTAGCCTTTTACGTTACGTGACGTGTACCTTTTACAAAAATTAGACTTACTCAACAATAAATTACCTTTATAAAAATATAACTTATAAAATTGACCGTTGTGGTCATTTACTTCTATAAATCAGTGACTCGTTGTTTATCAAAATGTATTATTTTAAATCAGGACGTTTTATGACTCGTACCTTTATCAAAATATAGACTTAAATTAATTAAAAACTAACCCACTCAGAGTGTAACTTAATCTTTTGAGTGTTTTGGTCATTTACTTTTATAATTCATACCCTCGTTAGTTATCGAAGTATATTTAATAACATTAACTTAAACCAAAACGTCTTTTGACTAAATTAAAATATATTTATAATATATAGGTTTGAAATACTTTAATAAAATATTTAGATTTTAATTATATTTCAAAGTATATTTGAAGATCGTTTATGATATTATATCCTATAACGTTTATACTTAAAAAAAATATAATTTCCTTATGCGTCAACGTTTAGTTTGTTTTCCTTAAACTTTCTAAATAATATAACTATATTCCCAAAGTTTCTCTTTCACTCTAAATAATAGGAAGGTTAACTAGTTAACGTTTATATAGAAAGTCGAACAGAAAACTCCACTAACATTTGGCTAGTTCCCGTTAATTGACACCTTTGTCTTCTTTTATAACTCATTTTACCATTTTCCGAATACGGTTAATAATAAGGGTTACCTAATTCAAAGTGGACCTCATAACAGATACTCTTAATCATAATTCAATGTATCTGATAATTCAATCATTTGATATTATCTTTTAATCTCGTCGATAAACTTACACCGAACAAATATGTTTATGTAACATATTATTCATTCAATACCTTGATAGCATTTCCAAGTAAAAAAAAAATAGATCTTATAGCTTATATTAACTAATCCGTTCAATGTTTTATTAATATATCTCAATTTAATAAGCACACATGTATATGCATATATATTTATTTACACATAATTGTTCGTGAATCGTTAGGCATTGTTAAAGGGTATTTGATTAAATGAATATAGTTTCAAAACTTTTGGGACTCAACATTACAGATTTTGCTTATCGTGTCGGATATATATAAAGATTAAAGTTTAAATTTGTTCGGAAATTTTCGGGTCATCACATTACCTACCCGTTAAAAGAAATTTCGTCCCGAAATTTGATAGAGATTGTCATGGCTAACAGTAAGAGTGTTTTCATGACGTATATGAACTGATAATTAGGGTTTTATCATCATTGATTAATATAGATAAAAAGATTTGTTTTTGTGAAGAGCACGAATGAAGCTATCACTTAAGAGTGAATATGAATAAAAGTAAGTTTGACTTAACCGGTGTCGTAGTCAAGATTGATTTCCGAAATTTAAGGAATTTAGAAGAAATCTTCATATTAAGATTTGATTCTTCGGTAATTAAGGAGATTCAGATCTTCTTTGATTAAAAGCGATAATCTGCTTCGATTGCTCTGTCGAAAATTTTTCCTATAAATCCACCCTCTCCATTTCCTTACAACTCACACCTTCTGTTCTTTCTTCCTCAATTCCTACTTTAAAGTATTCGTTAATATGCTCCATCCCATCCTGATCCTTGATATCCTCTTAACTTGCATATCTGTCATTCTTCTTTTTAATCTGCCACCAGAAGAATCTATTTACTTCTACTATACTCTTGGGTTTATAGTGTTTCTAGTTCTCCCGTGTCTTTATATTGCTATATGCATTGACATCTACGGTTTATAATTTGCGGGTGGTTATTGGGTTTTATATCTTCCCTTATACTTCGATGTCCTTGTTTCTGTCTTCTATAATCATTGTCATCCATAATTAATGTTCCCTTCTATTTGCTGCGGTTTATACCCCAATTTCTATGTCGGAGCTTTGTCCTTTCGTTTCTTCTTCTTACGTTTATATAACTCTTGTAATGGTCCAGAATTCGTTGGTATGGATTTTAGAATAAACATAGTAATTGTTCTAAGAAGGAATTTGAAAGGGCACTATCTTGATTTGTCAAATTACCAGAATACCCTGAAAAAGACCGAATCATCAAGAAATATTTTCTTGATATGTTTAGAGATTAGATAGAATGTCAGAGTCGTGTAAATGACACATGATGACGGTATGTTTTGTGAATCATCACATCCCATTAGAAACTCAACATGAATTACTGTAATATAATGACGTTGATCAAGTGTCATTATATTATACTAACCCATGTATCAGTTCCCAACACTACTTCAAAACATTCATATTTGAATTTTTCAGAATTTAGAAACTAACACAGTTTCTTTTATGTTGCAGATATTACGGAGAGATAAATGATCTCAGATAAAAATAGTTGTGATAATATCTCCAGAAATATGGAGAGTATATATAGTGGAAGATACAAAGGTATCTTTTAATATTTAAGATAAGATGATGATGAAGAATATCTGTCTGTGAAGGTTTAGAATAAGAAGTAAGGTGTTTGCTAACGAGTTCAGCAGGCACTGAATCATTTGGATCCTTTGAAGGCAGATTCAGTCTCTGTGATTTGTCCACGGCTTCCTTCATACTTTGCTCAATCCGTTTTTCAGTACCAAATCCTTTCTTTTTCTGAGCTTCACCAACTCACTATCTTTTATCATCAAACTTTTGACCGTTTAAACCATCTACCATTTTTATGTTTCCTCTGCATTTAATGCTATAATATCCGAATCTCTAGTTATCAATCCGAGGTGGGTTCAGAAGAATCGTGTTTTAGATGATTAAACGCTGGTGGTAATATGGTGAAATATGAAAGGTTCCCCAGTAATGATGACGAAAGGGCAACGTATCTATCGGGGTTATAATAAGACTGGTCCGACTGAAAAATCGAAGTTGACTTGCTGGAGCTGTGACAAAATTGGCTACTTTGAAAAGAAATCGAAATGTTGTTTTTGCTAATAAATGATAAAGAATTCGACGCAGGTACATGTTAGATTATAACTTTGGTTTCGAGAGTTTTTCAGGTAAAAAACTTCGGGTAACGTGTGGTTGGATCATCATCTCGATTGTTCATTATTTGAAATGTCTTCCGGAATTTAGAAGGGTTTTAAATGCAGATTGTCATAGTCAGTATCCAGATGGTGAAATCTTCCTGAATCTCGAATGATTTTCATATTCCTCTGAGTGTTATGATTAAAAGTGATGTTCTATCACAGTTTTGAAGTCAAAGTATAGTTTTGGAAAGAAAAAAATATAAGGATCTAAGAGTGATGATTTCGGTTGTATCTCGAGTTGAATTCTGAAATTCCCAAAATCAGAATATGTAATTAGATTCGAATGAATATGATTGTTTTGATTTCTATAGAAGAATGTATATTGGTATAGTTGATGATTGTCGAATCAGAATTGAAGAACGTAACATATTAATTGTGATTTTATATATCTCTCGGGTATTACCTACCCGTTAAAAAAAATTTCACAAATAATATTTTGAACAAGAATTTTTTTTTTTATTACAATCTTTATGAAAATATATGTGGGTATATTTTCTTCAAATGTAATACAGATTCAATGAGTTAATATCATACTAAGCTCATTTAATTTTCAGCTTGAATTAAAAATGAATTTTCTCTACAACATTAGAGATTACATAATCATTGCGGAGTATTTCACTAATGAAATCAATACTTTAATATTTATATGTATTTCCTTAGTGAATCATGCTGATGCTCATAGAAGTCTTGCTAACTTCGCAAGATACGAATGTTGTCTTCCAGTAAGTTTCGAGTACATCGATGATGAAATTGTAGAATCAAACATGTTATTGAATGATACACTTGGTTTATTATGAAGTTGAATTCATTGATTTGAAACGGAGATTGTAATTAACGATGGTTAAGTTGTTAACAAAGGATGTGCATCATAGCATATTAGTAATATGAATTAACCGGATAGTTAAGTTCCATACATAATAGCTTAGTACAGAAAGATGTATTATGGTTTCAGATTTCATATACATTGAATATATATAAATCCTCCGGAAAGAATGAGTTAATACTTCATAGCTCGTTGATACAATATACTCGTTGTTGATTCGTAATGATTTCCACAGTGATTTCTTGAACTGGCGGAGCTTGTGATGTTAGAGATGCTGACGATTCTAACGATATTGACATCACTGACTGGGTTGGTGAAGCTAAGGGTACTGCTGATGCTATTGGTAAAACAAGTCTAGCTTGTAAACCGCGCACCATTCTTGTCAGGGTTTCGATTCTTTCCTCTATCATCTCTGTTCACTCAACTGGTTTATGGTTAAGGTTGAGATAAATAATCTCTTAAGATTTTAGAGATTACATAATCACCGCAGGATGTTTCTCCGATGAAGTTATGAATCAATACTTCATCGTTTGTTGTTGTTGGTACTCCTTGGTATCTTTGGTGCGTGTAACGTTGATATCCGATATACAGGTTGGAATAATGAGGTGTGTGGTGCAGATGTGATTGTTGGCGGTGGTAATGATTCTGTTGATGTTAGTAATGGTGGTTGCTGTTGATGCCGGTGATGCTGCTGGTGCTTTTAGTACTGAGGCTTGCGATGTGGATGTTACTGGCGGTACTGGTTATGCGGCTGGTGCTGCTGATGGTGTTTGTAATCCTCGCACCGTATTCTCCAAAGCCACCACCCGAGCACGAAGCTCGTTGACTTCTTCTATCACACCGGGATGGTCAGCAGTTCGGACGAGCGGATAGATATAATCTAGAATTTGGTGTAGTATATAATCGTGACGAGATACTCTGGAAATGAGAGAGAAAATAGTTTCTCGAACAGGTTCGCCGGTAAGTGCTTCAGGTTCATCGCCAAGAGGGCAATGGGGTGGATGGAAAGGATCACCTTCTTCTTGTCTCCAATAATTGAGGAGGCTACGAACCCATCCCCATTTCATCCAGAATAGATGGTGACTGATTGGTTGATCCATTCCGGTCACACTGTTTTCGGAGCTCGAATGGAAATCCATATCGACATAGCTGTCGAAATCTGAGGAGTTCGAACTGGTTGAGGGATCCATCTCGTATGATTAGGGAAAGAATTTTGTTATGAAATAGATTGTAGGATTTAGATTTGGTATTCTTCAATTACATAATTTGCATATGTATATATGATACCAAAATCCCATGAATTACGGAAGAATCTTTGAAAAATGTCAGTCAAAGTTCACGGTAACAGATATGCTAGGATAAGATTTCGTCTATACACTATTATGCAATAAATGCAAGAAAACGCGTCTAGACTTAAGAATGATAAGCAGGTAGTTTCTTACAGATGATAAGTAGATGATTTTCGACATAAAATGATAAGCAAAACTTTTGACATGCAGACACGGTCGAAGTCCAGACTCACTAATGCATCCTAACGACTTATCAGTTAGACACACTAATGTAGACCTGGTTCGCTAAGACCACCGCTCTGATACCACATGAGACGACCCGACCCAATCCATAGGGACGAATACAATAACATATGAATACATCGCGAGGTACTTGACCTCTAAATGATACATTTTACAAACATTGCATTCGTTTTTAAAAGGCAAACTTTCGTTACATCGACAGTTGACAGGCATGTAAAGCATTTCATAATATATCCAAATATAATTGACTTAATAATAATCTTGATGAACTCAACGACTCGAATGCAACATCTTTTGAAATATGTCATGAATGACTCCAAGTAATATCTCTAATATGAGCAAATGCACAGCGGAAGATTTCTTTCGTACCTGAGAATGAACATGCTTTAAAGTGTCAACCAAAAGGTTGGTGAGTTCATTAGTTTATCATAAAGAATCATTTCATAATTTTAATAGACCACAAGATTTCATACATCCATTTCTCATAATCATACGTCCCATGCATAGAGACAAAAATATCATTCATATGGATTGAACACCTGGTAACCGACATTCACAATATACATATAAGAATATCCCCATCATTCCGGGATCCTCCTTCGGACATGATATAAATTTCGAAGTACTAAAGCATCCGGTACTTTGGATGGGGCTTGTTGGGCCCAATAGATCTATCTTTAGGATTCGCGTCAATTAGGGTGTCTGTTCCCTAATTCTTAGATTACCAGACTTAATAAAAAGGGCATATTCGATTTCAATAATTCAACCATAGAATGTAGTTTCACTTACTTGTGTCTATTTCGTAAAACATTTATAAAAGCATTTCATGCATTCGCAGTTCAAAATATATTTCAAAAGCATTTAATAAAGCAGTAGTAAAAATAGCGCATGTATTCTCAGTCCCAAAAATGTAAAGAGTAAAAGGGAGCAAATGAAACTCACCATACTGTATTTTGTAGTAAAAATACATATAACATCATTGAACAAGTGTAGGGTTGGCCTCGGATTCACGAACCTATATTAATTATATATATTTATATGACGGTCAATATTTGTCTAACAATTTAGGCCAAGTCATAGTGTACCACAATCCTAATGCTCGAGTCTGACTCAACAGTATAGTAACATGTTATATTACCCATGCTCAGTTAGGTCAAAAGTCAAAGGTTAAAGTAAAAACGAGGTCGCATGCACAAGTACAATAACTTATACAAAAATGATTTTTCGGTCAAACATGACTAAACGGCCTTTAGAAAAATTATCGGAGCTCTGATTGATAAACGGCCAAAGATAAAAGTTACACATTACCAAAAAGATTAAGCATAAATTTTACAGAAGTAAACTAAACCTAGACAACTCGTAGTTGCCAACGCGGTTTCGGCGTTTCAAAGTTAATTTTTCAGCTTTAATAAATTTACAAAAGTGACCGAGTAGCCTACTTTGGAGATTTTTAGAAAATTCCTCGAAACTCGGATTGACAAACGGTCAAAGCCTGCAAATTCTAGTTACCACAAAGATATAACATGATTTTTAGCAAAAGTGAACACACATCAGGCCGACCATGACAACTGATACAAAACTGACATTTTTAATAAAAAGTTTCAGTTCTTTTCAGAATTTTAAAATGTGACCAAACAGTCAACTTTGACGATTTTTAGAAAAATCGTCGAGACTCAAATTGACAAACGGCCAGAGTCGTTTGCTAGACCTTACAGTAAAGAATTTAGTGGTATTTTTGTTTTAATCTGAAACAACGCAGATCAACGAGAATTTCAGTTTCCGTATCGACGTTTCATCAAAATTTACAAAACTTCTTTTATCCATAACTTGACAACCGTTCAACGAAACGAGACGTGCTTTATATGAAAATTCATCTACTCGACGAGTAGAATCCAAATAACCACTTTTTATTACCCAGAAAATTAGTTCACTAATTATCATTAGCAATCTTAATTACGAAATTAATTGTTTAATTCATAACTTTCTAACCGTTCATCGAATCCATTCGATATCTAAATGAAAAGTTCTTAATTTTTCGCTAGCTTTCCAATGACATGCATATCTTATACCTTAATTCATCCCTAGTATAACAACCTTTAAGATTCAACATAACCTATCTAAGGGCAATATCAAATGTACAAGCATGCATAATCTTATTTTCTCGAGCACTAGTCAGGGATACACTATTGGTATATAAAAATAAAATTATGAGTACTCACGTATCAATATTGAGATTCAATATTGCAGGAACGGTACGTAAACGCAACGGAGATGATAAACACTAGATTGACCTCACGAGCATACCCTCGAACATTACCCATCACCTCCATAGCTATAACCCATAATTTCCTTAGCTCTATCCCACTCATAAAACCCGTTTTGAAAACACTTAGACAGCACTCCGTCGTAATATTTTATGTATACTACTAATAATAATAACTCCTAATAATAATATGATTAATAATAATAATAATAATAATATATAATACGAAGTAACAATAGAGAAAGAGAGATTGAGAATTGATACAATGGTACTAGAAATCGAATGACTTTATAGAAGTTTTTTTTTTTTTTTTTTTTTACGTACGCATGCAAACAATCTTCCAGCTCATAAAGCACTTTGTGCTCTGCCGACACTCATAAATCATTTGAGTAATATGTATAATATTATTTAATATATATAATATATTTAATCTTTAGAATTAATTAAATATTATATTATATTTACGTTAATGGTAAAAATATAATTTTTACAAAAATGACACGGTCGTGGTCTCACGACGCATGTACCACTTTCGGTTTTTCGGGCGCACTTTCGTACATTTAGAAAACTAGCCTTTTACGTTACGTGACGTGTACCTTTTACAAAAATTCGACTTACTCAACAATAAATTACCTTTATAAAAATATAACTTATAAAATTGACCGTTGTGGTCATTTACTTCTATAAATCAGTGACTCGTTGTTTATCAAAATGTATTATTTTAAATCAGGACGTTTTATGACTCGTACCTTTATCAAAATATAGACTTAAATTAATTAAAAACTAACCCACTCAGAGTGTAACTTAATCTTTTGAGTGTTTTGGTCATTTACTTTTATAATTCATACCCTCGTTAGTTATCGAAGTATATTTAATAACATTAACTTAAACCAAAACGTCTTTTGACTAAATTAAAATATATTTATAATATATAGGTTTGAAATACTTTAATAAAATATTTAGATTTTAATTATATTTCAAAGTATATTTGAAGATCGTTTATGATATTATATCCTATAACGTTTATACTTTAAAAAAAATATAATTTCCTTATGCGTCAACGTTTAGTTTGTTTTCCTTAAACTTTCTAAATAATATAACTATATTCCCAAAGTTTCTCTTTCACTCTAAATAATAGGAAGGTTAACTAGTTAACGTTTATATAGAAAGTCGAACAGAAAACTCCACTAACATTTGGCTAGTTCCCGTTAATTGACACCTTTGTCTTCTTTTATAACTCATTTTACCATTTTCCGAATACGGTTAATAATAAGGGTTACCTAATTCAAAGTGGACCTCATAACAGATACTCTTAATCATAATTCAATGTATCTGATAATTCAATCATTTGATATTATCTTTTAATCTCGTCGATAAACTTACACCGAACAAATATGTTTATGTAACATATTATTCATTCAATACCTTGATAGCATTTCCAAGTTAAAAAAAAATAGATCTTATAGCTTATATTAACTAATCCGTTCAATGTTTTATTAATATATCTCAATTTAATAAGCACACATGTATATGCATATATATTTATTTACACATAATTGTTCGTGAATCGTTAGGCATTGTTAAAGGGTATTTGATTAAATGAATATAGTTTCAAAACTTTTGGGACTCAACATTACAGATTTTGCTTATCGTGTCGGATATATATAAAGATTAAAGTTTAAATTTGTTCGGAAATTTTCGGGTCATCACAAATTAAAGGCATGGGAACGAAATTTACAATTGAATGTGAATTTGACGTGTGCCTTGTGTAAGTCTCAACCTGACTCGCATGATCATTTATTTTTTGATTGCCCCGTTTCGAAACAATTATGCGAGAAGTTCACGCATGTGGTTGCGGTTGCAAACTGGAGTAGCGATTGGAAAAATCTGCGGGAAATTCTAATCCCTTATGCGAACCGCAATGTTGCTCGTGGTGTTGTTGCTAAACTCGTTTTTGGTGCCTTGGTTTACTACGTGTGGCAGGAAAGAAACAACCGTTTATATGGCCAAAAGGCTCATTCGGTGGACCAGCTCTATGAAGTTATCATCTCAACAGTTCGAATGAAGTTATTGTCTATTAAGTTTCGGAATTCTGCCTTTGTTCGAGTAATGAAGGAGTGTTGGAAAGTGCCATAACATAATCTTGTTTTGGTAGTAGGGTCTAGATTTTGCATAATTTATGTTTAGTCTAGTTGGTTTGCTGTTTGGTTGTAAGGCGCGCTTACAACATTGAACTCTCATTGTACTCATTCTTTTATTATTTTTTAATAATATTTATCGGGGTAACCCTTTACCAAAAAAAAAAAAAAATTGGTTTTGATTTGCAACATATATTTTCCGTTTTTGTAAGGCAGATTTAAGAACTCTCTATATTAGAATACTAGTTTTATGAGCCCGTGCGTTGCACGGTATTTGTATAAATTATTAGTCAATAACGTTAGTATTGATACTTATCAAATGTATAGTACAATTACAATAAAAAATCCTTTATTACTAATAAGATTTATATCGAGAACATTAGTATTGAATAAAAACGCATAGATTATGAGACCGTTCGTTGAAATCATGATAACTTAATTGACAAATAATCGATAAAACACCAAAATGATCTCCTAAAAAGTTGTTTAAAACCCGTTGTTAAGAATAATATTTTATGTACATCTTTAATTGTTTATATTTTTTTTAGTACAAACTTACTACACTACGATATTGATCATTGAGCTTCCGATTCATGAGTATTTATATATTTATATATAAAAATATTATCAATATTTATATTAAACAATAGATGGTTTAAATAATACTCCGTATTATTTATGATAAAAAACAATTTCATAATAATAATATAATATATAATTATAATAATATCATATATAATATTATTAATAAAATTATAACATCTATCAATTAATATTAATATATTATTATATAATAATATAATATTTTTGATAACGAAATCTGTATATTAGATTAAATTAAGAAGTCTAATAATTCAATTAATAAATGGAAATAACTGATAGACTGACACGTGACATGGGTAAAGTAGGTGTTGACACATGGCGAAAATTAACTAGAAGTTGACATGTAAGATAATCCTCACGCGCTTTATATAATGTATAGATATAGATAGATAGATACTTATATTATATTGTTTATACATGTTCATGATGCTTAATATCTTAGTACACAATGCCTGTAATATATATATATATATATATATATATATATATATATATATATATATATATATATATATATATATATATATATATATATATATATATATATATATATATATATATATATATATATATATATATTAATATTCAATGTCAATTGAATTCCAACAAGTATTTGGTTAGCGCACTTCGCTGGGTGGAGAAGTTTTTTTTCGTACATAATTATATGTTTTCAGTTAAAATAATTTAACTTTAATGAGCCTAACATAACTTAGAGAACAATAGTTATATATTTAAGAGAAAAATCAATAACAAACAAATCTTAGACATACAAAAAAGAGCAATTTTTCATTTGGGAAAAAAATGTTTGTCAAATCTATAATTAAAAACAATAATATATATTGAAGTTATATGAATTATTGAATATGTGAAATTATTGTAAGTGTAAATTTAATTGTTAATATGCTTAATTTAGTAGCTAATTATGCCTCAGCCTAAAAAAAAAAAAAAACAAAATCGGGATTTGAACCAATTTAATTGTTAATGTGCTTAATTTAGTTATATACTAACACCCACCAGATTTTCCGTTGTTGCCTTCACAAACTCTCCCAATACGACATTCTTTAGCGGAATTAAAAGGAAAAAAAACTCACAGTTCCTCCCTCCCTCTCCCTTTTCTCTGTACGATTTTCCATCAAACCTGGGGTTTTGATTCTGTTGTTGCAGACACTGAGAATTGACCTTGGGTTTTTCTCAATTGTGTGTGAGAAACATCACTTCTTCTGATGGTTTACTTTCCTGATGTGTAAGACCCTAATATTTATGGTACATAGCGTAAGAATGACGTACGTATAGTGTGAGAAGCGTGGGTAAAAGTTAAAAGCTCAGAATCTGTTCAGATGTGTGTGCGCGCCGCTCACACTTAAAGGAGCGCGCCGCGCACGTGGCCTGCGATAGAATTTATGTCTTTTTCTATTTTGAGTTAAATGAAGGGCATTTTGGTCATTTCACTTGGGGCCGGTTTGGAGCCTTCAAAGCTGATCCATTGATCATCTTATCCTCATTTCTACACCACAAACACTCTCATCTTCAAAACCTAGAGAGAGAAGAGTTTTAGAGAGAGGAAGCTCCATTTGGAGAAGAAGGAGTTGAATACTCACCAAAGCTCGGGTTTTAAAGTTGTTCATCTCGTTTCCGGCTACGTTGTGGTAGTATTGGTAAGTTCTAACTCCGAATTTCAATGTTTGATTTGATATTCAAGTTAGGGTTTGAGTTTGATTAGTTGAGAAACCCTTTTAGATGATGAAGTGGGTTTATGGTGACTAGTTATTGTGCTCACTTGGCGGGTTTTGGGTTGGTTGATGATTTGGCCATGATTAGGACTTGAAATTGGGTTTAATCACTAGGTTTAGTGATTATGGATGTGTTGAAACCCATTTTAGTGTATTTGAAAGACTAATTTTGAAATGAGACAAAATTAGGGTTTATGGGTGATTTTGAGAATGATAAATGTGTAACACTTATGATTGGGTTAAATTGGCATATTAGGACCATTGTCACTAGTGTTAGCGATTATTGGTTATTATTGGGCGCGTTTCGTGCTTGGTGGTGGAATCAGTCGAAATTGCACTAAGTGTCGTTTAGAGTTGGTTTGTAAATCCACTCTAAGTGTGTTGTTTGTATTATGATAATGGAATAGGTGCTTTCCATCGATGTGTTGCGGATTTGTTCGGTTGCATTCATCAAGACGACAAGGTGAGTGTTAATATCCTATGTGCATATGTATGTGTAGGATGGGTGCGGGTCGGGTGAAGTGGTTCTCGGTTATAGAGCTCACTTCACATATATGTGGATTTGATTGGCTTGTGTTATAGGTCCAATTGGCACGGTTGTGCGTATTGGTTGACCACCTTTGGTGAGGTGCACACTTAGTGTGTACGTTATCACATGGACTTGTGATATGGAGTTAAGTAACCCCGATGATGTGGGTTTTGATTTGGGTAGTGAATCTCGGGTAGTGCGGATTCATGATGACTCGGGCTGTTCGGTCATCTTATTGATGAGGTAGTGAATCTCGGGTTGTGCGAATTCACTAAGGCTCCGGTAGTTCGGCCAACCTCGGTTGTGGAATTGGTGAAGAAGTGAATATCAGGTTGTGCAAATTCACTAAGGCTCGGGTTGTTCGGCCAACTTTTGTATGATTGAGGTTAAGGGTTAACCTTGTAGTTTTGATTATCTTTTGTATATGCGTATTTACTTATTATATTGTTGTAGCTAATCTTTGTGAATTTGGCTTGGTGGTACGTTAGGTATAACATTGCTTAGTTATGCTCGGATTGCGGTATGTGTTTACTATTTATGTGTTAGCGATGCGTATTCATTTTATGCATATATATGTACGTAGTATATTCTCACTCACTAAGCATTAGCTTACCCTCTTGTTGTTTATATTTTTATAGATTTGCACGGAGGCGGTGGCTCGGGTAAGCGTGGGGACTAGTGGACTTGCGTAGTTCGTTTTAGAAGACTTGCTTACGGATTAATTAGGATTAGGTAGCGCATCCCCAATCGCCATGCTCGGTCTTTATTTTGTGTTAAAAACATGTAGTCGAAAATTGTATTTCATTCTTAATTCGCAAAATGGGCCGATGTGGGCCCGGCGTTGTAAAACTTGTTTTATTATAAAAACGTGTGAGTTTTACTTATTATAATGTGTTGCGAAAACCGTTTCGTCTAAAAGCGTCGGGAAGTGATAGATCTTTAACGCAAAAACGTAAAATCCGGACAGAAGCTGGAATGGCCTTGTGCGCGCCGCGCACTAGGAGGGTTGCGCGCCGCGCACCCTACTGTTATAAAAAAAAAATTCTTGCTGCATTTTTCGGTTGGATAATGGGTTGGGTCGTTACATAATGGCGCTGGGCTAGATTTAACCCTAGGGTTTGGATTCTGTGACTTTTTGTCTCCGCGATTATCATGTAACCATAGGGATTTTGATTTTCTTTCTGCAAAGTAAGGAAATGTCGTTTTGGAGGGGTGTTTGTGAAGCAAACGACCAAAAATCGGGCTCCTTTTAGTATATAAGGATAATTACGCCTCAACCCAAAATAAGAAGGAAAAAAAAAACAAAATCGGGTTTTGAACCACCAAACACTAAGTTAATAGGCACCACCTTACCATTTCTAAAGCTACTTTTGTGTTATAATTAAAATAATATTCATTTATTATATATATAAATAGAATTTTAGTCTCCTGCATAAAAGAAAAAAAGGCGGCGAGTTTCGAACCCACAATGTTTGGGTTAATAAGCAAGTGCTTTACTACTCATTTAAGAGTGTTTTTTGTGATACAATTAGCACATTGTTAATTTATTATCTAAGAAAATCAATTAGCCTCCAGCATACCAAAAAATGAAAAAAGCGCAACGGTTTTGAACTCCCAACCACCCAGTTAACAAGCACGCGCTTAACCACTCCTCCAAGAGTGCTTTTATGTTATAATTAGCGCATTATTTATTATCTAAAAAATTAAGTATAAAAATGGAATAGAAAATTATGATGAACAGTAACTTGGCTTGTTCTCCATCGATAATATTAGTAATTTTGAAAATTGATTTTTAAACAATAATTAAATAATGTGGTAATTATAACACAAAATCAGCCTTGGAAGAGTGACCAAGGAGCGCTTATCAAACTAGTGGTCAGTGGTTCGAGTCCGGTTGTGCTGTTTTTAAACAAATTTGGAAATCGATTTCTTTAAACAACAAATGAATAATGTGGTAATTATAACACACAAGCATTAATGGTATATCCTAAGGGATACACGCATAAAAACACCATTTTTATACAGAAAAATGTATCAAACAACACAAAAGATAAGAAAATTTGACAGTTTTCATTATTTGCCGCCCAGCGTTTAGCAGGCCGCCCAACGTCATACGTAAGCCCTGCAGGCAGCTTCAATGCTTAAGCCCTTTTACTCAGCGCGTGAACGGCACGCAGCCACGTCAGCACACGCCACTGACCTTCCGGATGCTTCGCATAACAGAATTAATCAGCGATTGACACGTGTATCCCGAGAATTTTAGACATTCCACGCCTATAAATAGACCCCCTGGGTCACCACATTTGACATCGGAACTCTAGTTAGAGAGAAGTACACTTTCTATCTCACACAGTTCTTTCTCACTCTAAACGCAATTAGCCACTTAGCAGCAATACGCTAGACGGATCAATTCTAGATTGATCCCCAGATTAATTGAGGCCACCCCACGAATCACTCATCCGTGTTCCGGGTCTGCAGAGATTATTTCTCGAGGGCAAACATCAATCAACATCATACGCCACACGCTGAGCAACTATTGTTTTGTACTGGTACCTTACAGTCGCTACACGGAAAATCGTACCAACAAATGGCGCCATCCGTGGGACTCGAACCCACGACCACGTCGCGATTGTCTTTTTGGGAAGAAGTGCTGATGGATTCGGCCATGGTAGTATGCAAAATAAAAGAAATACCAGAAGAAGAAAAAGATGAGTGATAACTGACCTTGCACCTATCAAGTCGCTAAAATGAGTAATTGCAGTTATCTTCAAAGCAAATAATCAGTTTTCGAAAAAGGAAAAAGGAAAGGGGAACGGGTTGTTTATAGTCAAGCAAATGGATGATGAAAGAATGAGATTGAGATACATGTATGGGCCTGATTAATTCGGCAACAATTTAAATTTCGAAAATAAATCAAAAAGATTTTGGGAAGTGCATAATTGGTAATGTGACGTCAGCATAGAAATACAGACAGCTACAGTAGTTTTTGTGTCTTCGAGGAAAAATGCATCTTTTATTTTTAGTTTAATGATTTTATTTTTTGCAAAAATAAAGACATTAAACTGGGGGACTTAATGGTGTATCCTAAGGGATACACGCATAAAAACACCATTTTTATATAGAAAAATGGATCAAACAACACAAAAGATAACAAAATTTGGCAGTTTTCATTATTTGCCGCCCAGCATTTAGCAGGCCGCCCAACGTCATGCGTAAGCCCTGCAGGCAACTTCAATGCTTAAGCCCTTTTACTCAGCGCGTGAACGGCACACAGCCAAGTCAGCACACGCCACCGACCTTCTGGATACTTCGCATAACAAAACTAATCAGCGATTCACACGTGTATCCCGAGAATTTCGGACATTCCACGCCTATAAATAGACCCCCTAGGTCACCACATTTGACATCGAAACTCCAGTCAAAGAGAAGAACACTTTCTCTCTCACACAGTTCTTTCTCACTCTAAACGCACATTAGCCGCTTAGCATGAAAGGATCCGAAACTAATCATTCGGACATCGTCCATATAGATTAAAAACGAATTACAATAGTTGATAACATCGCGAGGTACTTGACCTCTATATGATACATTTTACAAACGTTGCATTTATTTCTTAAAGGCAATCTATTATTACATCGAGAGTTGACATATTAGCCTAACATTTTATAACAACCAAATGATCTAATCTGCCATTTTCATAACAATAGTCTTTAATGAACTTCAATGACTCGAATGCAACGTCCTTGTATCATAGCTTAAATGGTCCCAAGTAGTATCCTTAACATGAGCTAATGCACAGCGGAAGACTTAATTCGTACCTGAGAATAACATGCTTTAAAACGTCAACATAAAGTTGGTGAGATATATAGGTTTGATGCTAGCAGCGTTATAACAATGGACCACAAGATTTCGTATATAATCATTTCAATAAAAATATTCTAAGTGGTTGAGCACTTGGTAACCATACTTAACATTTAATCACGTCGCATATTCCCTTTAATATGAAATCTTACTACACCGTACCAAGGTGTAGTCGCAAAACGAAGTACTGTGCAACCGTTGAATACTGGTCGTCCAGTCCGGTTGGGGTTGTCAGGCCCGATAGATCTATCAACAGGATTCGCGTTTACAATACCGCTGTAAATAACAGTTACCAAGCTACAGGGAAGTATGCCAGTGGTACAACTCAACGTAGAATATATTTTTCAGTTACTTGTGTCCATAACGTAAAACATAAAATACATGTATTCTCATCCCGAAATATTTAGAGTTTAAAAGTGGGACTATATACTCACTGTTGTCTCGAAGATATATATATTTTTGACTTGGTCTTCCGGTTGATATCACGAACCTATCCATATATAATATATCAATATATTTTCATTTTAAACAAACATCTCGTATATATATTTATAATACTTTTAATACTTTGAATAATTCCTTAGTCCGTAGTTAGCGTTTCGATGTTAGTAATTCAATTTTAATGGTTCATTTTTAGATGTTTATATACCCGCAATAAATAAACCCCCAACGAAATAAATAAAACTCCCATAAAACCCCATCGTATATGTGTTGGTCGAGATTAATCTTGACCCATGGTACCGGTGTTGTCAAATGACGTGTTGCGTACATAAAGTACCGGTGTTGTCAAATGACGTGTTGCGTACAATCATGGGATCTTATGATTAATCTTCTCGTGTTGTTTACGGGTGATCCTGAACCATATGAAATTGAATTATGAGTACATATATATAAAATATCATGTTATCTTAGAAATATGTGATTTATATCTTTTTTTTCCAATTGATCCCGTAGTTGAAATGATCTAGGATAACCAATTTTGTTTCGGTCATAGTTTCTTCGTTACAAGTCCGTTTTCGTTGATTCAAATTGCCATCTTCTTGGATCGAGTTCTTCTTTAAGACTATGAACTGTAAATACCTTGGTTTGTATTCAAAATCATACGGCATAAGTGAAACATTAGTGAAACATATGAAGTTAAACATTTTGTTACAAAAAAAAAATCATTTAATGACCATTTTTCTAAAAATACTTATACTTTGAAAAACCAAGTTTTACCTTATTAAATTAGCATATATTTAAGTTATATTACAGGTCTTGAAGTATTTTAAAAGTTAAGTTAGAAGGATCTATTTAGTTTGCAAACAAGTTTGAAAACATTCAAACTATGTTCTTGTTGTTAAACTTTTGTACCACAAAATAAGATAGCTATATATATATGAATCGAACAAGGTTATGAACATAGATTCTACCTCAAGTTCCTTGGATAAGTTTGCTGTAAAAGAGGAGTAAGAAGCTAGAATCAAAAGGGTGATAGAAGTGGATGAAAGATTGGAAGTAAGTTGGTGTTCTTGGAAGGTTTTCTTGAAGTGTTTTTGTATGGTTTTCTTATGGTGTTTATGTAAGGTTTTTGAAGCTAGATCTTCTTAGAACTTTACTGAATTGTTGAAGGTGTTTAAGGGTTATAAGTGTGTGTGTTTTAGCTAGGAGATTGAAGTAGTAAATGAATCAAAATGATGATACATATATACTCCTAAAAATGTGATCTTTAAGGATAACATGACAAAATTTTAGTTTGTAATCTTATGTATTTGTCAAACAATAATACAAAAGCAATTACCTTATACCTAGGGTAGTAACAAGGGCTGGTTAGGTGGTGATTTGATGTGTATATACCAATAGTAAATACGTATAGAAGCTAGGTATGATACGAGTACAAATACTCTAGATATACGTATAGAAATTTTGTGAAAAATGGAATGAGGATTCAAATATAGCTATCTTTTGTGAATACACTTATATGATTTTATGTATTTAAGTCTTAAAAGTGAGTAAATACATTACTTATACGATATATGTATAAACATTATAAGTCTTAAGTATTTATGTCAAATAACGTTACGTATAGTTATCGTTTTGAAAACTTAAGTTAGTAGTTTCAAAATATACTTATAACTTATAGTTTTTGATACAAAATAAGATATTAAAACATTCATTAATCATGTTAAATATGTATATATACATATATATACGCAAACGTATAATTATCATATATTGTATAGTTCGTGATATCGTCGGTCAAACTAGACGGTCAAACGTTGTGTAAAACTCTTTTCGGAAATATAAATCTCGACAATTTGGATTACTTATCATGTTGGTAAGTTTTAATTTATGTAAATATTAATCTTATAAGTATAGAACGATCGAAAAAAAATGCGGGTCAACTTTAGGGTTTTTGCTTATCGTGTCGGAACCATATATAGATTAGAGTTTAAATTTGGTCGGAAATTTCCGGGTCGTTACATAGCAGAAATACGCTAGATGGATCAATTCCAGATTGATCCCCAGATTGATTTAGGCCACCCTACGGATCTCTCATTTGGTGTTCCGGGTCTGCAAAGATTATTTCTCGAGGGCAAACATCAATAAACATCATATGCCACACGCTGAGCAGCTATTGTTTTGTACTGGTACCTTACAGCCGCTACACGGAAAATCGTACCAACAAGCATAATTATACAAGTGGTCAGGGGAATGCTTATCAACCTACGGTTAGGGTTCAAGTCCCAGCTGCATTTTATTTTTTAAAGTTTGACCTTGAGACTTATAATTTCATTTATTTAAACAATAATTGAATAATGTCTTAGTTAAATCGCAAAAGAAAGCTTGGAGGAATGGTCATGGGCAGTGCTTATCAACTTAATGAATGGGGTTTTGAAACCCGGTTGCTGTTTTTTTTTATTATTTTATTTTGGGATGGATCTCGAGACTTAAAATTCCATTTAGTTAAACAATAAAATAATAATGTCTTAGTTAAATCGCAAAAGGAAGCTTAGAGGAATGGTCATGGACGGTGCTTATCAACTTAATGAACAGGGTTTTTAAACCTGGTTGCTGTTTTTCTTTTTTTATTCTAGGTTGGATCATAATTAGGACCTAAAAGAAGCATAGTAACATTTAAATTTACATTTACAAAAATCTCATATATTCAATACTCCATATATCTTCAAGTATAAATTGTTATTTTTAATTATGGATATGTCAAACTTTTTTTTTCAACTTGGAATTTGCTCTTTGTATATGTCTAATGTTTTTGTTGTTGTTGATTTTACTTAAACTTATAACTATTGTTTTTGAGGTTACGTTAGGATCATTAACTTAAATTATTTCAACTAAAAACATATAGTTATGTACGAAAAAAAGTTTACACAGACATTTAGTAGCAATATCCGTTAAAAGCTCTTACATGGTCAACCACATTTCGACTCTGGCAAAGTGCAGTTGACCCCAAAACTTGTTAGTATATACTACTAGGGCATGAACACTAACCCATAGTCCTTTTTTCTTGTTTCTTTCCTTTTACTACACACATGTCATCTCTTATAGTGTTATATCCTTAATTACTTAAATAAATGTTCGTATCCTACTGATATGACTAAATTGAATGATTTTATTTATGCGGTGTTGTCAGGTCGTAAATCGTCAATCTAAGTTACCAGAGGGAGGCAGTGGTTTTATAATTTATATTTAGCTGGGTTTCCTAGCTATATGTCACCTACTTTTCCTTCTATAACGAGTAAGCAACAAGTATAACTCAGGTTCGTATTTTTGTACGATTATTGATAATGTGGGATCACAGTTTTCCTAAAGTCAAACCTAAATACAAGCGATGATAGATTGGTTTAATTTAAGTAAAACATAGAACATTTAAATAATAAAAGGATAGGTATGCTTTATTTAATATTGACGGAGAATTTTTGGTTTTACTTCCTAGAACGAACACAAAACCTCAATAAATCGGGTAATTAACCTAATTAATTTGTCACTAAGAGTGCAGGCTTTGAAGATTCTGACTAAGACAGATATACCTACTCACAACGTTAACCTTAATGGGTTTAAATTATCTTATGGATGGAATCCTAGGTACATGAATAAAGTGGTACACCTAAAGGAAGGTCCTAGCTTTTCTTAATACTTGTTGTTTTAACTGCTATCAAAATCTCCACCTAACACTTAGTTATGCTCATAACGTTAACAGATGTGCAATCTTAAATACCCTAAGGTACTGCTAACCGGGCTAAAAGTCTATCCTTTGCGATCAATTACTCAACCTCGAATCATCTTACAACACCTCAAGGATCTTGTTTCTGGCGCGAACCATGCTTTTGAGTAAACTAATATTCAATGAATGCTAGGTTACTTACTCTAATCACAACTTAAACTGGTAACTCTTCTCTGACAGATAGGGAACTATCTATACGTAGGTACAAAACCTTATTATGACGTTAAGAAAATATAACCACTTACCTTGTATCCTAGGATTGATCAGGTTCTAACACTAGGTTATTGTTGAGTCCCCAAAATAATTAAGTATTTAATTATGACAAAACAGCAATTATGTACACTAAAATATTATGTGCAGCCAGCAAATGTTTAGTTATGCATAGACAACAATTATCATTGTGTCGAGTGTTCTAGTATACTGCCTAATCTACCAGCATAAGGTAGACAGTATTCTTCAATTAGCACAGGATGAGTGCCAAGAAAATTATGAAGATTAAGTGACTCAGCATAGAAGAACCAGCATAGCTGGTAATCAGCATACTACACGAAGACAGCTATGCTCCATTACAAGCATAGTGGTTTCCTGAGTGGTCTACATCAATTGTACTATTCAACAGAAGTCGAAGACAAAGTTGAGCAGAAAAGGACACGCGTCAGCGGCTGACAAGTAACCTTACAAGACCACGTGGGAATGCAGAAGTTTAACGCATGTGCAGACATGTGTAATACTTTGTCAACGCCTAGGGAACCCAACATTCTATTTGTTTATTCAAATGGTGGTGCCAAACTGAATTGGGATGTTCCTGCAAACAAAAATTATGAATAGTAACTAGGGGCGTTTTCATCCTTTCACATTCTTTTTTTTTTACATTTAACTAAATTTCATTACACAAACAAAGCTCCCCACACCTTTTCCATAAATTCAAGTCGACCCCCCAAACAGGGGGGGGGGGGTAAAGTGTCAAATTATCAAATAGCTACCAAAGAGGTAAGAGGAGAGCACGCTCTCTGATGCAGTTATCCCCACAAGTACAGACATCCTATGTACCAATGGACATTGGAATAATAACATGGATAATAGGACTACTATAAATAGAAGTATTCACTATTGTAATAAGTAGTGGTGTGAGTTTATTTAAATAGAGTCCAAAACGTGTAATAGCTTAAGATATCCTCTATAGCTATAATCTAGGTGTAATCTGTATTCAACCAACTGTTATTCTGCCAAGAACCATTGCGATTCTTTGTGATTCATATCAATAAAGAATAACCGTTGCAAATTACCTTTGACTCTTATTTAAATTGCATGTTTGAATACTAAACTGTGATAACACTTAAGTTAATTAAAAGAATTGTATTCACCCCCTCTACAATACTCATGTTGTTAATCAAGGGACCAACAACTGGTATCAGAGCTTCAGTCTTGATAATCTCATATCTTGGATCTGAATTCTCTTATGGCTGCATATACAATCTCAGCTTACCTTGAAAATGGGTCATCCAATAGACCACCTAAATTCGATGAAGATGAGTATGAAACCTGAAAAGCTAGGTTCTTGCTCCATCTTGAGTCTGTTGACCCACTCATACCTGGCATTGCCACTGATGGTGTGACGACCCGGGAATTTCTGACCAAATTTAAACTTAATCTTATTATGATTTCGACACGATAAGCAAAGTCTGTAACGTTGAAGTCTCAAAAACTGTGAACTGTGTTTATGTATTCATTTGACCTTTGACTACTCCCGACGATTCACGAATAATTAATTGTAAATAGATATGTGTGTATGTATATATAAATAATAATTCAAAATAAAATTTGAAGTATTATATGTTGTTGTTATTAAAAATTAATAAAATAAAAATAGGATATTATAATAATTATTACTTAAAATATATCTAGATATATAAATAAAGTATATTAAAAGTAAATATTAAATGATTGTAATACTTGTTGGATATTTCGATTATTAATTAGAGAAGTTTATTTCGAAATTATGTAATTATTTGAAAAGTCGCGGGTTCAATCCTAGCCTGCTGCAAGAATTTTTTTTTATTAAACAACAAACTGCTACTGGACTTCCATAAGTTAACTGGGCCAGTAGCGAATTGGACTGCTGCTATTGATGGGCCGAAATTTTGGTTGGGCTGTAGCAGGCTAGAAACAGAAATAGAAAATGAGTTATAAGATTTAAAATCCTAAAAAATTTAGAAAGTAAAAGATAGAAGGATGGAAGGGGCGTTGTGTTAACTGAGAGGTCTCGGGTTCAAGCTATGGCAGTGGCGTATTATTTTTAAAGCTACTTTCTTCAAAGGTTGTAACTTTTTATATTTATTATTATTATTACTTTTATGATTATTATTATTATTATTGATATTATTATTATTATTATTATTATTATTATTATTATTATTATTATTATTATTATTATTATTATTATTATTATTATTATTATTATTATTATTATTATTATTATTATTATTATTATTATTAAACTAACACCAAATATTGAAATTATGATTATTATTATTACCATTGGTATTAATAGGATTATTGTAGTGACCCGAACTTTTCCATGTTTATATATATATATTAAATGAAATTGTTATTTACATGATTAAGTGTTTCCAACATGCTAAGCAATCAAACTTGTTAAGACTTGATTAATTGAAATAGGTTTCATATAGACAATTGACCATCCAAGTTGACCGGTGATTCACGAACGTTAAAACTTGTAAAAACTATAGGATGACATATATATGGATATATATATATATAGTTAACATGATATTATTAAAAGTAAACATATCATTAAGTATATTAACAATGAACTACATATGTAAAAACAAGACTACTAACTTAATGATTTTGAAACGAGACATATATGTAACGATTATCGTTGTAACGACATTTAATGTATATATATCATATTAAGAGATATTCGTACATCATAATATCATGATAATATAATAATTTAAAATCTCTTTTGATATTATAAACATTAGGTTAACAACATTTAACAAGATCGTTAACCTAAAGGTTTCAAAACAACACTTACATGTAACGACTAACGATGACTTAACGACTCAGTTAAAATGTATATACATGTAGTGTTTTAATATGTATTCATACACTTTTGAAAGACTTCAAGACACTTATCAAAATACTTCTACTTAACAAAAATGCTTACAATTACATCCTCGTTCAGTTTCATCAACAATTCTACTCGTATGCACCTGTATTCGTACTCGTACAATACACAACTTTTAGATGTATGTACTATTGGTATATACACTCCAATGACCAGCTATTAGCAGCCCATGTGAGTCACCTAATATATGTGGGAACCATCATTTGGCAACTAGCATGAAATATCTCATAAAATTACAAAAATATGAGTAATCATTCATGACTTATTTACATGAAAACAAAATTACATATCCTTTATATCTAATCCATACACCAACGACCAAAAACACCTACAAACACTTTCATTCTTCAATTTTCTTCATCTAATTGATCTCTCTCAAGTTCTATCTTCAAGTTCTAAGTGTTCTTCATAAATTCCAAAAGTTCTAGTTTCATAAAATCAAGAATATTTCCAAGATTGCAAGTTTACTTCCAAGTTTTATAAATCCATTCCAAGTAATCATCCAAGATCAAGAAACCTTTGTTACTTACAGTAGGTTATCTTTCTAATACAAGGTATTAATCATATTCAAACTTTAATTCAATTTCTATAACTATAACAATCTTATTTCGAGTGAAAATCTTACTTGAACTGTTTTCGTGTCATGATTCTGCTTCAAGAACTTTCAAGCCATCCAAGGATCCTTTGAAGCTAGATCCATTTTTCTCATTTCTAGTAGCTTTATCCAGAAAACTTGAGGTAGTAATGATGTTCATAACATCATTCGATTCATACATATAAAGCTATCTTATTCGAAGGTTTAAACTTGTAATCACTAGAACATAGTTTAGTTAATTCTAAACTTGTTCGCAAACAAAAGTTAATCCTTCTAACTTGACTTTTAAAATCAACTAAAAACATGTTCTATATCTATATGATATGCTAACTTAATGATTTAAAACCTGGAAACACGAAAAACACCATAAAACTGGATATACGCCGTCGTAGTAAAACCGGGGGCTGTTTTGGTTGGGATAATTAAAAGCTAAGAAGAACTTTTATTTAAAAGCTATACTTTTGGAAAAATGATTTTTATTATGAACATGAAACTATATCCAAAAATCATGGTTAAACTCAAAGTGAAAGTATGTTTTCCAAAATGGTCATCAAGATGTCGTTTTTTCGACGGAAATGACTACCTCTTTAGTAATTGACATGTAACTTAATTTTCCGACTATAAACCTATACTTTTCTGTTTAGATTCTTAAATTAGAGTTCAATATGAAACCATAGCAATTTGATTCACTCAAAACGGATTTAAAATGAAGAAGTTATGGGTAAAACAAGATTGGATAATTTTTCTCATTTTAGCTACGTGAAAATTGGTAACAAATCTATTCCAACCATAACTTAATCAACTTGTATTGTATATTATGTAATCTTGAGATACCATAGACACGTATACAATGTTTCGACCTATCATGTCGACACATCTATATATATTTCGAAACAACCATAGACACTCTATATGTGAATGTTGGAGTTAGCTATACAGGGTTGAGGTTGATTTCAAAATATATATAGTTTGAGTTGTGATCAATACTGAGATATGTATACACTGGGTCGTGGATTGATTCAAGATAAAATATATCGATTTATTTCTGTACATCTAACTGTGGACAACTAGTTGTAGGTTACTAACGAGGACAGCTGACTTAATAAACTTAAAACATCAAAATGTATTAAAAGTGTTATAAATATATTTTGAACATACTTTGATATATATGTACATATTTGTTATAGGTTCGTGAATCGACTAGTGGCCAAGTCTTACTTCCCGACGAAGTAAAAAATCTGTGAAAGTGAGTTATAGTCCCACTTTTAAAATCTAATATTTTTGGGATGAGAATACATGCAGGTTTTATAAATGATTTACAAAATAGACACAAGTATGTGAAACTACATTCTATGGTTGAATTATCGAAGTCGAATATGCCCCTTTTTATTAAGTCTGGTAATCTAAGAATTATGGAACAGACACCCTAATTGACGCGAATCCTAAAGATAGATCTATTGGGCCAAACAAACCCCATACAAAGTACCGGATGCTTTAGTACTTCGAAATTTATATCATATCCGAAGGGTGTCCCGGAATGATGGGGATATTCTTAAATATGCATCTTGTTAATGTCGGTTACCAGGTGTTCACCATATGAATGATTTTTATCTCTATGTATGGGATGTGTATTGAAATATGAAATCTTGTGGTCTATTATTATGATTTGATAATATATAGGTTAAACCTATAACTCACCAACATTTTTGTTGACGTTTTAAGCATGTTTATTCTCAGGTGATTATTAAGAGCTTCCGCTGTCGCATACTTAAATAAGGACGAGATTTGGAGTCCATGCTTGTATGATATTGTGTAAAAACTGCATTCAAGAAACTTATTTCGTTGTAACATATTTGTATTGTAAACCATTATGTAATGGTCGTGTGTAAACAGGATATTTTAGATTATCATTATTTGATAATCTACGTAAAGCTTTTTAAACCTTTATTGATGAAATAAAGGTTATGGTTTGTTTTAAAATGAATGCAGTCTTTGAAAAACGTCTCATATAGAGGTCAAAACCTCGCAACGAAATCAATTAAGATGGAACGTTTTTAATCAATAAGAACGGGACATTTCAGTTGGTATCCGAGCGTTGGTCTTAGAGAACCAGAATTTTGTATTAGTGTGTCTTATCGAGTTTGTTAGGATGCATTAGTGAGTCTGGACTTCGACTGTGTTTACTTGAAAAATGATTGCTTAACAAATTTTGTTGGAAACTATATATTATTAACATGTATATATTATGTGATATATTAATCTCATAACATGTTTGATATTGTGTGATAGATGTCTACCTCTAGCACAAATCCCATTGACTCACCTAATAATAACGAAGAGTCGAATATATATTGGACTGATTCACAAGTTCCCGAAGAGGAACCGGAAGAAGAATCAGAATCGGAAGAAGAATCAGAACCGGAAGAAGAATCAGAACCGGAAGAGGAGGAACCGGAGGAGGAAATAGAACCGGTGGGGGAAATAATAAAACGGTTAAGTAAAAGAAATTCCTCAACCAACCGACCAAGGTTAATTATGGTCAATGGTGTTTCCGCCAAGGAAGCAAAATATTGTTAGGATTACGAATTCTCCGATGAATCGGATTCCGACGAGAATTCCGATGATGTTATAGAAATTACCTTAACTGAATTTAAAAAGGCAACAGAAAATAATAAGGGAAAGGGCATAAAAATAGAGAAATCTAATTCCAACCCCGATGAACTTTATATGTATCGTCAACCCCCGAAGTCCTTAAGTTGTAACAATGACCCGGGAACCTCTAAACCACCAGGTTTTTCTAAACCGTTGTGGAAAATGACAGCTAGTATTAGGGGAACATCATATATCCCTAGAAACTTGGCAAAACGAACCAAAATCGAAGAAGTAGATACGAACGAGTCAGAATAAGATAGTTGTATTCGTGTGGTGTAATATATGTAATATAGTGTGCTTATGCTTTATGTTATATGTAAAAATTGCTTGTATTAATAAGTATTTTTTTTTATGAATCTAACTCTTGTCTAATTTACAGTATAAAAACACAATATGGATAACCCAATATTTAAAGAGACCTACCCGGGTACATGATTGATGAAATCTTGTCTAGAGTCGGTCAGAATTCTTCGGCACAACTATTTAAGGCGAGATCAGTTTGTAAGACATTCGAAGAACGTTCCGAGAATGTCTTGGTTTATAAAAGGCTTTCATTCGAAAGATGGGGGATATCACATTGGGAAATCCATAAGTTACGATGTGTTTACTTTGACGCATATATTGCGGGGAACCCAAATGCTATTTTACGCAACAGGTTAAGAAATTATTTTGACTCAATATATCCGAATATAGGACTTCGTGATTTAGAAAAAGCGGCTAACATGCAACATAAAGAAGCATGTTATGTTTACGGGTTATTAATGTTTGCTTCTCACCAAAGTGAGAACAAGAACATCGGGCTACAACTATTAAACAAAATGTTCCCACAAGTGACGGAGTCAGTAATTGGGGTAAGAAATGTGGTTTTTAGGTTATTACGAGACTGTTGGTCATTACGTAACCTTCGTCCCTTTGACGACGTTACAACACGCTGTCTTATCAACGGCCATAACGGTTATGTTCCACAAGACCAAGGATGGGAAGTAGTCCTAGTAAAACCAGAATGCATGACTTGTTTCTGGACGTATGAATTACGTGTCTTTATTGCCTTTGCTGAACGACTTGTGTACTAGCTAGAATTATCTTCACAACTATCTTGTATCAAAGTTATTGTGTGCTATATTTCATGCTTTATGTAAAATAAGTGGTATTGTAAGTTTGTAAAATATTGTATAAAAGTTTGAACGCATGATATTATTATAATCAGGTTTCATATAGAATTGTAGTAGTTGAATTGTATATTAGCTACTAAGTATGAACTTAACGGGTAGGTACTACCCGAATTTAAACTTATAAAACGCTAATATGAAGAAAAAGCTTTTATAAATGAGTTCATATTATGCTACGAAATACTATTAACTACTCTTAATATTCTGTATGATTAACTTGTTCCATTTGACTATTTTGAAGGAAATGGCACCGACTACTCGACACACTGTGAATATGAATGAAGAGGAATTTCGTACTTTTCTAGCTTTAAACATAGCCGCAGTACAGGCTGTGCTACATACCAACAATAACCTTGGATCTAGCAGTACAGGAAATCGTGTAGGATGCACCTACAAAGAATTCACTGCCTGCAAACCTTTGGAATTTGATGGAACCGAAGGACCGATCGTATTGAAACGGTGGACCGAGAAGGTCGAATATGTGTTTGCCATAAGTAAGTGTACTGAAGAGGACAAAGTGAAGTACGCTACGCATACCTTCACAGGTTCTGCGTTAACATGGTGGAGTACCTATCTAGAGCAAGTGGGATAAGATGATGAGTACGCACTACCGTGGTCCGCATTCAAGCACTTGATGAACGAGAAGTACCGTCCAAGAACCGAGGTCAATAAGCTCAAGACAGAACTTAGAGGGTTACGAACCCAAGGGTTTGATATTACCACATATGAAAGACGATTCACAGAATTGTGCCTATTGTGTCCGGGAGCGTTCGAAGATGAGGAAGAGAAGATCGACGCGTTTGTGAAAGGATTACCGGAAAGAATCCAAGAAGATATAAGTTCACACGAGCCCCCCTCCATACAACAGGCATGTAGAATGGCTCACAAACTAGTGAACCATATTGAAGAAAGAATTAAAGAACAGACTGCTGAAGAGGCCAATGTAAAGCAAGTCAAAAGAAAGTGGGAGAAAAACGGTGATAAGAATCACCAATACAACAACAACAGCAATTACAACAATAATCGCAACAACTATCCCAACAATCGCAACATCAATCGCAACTACAACAAACGGCCCAACAACAACAACAACAATAACAACAACAACAACAACAACAATCATCCCAATAACAATAACAACCACAACAACAATAACAATCAGAAGCAACTATGCCAAAGGTGTGAAAAGTATCACTCGGGGTTCTGCACCAAATTTTGCAACAAGTGTAAAAGAAATGGTCATAGCGCGGTGAAGTGTGAGGTCTACGGACCAGGGGTTAACAGAACGAAAGGAACAAATGGTGTCGGAACGAGTAATGGCGGAGCAAGTAGTGTCGGAGCAAGTTATGCCAATGTAGTTTGTTATAAATGTGGAAAACTGGGCCACATTATTAGAAATTGCCCGAACCAGGAGAACACGAATGGACAAGGCAGCGGAAGAGTTTTCAATATTAATGCGGCAGAGGCACAGGAAGACCTGGAGCTTGTTACGGGTACATTTCTTATTGACAATAAATCTGCTTACGTTTTATTTGATTCGGGTGCGGATAGAAGCTATATGAGTAGAGATTTTTGTGCTAAATTAAGTTGTCCATTGACGCCGTTGGATAGTAAATTTTTACTCGAATTATCAAACGGTAAATTAATTTCAGCAGATAATATATGCCGGAATCGAGAAATTAAACTGGGTAGCGAAATATTTAAGATTGATTTGATACCAGTAGAGTTAGGGAGTTTTGATGTAATAGTGGGCATGGACTGGCTGAAGAAGATGAAAGCAGAGATTGTATGTTACGAAAATGCAATTCGCATTGTACGAGAAGAAGGAGAACCCTTAATGGTGTACGGAGAAAAGGGCAACACGAAGTTACATCTTATTAGTAATTTGAAGGCCCAAAAACTAATAAGAAACGGTTGCTATGCTGTTCTAGCACATGTCGAGAAAGTACAAACTGAAGAAAAGAGCATCAATGATGTTTTTGTCGCAAAAGAATTTCCCGATGTATTTCCGAAAGAATTGCCGGGACTACCTCCACATCGATCTGTTGAATTTTAAATAGATCTTATACCAGGAGCTGCACCAATAGCTCGTGCTCCTTACAAACTCGCACCCAGTGAGATGAAAGAACTGCAAAGCCAACTGCAAGAACTATTAGAACGTGGTTTCATTCGATCAAGCACGTCACCATGGGGAGCTCCTGTTTTGTTTGTCAAGAAGAAAGATGGTACATTTAGGTTGTGTATTGACTACAGAGAGTTGAACAAACTTACCATTAAAAACCATTATCCACTGCCGAGAATTGACGACTTATTTGATCAACTACAAGGCTCGTCGGTTTATTCGAAGATCAATTTACGTTCTGGATATCATCAAATGCGAGTAAAGGAGGATGATATTCCAAAAACTGCTTTTAGGACGCGTTATGGTCATTACGAGTTTATGGTTATGCCGTTTAGATTGACTAACGCACCAGCTGTGTTCATGGACCTTATGAACCGAGTGTGTGGACCATACCTTGACAAGTTTGTCATTGTTTTCATTGATGACATACTTATTTACTCAAAGAATGACCAAGAACACGGTGAACATTTGAGAAAGGTGTTAGAAGTATTGAGGAAGGAAGATTTGTACGCTAAGTTTTCAAAGTGTGCATTTTGGTTGGAAGAAGTTCAATTCCTCGGTCACATAGTGAACAAAGAAGGTATTAAGGTGGATCCGGCAAAGATAGAAACTGTTGAAAAGTGGGAAACCCCAAAAACTCCGAAGCATATACGTCAATTTTTAGGATTGGCTGGTTAATACTGAAGATTCATCCAAGATTTCTCCAAAATAGCAAAACCCTTGACTGCATTAACGCATAAAGGGAAGAAATTTGAATGGAAGGATACACAAGAGAAGGCGTTTTAGTTATTGAAGAAAAAGCTAACTACGGCACCTATATTGTCATTGCCTGAAGGGAATGATGATTTTGTGATTTATTGTGATGCATCAAAGCAAGGTATCGGTTGTGTATTAATGCAACGAACGAAGGTGATTGCTTATGCGTCTAGAAAATTGAAGATTCACGAGCAAAATTATACGACTCACGATTTGGAATTGGGTGCTGTTGTTTTTTGCATTAAAGACTTGGAGGCACTACTTATATGGGGTCAAAAGTATTATATATACCGACCACAAAAGTCTTCAACACATATTTAATCAAAAACAACTGAATATGAGGCAGCGTAGGTGGATTGAATTATTGAATGATTACGACTTTGAAATTCGTTACCACCCAGGGAAGGCAAATGTGGTAGCCGACACCTTGAGCAGGAAGGACAGAGAACCCATTCGAGTAAAATCTATGAAGATAATGATTCACAATAACCTTACTACTCAAATAAAGGAGGCGAAACAAGGAGTTTTAAAAGAGGGAAATTTAAAGGATGAAATACCCCAAGGATCGGAGAAGCATCTTAATATTCGGGAAGACGGAACCCGGTATAGGGCTGAAAGGATTTGGGTACCAAAATTTGGAGATATTAGAGAAATGGTACTTAGAGAAGCTCATAAAACCAGATACTCAATACATCCTGGAACGGGGAAGATGTACAAGGATCTCAAGAAATATTTTTGGTGGCTGGGTATGAAAGCCGATGTTGCTAAATACGTAGGAGAATGTTTGACGTATTCTAAGGTCAAAGCTGAGCATCAGAAACCATCAGGTCAACTTCAACAACCCGAAATCCCCGAATGGAAATGGGAAAACATTACCATGGATTTCATCACTAAATTGCCAAGGACTACAAGTGGTTTTGATACTATTTGAGTAATAGTTGACCGTCTCACTAAATCAGCACACTTCCTGCCAATAAGAGAAGATGACAAGATGGAGAAGTTAGCACGACTGTATTTGAAGGAAGTCGTCTCCCGACATGGAATACCAATCTCTATTATCTCTGATAGGGATGGCAGATTTATTTCAAGATTCTGGCAGACATTACAGCAAGCATTAGGAACTCGTCTAGACATGAGTACTGCCTATCATCCACAAACTGATGGGCAGAGCGAAAGAACGATACAAATGCTTGAAGACATGCTACGAGCATGTGTTATTGATTTCGAAAACAGTTGGGATCGACATCTACCGTTAGCGGAATTTTCCTACAACAACAGCTACCATTCAAGCATTGAGATGGCGCCGTTTTAAGCACTTTATGGTAGAAAGTGCAGGTCTCCGATTTGTTGGAGTGAAATGGGGGATAGACAGATTATGTAGAGACCCGTCCTAATCCATCCGGACGAAGTCCATATCGATTACAAACGATTCACAACAGTTGATTACATCGCGAGATAATTGACCTCTATATGATAAATTTTACAAACATTGCATTCGTTTTTAAAAGACAAACTTTCGTTACATCGACAGTTGACAGGCATGTAAAGCATTTCATAATATATCCAAATATAATTGACTTAATAATAATCTTGATGAACTCAACGACTCGAATGCAACATCTTTTGAAATATGTCATGAATGACTCCAAGTAATATCTCTAATATGAGCAAATGCACAGCGAAAGATTTCTTTCGTACCTGAGAATAAACATGCTTTAAAGTGTCAACCAAAAGGTTGGTGAGTTCATTAGTTTATCATAAAGAATTTTCATAATTTTAATAGACCACAAGATTTCATACTTCCATTTCTCATAATCATACGTCCCATGCATAGAGATAAAAATATCATTCATATGGATTGGACACCTGGTAACCGACATTCACAATTTGTATATAAGAATATCCCCATCATTCCGGGATCCTCCTTCGGACATGATATAAATTTCGAAGTACTAAAGCATCCGGTACTTTGGATGGGGCTTGTTGGGCCCGATAGATCTATCTTTAGGATTCGCGTCAATTAGGGTGTCTGTTCCCTAATTCTTAGATTACCAGACTAAATAAAAAGGGGCATATTCGATTCGATAATTCAACCATAGAATGTAGTTTCGATTATTTGTGTCTATTTCGTAAAACAGTTATAAAAGCAGCGCATGTATTCTCAGTCCCAAAAATATATATATTGCAAAAGCATTTAAAAAGGGAGCAAATGAAACTCACGCATATAAATATTGTAAAACAGTTAATAAAGCATTTGCATGTATTCTCAGCCCAAAAACGTGAAGAGTAAAAAGGGCAAATGAAACTCACGCATATAAATATTGTAAAACAGTTAATAAAACATTTGCATGTATTCTCAGCCCAAAAATGTAAAGAGTAAAAAGGGCAAATAAAACTCACCATACTGTATTTTGTAGTAAAAATACATATGACTATATTGAACAATGCAGGGTTGGCCTCGGATTCACGAACCTATACCATTTATATATATATATTAAAACGTATCCTTGTAATTAGACAAATATATACATTATTATTAGTGATATAATTTTTATATTAATGAACTATATATCTTATTAATTATATTCATTTTATATATTTTAATAAATAATATATCAATATAATTTTATGATGTGTATTAAGTATATTGTTATAATATCATTTGTTACTTAACTTCATGAAAATATTAGGTAAAGGTAATAATATTATTATATTTGATAATAATAATAATTAGGAAAATTGTATATAAAATGTTAATTTTAATAATAATGAATACTAGTAATAATAACTAAAAAAATAATAATTTTACTAATAATAATACTAATACTTATAATAATAATAATAATAATAATAATAATAATTATTATGAAAACTACCTTTAAACGCTTAAAAAAAACAAACTGCCTAAGCCAGGACTCGAACCCGCGACCTCTCGCTCAACACACAACACCCTTATCCGTCCCTCTGTTCCTGCTTTTCTGCTTTATTTAGCTCCCGTTATTTATTTAATCCGTCATATACCTCATCCCCAAATTATTCATGGTTCATCAACTTATATCCCATTTTGTATATCCATATATATTATATACGGCCCAATAGGATGACCATGGTCCAAAGCAAAAATTCGTACGTACAACTCAATTTGTTTCATGATCCAAAAGTAGAAAATAGAGCACGGTTCAAATGGGAATTCTGAATAAAAAATGCAACAGCTCAAAAGTTTATCAAGTGGGGTTTTAGGATTAATTGGTTGTCGGCTCAACTGCAAACCTAGAAACAAACTATTACGCATCTATCCTCTCCCTAATCCACGCCATCATGTATCATCTTTTATGTACATCATCAAGACAATAGCAGCTGCAGTGATTATAGCAGAAAATGAGTACCAGCAGCAAAACAGTAATAACCTTCTTCGTTAAACAAAAGTAGAAACAGAAGAATAGATGTAGCAGCAGCAGTTGCTGCATATAGTGAAAAGTATAGTAGGTTTTTCTTAGATTACAGGTTCAAACGATTTGGTTTTAGATGGAAAACAGAAAGTATAGTAGTTGCAACCGTTGAAACATGATGGGTCTATGAAGGAGTAGAAGAAACAGTAAATAGAGGTGAAGCAACAATAGTATAAAGGTGGTTTGGGTCTCGTGGACTAGCGATTATAACAGAGAAATATAAGGCAGCAATTCGTCCTCATCATGTTCCTCCTTCCTCACCATTTTCGCTAAACATCATCATCATCCTAATATCATGGTATCCTAATCTATATCATTATCTTAACCATCTTTATCATGATCATCTTTTAACCTCATCATACATCATCTTATCTTAACATGATCACCATCATTATCAATTAACGACTACCATTTTCCTTAGTCCACTAGTATCTTAATTATTAGTCCACTTGCAAAAGAAGAAATAAACAATTCCTATGCTTTAGCCATTGTCGATTAAATGAATCTCAAATTGTCCCACAAGAACCATTAAGTCAGAAAGTTATAAAGTTTTTCATAAAGAATCTCATTATATACAATATAACCACTTTATCTTGCAACCCCTCATAATATGTATATATAAATTCGTTACCTATATAATATATTCTTGTAGTATTCACGACAAGCAGGAGAGTAATTTGTATCACCACAATAGAAAAGGACATTCATGAGCCTTGAATTGATAATATCATTCATTAACTTCTCATCACCAAATTATCATAATCGTAAAAAAATATATATATAATAGCTGCTGCAAATCGGATAGCAATCTGTGGAGTTCGAACCAAATAACAGAAGGCTAGTAGCAATCGTATACAGCAGTGTTCAGAATGATAATGGTGGTTTATAATCAAGAAGAGAAGAGAGAGATAAAAAGTGATTGAGAGATAGATCGTGGGTGATGAGGTTGCAAAACAGAAAACAGAATCAAAGTAACCGTAACATAATTGATAATTGGGTTCTTTGGTTTCGATCAGAAAACAAAAAAAATATATATATATATATATATATATATATATATATATATATATATATATATATATATATATATATAAGTGGCGTGTGATGGTGTTTGATTAATGAAGAACAAGAAGTGGGTTAGAGATGGTGGTTGTGAAGAGTGTTGGGATTGCTTCGATCAGGCAACAAGAAGTATCAGAAGAATGAATTAGATATGATGAACGAAGATTGATTTAATGATGGTGATAGGAGAAAGTGGAGGGTGTATTTGAAGAGTGGTGATCGAGTGGTTCTCTGTGTGAAGTGGGTTTACACGAATGATGAAATGTACAATAAAGAAGTGATTGTGATTGTATGTATTAGTTGACAGAAAATAATAGAAAAGTTGAATCATGTGATAAAGCTTAAAGTTAGTAATTACAAGTGGTGTGATTGAGTGGTAGGTATAATTGATCATAATTGTTTGGTAGTGGAGATTGTATCGATACGAAATCTTGAATCTTGATTGAGGAAGATAGGAACAACTTATGATGGTGATGTAAAACAGATTCCATCGAATTCATCTGACTTTAAGATATATGTATATATATATATATTTAGAGATAGGTAGTGATTAAAACAAACACAATATTATAAGTAATATACTAATGATAATTAATATCTCCGGAATCTATTGACGGACTAACTTTTATTTTAAATCTTCTTAAACTAGTATTAGATCTATATGAACATTAACGAGATGTCAACCGAGTGTGACAGACGTTTACTAATTAAGCTTGAAATCATTTATTTTCTATATACTATATGTATATATAAATACATTTTAATATCAGGTTTTATTATATAACTAAATATATATATATATAATCAAATAAATTTATTTTTCAAGTAACATTCATGTATATATACATATATATACGTATCTATTTACAAATAGTTGTTCGTGAATCGTTCGGGAGTAGTCAAAGGTCAAATGATATTATGAATGTAGTTTACAAACTTTGTTACTCAATATTACAGACTTTGCTCATCGTATCGAAATCATATAAAGATCAAGTTTAAATTTGGTAGAAAATTCCCGGGTCGTCACAGTACCTACCCGTTAAAGAAATTTCGTCCCGAAATTTGAGTAAGGTCATCATGGCTGACAATAAAAATGTTTTTATGATGAATATGAGTCGATAGATAGAGTTTTATCATTATTGATTAATATAGACACAACGATTTAATTATGTGAAGCGTACGAGTGAAGCTGTCACAAAAGATTGAGATGAGTAAATGCAGATTTGTCTTAACCGGTGACGTAGTCATGGTTGATTTCCAGAATTTAAGGGATTTAAATAAAATCTTCGAAATCTAAAAGATTTGATTCTTCGGCGAATAAGGAAATTATGATCTCTCTAATTAAATACGGAGATCTTTCTTGCTTCCTCTATCAGACATTTTACTATAAATTAACTTCTCCCGTTCCATTACTTTTACCATTCCTATACTCAATTCCCAAATTCAAAAGATTGTGAAAGTACTTAATCCCATTCTGATCCTAGTCCTTATCCTGACTATCGTAACAATCATTCTCCTTTTCCAACTTCCACCGGAGGAATCTGTTTTCTTCTATTTCGCCCTTGGGGTTATAGTGTTTTTAATTCTCCAGTGTCTTTATGTTACGATAAACATTGATATACACGGTTTGTAATTTATACATTGTTATCGGGCTTTATATCTCTCCTTATTTTTTTTTAATGTCTCTATTTCTGTTTCCTATAATCATTGTCGTCCATAGTTAATACTCCCTTCTATTTGCTGCGATTTATACTCCAATTTCTATTTCGGAGCTTTGTCCCTTCGTTTCTTCTTCTTGAGATTGGGCATCTCTTGTAATGGTCCAGAATTTGTAGATATAAGTTTTAGATTGAGCATTGTTAATGTTCTAAGAAAGAAACGGTAATAGCATAATTTGACTTGTCAAATTACCAGAATTCAAGGAAAAGATAGGACTATCAAAAATATGTTCTTGATATGTTTATAAATTAGACAGAACGTAAGAGTCGTGTAACATGTCACATGATGACATTAGATTCTGTGAGCCATCACGTTTCATTAGAAACTCAGCATGACTTACTGTAATATAATCACGTTGATCAAGTGTCATTATATTATACTAACTCATGCATCAGTTCCCAACATTACTTCAATAACATTCATATTTCAAGCTCAAAAGTTTACAGAATATAGAAACTAACAGTTTCTATATGATGTAACACTGATAGCACGAAGAGATTAATGATTTCAGATAAGAATTGTTATGAAAATATTCTCGAAAATATCAAAGATATTTATGATGATATTTTCAGAATTTCTGAGATCGAATGTTGATGAAGAAAATCCTTTCGCAAGGATTTAGAATAAATAAGGAGCAAGATATTCACTAAAGACTTCATCAGAAACAGAATCATCAGGGTTCTTTATGTACAAGTTTAGTCCTTGTGATTTGCTCAGAGTCTCCTTCATGGTTTGCTCAATTCGTTTTTCAGTACCAAACTTCCTTTTGAGCTTTTCCAACGTATCTTTTTTTTTTTTCAAACTTTTGACTGTTAAAATCATCCATAGTTTTTTTTGCTTCATTCAACTTTTCAAAATTTAGAGCATTAATTCACAGACTGGGTGCTTTTCTGAATTTCAGAATGGAAGATCATAGTTATAAGATATAGATGTTATATGGATACATATAACTGTTGATGTGGAAACGTTGCGAGACTCAAAATACAAATTTGCTGATTCCTGGTAATTGGTATGGCAGTTCTCGTTACAAGATGCGGATGAGTATATGATAGGGTTTCAATGAATAAATATAAAGATTTGTCAGAGAGATTTAAGCCAAAAAAAAACAACGAGGCTGCTGGTACGTCTTCTGGTAATATGGTGGAATATAAAAGAATTCTCCGTTATAAAAAGGGTAATTGTATATATCAGGATTATATTAAGGCTACTTCGAATGAAAAGTCGAAGTTGACTTGCTGGAGCTGTGACAAAATTGGCTACTTTGAAAAGGGATCGCAAAGTTATTTTTGCTAATAAATGCCAAAGGATCTGATGCGGCTACGTGTTAAACTTTTACTTAGTTGCCGAGAGTTTCTCAGGTGCATAACTATATGCATAAAACTTTCCTTCCGTAGATGAAGTGCGGTTGATTCATCCTATCGATTGAGGTGTTTTCAAGAATCATGAAAGGTTTGAACGCAAATTGTAATCGTCAAGATACAGATGAGGTTTAAGATGAGATCAAGTGGCAAACTTGAAGATATGTTTAGTTTCATATGTTATAATCAATATTTTAATTCATTTTAATTATCCAATGTCGACAGTCCATATTTGATAGTCCACAATTAACAGTCCGATAATACATATATAGCTTAATATATAATATCTGAATTAATTAATACGTATCGGGACCCGTGTACATGTCTCAGACTCGATCACAACTCAAAGTATATATATTATTATAGAATTAACCTCAACCCTGTATAGAGAACTCGATCATTACTGCATATAGAGTGTCTATGGTGATTCCAAATAATATATATAGATGCATCGATATGATATGTCAAAACCTTGTATACGTGTCCCGATATTTAAAGTGCGTAAAATAAATAACAGGAATTAAATAACGATAACTAAAGTGCGTAAAGTAAATAACAGAAATTAGATGACAATAAATAAAATTGCGGGAATGTAAATTGCGATAATTAAATTGCAATAAATAAAATGCGATAAATAGAATGTAATCAGTTAGCTAGGAACAGTTAGCTGGAACAGTTAGCATGGTTTCTTAACAAAATTCCATATTGTTAATTAGTCTGTTTCTAATCAATTTTTATTGTGTCCATTATTTCTTCATTATACCACTTGTTGGATTCTGGTAAGTAAAAATCCAAATATGAAATTGAATTTGAATGAAAATGGTTATTCTGTGGTGAACGGATTTGTATATCGATAGATGTAGGTAGGATGGTAATCGACCGTTGAATCAGATTCGAAGACTGTACAATGTAACTTATTAATGTGAAATCTTAAATATTTCTCGGGTATTACCTACCCGTTAAAATATTTTTACCATTAACAGTTTGTACGAAAGAATTTTTAATCACAATCTTTATGAAAATATATTTACATATATATTTTCTTCAGATGTAATTATGGATTTAATGAGTCAATGTGATATTAAACTCATCAGATTTACGATTAGAAGTATGATACATAATCTCTAAAACATTAGAGTTTACATAATCGTCATGTCGAACGAAGATAAATGATGTAGAATGATTTGTGGAACGATAATTATACTCGAGGTACAGAATGAGATGTTGAGGCATGGATTGTTGAAACTTGGGTTGTTGGTGGTACTGGTGCCATTGGTGCTAAGGCTGGTGATGTTACTGGTGTTGGTGATACTGTTGATGATTGCAAATTGTATACCGTGCTCTCTAAAGTTAATACTCGAGCTCGGAGTTCTCTAACTTCTTCTACTAACCCGAGTTGTTTATCAATGTGAGGTAGAGGTCGGATATCTTCTCTAGTTCCATTAATGGTAGTTTCAAGACGAAAAATTCTTGCAAATAGGGTATAAACGGTATTGCGAACGGGTTCGCCGGTGAGCGGGTCAAGTACTCCAAGGTTAGGTGGTAGATTTGATTCATGATATGGAGTACCTTCTTCCTTTCTCCATAGGGTGAGTATGTCGCGAACCCATCCCCATTTTCTCCAGTAATCACGGTAGTTGATTGGTTGGTGTGCTCCTGTCACGCTGTCTTCGGAGTCAGAGGAACTTGGTCGATTCGTAGAGGCCATCTTAAACGATCTCAGAAAAGATTTTTGGTATGAAGAGTTTAGTGCCATCAATTGATAGTTAGATGGTATTCTCAATGCATAATTTGCATAAATATATATAGTACCAGGATCCCTTAAATTAAGGAGAAATTTACGAGAGATATCAGGCAAGGTCTACAGTAACAGATACACTAAGATATGAATTGTCAGATACGCTAAGATATGAATTTTGTCTATACACTATTCATGCAGTCAATGCAGTAAAATGTGTCTAGACTAAGAATAATGAGTAGGTAATTTCCTAAGGATGATAAGTAGATGTTTTTCTATAAAAATGATAAGCAAAACTTTTGACATGCAGACACGGTCGAAGTCCAGACTCACTAATGCATCCTAACGACTATCAGTTAGGCACGCTAATGCAAGACCTGGTTCGCTAAGACCACCGCTCTGATACCAACTGTAGAGACCCGTCCTAATCCATCCGGACGAAGTCCATATCGATTACAAACGATTCACAACAGTTGATTACATCGCGAGATAATTGACCTCTATATGATAAATTTTACAAACATTGCATTCGTTTTTAAAAGACAAACTTTCGTTACATCGACAGTTGACAGGCATGTAAAGCATTTCATAATATATCCAAATATAATTGACTTAATAATAATCTTGATGAACTCAACGACTCGAATGCAACATCTTTTGAAATATGTCATGAATGACTCCAAGTAATATCTCTAATATGAGCAAATGCACAGCGGAAGATTTCTTTCGTACCTGAGAATAAACATGCTTTAAAGTGTCAACCAAAAGGTTGGTGAGTTCATTAGTTTATCATAAAGAATTTTCATAATTTTAATAGACCACAAGATTTCATACTTCCATTTCCCATAATCATACGTCCCATGCATAGAGACAAAAATATCATTCATATGGATTGAACACCTGGTAACCGACATTCACAATTTGTATATAAGAATATCCCCATCATTCCGGGATCCTCCTTCGGACATGATATAAATTTCGAAGTACTAAAGCATCCGGTACTTTGGATGGGGCTTGTTTGGCCCGATAGATCTATCTTTAGGATTCGCGTCAATTAGGGTGTCTGTTCCCTAATTCTTAGATTACCAGACTAAATAAAAAGGGGCATATTCGATTCGATAATTCAACCATAGAATGTAGTTTCGATTATTTGTGTCTATTTCGTAAAACAGTTATAAAAGCAGCGCATGTATTCTCAGTCCCAAAAATATATATATTGCAAAAGCATTTAAAAAGGGAGCAAATGAAACTCACGCATATAAATATTGTAAAACAGTTAATAAAGTATTTGCATGTATTCTCAGCCCAAAAACGTGAAGAGTAAAAAGGGCAAATGAAACTCACGCATATAAATATTGTAAAACAGTTAATAAAACATTTGCATGTATTCTCAGCCCAAAAACGTAAAGAGTAAAAAGGGCAAATAAAACTCACCATACTGTATTTTGTAGTAAAAATACATATGACTATATTGAACAATGCAGGGTTGGCCTCGGATTCACGAACCTATACCATTTATATATATATATATATATATATATATATATATATATATATATATATATATATATTAAAACGTATCCTTGTAATTAGACAAATATATACATTATTATTAGTGATATAATTTTTATATTAATGAACTATATATCTTATTAAGTATATTCATTTTATATATTTTAATAAATAATATATCAATATAATTTTATGACGTGTATTAAGTATACGAGTATTATTATTTTAATGTAAGCCAGTAGATATGATATTGAGTGTCAGCCATACCTGTAACTCAATATGATTCAATAATAGCTGTATCAATCAATGAATTATCAAGTGGGATTATCTTATTGCCTTTATTAAACTTTAAAGATCAACCCAATGATTAAATAAACTTATGGCCCACATAATTATAAAATGTATCTCCATCCAATTCCCTAAATTACGTCCAGTAGTTTTGTTTGCATAATATGGAAAAGTTTTGGCCACTAATTATGAAGGAACAACATTGGTCCTACAATCAATAATTTATAATGCAAATCAAAGTTATTTTGATATCATAGTTCTCGGCCACAGAGAAGGGAAAAAGAACAAGAACCAAAACGTCTTTAACATCTTCATCATAATGTTATCCTTTCATCTTTTCTGTTCGAACAGTGGTCGTAGTAGTAAAAGCTGCTATTTATGAACTAGAGGCATAACAGGCTGTAGGAAGGTGGTTGTTCACGGTGATGGTGACGTTTGGTTGCTCTAGTGAGAAGAAAGAATATAGTTAATGGTAGTAGGTATAGCAGCTCGTTTGTGTTATGGGTTCTTGGGTTGTTTAGGTAGCGTATGCAGCAGGAACATAATAGCAATAATAACGGCTATAGGTTTGATCATACAGAAAAATGTGTTGCAGCAACAGAAATATAGCAACAGTAAACTCGATAAGTGTTGGTGGGTTGGGGCTGGAGAACGGGCAAAAAAATTGATTGTTAATCACAATGGGTGTGATCGGTTGTAACTAGGTTTAATGAAAGGTCATTATGGCTGTAGCAAAATTAAGTGGGTTTATGGGTTTCACATATGTTGGTTGTTTGGATTTGTTGTAGACCGAAGAAAATAGCAGCAATATATTATCATCATCATTATTCATTATCGTATAACAACTTAATAACGAAGTATTAAGATCATGGTTCGAATGTTTGGGTAAATTTTATATGGTTTTTGATGTATAGAAAAACAGAAAATAGAAATGGGACACAAGATACTAGTGATATTGAATATACTAAGGAAATGTTGTCACCTCTTGTTTCTGGTTTCCGTCACGAACCACAGACTCATTGTGTACCTTTTAGATTGGCCATTCCAATCCTTGTATCACGGTTTGGAAGTAATGGAGGTTGATGGTGGTGGTTTCGAATAGTGGTGTCGTGTAGGTGTTTATGGTGGTTAAAAATGAGTCGGATGGTGGTGGACATGGTGGTGGTTTATAAGGTGTTATATGGTTCTTGATTGAATGTAATAATAGTAGGAAGTGGGTTTACATCCGAAACCCATCGAGTTTGTTTTGATCGTCATAGAAGGAAGGAGAAAGGAAGAATTAATCAATTAGATTGGATTGTGGTGTCTCTTGTATATGAAGATGGGGTTAATGGTGGTTGTACATGGTGGCTCACGATGGTATGGGTTGAAATGTCCCGTTCTTATTGATTAAAAACGTTCCATATTAATTGATTTCGTTGCGAGGTTTTGACCTCTATATGAGATGTTTTTCAAAGACTGCATTCATTTTTAAAACAAACCATAACCTTTATTTCATAAATAAAGGTTTAAAAAGCTTTACGTAGATTATCAAATAATGATAATCTAAAATATCCTGTTTACACACGACCATTACATAATGGTTTACAATACAAATATGTTACATCGAAATCAGTTTCTTGAATGCAGTTTTTACACAATATCATACAAACATGGACTCCAAATCTTGTCCTTATTTTAGTATGCAACAGCGGAAGCTCTTAGTATTCACCTGAGAATAAACATGCTTTAAACGTCAACAAAAATGTTGGTGAGTTATAGGTTTAACCTATATATATCAAATCGTAACAATAGACCACAAGATTTCATATTTCAATACACATCCCATACATAGAGATAAAAATCATTCATATGGTGAACACCTGGTAACGACATTAACAAGATGCATATATATAAGAATATCCCCATCATTCTGGGACACCCTTCGGATATGATATAAATTTCGAAGTACTAAAGCATCCGGTACTTTGGATGGGGTTTGTTAGGCCCAATAGATCTATCTTTAGGATTCGCGTCAATTAGGGTGTCTGTTCCCTAATTCTTAGATTACCAGAGTTAATAAAAAGGGGCATATTCGATTTCGATAATTCAACCATAGAATGTAGTTTCACGTACTTGTGTCTATTTTGTAAATCATTTATAAAACCTGCATGTATTCTCATCCCAAAAATATTAGATTTTAAAAGTGGGACTATAACTCACTTTCACAGATTTTTACTTCGTCGGGAAGTAAGACTTGGCCACCGGTTGATTCACGAACCTATAACAATATATACATATATATCAAAGTACGTTTAAAATATATTTACAACACTTTTAATATATTTTGATGTTTTAAGTTTATTAAGTCAGCTGTCTTCGTTAGTAACCTACAACTAGTTGTCCACAGTTAGATGTACAGAAATAAATCGATAAATATTATCTTGAATCAATCCACGACCCAGTGTATACGTATCTCAGTATTGATCACAACTCAAACTATATATATTTTGGAATCAACCTCAACCCTGTATAGCTAACTCCAACATTCACATATAGAGTGTCTATGGTTGTTCCGAAATATATATAGATGTGTCGACATGATAGGTCGAAACATTGTATACGTGTCTATGGTATCTCAAGATTACATAATATACAATACAAGTTGATTAAGTTATGGTTGGAATAGATTTGTTACCAATTTTCACGTAGCTAAAATGAGAAAAATTATCCAATCTTGTTTTACCCATAACTTCTTCATTTTAAATCCGTTTTGAGTGAATCAAATTGCTATGGTTTCATATTGAACTCTATTTTATGAATCTAAACAGAAAAAGTATAGGTTTATAGTCTTAAAAATAAGTTACAAGTCATTTTTGTAAAGGTAGTCATTTCAGTCGAAAGAACGACGTCTAGATGACCATTTTAGAAAACATACTTCCACTTTGAGTTTAACCATAATTTTTGGATATAGTTTCATGTTCATAATAAAAATCATTTTCTCAGAATAACAACTTTTAAATCAAAGTTTATCATAGTTTTTAATTAACTAACCCAAAACAGCCCGCGGTGTTACTACGACGGCGTAAAACCGGTTTTACGGTGTTTTTCGTGTTTCCAGGTTTTAAATCATTAAGTTAGCATATCATATAGATATAGAACATTTGTGTAGTTAATTTTAAAAGTCAAGTTAGAAGGATTAACTTTTGTTTGCGAACAAGTTTAGAATTAACTAAACTATGTTCTAGTGATTACGAGTTTAAACCTTCGAATAAGATAGTTTTATATATATGAATCGAATGATGTTATGAACATCATTACTACCTCAAGTTTAGTAGGTAAACCTACTGGAAGTGACAAGAAATGATCTAGCTTTAAAGGATCTTGGATGGCTTGAAAGTTCTTGAAGTAGGATCATGACACAAAAACAAGTTCAAGTAAGATTTTTACTCGAATTAAGATAGTTTATAGTTATAGAAATTGAATCAAAGTTTGAATATGAATATTACCTTGAATAAGAAAGATAACCTACTGTATATAACAAAGGTTTCTTGATCTTAGATGATTACTTGGAATGGATTAGAAAGCTTGGATGTAAATTAGTAAACTTGAAGGGATTTTTGAAGTGTTCTTGAAGTGTTCTTCCTATGATGATTATAGCTTGATTCTTGAAGTGATTTTTGATGAAGATGATGATTAACTACTGGAAAAATACGTTCATAATAGTGTGTGTGTTGAGAGAGAATTAGAAAGAGAAATGGAAGTGAAATGGAGTGAATGATGAGTGGTAATTGGTGAGTGGTGAGTGGGGTTAAAAGGAGTTCTAGTTAGTTGACTAGCTCATGGTAGAAGTTTAAATTGATTAGTCATACATGATATAATCAAGAGTGGAATCTCATGCTAGTTCCTATTGGTATATACTCATAGTAAGTACGTTTTGAAGCTGTGTATAATACGAGTAAGAATACGACTAGAATTCTTGATGAAAGAAAAGAATGGAAAAGTAACTGTAACCATTTTCGTTAAGTATGAGTGTTTTGATATATGTCTTGAAGTCTTCCAAAAGTATTTTAATACATCTAAATACACTACATGTATATACATTTTAACTGAGTCGTTAAGTCATCGTTAGTCGTTACATGTAAGTGTTGTTTTGAAACCTTTAAGTTAACGATCTCAATTAATGTTGTTAACCCATTGTTTATTATATCTAATGAGATGTTAAATTATTATATTATCATGATATTATGATATATTAATATATCTTAATATGATATATATACATTTAAATGTCGTTACAACGATAATCGTTACATATATGTCTCGTTTCGAAATCCTTAAGTTAGTAGTCTTGTTTATATGTATATAACTCATTGTTAATATACTTATGGAGATAATTACTTATCATAATATCATGTTAAACATATGTATATCCATATATATATCGTCATGTCGTTTTTACAAGTTTTAACGTTCGTGAATCGCCGGTCAACTTGGGTGGTCAATTGTCTATATGAAACATATTTCAATTAATCAAGTCTTAACAAGTTTGATTGCTTAACATGTTAGAAACATTTAATCATGTAAATATCAATCTCAATTAATATATATAAACATGGAAAATTTCGGGTCACTACATGGGTGACGCTTCGGTCGTCTTCATCAAGTAGAGGAAGTGAGTGACTTGATATAAAGTGTTTGTGTGTGTAAGCTCATGCATTGAATAAGTATGTACAATATACAAGATCAAGTGGATTCAAGTGGGAGGCAGGACATGACATAAATGAAAGTAGCCACAGTAATAATCACATTCAAAAAGCAAATCACGGATTAACTAGTTCTTCAATTTGTATGGTGCATTTCAAAAAGTGGAACGAATCTGATTGTGATATGTAACAAACTCAAATGATTCATTGAGTTATAAATTATATAAATAATATTAATATAAATTCATCATTAATAATAATTCTTTTAATATTATTAATAATAATATGAGTAATAATCATAATACAAATAACAATGATAATACAAATAACATGTATAATGATATTTATCAATAATAATGTTAATAATAACAATAATATTATTGATAAAGATAATAATAATAATGATAATATTAATAATAACAATAATGATAAAAATGCTAAGTTTAATAATAATGATAATAATAACTAATGATAATAATAATATTTATATAACAATTTATATGTATCAAATTTCATATCTATATATTATATAAAAATACTAATAGTCATAATATTGATAATAATATTAATATCTATCTTAATAATGGTAATGAAAGTAATAATAATAATATGATTATATTTTAACTTGTAGTAACATATATTAATATTACAATTTATTAATTATGTAATATTTAATAATTATATAATATATATAATAGCATATGTTAAATATTTAATATTTAAATATTTTAATATATTATAATATATTTGTTCATTTTAATAGTAACCTAATTATTTTGTATATTATTTTATATTCTTAATCCTAATGATTAAGTTTGTGTTTTATTATCTCACATTATTATATATACTTATTTTCATATTTATATATATGTATATACATACATACATATTTAAATATATATGTATCAATTTACAATTAGTTGTTCGTGAATCGTTGGGAATAGTCAAAGGTTAAATGAATTCATATAATAGTTCAAATTTTTTTTTTTTTGAAACCCATCACTATAGACCTTGCTTATCGTGTCGAATCATATAAAGATAAAAGTATAAATTTGGTCGGAAATTTCCGGGTCATCACAGGGAGTGCCCGTGTTTCTGGTCTTCTTGGCAGCACGTGTCAGGTATTGGGTAGCCCATGTTGGTTGTTTGGCAGCCCGAATGGCCTAGTCATGGCAGCCCATGTGGCTTGTTTCCGGGGTCGTAACTTAATTTCACCGTTTTCGCTCTAGATTATTCGTTTTAAGTTCGTTTTCGTTGATTCTTCTTGCATTGCCTTTGTAATTACTAAACATGCAAAATAAATTAAATAAATTCCTATTTCTTCAATAAAGCTTGGATCTCTATTATTTTTAAGCCTAATATTGAGCGTAAAAATGTGTCTTTTTAGACGATATGAAATATACCACACACAGACTTTGCTTGTCCTCAAGCAAATCTTTTGAACTTTCAAACCCTTGGGTGTTCCGTTCTTTACAATCAATTGGTTTTGCCTTTTGAGATGCAAGAATCAAAACATAGTTTGATTGCTTTTACTAATAACGAATCTATCTCTGCAAGCATGAGATGAGGTTACCTGACTATAGCTGCCTTACCTAGGTCACTCAATTCACTAAGTGTATCGAGTTTCCTAAATTCTATATTGAAATGAACTCGCTCAATAGCCTGACATGTTGCATTCATCGTCATAGGCTTGGTCGAGACTCAAGTCTTTTTGACATTTTGCAAAAACGTTTTCATTTATATTTCCTAAGATGATTCGTGAAGAACTTCATTATGGTAGGGGAATTGTCTAAAAGAATTGAGCTCGTAGGTTTATCTGGATCGATAGGGGTGCTTTTGGTATTTTTGAAGCACGATCAATCTTTTCAGTTTTTCGAAAACTTCTTTTGAGCATTTCTTCTTGAACTGCTTTGAATACTTTTTTGGAGCTTCTTTTATAGATTATGCTCCTTTCCTCGAAATATTAAAATAGGAACTTTTCCTTTATATATATATATATATATATATATATATATATATATATATATATATATATATATATATATATATATATATATATATATATATATATATATATATATATATATATATATATATATAGAAAAGTGATCATGTGAGAACATTCTCATTATAATTATTGGTGAGAACTAATCTAAACCAACTATCATATTGATCAACGGATGGAATTTTGTGTATTCTAATTGGACTAAATTAAACAAATAAGGGCAAACATGGAAATTACCATCCTATAATTTCTCTTCCACGTTTATCTCTCTAATCCTAAATGCAATCACTTACTCTTTCTCTTCTAAATTGATACGAAGTACAATCTTAACACTTCTCCTCCAGATTAATATCCTTACAATAAAGTTAATTGAATTAGCATTGTGTATTTATAAAAATTATCTTGTCATCGGTCATCTCCAACGCATCAAGTGTCACCGCCAATCTTACACGTACATCTAGAGACACCGCTAAACATACCAAGGCATCCAGGCTCACCGTTAAACTTACCGGGGCATCCAAATTCATCGTTGTTCTCATTGGCGCATCCAAACTCCCTTTAACTCACCGCTAACTCAACGCCAAACTCACCGGTGCATCTAAACTCACCGCTAACTCATCGTATGCCAAACTTATCAGTGCATCCATGCTCATTGCCAAAATTGTTGGAGCATCCAATCTCACTCATGAAGAATTTGTTTTTTATTTTGCAATTCTAGGCTCTGTTTTTAATTTTTTTTAGGCCTAACTCTGTTTGTTACTAAAAGAAATAAATTCAAGATGTCTTAAAATTAATTCATCCTTTGTCATGCAGATGGATCATAGTTTTTGATGTATATGCACTCTCTTTTATATTGTGACATGTGAGTCTATAATCCCCGTGCGCAGTCAAATAAAATGTAATGGTGGTTGTATAGCAGTCAGCCATCATTTGTGTATTGCGATGCAATTTTAAAAAGTTAAGTTTCTTTGATAATGTTGGATGAGGTTTTAAATTATAACTGTACGATATATCTGTCAAACAAGCTTTATTCCTTTTTTACCCCTGTTCTCACGGAAGTTAACATCTAAGAACGTTCTTAGGGGAGTGCAACCCTATATATATATGTATATATATATATATATATATATATATATATATATATATATATATATATATATATATATATATATATATATATATATATATATATATATATATATATATATATATATATATATATATCAACAAGCATTTTGCTTTTTATCTTCGAGGTCTCTTTTTACGGTAGTCTTCTTTAGATACTTTGCAGAAATGTTCGTGATTTTTTATGATTTTTCTCTTCCCCGATCAATCTTTTGACTTTTCTTTATTTTGAGAGGGAACAAGATGAATGCAGTAGATGGTGAATATTTTTGTGATTTTCGAGTGAGTATTTGTTGTGAAAGAATGGAAACGGAAATGGTGGTTTTGGGAAGCATTTATTTCACGAAAAATCTAGGTTTTCTAAATTAGACATTCATACTCATGTTTATTCAGATATGTAGATCAAGAACAAATTCTGATTTAGAATAGCGAACATCGGCACACTCAACGGAAGTATAGTGAAGCACTAAAAATGAGTGCTTATGGTCTTATTTAAATGTCTCACAACAATTATTATACGTTAAATGTGCTAAGTCATGCAATGCTCTTTTAGAGATTTGGTTCATTTTTGTAAAAACATTTAACCTAGTTTAAATCTTTCATCTATTATTAGCAAAAACATTGGTTCTTTGAAAGTGATTACCCTAAGCGTTTTTCCGGTTAAAAGGTTTTAAATTTTGAAAATTATAGTGTTTTACGGCACTTGAAGATTATTAAGAATCTATTTGTATAATACTGCTATCATACTTAAAAGTAACATTTTCCTCAATGTTAAGGATACGAAGTATCCCACATTTTGGTTTATACCATATTGTTTAATTTTAAGTTTATGTTGGTGGGATGTTAATCCCACACTTAGAGTTTAATAGTGGTGCAGTTTATTTTATAAAATATTGTAATTGACGAAGAATGTAGTACTCCCCTATGGTTGCAAGGTGTGTATGTAGATGTGCCACTTTAAATATCTTCGAATCAGGTTCTGGCGTCATCTTTCTTGTGTAGATCATCCTTTCTTCCATGTCCTGCCCCCAAATTGCTCGTTTGTCACGATCATTGTTCGTACAGTTTCTGTATTGCAAATATAAACATAACATTAAACATTAAACATGCATAATCATAAATAAAATTAAAATGTAGAAAACCCTAGCCGTGCATACAAACCATAATAATAAGTGTACTTAGTGGAATATGAAACGATAATAATAAAGGTGGAAATAGAATCACTCCTCTGGTGAGTCTGGGTTCTCCATGGTTAACTGGTGATATGATCGGATACGTCCAAGCTGTGTCCTTGTCCTGACGCCTAGGGGTATGCCTCTAACAGACTCAACCCCATCCATAGCATAAAGTTGCTTTTTTGTAGGGTCCTCTGTGGTAAATTGGTTGGCAAACTCCGATGTGTTGTACGAACCGATGAGTTGGGGTGATATGATCAATCCACAGACCCACTCATGAGATTTGAAATGCGGTATGGCCTATTCTCCCATCTGTAACCTCCTAAAGATGCACCCCATCCTGAATTAACCACCAACGGCTCTATGCCTGATATTATCATACCTATCTGCGCAACCTGATCCCAACCACCGGTCAATCCCTGACTGAATATGTCTCTGTGAGTGCTGACGGATGTCCCATAAGTACCAACAATTTTGGCGTCTACCATAGTGGTATCAATACCATGACCTGAAGGACCTGGTGAATGGTGCTCAGGAATAGGAGCTGTAGGGATGATCGTATGATGTGTATAAGTGGCAAGGCTAGTACCCCCTTTGTACTATCGACGCTCGGTATGTGGTATGATGAGAGGATTCGAAAAAGGTAGACTAGAGAGCCTATATACCCTCAGCAAGTTAGACTCAAATGCTACTAGTTCGTAAAACTACGAGCCTGCACCATCCACCAGTGCTCTCCCGAAATATCTCCCTGATAATAGTGATAAGGAGGGTACTGAGGGTGTAGTGGAGACATGTTCTCATGTACAGGCTCATGTACAGGCTCATGTACAGGCTCCTCTGGCTCATGCTATACTGGCGGAGTGTCCTCTCTGCTATGCGTCCCATGAGCTGTCCTAGCATCAGGACAAAAAACATATGGAGGTATGATAACATATTCAACTAACCTATCAACCGATCCTACCACGTGAGGTATTGCCTTCACTGTCAATGATATGTCTAAACTGGATGGTATTATTTAAGGGGTGTCGTTAGGTCACAAAGTGACAGTATGAACTTATCAGCAGGGTTTCCTCTTTCTTCTATTTATATTTTGCGAGGCCTAAATTCACTTTTAACTTTTATAGTAGAAGGTGTAAGTTAACCCAGGGTCATGTTTTTGAATGATTTAACAAATTGAAGATCAAGTGGATAATTGTCTTTGGTTAATTTACCTATATGAAAGTTAGTAGTTGGTTTTAAGCTAATAATCCTAATTAAGATAAGGTAAAGGGTAATGGAGGGATATTCGAAGTATGCTGATCAGGGAAATATTGACCAAGATATCAGTTTGGGCTAGGGAAAGGTAATTATGTTTATGTTAAAGTTATGATTAGAATAGTGTAGATCTGGTTAGATGAGCCAATTACACAGACCTACTTATCTCAAGACTCTCAGAGTTCTCGTTGAGTAGTGAAAAATATGTCACTTGGTTGTATAATTGAAGGGTATCTATACCTCAGAGGTTATCCTTAGTAAAGCACTAGGTTTATTAGTGAGTTGAATTCTAATCCCGACCCTCGTTATCAGTTTAGGTAACTAAATAACAATGTGATGTGTTGAGTAAACACTGATTACAAATGAAAGGAGTCCGTCGGGTCAAGTTGACATAACATTAATGTGAACTAACAACCATTTCATCATACTAATACTATTTTAAACATTATACAGCATTACAGTTGATATATAGAGAGTAAAGCAGATAGAAACCTAGTAGATACTTGAAACATTTGATATGACTTAACCCTAGGGCAACGATCAAACAAGAACATGCAATAGGATTAGGTCACACAATCAATGCTCTAACTAGATCTTAATGGCTCCTATGAGGTTTCCTTGGAACAACTAATAGGAATACTAGGTCATTCATGTATCAATTCCTAAGTTCCGTGTCCTACTAGTACATTAAATGCCTCTCGGGAACTCTGGCCATACCGAGTTCATACAATCTTTAGGTATTGTATAACCAGGGGTCTTAGTCTTATGAAGTAGCTAAGTTCATATAGATGGATAATTCTTGATCACAACCTAGGTTGGTCAATCCTTAAGATGCTAGCATACAAACCTATCGGGGTCACAGATTCAGTATAACAGTAGTAATCGTACTAATTTAACATAATTACGCTAACCCAAACTTCTATCATAGTAACATACAGATTAATTAAGCTAAGATGAAAATATCGGAACGCATCTTTAAACATAAATGATAACAATACATTTTTAATTAATAAGACACGTGTTTTAGATAAAAACCTGAAAAGGCCGAAGAAATCTGCCCGAGATCACAGTGACTCGCCAGAATATCCTCCGGAAAATAAAAGCTAAGGTAGGTACTACTACTAACTAACTAATAAAAATTAAATCTAATTTGAAGTACAAAGTTGAGTGTGTGTAAAAATAAGTCCAAATGCACCATATTATAGGAGAATTTTGGCTGGGGTCGGCTGGCAGGCCGGTGTCACATGCCGGTGCCTGACAGCCCATTTGTGCTAGCCGTTTCCCATTCCCGGTGTGTGTCTGATCTGGAAAGCCGGTGTGGAAGGCTGATTCAGGAGGCCGGTGCCTGGGCTGGTTTGCTATTTTGCTTGGATCGTTTTACTCCTTCCCGGGATCGTAACTTAGTTTCTGGGAGCGTAACTTGTCTTTAACCGATTTTGCTCTAGAATCTTCGTTTTAGCTCCGATTTACTTGATTCTTTTTGCATTGCCTTTGTAATTACAAAGCATTTATTTTGGTGATAAAGTTTGGAACTTTATTGATTTAGGGCTTAATATCGGGGGTAAAAACGTCACTTTTGGCCAATATCAAATACCCCACACTTAGCTTTGCTTATCCTCAAGCAAAAAGCGGGGAATACAAGGTTATTTCCTAATAGATTTTCCCTTCACCCACCCTTTGATTCTTTTGTTATGCCTCGATCAGAAGTCATCACATTTTTCGAAAGTAGTAGAAAAATTATCATACTACGATGGTTTAGTCGTTGGATTTTAGTTGCATCCACGGTGAAAAAGGCGTAATTTCCAACTCTCAGATGTAGAGTATATATGACCAGGCTTCTCACTAGCAGATCACTCGTATCACTCAAGTGTTTAGGGTGCCCCAATCTAATTGAATTGTCGCTCAGAAGCCAATCGTGTAACGATTTTCATCATAAGTTTGGTAAAGCATCGATATCTCCACTGGTTAAGTAAGGACGGCACTGATATTCTTCCTACATATTCTTTTAAGAGGAAGAAGGGTTGTAGGGTTGGTTGGCGGAGAAGGGGACATTTTATGAAAAGGTGAAAGGTTTTTGGATCTTTTGATTTTTAAAAGAATTGATAGATTTTGATTCTTCAGAGTATCCCTTTTTGGATATAAAATAGCTTGAATTTTGCAATGAGTTTCTCGAAAGACGCGGATTTAGCGAAGACTTTTTTCCTAGAATTTTTCTTGCCTCTTCCGATAATCCTTCTTTGGGCTATCTCCTCGGGTTTTTCTTACCTTTATTAGAGACTTTGATATTTCATAATCATTTATTTGGCATACCCTTTTCTTCATCACTTTTGTCTTTCACTCCTGGTGACCAGAGAGGAAGTGATAATTCACCGAAAATAGGTCTTTGACCTATATAAAACAATCCAATGTTCGAAAACTTTTGACAAGTGCTATTGAAGTGAACTTTGATCGATCTATCTCTTTATGGATCTCTGGATCTTTTTTGAAAAGCGGGTAAGGAATGAAGGTGAATGGGTAGTGTATTTTGGTGGTAAATTTGGAGTGAGTATTTTTGGATTCATCAACTCTTTGTTGCGAGTTGGTCGGTTTAAATGCATAGAGTGGAAATGGAAACGGATAGTTTCTTTTGTCATCTCTATTCAGAATGATTTTGGAGAGAGTATTGCACCTACACTACGCATGGCTCTTACTAACATTGGCCTTGAAACGTATGTCAAAACCAAGTTCCAACTCGAACTGTACACCAGCACGCTCATCAAATGAATTGAGAAAATACTATAGATTGGATGATTCATACAGGTACTTTGAGTCCAAGAATTCCTTACTTGTTGGGAGTAGGTTTCGTGCTTGGTCATGCGTAACCTTTTACACATTTATTCGAAAGAAATCTTTTGACAAAAATCATGAGTTTTAGCTTAATCGTTTTGTTCTAATGAATGTTCAGAAAACTGATGTTTGGTAATTTGATAGACTCTTTTGGGTAAAAACTAGGTAAAATTTTTCGAATTTTCCAAGTATTCTTTGCTAATTATTTTTTAGACAAAAGAAAAATTTGGCGTCTTACGGTTAGTTTGTTCTTAAATCTTTACCCAATACCTCACACTTAGAAGAACATTGTCCATAATGTCCCCTAAAATAGAATATTTTAATACTTTGATAAATCAAGGACAATATTTTCTACAACCTCTAAGTTTGTTGCGGGTACAACCCCACACTTGGAGATTTTAGTGCGTAATAATTGAAAGAGGTTTGAGGACAGATTACTTCCCTATAGTCAAGTTATTCTCCTAGTGCTGGAAAGGACCAGTCTCTTTGATATGATTTCACATAAAGAACAAAAGAGAGTAGCATTTCCACTAGATATATATTTTTATACAAATGCTTTTATGATAAAGATAAAGACAAAATTTAAAATAAAGGAGTCTACAAAATACTGTCCTGGGCTGTGTGTAGAGTAGCGTTTGCGACTTATCCAAAAGATCCTAAGATGTCCTCCTCGTCCTCATGTCTTGGCAAATCCCCAAGTGGATGTCCCGCATCCAAATCCGGGCCCAAAAGTAGGTCTGATGGTATATCAAGGTGCGTGAGACTCAGGAATGGCTCCTCATCAGGGATGTTCCTGGTGATCTCAAAGACCTGGGCCATAGGTATTTGCACTGAAATATGGACTATGACTAGATGGCAGCCCTCGGGTAACTCATGGATAGGAACTATCTCAGGCAGTGTAATAGCATGAACGGGAGCGACTGCTGATGCTACAGACTGAATCGAAACTGGAGTAGAGCGTCTAGGAGTATCTTGACTTGCAGGTGGATCATGACGCGCTAATCTGAAAGAGGAAGGCCCTAGGGTACTTCGGGGCATTCCTTCATGCTAAAGATATGCCATGAAAGCTCTGTAGAGTCTTTGGGGATCTCTAAATAATGCCCATGTGACACTCATGTCACTCATGGTGGTTCCATTGTGAATCACAACCTGTGACTCACGCGGCTCTAATGGCTCTAGATTCTCAACGGGTTTAGAGGCTAAACACCTTGAGCATTGTACTGGAGGAGCTGGTGGTGCCATACTGATATCCTCATCAACACTCTCTAAAATATAACATCTTAGGCCTAGCTGTCCCGTCATAGGCCTGTGCTGGTCTGTACTACTCTCTAAAAGGTAAACCCTGGGAGTCCTCCTCCCGCGGATGGGTATGCTATAGGAAGCACCTGAACTTGGCATTTTTCCTGGATACATTTCAATAAACAATCAAGCACTAAGCGTAAGTATGGCGCTTAGTGTTAGTGCACAGTAAAATAAATCGTAGACTAAAAATAAATTGAAATTGAAAAATGATTTTAAAAAAATATAAGCAAGGGGTGCCTCCCAAGAGCGCTTTGTTTATCAAGTCGTTGCAGCTCGACTTCTTCTGGCTTGTCTTCAAAATGGATCAAGGGAGAAGAGATGTTCCTCCCTGCTTTGGTCTTCTAAATAAGCTTTCAATGGGTAGCCATTGACTTTGAAATTTCCGGTAGGTCCTTCTAATTCTATGGCTCCATGCGAAAAAGCATGTATTACTTTGACTGGTCCACTCCATCGTGATCTGAATTTACCAGTGAATTTCTTAAATCGAGAATTGAAGAGTAGAACTGTATCTCCAAGAGCGAACTTTGTTGGTATAAGTTTTGCATCCTGTGTCAGCTTTGTTCGTTCCTTGTAGATATATGATGTCTCGTATGCTTGATCTCTTAATTCCGTGAGTTCATTCATCTGCATCTTCCAATGCCTAGCGGTTACTGAAGGATTGAGGTTACAGGTTTTCAATGCCCAGAGAGCTTTGTATTCGAGTTCCAGCGGAAGGTAAGATGCTTTTCCATAGATCATGTTGTAGGGTGTTGTTCCTAGAGGATTCTTGTAAGCAGTCCGGAATGCCCACAAAGCATCATCTAGTTTCTTTGGCCCATTTATTTCCATGATGGTCGACGGTTCGTTCTAGAATTTTTTTTGAGTTCTCTGTTAGTGATTTTTACCTGCCCGTTGGTCTGCGGATGATAGGCAGTGGACATCCTGTGGGTAACTCCGTATTGTTACATCACCTTCATGAATTGTGTATTATAGAAGTGTGTACCTCTATCACTTATTATAGCACGGGGAGCTCCGAATCGGAAGAAGAGTCTTTTCAGGAAATTAGTGAAGACCTTGGCATCATTGGTTGGAAATGCTTGTGCTTCGGGCCATCTGGAGACGTAATCTACTTCTACGAGGACGTATTCTTTCCCATTAGATTTGGGGAACAACCTCATAAAATCTAATCCAAATATATCGAAGATTTCGCAAGCTTGGATATTAGTTCTAGGCATCTCATTCATTACAGAATGATCCCTTGTCTTTGGCAAGCGTTGCAACGCTTTACAAGGTCTTGCGCATCTTGGAATATAGTACGCCAATAAAATCCTAAATCGCTGAATTTTCTTGTGGTTAATTTTGCTCTATGATGACCTCCAGTTGGATCGTGATGACATTGGTGAAGAATCACAGTTGCTTGTTTCTCATCTACGCATCTCCTAATTAACTGATCAGGGAAAATTCTGAACAGGTACGGATCTTCCCAGTAGTAAAACTTAGCATCCCTGAAGAACTTTCTTATTCGAGATATGCTCATTCGTTTTGGCACTACTCCGGCAACTAGGTATTTGGCTATGTTAGTTTACCAAGGAGTATCCGTGAATTGTGATCCTATGTTGGCTTGTCCTAAGCTCATAAGATGTTCTTCCAGAAATTTGTCTCTAATATCTTGTTCAACAAGTTGTTCCATCACCGGATTTTCCAAGAGACTAAGATGATCTGCTGCGACATTCTCCGATCCTTTCTTATCTTTAATCTCAATATCGAATTCATGAAGGAGTAAGATCCGTCGTATGAGTCTTGGTTTAGCATCTTGCTTAGTAAACAGATATTTTATGGCTGAATGATCTGTGTAAACCGCAGTTTTGGACAAGATGAGATAGGAACAGAATTTGTCAAAAGCGAAAACTACTGCCAGGTGCTCCTTTTCCGTAGTGGTGTAATTCTCTCGAGCTCTGGTTAAGGTTTTACTGGCGTAATAGATTGGATGAAAATATTTATCTTTTCGTTGTACTAGTACAGCTCTAACTATGAATCACTAGCGCCATACATGATTTTGAAGGGTAAGCTCCAATCAGGAGCTATCATTATGGGTGTATGTGTGAGCTGTTCCTTCAGATAGTTGAACACTTGAATACATTCTTCATTGAAAATAAATGGTTCCTTTCTGACGAAATGAGTAATAGGTTGTGTGACCTTTGAAAAATCTTTGATAAAAGGTCGGTAGAATCTGGCGTGTCCAAGGAAACTCCTCACAGCTTTTACTGTGGTAGGTTCTGGAAGCTTGGTTATGGTTTCAATTTTAGACTTGTCGACTTTTATTCCTGACTTTGATATCTTATGTCCTAAAACAATTCCTTCTTTTACCAGGAAGTGAAATTTTTCCCAGTTTATAACAAAGTTCGAATCTTCATACCAGGTGAGCATCTTGTCAAGGTTAGAAAGGCAATTCTCAAAGGTACTACCGAAGACAGAGAAGTCATCCATGAAAAATTTCATACAACGTTCAATCATGTCATGGAATATAGCTACCACGCACCTCTGGAATGTAGCAGGTGCATTGCATAACCCAAAGGGCATGTGTCGGTAGGTGAATGTTCAATAAGGACAGGTGAAGGTTGTCTTTTTTTGTTTCTTTGCATTGAGGGGAATTTGAAAGTAGCCGGAAAAACCGTCAAGTAAGTAATAGAACTCATTTCATGATAGTCGTTCCAACATTTGATCAACGAACGCAAGTGGAATATGATCTTTTGCGATTGCATCGTTTAATTTACGATAGTCTATGCAACGCCTCCAACCGGTGACCTCCCGTGTAGGAATAAGCTCATTATTCTCATTTTTGATTACAGTCATTCCTCGTTTCTTGGGTACCACTTGAACAGGACTTACCTACGGTGAATCATAAATAGGATAGATCAGACCGGCATCCAAAAGTTTGATTACTTCTTTCTTGACAACTTCTTGAATCATTGGATTGACCCTTCTTTGCCTCTAAACTGATGGTTTGAAGTCTTCTTTCATAAAAATCTTGTGGGGGCATAGTTTGGACTGATCCCTTTAATGTCCGAAATCTTCTAAGAAATTGCTTTCTTATGTGACTTCAAAACCTTAATCAATTCCTCCTTTTCATATGGCGTGAGATCATTAGAAATGATTATAGGAAGTTGTAATTTTCCTTTTAAGAATGCATACTCTAGATGTTCGGGTAATTTATTTAGCTCCAATTCCAGAGGTTCTTCGATAGATGGCTTCATTCTTGCTATTTCATTTCTATCTAACGAGTCATACCTCTCCTGGAATTCTGATTCTTCATCCTTAATAGCGGTTACTGATGCTATCTGTTCTTTGGTTCTGGAAATTGTCCTTCTTAATGCTTCGTCTTCAGAAACTTCTTCTTTAGTTTCGAAGGCTGGCTCCAGAATTTCATCACAGTTCTCTTTTTATTATGGTTCCTGAAATACCGGAATGAAGTCAGTTTCTTCATTCGGTCTTCTCCTTAATAGAGGTAACGGAATGCCTTGACCAAGCGGTGTTATACAGAGTTTTGCTGAGTAAGTTACTTTCGGAGAGGGGAGATTTGTATTGACCAAAATCGATGGCTGAATGGTTGTCGAGATTTTCTTCAGGAGGTGTAAAGAACAGATCCTTAGAAATTAGCCATGGTATCTTCTAGATATTCGTTAACGAGTTCTTGAAAAGAATCAGTGAGATTGAGATCTTCTTCGTGAGGGTGGATCATAAGTCGGTCGACATTGAAAGTGACTTCTTCATTTCTAACTCTTAATTTCAGTGATTTCTCATGTACGACAATTATAGCTTTGGCAGTATTCAAGAATGGTCTTCTAAGTATGAGTGGGACCTTCGTGTCTTCCTTAATATCCATAATAACAAAATCAACGGGGAATGCACACTTATCCACTCTGACTAGGACATCTTCAGCTATTCCAAGAGGTATCTTAGCTGATCTATTCGCCAGTTGAATAATCATTATGGTTGGTCTGAGATCATTAAGTCCTAGCTTTTTGAATAATGAATAGTGCATTAGCTTTACACTAGCTCCCAGATCTGCTAATGCATTGCTCATTTGGACATCTTGCAGGTAGCAAGGTACAGTGAATCTTCCTGTATCTCCTAACTTAGACGGAATACCATGTTGTAACACTAATGAACATTTCTCACTTAAGGGTAAGCTAACTATCTCTCTTAATCTCTCTTTGTTTGAAAGTAATTCTTTGAAAAATTTAGTTCAGTTTGGCATTTCTACTCAAGCATCTACTAGTCAGAAATGTTTTGTTTGGGTATATTAATAGTTCTTTCCTTCCCACCTCTAGTTACTACTAGGGCATCAAACTCACTACACTCTGTTTCAACTTTAGTGGTTAATCACTTAAGAGTAAGCTGAAAATTGATTATTAGTTCTTCAAAATTCTTTATCAAAACATCAATTTATTCTGGCATTCTATGACTTGAAGATTTATCAAATGTTACTTTGTCATAAAGTCAACTAAAGTTTTCTTGGAGTGGAGAGTAGGTTAGTGTAAGGGGAAGATTATATAAGAGTCCGAACTATTTTGCTGTTTATATACCCTCCCAGGGTAAGGATATCTTAGAATGGTTCTAGTAGCATCGGGACTTTTAAGAATTGATAAACCTTGAAGAGTGAGGGTGAGATCTTGTAACCTGGTTTCTAGTATTTTTACTGTTTGAGTAAAGATGTCATTCTTCTCATCAGCTTCATTGTTCCAATCTTCCTGTTGTGCATCTATCGTTTCTAAGAGATTCCAAGCTTCATCTGTTGTTCGTGATAATAAATTTCCTTGCAAGGCCATGTCTAGGAGAAACTTATCATCCTTGGTCAAACCATTGTAAAGTGTGCAGATTATGTCTGCCCGACTTAACGAATGATTTGGACATCTTTTAAGCATCATCTTTAATCTATTCCAGGCTTGACACAATGACACGTTTTCTTTTTGTGAAAAATTTGTGATGTCATTTCTTAAACCGATTTGCAGAGAAGGTGGATAAAATTTGTTGAAAAACTTCGTGGCTAATTCTTCTCATGAATGTAGTGAATTAGGTTTAAGCTCATCAAACCATGTTAAAGCGCGTGTAGACAAAGAATATTGGAAAAGGTGAAGTTTTACCTTGTTTTTCTTGATTTCTTCCCTCTTAAAAGATTCAACCAGACTGATAAATTTATTTAGGTGAAAGTTTGGATTGTCAGTTGGAAATCCGTGAAATTGACAGATCATACTGACCAATTTGATCATATGTGAACTGATTTCAAGGATCCCTTTGATTCCTTAGGTGAATGGTCCTCCTCTTTCTTCTAAGTATGGTTTTTGCGTAGAAGTTAGGGTGATTTATTATTCCATTTTTAGTTTGTTTATTTTAAAAACTTGGGAAAGTAACTTTCAGAAAATATTAATTAACTAAAAGGATCTACTACAGAGGGGTTCGGTCCTTTTGGTTACAATATAATTGGAGACTGTTCGGAAAATCCAACAACCAAGTCCGTGTATAAGTGTCTTTCTTAGACACTACCAAATAGAACTTTTTTCTGTTTAAAACCTTTCTCAATCAAAATATCCGGTCTTGAGCAGCGGTGCCAATAAATTAGTCTCTCTATTATATGTCTAAACTAGATGGTTTTATTTATGCGGTGTCGTTAGGTCGCAAAGTGACAGCATGAACTTATCAACAGGGTTTCCTCTTTCTTCTATTTATATTTTGCGGGGCCTAAATTCACTTTTAACTTCTAGAGTAAATGGTGTAAGTTAACCTAGGGTCGTGTTTTTGAATGTTTTAACGAATTGAAGATCAAGTGAATAATTGTCTTTGGTTAAATTACCTAGATGAAAGATAGTAGTTGGTTTAAAGCTAATAATCCTAATTACGAAATGGTAAAGGTAATGGAGGGATATTCGGAGTATGCAGATCAGGGAAATGTTGACCAAGATATCAGTTTAGACTAGGGAATGGTAATTATATTTATGTTAAAGCTATGATTAGAATAGTGTAGATATGGTTGGATGAGCCAATTACACGGACCTACTTATCTCTAGACTCTCAGAGTTCTCGTTGAGCAGTGAAAAGTATGTCATGTGGTTGTATAATTGACTGGTATCTATACCTCGGAGGTTATCCTTAGTAAACCATTAGGTTTATTAGTGACTTGAGTTCTAATCCTGACCCTCGTTATTAATTTAGGTAACTGAATAACAACGTGTCGTGTTGAGTGAACACTTATCACAAACGGAAGGCGTCGGGTCAAGTTGACAAAACATTAATGTGAACTAACAACCATTTCATCATACTAATGAGATCATACTAATCTAAAAATTATACAGCATTACAATTGATATACTGAGAATAAAGCAAATAGAAACCTAGTAGATACTTGAAACAGTTGATATGACTTAACCCTAGGGCAACAATCAAACAAGAATATGCAACATGATTGGGTCACACAATCAAGGCTCTAACTAGATCATAATGGCTCCTAAGATGTCTTCTTGGATCAATTAATAGGTATACTAGGTTATTCATGTTAAATTCTTAAGTTTCGTGTCCTAAAATGCATTAAATGCCTCTCGGGAACTCCGGCCATACCGAGTTCATAGAATCTTCAGCTATAGTATAACCAGGGGTCTAAGTCCTATGAACTAGCTAAGTTCATATAGTGGATAAGTCCTTATCACAACCTAGGTTGGTCAAATCTTAAGATGCTAGCATACAAATCTATTAGGGTCACAGATTCAGTAGTAATAGTACTAATTTAACATAATTATGCTAACCCAAGCATCTATCATGGCAACATACAGATTAATTAGGCTAACATGGAAATATCGGAATGCATCCTTAAACATAAATGATAACAATACATATTTAACTAATAAGAAAAGAGTTTCAGATAAAAACTTGAAAAGACCGGAGAAATCTGTCCGAGATTGCAGTGAGTCGCCGGAATATCCTTCGGAAAATAAAAGCTAAGCTAGCTACTACTGAAAACTAACTAATAAAATTTAATCTATATTGAAGTAGAAAGTTGAGTGTGTGTAAAAATGAGTCAAAATGCCCCATTTTATAGGAGAATTTTGGATGGGGCCGGCTGGCAGGCCAGCGTCACAGGCCAGTGCCTGAGGCCGGTGCCTGGCAGCCCGTTTGTGCTAGCCGTTTCCCATGCCCGTTGTGTGTCTAATCTGGCAAGCCGGTGCCCTTGTGGCAAGCCGATGTGGTAGGCCGACTCAGGAGGCCGGTGCCTGAGCTAGTTTGTTGTTTTGCTAGGATCATTTTGCTTCTTCCCGGGATCGTAACTTGGTTTCCGGGGTCGTAACTTGTCTTTCACTGTTTTTGCTCAAGAATCTTCGTTTTAGCTCTGATTTACTCGATTCTTTTTGCATTAGCTTTGTAATTACTTAATCTACAAAATTAACTAACAAATCGATTATTTTGGCGATAAAGTTTGGAAATTTATTGATTTAGGGCTTAATATCGGGGTAAAAATGTGATTTTGTGGCCGATATTAGTCACCCTGCTCTAAAATCAAATACATCCTCCTCAACAACCTAGTAACTACTGTCCTAGAACTAGACAGAACGTATCTGACGAATCTCACTCGTGGTAAAAGCCTTGGCTAGCAAGTAAGCCACCTGAAAGTTAGTGTGCCATCTCATATGATGAAGAACCCTGATGTCGCTCGCTTGCATGTTACTATCGTGTTGGGATTTTGGTAGTAGAGAATGCGAGAGAAGATGGTTAACAATTTGATCGATCGGGTTATTGAGTTTTGCCCTTAGGTTTTTCTGCATGTAATTAATATAGTAATTAATATGTTATTACTATATAAATTATTCAACGTTGACTAAATATTAATTTTTGGACAACACTATATATTAATTAAAGTTTATATTATTTATATAATTAACTTAGTTAATATTAAAAATTATTAAATAATAATGTGGCAATTTTATAAAATGTAAAACTATAAGGTAAGTTAATTAATTAAATGATAATTTATTATAATTATTAAATTAATTTAATAAAACCGAAATTTTTTATAATTTTTTATTATTATTTTCGGCTAATTATAATTAAAAGAAAAGAAATAATAAAAATGTAAAAATTCTAGAATATTCTAATTTTTTATTTAAAATTAAGATTTTAAAGGAGTCGAAATAATTTTTTTATAAAAGAAATTAATTTTTTATTTTATTTATTTAAATGATAACTTGTTTTCTATGAAATTTGCAACTAAAAATACAACCGAAAAATAAGGAAAGATATAAGGCCCGACAACAATACATAAATTACAAACCGTGTATATCAATATGTATTGCAATGAAAAGACACGGGAGAACTAAAAACACTATAAAATCAAGAGTATAGTAGAAGTGAATAGATTCTTCTGGCGGCGGATGAAAAAGAAGAATGACGGATATAAAAGTTAGGAGTATATCAAGGATTAGAACCGGATGGAGCATATTGATGAATGTTTTGGAAGTATGAATTAAGGAAGAAAGTATAGAAGATGAGAGATGTGGAAATAAGGAAACGAAGGGGGTGTTAATTTATAGCGATATATCAGACATAGCAATTGAGGCAGATTACGCACCTAATCGAAGAAAATTCTAATTTCCTTAATTACCGAAGAATCAAATCTTATTAAGATTACAAAGATTTTCTTTAATCTGAAAATCAACCGTGAAGACGTCAAAAGTTAAGACGAATCTTTACTTTCCTCATTTCACTATTTTGCGATAGCTTCACTCATACACTTCACATAATCGAATTGTTTTATCCATATTACTCACTGATGATAAAACTCAAAATTTTCAACTCGTATTCATCATGAAAACATACTTATGGTCAGCCATGACCATCCAATCAAATTTCGGGACGAAATTTCTTTAATGGGTAGGTACTGTGACAAATCAAAAATTTCTGACCAAATTTAAACTTGATCTTTATATGTTTTCTACACGATAAGCAAAGTCTGTAATGTTGAAATCTCAAAAACTTTGAACTGTGTTCATGTATTCATTTACCCATCGACTGCTCTTGACGATTCACGAACAATTATGTGTAAAACAACCCGGATTTTTCCGTTAATATATATGAGATTAATATTTACACAATTAAATGTTTCCAACATGTTAAGCAATCAAACTTGTTAAGACTTGATTAATTGAAACGGAATTCATGTAAACGTTTGATCACCCAGTTTGACCGATGATTCACGAACGTCATAACTTGTATTAATATATATGTGTGTGTGTGTGTATATATATATATATATATATATATATATATATATATATATATATATATGTATATATATATATATATATATATATATATATATATATATATATATATATATATATAAATATATATATATATATTTAACTTGAAAATATGATAATTAAATATCTCATTAAGTATATTAACAAAGTATTATATATATATATTTTCATACTACTAATTTAAAGAGTTTGTGAAATATATATGTTACTATTTAAACGACGTAATTAACTTATGTTAAAATGTATTTACATATAATGTATTACGAGTGTAAATACATCCTTACAAGTATTGAATACACTTTATAGTATAACAATACATATAAAGGATAGCTATACTCGTATTTTCATTCAATTTCCTCAAGAATTCTACTCGCATTCATACGGCATTTTTACCAGTATTATACACAGCTTCTAGAAGTATTTACTATTGGTATATACCAATAGAAATCTGCAATTATTTGTGTAATATGTCATCCATGACCTAATCAATTTAATATGTCATCCATGACATATTATATTTTAACTTATCTTAGATATTTTCACTAAAAACCAAATTTTCAAGCCTATAAATAAGCACCATTTCTAACTCATTTTTACACATTCATTTTCCAAATTTTACTTCCAATTCTCAAACACACTTGCAAAAACTCTCTCAATTTTGTTCTACTACTTCTTTCTAGCAACTTTACATTCTAAACTTGAGTTAAAAACTCTACTTCAACTCTTGTTCAATTCATATGTTTATAGCTATCTATATAAGAGTTTATAAACTAGAACATAGTTTAGTTGATTCTAAACTTGTTTAAAAAACTAATCTAATCTTTCTAACATAACTCTAATAACGCTTATTTATATGTATTATGATGTTATATTAAGTTAATATAAGAACTTATAACTTGTACATATGAAGAACACCTTGAAACTTAACATATATCGTTTAATCTCCATTCGGTAAAAAGCGGGCTGTTTTGGGTTGGGAATTAAAAACCTATCTTAGACTTTAAGTTCGAGGCTAAGACTTTGGAAGTATATTAATATATGTAAATAAGACTTCCATTATTGTTTTCATGATTTTAGTCAAAGTGGAAGTATTTTATCAAAAATCATATATTGGGTGGGTGCCGGGATTCTTCCAAATCTGTCCACCGGCACAAAAAGAGGGTAAAACTCTGAATATTAACATGGGATGAAGTTTTCGAATTGTTTTTGAAAAATTAACTTCTTAAGGAATCCATAGCAATTTGATTCACTTTAAACGGAGTTGTAATGAATATTTGGCGAGCAAAACAAAATCTGCTAAAATTAACGTTGTATGGACGAAATTTATATTGTAAAAACTATATTAACCATATCCTTGCTAACTTTTCTTATATCCTATATATATTTGGACATGTTATCATTAGTGTAACAAAATATTATAATCTTAGTTATTTCCGAGATTGTATATATATAATAATCTTGGTACATTCCATGACAATACGTATACAATACGTTTTGATAAATCCTAAGACAATAAGTATACAATACGTTTTGATAAATTCTAAGACAATACGCATAAAATATGTCTCTGGGTTGATGCAAAGACAATATGTATACAATACGTCGTGGGATAATTCTAGATTATATATATACCGATTATTGGACTGTTGGACATTTCAGACTATTTTAAACTACTAACAAAGGACTACTAACATAAAAATGTTAAAAATTAATATATAAGTATTCTATGAACTTGTTTTATTTTATTCACATGTCGTATTATTATCTGAATCATTATTATTGTTATAGGTTCGTGAATCCAAGGACGACGGCCATATTTTTAATAAGCTAAAAACTTATTATTAATATACTTTTACTACCGTGAGTATATAGTCCTATTTTTAAACTCTACAAATATTTTGGGATGAGAATACATGCATTTTATGTTTTACGCCATAGACACAAGTACTTAAAATATATTCTACATTGAGTTGTACCACCTTGCATATCTTCCCTAATAGCTTGGTAACTAATATTTACATGTTGTAAGAACATGTAAGCGCGAATCCTATTGATAGATCTATCAAGTTTGACAGCCCCAACCGGGCTAGTCGCTCTAGTATCGTAAACGGTTGCAGAGTACTTCATTTTTACTACACTTGGTACAGTGTAGGGAGATTTCATAATAAAGGGAATATGCTACATTAATGGTTAAGTATGGTTACCGAAGCGCTCAACAACTTATAGAATACTTTTATACACTTGCGAGTGTACATATATTTATAACTATGAAATCTTGTGGTATATATTTATATCGATGTTAAACCTATATATCTCACCAACCTTCGTGTTGACTGTTTAAGCATGTTTTTTCTCAGGTCCTTAAGAAAGTCTTCCGCTGTTGCATAATCTGAGCGAGCTGTGCATGGAGTCTCATACTTTTAATTAAATAAAGTGTTGCATTCAATAAAAACTTTGTCATGTATTAAATTTGACTTTTGTCAAGTGTGTAGTATTTGAAAACCGATGTATTATGGGGATTATTCATTAAATAATCGCCCAATTGTTTAAAACATGCATTATGTATAATAATGGTGTGCTTTTTATGAAACGAATGCAATATTTTCTAAAACTTATCATATAGAGGTCAAATACCTAGCTACGGGACCAATGAATAACATACTGTATTTATAGTAATATGGACGGGTCATTTCAGTGGGGCCCCGGTTACATCTGGCCATCCCTTGCCGTTCGTGTTGTATTCCTATACACACAACATAAGTTAACCTATGAACTTTTATTGTCTGTTAGACAACTAATGACCAAGATTATATCTCTAGGTTGAGATCCCGGTTTGCTTATTTTCTCTTATTTCGTTTAAGGAATAACTCTTCGTCGTGCTACTTAAGGTGAACTTTATAGCCCCACTTTTACTCATTTTATTACTATCTTTATAACTTGGGGTGAGACATATGCTTTGTTTTTAAAATGTTTTTCGCTTTAGACATAAGTACTCAAACTATATGCAATCCACATGAGTATTCTTATTACATGTTTTAACACATGCTAAATTCCCACCATAATATCACCAATTACTGGTTTTTATTTTGCAAGCTTAATTATTGTGAATAGGTCTATTGAGAGCAACGACTTTATTCATTGATCTCTGGTCAATCGGTTACATGATAATGATTCTTCTTTAGCTTCGATATTATACGCTCATGGCATTTTTATTTGATATGTTTATATCAACCTTTTTAAGTAAATCTTGTGGTCTAAAACAACATGGTTGTAACCATGTTGTTTTAAGTATGTTTTTTCTCAGGTAACTAGCTATGTGCTACATGATGATTAATTGCTTCCTACATGGAGTCCACATCTATCATTTTATAATTTATTAAACATTACATTTACATTATTTCATATTGATGTAAACAATGAATTATTTTCCGCTGCAAAATTTATTTAATGTTATTTTAAAACGTCTCATTTAGAGTCGTTCTCATATTTACACTTGTGTTATGATATGATGAGTCACATTTACCCCTGGTCCATTTTGGGGGTGTGACATGTTTGCACTCTTCGTCATAAGCTTGATCAATACTTAAATTATCATTACGTAAATGAAAGAATTTTTTGGTATATACACCCTGATTATTCGTGAATGTTTCGGAGGAAGGGTGTTGTGAGGGGTTTTTTATCCGGAATTTGTAGGAGTTCTTTGAGGAGTAGTTTGAGCAATCCATTTAGCTTTTGTTGGGAATTTTCGTGAAACATCCTTTCTTCTACTGCCTAGAGTAATTTTCCTCGATTAATACATATTCTTCATAATTTTATAATACAACACAAATTTTTTTTTGGCAAACAACCTTGCTTTTCTCTTCGAGGTGTCCTTTTTATCGCCAGTCTTCTTCGATACTTGACTTGGATGCCTGCATTTGTTTTGATATGATAGATGCTTCTCAGAAGGTTATAATTTATGATGGATAAGGGTAGGTAGTGGTTGATATTTTTGATGGATATGTTTGTAGTGGTATTGGAAATGGAGGCGAGGTAGTGTTTGTTCATGAAAATTCGGGTTTCTAAACTAATCATTCTTCATAAATGTGATTTCGAAATGCAGATTGATATCTCCTAAATTATACATATTTTTAATACTTTTTGAGGAGTTATTTAGGCATTTTAAAGACATTTTAAATACTTTAACATACAAAAATGATTAAAATCAAGAAGAAGGTATTTTTAATGTTAGTTTTTGAGATATGTAATAAACAGGATCAAAAACAAAGAAAACTGCAGAAAAGGCTATGAAGCTACCGGCATGGAGTCAAGGAAACCGCCGACTTTGGGTTGAATGCGCCAGAATGTTCTAGAATTGTTATGGATTTGGATGAACTTGTTGACCAAGAAAAAAGCAGATGAAGTTGCCGGCTTCATCCTAAAGCTTTCGGCCTAATGGACACGGTTTCTTAACTTGTAAACCAAGTTCAAGTAAAAATGGAAACAAAATCAAAAAGATTACAGGATCTCTGAAGCCGCTGGCCTGCTATCAAAGCCGCCGACTTAATTATGACGGTTACACGTTTTGAGCTTGCGGATCAAGTTAAAGTTGCAGAAGGAGTCACCGACCCAAGGTAAGCTGCCGGCTTCCCAATGAAGCCGCCGGCTTGGCCACCATTTCTGAATATTATAAATAGAGGGCTCCAGTCTCAGTTTTAGGTGTGCAATTCAGTACCACTCAATACAATTCAGTTTGGTTTTGTTTTTCTTTTAGGGTTTTCTCTAAAACCCTTAGATTAGATTTACTTTTTCATTGTAATCAAGAATCATTCAAGTTAATTATTCAAGTTCTTTTCATCTACCTATTTAAGGTATGATTCTATCTTTACTTTATCGTTTAGTCTATTTTATTTACTTTAATTGTTTCTGTTCGTCTTCAGCTATGAACTAAATGTTCGTAGTGGTTACATGGATGAAAACTGAACTTCATCTGAGAATTAGATGAAGCAGCCGGCTTCACCAGTCCAAGCCGCCGGCTTGACTGGAACAAAGCCGCTGGCTTCGTGTGCTTTATCCATACAGTTTTTGGTTCTTTTCCAGATCTGTATGGTCGAGTTTCTGTAATGATATTTGAACTGTTTTGAATCTGTTTTGTTTAAATATACTTGTTTGCCATGCTTATTAATTAAATAACATGATTCTAGGATTGATTAGTACTTGATCCGAAGATCTATTATTCGATTCATGCTACTTGTTTAGATCTAGTCCATCAAACTTGTCAAATTGAATTGCATGCAACTAGGTTAAAAAACTTAATAGTGATAAACTTGTTTAATTGGAATTACGCTTATATAATAGAGTTTGATATTGTTAGACTTAATCGAAGAACCTTCGTTTGGATTTGTTTAATTAATGATTTCATGAGACCTTAGTAGTAATTGACTTTCAGCTAGTAACTTGAGTTGATTTACTTGGTGTTTAATAGCTTATATAATTTTTCAGTCTATTTGCATGTTGATCCTCATCACAAGATTTATATGTATCATGTAATTGAATTGATCATGAAGAATTGAGATGTTAGTCATGCACATCACGTGTCTAGCATATGCTTTAAAGTCCTACTTGTTGAATGATTGTCAACACTTAGCCTAGCCTATTAAGGGATAATAGTTGGTTTATGATTATTATTCTGTTTTTTGTTAATATAAGTTATGAAACTTGCTTAATATGATTCCCGTATAAGTTAGTTGTTCATGTAATTGCTTTTATTTTTATCTGTTTATTTTGAATCTTCAATTCCTTGTTTTATTTTATTGCTTGTTTACCTTTAAAGCATCTCTTTCCTAAGAGATAAGAATCTATCCTATAAAAGACTTAAAGATCTATCTTTAATTCTTTAATAAGAATTAAATTATTTAAATAAAACAACTCTTATCCGCTTATGCGCTCTCTTGGGACGATAACCTAAAATACTACATCTGATCGGTTTTTGTGATTCTCGTTAGGGTTTTAAAGTATAATAATAAAGGTTTTATAAATTTAAAAGTTGAAAGTTAAGTTAAGCACTACTGCACACACTTTTGACACATCAACTTTTTGGCGCCGCTGCCTGGGAGCGCGGTAAAGACGAATATTGGATATACTTTGGTTATTGATATTTCTTGAAAATGAGTGATGACTATATTCCTAGAGGAAAAGGTTGCTGGGCTTCCGATTTAAAGGGCTCTGCCGGAACCTAGATGCTGACGGGTTACTTAAGTATTGAAAGATTCAATAGGTCATGTATGTTTGATATTTCGTTGTTATGCGATAAAAGTTGTTAATTAATTTATTTATAAGTTATTTTTTATTTATTACTTAAACTTTAATATATTTAGCTATCATTCAATTACATAAATTATTTTCTCATTGAAATCTTAATTCCTCCTATAATTAAAATCTCCATTCTAAAATCTAAATCTCAAATCTTATTTAAAAATACGGAACAACCAATAAATAAAAAAGAAAATGTTCAGTAAAGAAAGTAAGGATGAATATAAAGCTGATCCATTTTCACCAAAACAAATACAATCAATATTAGAATGGAATGAATACATGAGACAAGTAAAGAAAAAGGAAGAAAATGCTCAAACTCAACATACAATAACTATCTCACAATATCTTTCCAATGCGTATTATTGGACTAATAATGAGGAAGAGTTGGTTAATCAGGAGTTCGAACCAGTCAAAGAAGAGGTATAGGAGATTGGGGTTAGTGTTAGAAACATATCGATAGAAGAGATGATGATAGCTGAGGGATTTTGCCCGTATTTTTATGGACCTTTTCAGTGTTGCATAAATCCAGACGTAAAACATTCATGTACCCCATCTAATACACAATTACCTACCGATTCATACCTAGAACAATTAAGTAAGACAAAATCTATTCCAATACCACAACCTACCATTCCACCACCTATGTTAGTAGACCCGGATAGTATATTTAGCGATGAAATTTTAGATGAAGAATCACCGGGTATAGAATGGGATCCTTCAGATACCGAAGACGATGATGAGTTCCATCCGATCAAATGGGATTCTTCTGATGATGAAGAAGATGATTCTTATCTTAATTTTGAGGTGTACGGATTGCTAGAAAACACTAGGTTAATGGAAAATGCTGCCATGTTAAGGATAGATTCGCCGGTTGTTAAAGAAACTACTCATTTAGATCCATTTTCTGAACTATTACAAGAATTTCCCGAGTAACAAACTTGCTCACTTAATGGTAAAGATGACAAAGAAGAGGATTCGTTAGCTTTTTTGATTGCTAATGGTTATGAGCCGACAACTGAGGAACTAGCTGAATTAAGGATAGAGGTTGACTCCAACAACATTAAAGAAAATTATAGCTAATCAACTGCACATTTAGAGGTTCCCGATGTTGAGATAAATGATTGTTTGTATGCGAGTGGGTATCACAAGGTATATAGTTTAGAGAAGACGGTTTATAGTGATCCATTTGATATTACCTTAACCGAGGGGTACATCGGGTGTCCCAGTCAGATTTTAAGTATGATACAAATTCCAAAAGTCGGGTTATACCAGGGTTCTACGCAAAAGAGAAAGGAGAACTCCCGAACTTCATATATTCAACCCGTAATGTTAATGATTGGCTCACTTACTAATTCGTGGAACATTTTCCACCGATTTTATATGTCGCCTGATAAGTGTGAGTGAAGTTAAACCCCACTAAGGAAAAATTTAAATGGGGTCGAGTCAAGCTTATGACTCGTAAATAAAGAAGAACGTATTTATTTCCTTTTTTATTGGTAATTATTTGAATAAATGGGGTGATTGGGCGCGTGTTCTTCAAATTCAACTGCTGCAACTATCGTGTAACTACAATCTAACTTCAAGTAACATTATTTTTCTCCCTAATTACATTTGTATCATCCTTTATTTTATCATTGTAGTATAAATTCATGCAAGTTAGGACATTGCATGATTTTTAGAGTGTGTGTGTGGGAGGGGAGGGGGAGGGGGGGGGGGGGGGAAGACGTGAATTCTTCACTTAATTAAAAACCTAAGATATTTTTTGAAAATTGTTAAGGAAATACTAAATAAAATGAGGTTTTTAAATCACACTTGATTTTATTTGTCCAATATTATAAAAAATTTGTTGCTTTTTGATTAATAATTCATTCCCTTAAAAGTAACTAGTTTTTTACTCCCTATATGGTGAAATTTTTAAATTTTGAGATGGAATAAATTGTAAAATACCTGAAATCAAGGTAATGGCCCCAAGCATGGGCATACAAACCACAAATGTAAATAGTACAGGAAATAGATAAATATATCTTATAATAAAAAGTGAAATAGGGATAGAATCACTCATCTGGCTGATATGCGTAGTACTGTAACGGTCCCATCTGAGTCGAGGCCTTGGCTCCACGAGGAATACCTGGAGCTGACTGCCACTCATCTATACCCATCAGCTCCTCATTAGTAGTGAACATGTTGGGGAACTCAGCGGTGTTGGGACGTCTTGATAAAGTAGGCTGGCATAGCTCTCCTGGCCCATCAATAAGACATGATAGATAAATGATTGCTCATCGGTGCCCTAGGTCTAGTCTCCCAACTAACACCAAGTGATAAATTTCCCCCCAACCAGTGGATATCCCTATCTACTCTACACCTCTCGTCATCCCCTCAATACCCAGGCTCACCACATGATCCCATCTGTGACGACCCGGAAATTTCAGACCAAATTTAAACTTAATCTTCATATTATTTCGACATGATAAGCAGAGTCTGTAATGTTGAAATTTTAGAAACTTTGAACTGTGTTTAATATATTCATTTGACCTTCGACTGCTCTCGACGATTCAAGAATAAATAATCGTAAATAGATATGTATGTATGTATAAATAAATAATAATTCGAAACATAATTTGAAATATACATATATATTGAGATACAATAAGCTAACACGGTACCCATTCTATTTCCTATCAATTCATTCACCTGGATTAAAAGTACTATATTATTATTAATACTATTAATTATTATTAATTATTAATTTTATCTAATTATAGTTATATATAGGTAACACTTTTATATATGTTATATCGTACCAAAATTGTTATATGTCAATATCCGAACTCGTTTTTTTTTCTACTAATCATCTAATAATGACAAGCTAAAAGTTAACTAATGAGCTGTAAAAATTGATGCAAATTGAATTCACGAGATTTCTCTATTTTGGCCTTTTGTTTTCTCCACACTCATTATTTTCCACTCAATCCCTTAAAAATCACCATCTAATCTTATTACTGTTATTTTTTTTATTTCTCTCACATATCTGAATTCCCTATAACACATATATGCACATACTCGTACATATTAAAAATCTTAATCTTTATATCACAACCATCGCACAACCCCCACATAAACATAAACCAAATACACGCACATATATAATTTTTGTTCTTTTCTCTGCTATTCGAAGATCAACAAACAACTCATCACCAACCTGCGAATCCATTTTTTTATTGGTTACTGCTTCTGCTAGAACGAGACATATTCATACCAAACCGAACCATCATCAATTGCTCATCTATTTCTATTGTCGACGAAGGTTAAAACCACCACCCATATCGAAAGCCACCACTTCAAAACCTCAAACCATTACCTGCACGTTAGCCTGCTACTACCTCTTTATGTCACACAACAAACCGCAGCCACATGCTCAATTGTATCTTCAACCATTGGGTGTTACTGCTATTCTTTGCTGCTGCTCGCTAATCTTTCTCTTCTTTATATTTTCGAAACCATCATCACACAAATACATACAGTACACGGTATGTATTACAAAATTCTTTTTATGTGTGATATTTTTTTTTTTTTGGAATAATGATATAAGAATCCAATGAGCTTTGTACTTCACGTGAACCACCTTTCTTGAATACTCAAACCACCGACACCTTTTTATTTAAAATAGTTAATTGGGCTGGCCTACTAGTATTACTAGTGATCGAGTTGTATACTTTTTGAAACAAATGGGTCGGTTAGGTAGCTGACCAAATTGGGAAAATGGGGACGTTTTCTTCTTTTCCTTGGATTCTAATATCCACTTGCAAATAAACATGACACGATGTGGTCACTTAATTGTGTTTGTCTCTTTTGTTATACCGAATCCTATAAATCCTGGAAAGCTACAAGTCAGCCATTTGAATCAATTATTCATATTTGGGCCGAAAATAGTTTTAATGGCTGAGCCGTGAATTTATTTAATTATTGGGCCGATCCCAAAATTTCCATCGTGTTATTTGCTGCTACTCCTGCCATACGATCTGCTGCTGCTAAATTCTACTTCTTTAATCATCAACTACATCCGTATTGTTTGCAACTCAAATGGTTCACGTAGATTAATCGTTTTCTATATTTGGTGAAAGAAAAATGATGACGTGAATTAAAATGATGGTGATTAGCGAAAATGGTATGATGAAGATCATGATATTATGTTAATATAGTGAAGAAGACAAACAATGACTACGATGATGATATACGTAATTATGAAAATGGGCATAATGAAGGATTAAGATAGTGATAACGTGATATCATGATGAAGAAGATGATATGGTGTCACGATTATGTATAATGATAAAGATTAATGATGATATTATTAGGATGATGGTGATTCGATAATAGTTTATGAAGATGATGAAATGATGAGAGATGATTTACAGTTGCTAGATGGTAAATAATAAATCCTGTGAGATATTACAAGATGATAAGGAGCAGTTCATTGGTTGAGTGTGAGCCTGATAAGCGAGAGGTCGTGTGTTCAATTCTCGCCTACTGCAGTTTCTTTTTTTTATTATTATTGTTAAACAGCAATATCAAACCAGGCCTGATTAGTTCTTTCCTAGGCTAAATGGATTTCTGTTGGGCCAATTTACTTGCTGATTGGGCCGATGTATTTCTGTTGGGCTACTAGAATGATGGATGAACAGATAACGGATTAAATACGCATGAGTTTCATACTATAATAGAAAAATCGTACTAACCGGATGGTTTAGTGATGTTTGGTTTAACCGAGAGGTTGTGGGTTCGAGCCTCGTCTAGGACATTCTTTTTAGAAAAAGCTTACAAAGGGTATACACTTTATTTTTATTTCAATCATTATTATTATTATTATTATTATTATTATTATTATTATTATTATTATTATTATTATTATTATTATTATTATTATTATTATTATTATTATTATTATTATTAGAAAACTCATTATTTTTATAGCTATTATAATTATCATTATTACTATTATTATTATGATTATCAATTTTATCAAAATTTATAAAATTATCAATTAGATTATTATTAGTACTAATATTATTATATTCATTATTACTTTCATATTAACAAAATTATTATAACAAATAAGTATTTTCTAAGAGTATATTTATTACACCTATCATAATATTTCATATAATTATATATATTAGAATTATTATATATAAATACTTACAAGTAACAAATTATTTATTTTTAATATAATATTAATCATATGTATATATATACAAAACTATATAAATATTAACTATTTTAAATATACATAGATATATAATTTAAGACATAATATATAAATTTGTTGATTACCAGTATATGTGTTAATCTATATAATACTGATATAGGTTCATGAATCCGAGGCCAACCCTGCAATGTTCAATATAGTCATATGTATTTTTACTACAAAATACATTTGGTGAGTTTCATTTGCTCCCTTTTTACTCTTTACATTTTTGGGCTGAGAATACATGCAAATGCTTTATTAACTGTTTTACAATATTTATATGCGTGAGTTTCATTTGCTCCCTTTTTACTCTTTACATTTTTGGGCTGAAAATACATGCAAATACTTTATTAACTGTTTTACAATATTTATATGCATGAGTTTCATTAATCCCTTTTTAAATGCTTTCGCAATATATATTTTTGGGACTGAGAATACATGCACTGCTTTTATAACTGTTTTACGAAATAGACACAAGTAATCGAAACTACATTCTATGGTTGGATTATTAAACTGAATATTCCCCTATTTAGTCTGGTAATCTAAGAATTAGGGAACAGACACCCTAATTGACGCGAACTCTAAAGATAGATCTATCGGGCCCAACAAGCCCCATCCAAAGTACCGGATGCTTTAGTACTTCGAAATTTATATCATGTCCGAAGGAGGATCCCGGAATGATGGGGATATTCTTATATGTATATTGTGAATGTCGGTTACCAGGTGTTCAATCCATATGAATGATATTTTTGTCTCTATGTATGGGACGTATGTTTATGAGAAATGGAAATATGAAATCTTGTGGTCTATTAAAAATTATGAAATGATTATTTATGTTAAACTAATGAACTCACCAACCTTTTGGTTGACACTTGAAAGCATGTTTATTCTCAGGTATGAAAGAAACATTCCGCTGTGCATTTTCTCATTTTAAAGACATTATATAGAGTCGATCATCACAATGGAACCAGATGTTGGTGACTTCGTCCAGATGGATTAGGACGGGTCCTTTCAGTTGGTATCAGAGCGGTGGTCTTAGCGAACCATGTCTGCATTAGTGTATCTAACTGATAAGTCGTTAGGATGCATTAGTGAGTCTGGACTTCGACCGTGTCTGCATGTCAAAAGTTTTTCTTATCTTTTTGTGTCAAAAAAAAAAAAAAAATTGCCTGATTATCATTCTTAGAGATTCACTTGCTTATCATTCTTAGTCTAGACACGCTTTACTGAATTGACTGCATGAATAGTGTATAGACAAAATTCATATCTTAGCGTATCTGCTACTCCATATCTTAGCGTATCTGTTACTGTAACTTTGCCTGACAACTTCCGTAGATTCCTCCGTAACTTATGAGATTTTAGTATTATATATGCATATGTAAATTATGTATTGCAGGGTACTAATCTACATCCTATAATCTATTTCTTATCAAAAATCCTTCATCTGATTGTACGAGGCGAATCCCTCAACCAGTTCGAGTCCCTCAAAATTCGATAGCTATTCCGATAGATATTCCGACAGCTATTCCGACATGGAGTCCCACTTCAGCTCCGAAAGCAGCGTCACCAGAATAAATCAATCAATCATCCATCCCCAATTCAACTAATGAGTTCGTAGTCGACTTAATTAATGGAAACGCACAGAAGGTAATCCCTTCCACCAACCGAATTCACCTCTTGACAATGAACCTGAAGCGTTTACCGGTGAACCTGTTCGAAATACCATTTTCAGTCTCATTCCCAGGGTAACTCGACAAGATTATATTCTATCCACAATTTTGGACCTTATTCATCCGCTCGTTCCAATCGACAATCATCCTGGAGTAATAAGTCAACGAACTTCGCGCTCGAATAATCAATTCGGAGAATGTGGTGCAAAATGTACCAACTTCAGCAACATCACCGGCACCAACAGTACAATCAATAACAGCACCAGTACCATCAACAATCCATGCTTCAATATCATCATAAGTACTTTGAGTATGATCTTCGTTCTACGTATCGTTCTACCTCATTTATCTTCGTTCGACATGGCGAATATGTAATCTCTAAAGTTTTAGAGATTATTTATTCTAGTTCCAACCGAAAAGCAAATGAGTTTAATATCATATTAACTCATTAAATCCATGAATAAATCTGAAGAAAATATATATGTATATATGTTTTCATAAAGATTGTAATTAAAAATTCTCTTGTACAAACTGTTAATGGTGAAAATATTTTAACGGGTAGGTAATACCCGAAGACTATTTAAATTTCAAATTAATAAGTTACATTGTACGTTCTTCGAATCTGTTTCAACAAGTCATATACTATCCTACTTACATCCACCGATATACAAATCCGTTCACCACAGAATAACCACTTTCATTCAAATTCATATTTGGATTTTGACTTACCAGAATTCATCAAGTGGCATAATGAAGAAAACATTGGACAAAATAAAATATGTTAGAAACAAACGAATTAACTAATTAAAATTTTGTTAAGAATCCACGCTAACAGTTCCTAGCTAACTGTTCCTAGCTAACTGATTACATTTTATTTATCGTAGTTTATTTATCGCAATTTAATTATCGCAATTTTATTTATCGTCATTAAATTTCTGTTATTTACTTTACGCACTTTATTTGTCGTCATTTAATTTCTGTATTTATTTTTCGCACCTTAAATATCGGGACACGTATACAAGGTTTTGACATATCATATCGACGCATTTATATATATTATTTGGAATAACCATAGACACTCTATATGCAGTAATGATTGAGTTCTCTATACAGGGTTGAGGTTGATTCTACAATAATATATATAATTTGAGTTGTGATCGAGTCTGAGACGTATACGGGTCACGACACATATTAATTAATTCGGATATTATTTATGAATTATTGAAATGCTAACTGTGGACTAGTAACTGTGGACTATCAACATTGGACAATTAAAATGAATTAAAATATTGATTATAACATATGAAACTAAACAATTCTTCAAGTTTGCCACTTGATTTCGTCTTAAACATCATTTGTATCTTCACGATTACATTCTGCGTTCAAACCTTTCATGATTCTTGAAAACACCTCAATCAAGAGGATGAACCAACCGCACTTCATCTACGGAAGAAAAGATTGATGCATATAGTTATGCACCTGAAAAACTCTCGGAAACTGAGTAAACGTTTAACACATATCAGTGCTAGCTCCTTTGGCGTTGTTATTACCGAAAATAACATTTCAATTCTTTTCAAAGTAGCCAATTTTGTCACAGCTTCAACAAGTCAACTTTGACTTTTCGTTCTAAACAACCTTATTATAACCTTGATATATATGCGTGCTCTCTCATTGTTACCGGGGAACCTTTTATATTTCATCATATTTCCAGCAGACGTACCAGCAACCTCGTTGCTCCTTGACTTAAATCTCTCCGACAAATCACTATATTTATCTATTAAAATCTCATCATGTACTCATCCGCATCTTGTAACAAGAATTGCCATACCAATTACTGAGAATCAGCAAATCTGTATTGTGAGTCTCGCAACGTTTCCACATCAACAGTTATATGTATCCATATAACATTTATCTCTTAGAACTATGATCTTTCATTCTGAAATTCTGAAAAGCACCCAGTCTGCGAATTAATGCTATGAATTTTGAAAGGTTGAATGAAGCAACAAAAACTATAAATGACCTCAATGGCCAAAAGTTTGATAATAAAGAATAGTTTGTTGGAAAAGCTAAGAAAAGTTGGAACTGAAAAACGGATTGAGCTAACCATGAAGGAGGTCAAGGACAAATACAAGGACCAAACCCTATATTCAAAGAATCCAGATAATTCTGTATCCAATGAAATCTTTAGAGAAAACCTTGCTCTATACTCATATTAAATCTTGTGGAAAATCTTTCTTCATCAACCTTCGATCTTAGAAATTCTGAAAATATCATCATAAATATCTTCGATATTTCTGAGGATATTTTCATAACTCTTCTTATCCGAAATTAGTTATCTCTTCGTGCTATCTGTGTTACGTCATAAAAGAAACTATTTTAGTTTCTAAATTCTAAAACCTTCGAGTTTAAAATATGAATGTTATTGAAGTAATGTTGGAAACTGATGCATGAGTTAGTATAATATAATGACACTTGATCAACGTGATTATATTACAGTAAGTCATGCTGAGTTTCTAATGAGACGTGATGATTCACAGATCATAACGTCATCACGTGCCATATTACATAACTCTTTCATTCTGCGTAACTTCTGAACATATCAAAAATATATATTCTTGATAGTTCTATACTCAGTGATTCTGATAATTTGACAAATCAAATCGTGCTAATACCTTCTTTCTTATTTAGAACATGATGTTTTTCCGAAATTCCATACTTACGAATTCTGGACCATTACTCGCTTTACTAGAGGTCGGGAGAATAATAAAAAGGCAAAGAGATCCAAAATATAAGAGAAAATATAAAGCCCAATGACAACACCGAAATTACAAACCGTGGATATCAGTACGAATAGCAATATTAAGACACGGGAGGATTATAAATACAATAATCCCTAGAGCATAATAGAAATAAACAGATTCTTCAGGTGGGAGTTGGAAAAGAAGAACGATCATTGTGATAGTTAGAATAAGAACAAGGATCAGAACAGGGTTAAGCATTTTCATAAATCTTTTGAATTTAGGAATTGAGTATAGAAGTGGTGAAAATAAATGGAACGGAAAAGTTAAATTTATAAAGGAAATATCAGACGTAGTAATCTGGGCAGATCACCGTATTTATTTAAAGAGATCTTAATTTCCATAAATCCCGAAGAATCAGATCTTATAGATCTTCAAGATTTTCTTTAAATCCCTTGAATTCCGGAATTCAACCAAGGCAATGTCGAAAGTTAAGACGCGCCTTATTTTCTAAATTCAACCCTGTTTACATCAAAAGGTAAAGAAAATCTTATTTTCTTCAATTCACTTTTTTGCGATAGCTTCATTAGTATTCTTAGAATAATCGAATTATTTTATCATTTTTATTCAATGATGATAAACCTCTAATTATCAACTCATATTGGTCATGAAAACATTTTATTGTTAGCCATGACCACCTCACTCAAATTTCGGGACGAAATTTCTTTAACGGGTAGGTACTGTGACGACTAGGAAATTTCCGACCAAATTTAAACTTAATCTTCATATTATTTCGACAAGATAAGCAGAGTCTGTAATGTTGAAATTTTAGAAACTTTGAACTGTGTTTAATATATTCATTTGACCTTCGACTGCTCTCGACGATTCAAGAATAAATAATCGTAAATAGATATGTGTGTATGTATAAATAAATAATAATTCGAAACATAATTTGAAATATACATATATATTGAGATACAATAAGCTAACACGGTACCCATTCTATTTCCTATCAATTCATTCACCTGGATTAAAAGTACTATATTATTATTAATACTATTAATTATTATTAATTATTAATTTTATCTAATTATAGTTATATATAGGTAACACTTTTATATATGTTATATCGTACCAAAATTGTTATATGTCAATATCCGAACTCGTTTTTCTGTCTACTAATCATCTAATAATGACAAGCTAAAAGTTAACTAATGAGCTGTAAAAATTGATGCAAATTGAATTCACGAGATTTCTCTATTTTGGCCTTTTGTTTTCTCCACACTCATTATTTTCCACTCAATCCCTTAAAAATCACCATCTAATCTTATTACTGTTATTTTTTTTATTTCTCTCACATATCTGAATTCCCTATAACACATATATGCACATACTCGTACATATTAAAAATCTTAATCTTTATATCACAACCATCGCACAACCCCCACATAAACATAAACCAAATACACGCACATATATAATTTTTGTTCTTTTCTCTGCTATCCGAAGATCAACAAACAACTCATCACCAACCTGCGAATCCATTTTTTTATTGGTTACTGCTTCTGCTAGAACGAGACATATTCATACCAAACCGAACCATCATCAATTGCTCATCTATTTCTATTGTCGACGAAGGTTAAAACCACCACCCATATCGAAAGCCACCACTTCAAAACCTCAAACCATTACCTGCACGTTAGCCTGCTACTACCTCTTTATGTCACACAACAAACCGCAGCCACATGCTCGATTGTATCTTCATCCATTGGGTGTTACTGCTATTCTTTGCTGCTGCTCGCTAATCTTTCTCTTCTTTATATTTTCGAAACCATCATCACACAAATACATACAGTACACGGTATGTATTACAAAATTCTTTTTATGTGTGATATTTTTTTTTTTGGAATAATGATATAAGAATCCAATGAGCTTTGTACTTCACGTGAACCACCTTTCTTGAATACTCAAACCACCGACAACTTTTTATTTAAAACAGTTAATTGGGCTGGCCTACTAGTATTACTAGTGATCGAGTTGTATACTTTTTGAAACAAATGGGTTGGTTAGGTAGCTGACCAAATTGGGACAATGGGGACGTTTTCTTCTTTTCCTTGGATTCTAATATCCACTTGCAAATAAACATGACACGATGTGGTCACTTAATTGTGTTTGTCTCTTTTGTTATACCGAATCCTATAAATCCTGGAAAGCTACAAGTCGGCCATTTGAATCAATTATTCATATTTGGGCCGAAAATAGTTTTAATGGCTGAGCCATGAATTTATTTAATTATTGGGCCGAACCCAAAATTTCCATCGTGTTATTTGCTGCTACTCCTGCCATACGATCTGCTGCTGCTAAAATATACTTCTTTAATCATCAACTACATCCGTATTGTTTGCAACTCAAATGGTTCACGTAGATTAATCATTTTCTATATTTGGTGAAAGAAAAATGATGACGTGAATTAAAATGATGGTGATTAGCGAAAATGGTATGATGAAGATCATGATATTATGTTAATATAGTGAAGAAGACAAACAATGACTACGATGATGATATACGTAATTATGAAAATGAGCATAATGAAGGATTAAGATAGTGATAACGTGATATCATGATGATGAAGATGATATGGTGTCACGATTATGTATAATGATAAAGATTAATGATGATATTATTAGGATGATGGTGATTCGATAATAGTTTATGAAGATGATGAAATGATGAGAGATGATAAACAGTTGCTAAATGGTAAATAATAAATCCTGCGAGATATTACAAGATGATAAGGAGCAGTTCATTGGTTGAGTGTGAGCCTGATAAGCGAGAGGTCGTGTGTTCAATTCTCGCCTACTGCAGTTTCTTTTTTTTATTATTATTATTAAACAACAATATCAAACCAGGCCTGATTAGTTCTTTCCTGGGCTAAATGGATTTCTGTTGGGCCGATTTACTTGCTGATTGGGCCGATGTATTTCTGTTGGGCTACTAGAACGATGGATGAACAGATAACAGATTAAATACGCATGAGTTTCATACTATAATAGAAAAATCGTACTAACCGGATGGTTTAGTGATGTTTGGTTTAACCGAGAGGTTGTGGGTTCGAGCCTCGTCTAGGACATTCTTTTTAGAAAAAGCTTTCAAAGGGTATACACTTTATTTTTATTTCAATCATTATTATTATTATTATTATTATTATTATTATTATTATTATTATTATTATTATTATTATTATTATTATTATTATTATTATTATTATTATTATTATTAGAAAACTCATTATTTTTATAGCTATTATAATTATCATTATTACTATTATTATTATGATTATCAATTTTATCAAAATTTATAAAATTATCAATTAGATTATTATTAGTACTAATATTATTATATTCATTATTACTTTCATATTAACAAAATTATTATAACAAATAAGTATTTTCTAAGAGTATATTTATTACACCTATCATAATATTTCATATAATTATATATATTAGAATTATTATATATAAATACTTACAAGTAACAAATTATTTATTTTTAATATAATATTAATCATATGTATATATATACAAAACTATATAAATATTAACTATTTTAAATGTACATAGATATATAATTTAAGACATAATATATAAATTTGTTGATTACCAGTATATGTGTTAATCTATATAATACTGATATAGGTTCATGAATCCGAGGCCAACCCTGCAATGTTCAATATAGTCATATGTATTTTTACTACAAAATACATTCGGTGAGTTTCATTTGCTCCCTTTTTACTCTTTACATTTTTGGGCTGAGAATACATGTAAATGCTTTATTAACTGTTTTACAATATTTATATGCGTGAGTTTCATTTGCTCCTTTTTACTCTTTATATTTTTGGGCTGAGAATACATGCAAATGCTTTATTAACTGTTTTACAATATTTATATGCGTGAGTTTCATTAATCCCTTTTTAAATGCTTTCGCAATATATATTTTTGGGACTGAGAATACATGCACTGCTTTTATAACTGTTTTATGAAATAGACACAAGTAATCGAAACTACATTCTATGGTTGGATTATTAAACCGAATATGCCCCTATTTAGTCTGGTAATCTAAGAATTAGGGAACAGACACCCTAATTGACGCGAACTCTAAAAATAGATCTATCGGGCCCAACAAGCCCCATCCAAAGTACCGGATGCTTTAGTACTTCGAAATTTATATCATGTCCGAAGGAGGATCCCGGAATAATGGGGATATTCTTGTATGTATATTGTGAATGTCGGTTACCAGGTGTTCAATCCATATGAATGATATTTTTGTCTCTATGTATGGGACGTATGTTTATGAGAAATGGAAATATGAAATCTTGTGGTCTATTAAAAATTATGAAATGATTATTTATGTTAAACTAATGAACTCACCAACCTTTTGGTTGACACTTGAAAGCATGTTTATTCTCAGGTATGAAAGAAACATTCCGCTGTGCATTTGCTCATTTTAAAGACATTATATAGAGTCGATCATCGCAATGGAACCAGATGTTGGTGACTTCGTCCAGATGGATTAGGACCGGTCCTTTCACCATCCTCCAGTCTGATACTCGATAGATAAATCTCTGTGAGTTCTTATGGTGGTACTAAAAATGCTGGTAAACAGTCCACCTAACCCTGATGTCTCAACTAGACATGTGCACCATTTGGTTTGAAACCATTTAAACCGAATATCGAATTGAAACCAAATCGAAAAAAACCAAACAGAATTTGAAAAATAGTTTTTGGATCAAGAAAAACCGAAACCAAATTTTAGTTCGGTTTTTCGTTTTGGTTTTCGATTTTGAAAATTTTTAATTTGGTTAACCGAAAATCGAATATAAAACCGAATTCAATTTATAAAATATTAAATAAATATTTTAAGTTATTTATATTATTGTATACATGTACGAGAAATGATTTTGAATAGATATTTTAACTCTTCAAGTCAAATTCGGCTTACTTGGATATTTTAACCCCACATTTTTAAAACTGTAATCATTTCAAGTCGATTTGTTATTTAGTTCAATTTATGTGTGTATGCACGTTGAATCAATCAAATTTATATACACTGCTTAACAACAGTTTATTATTAGAAAGTATACACTATGACTAAAACAGAGAAAGTTTTAGTTTTCTTATTGGTATTGGTTTTGTTTATTTTTTGATATAAAATGTATTGTATCATGATATTATATAAGCTTATTTTATTTTCTAAAATTTGTATATATGTTCGATTATATATATTATTTTAGTATGATACTTACAAAGTTGTAATGTTTATTTATATCGTGAGAAAAAAGTAAAAAAAAAATGTGGAATTTGGTTTTAGCCGAAACCGAACCGAATTCAAATTTGGTTTTCGATTCGGTTTTGGCTTTGGTTTTGATATTTGAATTTGGTTTCGGTTTGGTTTTTGGTTTTAATTTTTAGAATTTCAAAACTGAAAAAACCAAACTGAATAAACCGAAAAACTGAAAATCAAACCGATAAACACCCCTAGTCTCAACATTTGATGAATATGGCTCTGAAGTGTGATGTGGTAGAGGTACTACTGTGTGCTTTTTGTAATGGTGTTGAGGTGGAATAGGTATATCTGGATGATGTCCTGAGCTGGTACCAGTACCTCTGCGCTCGAGTGTGTGATTGTCACAACTCTAGCTTTTCGACTTAAGTTGTCTAGTTTGACTTCTTTAAGTTACCTTTTTCGACATGACGAGTAAATTTATTAATCTATGTCGTGGTTTATTTAAGAGTTTGTATAACTCTAAGGTTGCATTTAGGTTTTACCTGACTAAGTATTACCTCACACATTTTGCATAAAGTCTTAAAACCCTAGCTTATCATCCTAAACCCTAACTGATTTTCATAAACCTTAGACTTGTACATTATATTTATATTAACTTAATAAATAAACTTATTAACCAAGTATTTAGATTAAAGACTTGAAACAAGTTCATTTGAACATTTGATCATAAGATAAAAACATTTCTACACTTCATCATTTTCACAACTAGTTTTGATTACTTTGTACTTAGTCATTTCTTTCACTTAACCAACCTTAATCTATCTTGATTAGAACCTAACGTTAGCTTACTTCCTAAACCCTAAACATACTCGTAAACATCTTAGAATTATACATTAAAAAGACTACACAAGTACATGTACACTTGCAAAACCAACAATTAACTAGAACATCAACACCATCATCATCATCATCGTTTTTCATCATCATCATCAACCATATCACCTTACCACCTCCACTAAGTACTTCATCCCTAAGTAAACACCATGCAAAACACCATCATGAACTATATTAATGATCAAGTGGTGAGTCACCTCCCCTTCGAAATATAAACCCACTACTACCTCACTTTCTCTCATTTTTTCATTCTACCTTCTATCTCACACTTCAATACTCTCTAAATCTAGATCATAAACCATCTTTTGATCATCTTCTTTAAACATTAGGAGTACATATCATTAAGGTATAACTAGCTAAACTAAATCTATTTATCATTTCTAGTCATAATCAAGAGCTTTCATGGTGTAACAGCTTGATCTAGAGTGTTAAATCACTCAATGATGACCCTATAGCTAACCATGATCTTAATGCTAGATCAGTAAACTTAAGATCTCTACATGTGTTATGTCTTAAAATGAAGTTAAAATAAGAACCAAAGTGGTTAAACTATGTAAAACTGTTTTGTCCTTGAGCTGTCCAAATTCCTACTTGAAGTCTATGACCTAAACACAAACCTATGGTTGCTCTATGGAATTCATGAATTTATATGATGTTCATATATGTGTTTGAGACTTCTAGTAAAGATTTCATGATTTATCTCAAAGAGAAAGTCATTTTTAAATTTTATTTGTTGAGACAAGTCTAAATTCAAAGAAATATGACCAAGTGTCAAAGATTCATGTATAAATCAAAATATAAGATAGATCTTGAACCAAAGTCTTCTGATGTAAAACGTATACTTAATAAGAAACCATGGATAGCAAAATCACCAAAATCCATTAAGAAATCATTGAGATATAGTCCTATCTAGTTGACACAAGATTTTGTTGAAGGCAGAAATTGGTCTAAAACCTTATCTCTAAAGACAAGGTTAATGAAGACCTGGAGACTATTACTTTTGGGAATAAGCACTTTTACATGTGCTAAGACTTCTGTAAAATTCTTGAGTCAAATAAATAAGTGTTGCTATTTCTAAACTTGCATAAGATCTTATAGTGTAAAACTAAACTGTTTTGCACACTTGTAAAGAAATGAACTTTTGACTAACTTATGTTCTGAGTTTAGAGGCTAACTTTACATGGTTAGAATCTAGACTCAAAGATCTTTCCAGAGATAATAATCTCACTTAAAATGGATGTCTAGATTAAAAGAAATACCTACACTAATGTTATGGTAAAACTAGTCAAAAACAGTCTACATTTAAAACTATGAATTAGTAAATTTTGAAGCCGAGAACCGAATTTGACATGTAAGATTACTTAAAGGATTGATCTTAGATAGTATGACCTCTGACCTGTTAACATTTGATTAGGTGTCAATCCCGGAACATCGAACACAAACTGACCGATTTCCATGAACGCTTTGCACTGCATCACTTGTGAGTACGTAGTCACATTTTTAATCAATATTTTATACTTTTGGGATGAGATAATACTTGTTTACTATTTTACATATTGGAATCAAGTACTTACAACTATATTCTATGTTGAGTAACAAAGGTCAATTTAGAAAGCCCGATTTGATATCGTTAATTACCGGTTTGGTAAACGCGAATATTATGAAAAGATCTATTTGATGATGACTCCTCACATCTGGATAGGTCTTCTAGGCTATTGGATGTATAACCTTCGACCATATGTACTTAGACCTTAAGTGACGCTTGTTTTCGGGTACTTTTACGTTAACGTTCGATATCGAAAGCTCATGAACTAGAATATCTTTTAACTGTTTTATACATGAAATCTTGATGTCCATTAACTTATGCATTGTAATTAAACCTATGAACTCTCCAGTATTTATATTGACGTTTTTAAGTATTTATCTCAGGTACTTAGCTTTTGGAGCATTTTCAGGTAGGGCATCGTGGAAGTTTAAAAATGTCTTTTGTTAAATCTAGTTTTGATAGGCTTGATTATGATGTATTTGTATTTGTACTATGACTGTACTTGTATTTTGTAACCATGATGTACCAAAACTAAAAACAGAGACCGTGATGTAATAATATTTATGTTTCCGCTGCTACGTTGACTATAACCTGGGCCACTATGTTAAAGTTCACACCACGTCTTGGGAAATTGAGACGGGGGTCTTGAAAGTGATGATGGTAGGGTATGGATTAGGCATCAAGGTTATGTCGAAGATTGATATGGCCAAAACGAACGGTTTTATTTGTGCGGTGTCGTTAGGTCGCACCACGTCAGAATCAACCACCAAGAGGGGGTAATGTTTTTTAAATTTATATTTAGCGGGGCCTAAATCGTACTTCTCCTTATTATTAGTAAGGAAAGTATGACCTAGGGTCGTATTTTAAGATATCAGTAGAATCGAACCTATATTTAAAGCTTAAGATAGTTATAAAGGAGTAGTGGTTATCTAATTTTGGGTTTTTCTAGTTTATAAGATAGATAAAGTAAATGCAATAAAATTCTTATTCAGATAAGGTTAAAATAAGTGTATACTATGATTTCATCAGTTATTCTGCCGAGACTATAGAATGTTGGCTCATGAATAGGTATAGGCCTTGTATTCATTACACTAATCATAAACGCCCCTGTTGTAAGAGATGTCACTGGGTAATGCGATAGACTTGAAGATTCTGAATAGACAGCAACGTCCCTTACCCCCGACGCCCGTGCACTTTGACTACATGCATACACGTTCAGACGGCTCATCCAATTGAGCGACTCAGTTGGGTGACGTATTAACATTCCACAAAGGTCTAAACTTTCTTAAGCATAATAGAATACAAGGTTTCCCATATCTGAGAGATGTGATGTGTTTCAATGCTTTCCTTAATGATTGGTTTTAAAAGATAGTTCGACCCTTTAAAAAGAGTTCAACCATAAAGAACACCATGGCCAAGTCCAGTTGACTTCCATGAACATGTTCGGTTATCCTAACGGTCCAATCCTTTATGTGTGTAAACAAACAGTTCATTAATTAACCAAGAATCCCTCAAGTGAGGTGCAATGCTTGAGACCGCATTATGGTGTAATGTACTAATCAGCACTGACCGGGTTCCATGGCCTTACTTAGCAGAGGTACAGCTTACAACAACTGTTGTGCTTCAGCATGAACGTACGAAGTTTATATGCTTGGTGACTACACTAGCATGGTCTGGGACCGACAATGTACTAGGGGTCTAGTTAGATATTTCACTACGAAAGAGTCCTCATTTGGAATCCAAAGCTTGATAGTCTTACTACAACCGGTGTGCCTCAGTCGATCTTACGTTGTATCCGATAGACTTCTCTTACCAAGGGTGACACATATAGTGTACTCTGGATTGGGGTTCACAACTTCCCAATAACAGAGCCGATAACTAAGTTCTATTAGTTGGAAAAGCGATTGAGTTTAAAGCATAATCGAAAATCATTTCAACAACGTACGCAAACCATAATACTATTTCGGCATTATAACTGGTTATATCATAGCATACACTAAAGATAACTACTCGCTAATCATGGCAACAACATCACAGAACATAATGATAAAAGACATTATAATAAGATAAAGGATAGAAGTACCAGTAGATTAAACGAGTTCCGAATACAAAAGTGACAACTTCAAACTCCAGATCGCTCCTAATACAATCTTCAACGTTCTTCTTCGAGTACTAGATTTCCCACATGGAGTCGAAGACCTTCAAAGTATAACTAATATTGTACAAGAGAGAGAAAGAAGTGAATTAAAGTGTGTGTTTAGAATGAATGACAAAGACCCTTTAAATAAGCACAAAAATTCCTTGCAAACGGCTGGCAGGTCGTTTGGCAAGCCGTTTGCAGGGGCCGTTTGCTTGTTTTACCCGTTTAACGTGGTCATTTAACTTGGGCGTGTGGCAGGCCATTTGCAAGCAGGCAAACCTGGCCAGCTGAAATTCACTTGATCGTAACTTGATTTATTGTTTTCCACAGTTTTCGCTCTAGAATCTTCGTTTTAGCTCTGATTCTCTTGATTCTTTTTGCACCGTCTTCGTAATTACTTGCTCTTCAATTCTAACTGATGAAGTGGGTATGTTTCCATTAAAGTTCGAATATTTATTATTTTTGAGCCTTAATACCGGGGTGAAAACGTGACTTTTTAGCCGATATCAAATATCCCAAACTTAGACTTTGCTTGTCCTTAAGCAAACTCTCATTTATACCTTGAGAAATCTTTTCGAAGTTTCTTTTCTAATAGCCTAAGCGGTATGCTTTTTATTATAAGAGCGAAAAGTAAGATTAGTTATCTATGTTAGGATTGAAACTATCTCTGCAAGCATGCAAGGAGGTTACATGACTTAGGCTAGTTTTCACGGGTCACTCAAATCACACAAGTGTTTAGGTTTCCCTATAGATCTAAGAAATGAATTCACTCATAGTCAGTCATGCTGTACCAATCGTCATAGGCTTGATGAAGACCCAAATCCTTACTACTGATGTGAAAACGGTAGTAACCATAGCTTCTAGGTCATTTATCAATGATAGAAATGAATTTTGGAGTGGTGGTGAAGTTGTTTTAAGGGGTGAGAAAAAGGTAATACAGTCTTTATGCAAACTTTTATTCGGAATTTAAGATAGATAGGAGTGCTGATATTTTTAAGAAGCACTTTAGAACTTTTCTTCATTTGATAATCATTTTCGGTCAAGTTCTTCTTCGGCGTTTCTCTTTATAAGTTCTGCTCCTTTTTTCAGAACTTTAAAATACAAATATTTTTTTTATTTTTATTTTTTAGATTACATCTCGAGAAACTTTTTGCCAGTAAACACTTTCAAGACCTTGGCCATGATACTTGAGAGGTTTATAACATCGGGTTTTCGGAAGGAATCTCATTTTCTGGATTTTTTGAGTGATAGTAAAGATGATGTGAATGAGGTGGTGAAGTAAAAGTAATGGAGGTGCGAAAGTTTTGTTTTAGACAAATGGCTAGCTCTACTGATTATAACCGAATCACGTTTCGCTGCTTTCGAAATGTAGATCTAAAGCAAGTTCTAATTCTAAGCACAGACATCGGTGATCAATCCATAATTAATGAGTTACTTAATTAAGGATTGAGTGCAATGAGATTAAGATAGAGGATGGGATGTTTGATGATTATTTTGGGCCCTGATGATCGTCTTTCACTTTAACAATCAAGTGATCAACCACCCCGACCCAGTCTTGATTGTTAACAAGATGAAGGTACGCGCTACACGGCTATACATTATCGAAGAAAAATCTATAAATATAACGGTTGGCAAAGTATTAATGGTGCCAAAATGGCATTTACAGGTTAGAGGTTATATATCTGAAATCACCGACTATAATTTACATCATCAATTACCTAACTACTACAGACTTAGAATAACAGAAATTGAGAACTAATTGAGGAAGACAACTGAGGAAGATAATTATCGAACTCTTGCAGATACTATAATGGCAATAGGGAACTAACTGAGGAAGATAATTATCGAGCTCTTGCTGATGCTATATTTGAATCACTGATGTGTAGTGATTACATGTAATATTTTTGATTGTAAATATTAAGAACATGTGGGATTTAACTCTTGATACAGAACTGCTAATGGAACTGCCTGAAGAGTGCACATTTGAGACTGCATTGGCTGATTTGATTATGAGTAATAACGCGCGTTTAATAGTTATCACTCATAGTCAAATCAGGCAATGCGGTCTCAAATGTGCACTCTTCGGGCAGTTTCATTAGCAGCTCTGCATCAGGAGTTAAATCCCACATGTTCTTAATATTTCCAATCAAAAATATTATTAGATGCAATCACCACGCATCAGTGATTCAAATATAGCATCTGCAAGAGTCCGATAATTATCTTCCTCAATTAGTACCAAATTTCCATTATACAGATTCCGAATATTTGTATGGACTGGTCTGATATCTTCAGAAGTTAGGCGTAACTCTCTGATGGCTTCCAATGGCGTTTAGCGATATCTTTGAAGTATACCTAAGAGATTGATAAAACATTTCAAATTAATAACACTTTAATTACTAATTTGTTTGATAATAAAAATAAAGGAGTTGTTATTTACTTATTGTAAGACCCTAATCTTCATTGTACAGCAGAGTAAATAGGGTACATGAAGTGTGGGTAACCTTGTATATTAAAACAGAGGTCAGAGGGCGAACTGAGCAGGGTGCGCACAGCGCACACTTAGGGGTGCGCCTGGCGCACTCCTCACTGTAGCCGGGTTCTGTTGTTTTTTTCAGATATTTTGATGGGCATTTTGGTAATTTCACTTGTGGACGTGTTGGAGGCCAGTAGGTCAGATCTTGGGGTATCATTCACTCCATTTTCAACAACCTTATCTTCTTCACTTTAATTTTGGAGAGAGAGTGTGATTTCTTGAGTGAGAAAGCTTAAATCCAAGAGGAAGAAGTTGTTCTCGGGCCAAAGTGCGGGTATTAAAGTCGTTTATCTACTCACTAGCTACGTTGGGGTTGTAGTGGTAAGCTCTAATCTTGATTTCCTTACTTTGATTTTGTGTAGGGTTAGGGTTTAGGTAAATGAAGAACATAAAACCCATATTTGTTGATTTTGAGTGTTCTTGGGTAAGATGGAGTCATGAAGACTCAATGGTAACTAACTTAGGACTTCAAAGTGTTAATTGATGTTATGAGTCCTAATTGGTTAGTTAATTACTAGCACACCTAGCTAATTGGTAAATGGGTGTTAGTTGGGTTAGTGGATGACCCGAAATGGGTGTGTTGACTTTAAATGAGTCAAAGGGGTTAATGATTTACATAGTTTGAGATTATGGGTATGAATTTCCCTAATTGTGTTATAGTTAGTGTTGATAGACCTTAATCACTAGCTTTTAGGTGATTGACGATGGTCTTGACCCTTAAGGGGCGATTTTGGTGAAAATGGGGCATTTAATGCATTTAAGTCATTAAATGCGCTTGAGTGAATTGTTGGTGTTTAGCCCAACAAGTTTGTTTGTTGATTGAGTACTTATTGTATTAGGTACTCGGCTTTGAAGCATTCGGAAGTATAAAATTATCACCAAATCGTTGAGGTGAGTGGAATAATTATATATGTATGTATATGATTTATTTGCTTGTGGGGTATGGGTTAAAGTTCGATGTTGACGATACCATATCCTAGAGTATATTGTTGGTACGTTTTGATGAGGGTTTAAGTTCGATGTTGACGATACCTCATGTATGGATTTAAAGTTCGATGTTGACGAAGCCATACCGCTATTGTAGTGAAATTCGATGAGGGTTTTAAGTTCGATGTTGACGATACCTCATATGTGGGTTTAAGTTCGATGTTGACGATACCACATTTATTGGGACGAATGGGAATTAAGTTCGATGTTGACGATACCATTCGTTGAGCTAGCCTTGGGATTCGAATACTAATGGATGTTGTGAACACCAATGCTTATGTATTGTGTTGTAACGTATTGTGTTGTTGCACTATATGATATTGTTATACTAGCTTATGTTATCGAGGATTTAGCGTTATACATTATAAAGGTATGCTAATTATGTTGCTAGTATGTATGCGGATATGTTGTAAGTGTTTGCAAGTAAGTAAGTTATATATGTATATGTATAATTATTTCATTCACTAAGCTTTGCTTACCCCCTCGTTGTTTATCTTTTTATATGCTCGGGCGTTGATAAGGGTAAGGGCGTACGGTTGGATTAGAGATTTTCCGCTTGTTGTTTGATAGGGGACGCTTTTGGATGTGATAGCTTTTGGAGTTTGACCGAGATGTGGGTAGTTTAACCCCAAACACCATGCTCTTAGTGTCGTTTGGAATTTAAACTAGTGTGGTCGAAACTCGAACTTTTGTATGAAACTCGTAAAACGGCCGATGTGGGCCCCATTTTGTAAAACTCATATTATTATTGAATCGTGTGAGTTTTAACCATTATAACATGTTGTGAAAAGCGTTTCGTCTAAATATGTCGGGAAGTGGGAGATCTTTATTTGAAAATTGATAAAATCGGACAGAACTGAATGTGGGCCTGTGCGCGCCGCGCACCGCAAGGAATGCGCGCGGCTCACTCTACTGATAAAAAAAAAAATTTGTTTCGCGTATTCGGTTGGTTATTGGATTGGGTTGTTACAAGTGGTATCAGAGCATGGTCTAAGGGATTTAGGCGACTTGAGATAGGTGCCTAGACTTAGACTTATTGTGTATGCGCTTTATGCGGGACTTGTAGGAGACGGGTCAGACTGGGAGTTGATTAGTGTTTAGGTTTATGTGAACTAACCTTGCGCTATTTGTTTTGTGTTGTGTTAGCAAACATCAAGCGAGATAGACGTTGTACTAGCAAGTTAATGCGACGTGCTCGCGTAACAATGATTAGCTACCATTGTTACGGGTTCAAATCATGTCAAACAAGCAATGTACGACGATTGTTGAGAAAGATGGGATAGTGCGGTGTATATGTATATACGTATGTGTTAAGTCCTTTTCGTTTCGTTGCTTAATGTACTTTGTTTTATAGAATGAAAATGAGAAATGGACACGACACCAATGACGGAAGTACGAGTGAGGACGTTGAACTCACGACCAAGGTCGAGGCCATCTTTAAAAGGCTAAAGAAGGATTTTCTTGACGATCTTTGAAAGGTTTTCCAAGAGTCGGTTGATGGACAAGTGACCGAAATGATAAATGAACGAATGAAAGCCGCAATAGAGGAGGCTTTGGAAGTTAGAAATATTTATCCTCTAGGCGAGGGGGGTGAAGGTAATGGTAGGGGTGGAAGGCTGGACTTCCACTACAAAAATTTCAAGGATACTCAACCTCCGATGTTTAATGGGGTGAGGGATCCATTGAAAAGCACTTGTTGGATTTCCGATATCGAGGGAGCTTTCCGTACCGCGGAATGTCCTCCCGAGAAGAAGACGAGGTATGGGTCTAGCATGTTACGCGAAGAAGGCAAGTTGTGGTGGGACGATAAAATCAAATTATATGGTGAAGAGCAATGCATGAGCTTGACATGGGATGAGTTTAAGAAGGAATGTTTCCAAGAATACCGAACTTCTTCCGATCTTGATAGAATCCGGGACGAGTTGCACAATTTGCAACAAGGTTCAATGGACTTGGTCACTCTCAAGTCTACCTTCTTGTCAAAGACTCGTTTTTATCCGGAATATGTTGGTGACGATCACAAGCTGATGAAAGATTTCTACCGTACCATGAATGATGAGTATAAAGGTAAGATTAGTCGAGGAGCGGCTAAGTCTTTTGAAGAGTTATTTGAATTGGCTCGGGGTTTTGAGCCCGAGGTTCCAAGAAAAAGCGATTTCACTTTTTCTAAAAGAAATTTTGAAGGTTCTAGTCATTCTAACTTTTCCAACAAGAAGAACAAGAACAAGAAGGGTTCCGAAAGTGTAAATAGTGTGAAGAAGGGAGGTTTCGGGAACTTTATCCCAACTTGTTACAATTGTGGAGTGAGAAGTCATTTGGCTCGGGATTGTACAAAGCCTCCTTCAACAAACAAGCTCACTTGTTTTAATTGCAACAAAGAAGGACACCGAAGGTCGGAGTGCCCCGACTTGAACACTGATCATGTTAAACGGTTGGAGAAAGCGGCGGGCACGGCTAGGGGTCGCAACTATTTGATGACGAATGAGGAGGCCAAGCAATCCAACGAAGTCGTTTCAGGTACTTTCATGGTTAACTCTAATCCGGCACGAATCCTATTTGATAGTGGTGCCAATTTATCGTTTGTTTCTCCAAGATTCGTGCCTAAGTTAAATAAACCGCTAGTTAAGTTAAGTCGTCCGGTAGAAGTTAAAATAGCGGATGGCAAGACGGCGCTAGTGGTTGATGTGTGTAAAAATTGTAATGTTGTGTTTGGTGCCGAAAATTTTAAAATCGATCTCATTCCGATGACTTTGGGTGATTTTGATATCGTCATTGGTATGGATTGGCTCGATCATAATATAGCCGATATTGCATGCCATGATAAGTTTATTCGGGTAAAAACCCTAAGTGGAGGAGAGTTAATTATTCACGGTGATAAACGAAGAAGACTTGTGCCGATATGCACTTTTGCACGGGCGCGTCGTTTCCTTGTTAGTGGTGGCATGGCTTTTCTAGCCCATGTTGTTGATACTCGAGATGAGCCACCATCCATTCGTGAAATTCCGGTGGTAAGTGAATTTGAAGACGTTTTTCCGGATGAGTTACCGAGTGTTCCGGCGAAAAGACAAGTTGAATTTCGCATCGAGTTGGTTCCGGGGGCTACCCCCATTGCTAAAACTCCTTATCGTTTAGCGTCGACGGAAATGCAAGAGTTGTTAAATCAAACCCAAGAGTTTCTTGAGAAGGGTTTTATTCGACCGAGTGCTTCGCCATGGGGCGCTCCGGTTTTATTCGTAAAGAAGAAAGATGGTAGCATGCGGATGTGCATCGATTATCGGGAGTTGAACAAAGTGACGATCAAGAATCGTTATCCTTTGCCTAGGATCGACGATTTGTTTGACCAACTCCAAGGTTCTACGTATTTCTCCAAAATCGACCTACGGTCCGGCTATCACCAAATGCGGGTCCGTGAGGAAGATATAGAGAAAACGGCTTTTTAAACGCGTTATGGGCATTTTGAGTTTGTGGTAATGCCTTTTGGTCTTACGAATGCACTAGCGGCCTTCATGGATCTTATGAACCGAGTGTGCCAACCTATGTTGGACAAGTCGGTAATTGTGTTCATTGACGACATACTTGTCTATTCGAAGAGTATGAAGGAACATGAACATCATTTGCGAAGTGTGTTAAGGACGTTGCGGAAGGAAAAGTTGTATGCTAAATTCTCCAAATGTGAATTTTGGCTAAGGGAAGTTCAATTCCTTGGCCATATTGTGAACGAAAATGGTATTCAAGTGGACCCGGGAAAGATTGAGACGGTAAAGAGTTGGGGACGACCGACTATGCCTACGGAAATCCGAAGATTTCTCGGATTGGCCGGTTATTATCGTCAGTTTATCCAAGACTTTTCTAAGATCGCTTCTCCATTGACAAAATTGAAAAGAAAGAACGCAAGATTTAATTGGGAGAACGAGCAAGAAATTGCTTTTCAATTGTTAAAAGAGAAGTTATGTCAAGCTCCGGTGTTAGTATTGCCGGAAGGTGTGGAAGACATGACGGTTTATTGTGATGCTTCTTTAAATGGGCTCGGGTGTGTTCTAATGCAAAGGGGTAAAGTCATCGCTTATGCCTCTCGACAATTAAAGGAACACGAAACGAGATATCCGACTCATGATCTTGAGTTGGCGGCGGTTGTTCATGCGTTGAAAATTTGGCACCATTACTTGTATGGGGTCAAGTGTACGATTTATTCGGATCACAAGAGTTTGAAACATCTTTTTGATCAAAGAGATTTGAATTATCGTCAACGTAGATGGATGGATGTGGTGAAAGATTATGATTGTGAAATACTTTATCATCCGGGTAAGGCGAATGTGGTCGTGGATGCGTTAAGTCGAAAGAGTCACCACCCGGCGTTACGATTGGGATTGTTACGTATGATTATTACTAACGATTTTCTTGAAAAACTTGGCGTGATTCAAATTGAAGCTTACGTTCACAACAAGCATGCGGAAAGAATTGTGGGGCAATCGGAATTCATTACTATGGGTTCGCTTGGTCTGTTGTCTTTTCAAGGAAGAGTGTGGGTGCCTAAGATGGGGGATTATCGACGAGTGCTACTTGATGAAGCACATAAGTCAAAGTATTCCATTCATCCGGGCGCGACGAAAATGTATCTTGACTTAAGGAAAGATTATTGGTGGCCGGGTATGAAACGTGATGTTGTAAAGTATGTTGAGCAATGTGTCACGTGTTTGCAGGTTAAAGCCGAACACCAAAAGCCGTATGGTAAGTTACAACCGTTGGAAATTCCGAAATGGAAATGGGAGCACATTACCATGGATTTCATTACAAAATTACCAAAGACGGCGAGAACCCAATCTGATTCGATTTGGGTGATAGTTGACCGATTGACGAAAAGTGCCTTGTTTCTTCCCATTCGGGAAGCGATATCATCGGAGGCTTTGGCTAAATTGTTTATCAAAGAGGTAGTCGCTCGACATGGGGTTCCTATATTTATTATTTCGGATCGAGATACCCGTTTCACATCTCGGTTTTGGGAAAAGTTTCACGAAGATATGGGTACACAATTGAAATTGAGCACGGCGTATCATCCTCAGACGGACGGTCAAACCGAACGTACGAATCAAACTTTGGAGGATATGTTACGGGCATGTATTATTGATTTCGGTGGTAGTTAGGATGAGCACTTACCTTTGGTGGAATTCTCGTACAATAATAGTTATCATACTAGTATCGGGATGCCACCTTATGAGATGCTTTATGGGCGAAGGTGTCGAACTCCGATTTGTTGGGGTGAGATTGGTCAAAAATTAATTGGGAGTACCGATTTGGTCTTAGAAACGAATAGCAAGATTGATATGATTCGGGATCATTTGAAAAAGGCTCAAGATAGACAAAAGTCGTATGCCGACAAGCAAAGACGAATGATCGAATTTCAAGAAGGTGACATGGTGATGCTTAAGGTTTCGCCATGGAAAGGTGTTATTCGGTTTCAAAAATGGGGAAAGTTAGCTCCTCGGTTTATTGGGCCATTTAAGGTTTTAGCTCGTGTTGGTGAAGTCGCGTATCGATTGGAATTACCCGAAGAACTTGCGGGGATCCATAATACATTTCATGTTTCCCATCTCCACAAGTGTCTTGCAGATGATTCATCTTGGGTACCATTAGACGAGATTGAGCTAAACAATAAGTTAGAATATATTGAGGAGCCGATTGCCATACTCGATGAGAAGGTCAAAAGGTTGAGAAATAATGAAGTGAGAACTTTTAAAGTTCAATGGCGTTGTAGTAAAGGTTCCGAATTTACTTGGGAGCCCGAAGAGTTTGTGTTGGTCTATCTTCCCTCTTGTCATGCGGCTTGGATAGCGAGGACGCGCTCCGATTCAAGTGGGGGAGAGTTGTAAGACCCTAATCTTCATTGTACAGGAGAGTAAATAGGGTACATGAAGTGTGGGTGACCTTGTATATTAAAACAGAGGTCAGAGGACGAACTGAGCAGGGTGCGCTCAGTGCACCAGGCGCACCCCTCACTGTAGCCGGGTTCTGTTGTTTTTTTCAGATATTTTGATGGGCATTTTGGTAATTTCACTTGTGGACATGTTGGAGGCCAGTAGGTCAGATCTTGGGGTATAATTCACTCCATTTTCAACAACCTTATCTTCTTCACTTTAATTTTGGAGAGACAGTGTGATTTCTTGAGTGAGAAAGCTTAAATCCAAGAGGAAGAAGTTGTTCTCGGGCCAAAGTGCGGGTATTAAAGTCGTTTATCTACTCACTAGCTACGTTGGGGTTGTAGTGGTAAGTTCTAATCTTGATTTCCTTACTTTGATTTTGTGTAGGGTTAGGGTTTGGGTAAATGAAGAACATAAAACCCATATTTGTTGATTTTGGGTGTTCTTTTGTAAGATGGAGTCATGAAGACTCAATGGTAACTAACTTAGGGCTTCAAAGTGTTAATCGATGTTATGAGTCCTAATTGGTTAGTTAATTACTAGCACACCTAGCAAATTGGTAAATGGGTGTTAGTTGGGTTAGTGGATGACCCGAAATGGGTGTGTTGACTTTAAATGAGTCAAAGGGGTTAATGATTTACATAGTTTGAGATTATGGGTATGAATTACCCTAATTGTGTTATAGTTAGTGTTGATAGACCTTAATCACTAGCTTTTAGGTGATTGACGATGGTCTTGACCCTTAAGGGGCGGTTTTGGTGAAAATGGGGCATTGAATGCATTTAAGTCATTAAATGCGCTTGAGTGAATTGTTGGTGTTTAGCCCAACAAGTTTGTTTGTTGATTGAGTACTTATTGTATTAGGTACTCGGCTTTGAAGCATTCGGAAGTATAAAATCATCACCAAATCGTTGAGGTGAGTGGAATAATTATGTATGTATGTATATGATTTATTTGCTTGTGGGGTATGGGTTAAAGTTCGATGTTGACGATACCATATCCTAGAGTATATTGTTGGTACATTTTGATGAGGGTTTAAGTTTGATGTTGATGATACCTCATGTATGGATTTAAAGTTCGATGTTGACGAAGCCATACCGCTATTGTAGTGAAATTCGATGAGGGTTTTAAGTTCGATGTTGACGATACCTCATATGTGGGTTTAAGTTCGATGTTGACGATACCACATTTATTGGGACGAATGGGAATTAAGTTCGATGTTGACGATACCATTCGTTGAGCTAGCCTTGGGATTCGAATACTAATGGATGTTGTGAACATCAATGCTTATGTATTGTGTTGTAACGTATTGTGTTGTTGCACTATATGATATTGTTATACTAGCTTATGTTATCGAGGATTTAGTGTTATACATTATAAAGGTATGCTAATTATGTTGCTAGTATGTATGCGGATATGTTGTAAGTGTTTGCAAGTAAGTAAGTTATATATGTATATGTATAATTATTTCATTCACTAAGCTTTGCTTACCCTCTCGTTGTTTATCTTTTTATAGGCTCGGCGTTGATAAGGGTAAGGGCGTACGGTTGGATTAGAGATTTTCCGCTTGTTGTTTGATAGGGGACGCTTTTGGATGTGATATCTTTTGGAGTTTGACCGAGATGTGGGTAGTTTAACCCCAAACACCATGCTCTTGGTGTCATTTGGAATTTAAACTAGTGTGGTCGAAACTCGAACTTTTGTATGAAACTCGTAAAACGGCCGATGTGGGCCCCGTTTTGTAAAACTCATTTTATTATTGAATTGTGTGAGTTTTAACCATTATAACATGTTGTGAAAAGCGTTTCGTCTAAATATGTCGGGAAGTGGGAGATCTTTATTTGAAAATTGATAAAACCGGACAGAACTGAATGTGGGCCTGTGCGCGCCGTGCACCCCAAGGAGTGCGCATGGTGCACTCTACTGATAAGAAAATAAAAATAAAAATTTGTTTCGCGTATTCGGTTGGTTATTGGATTGGGTTGTTACACTTATTAGGGCTCCTTTTAATCATTAAAGTTATTTGAATATCTTCCCCACTGGCAATTCTATCAAGATCGAGCTGAAACTGCACAAAGTGTTTAAATAATCAATCTACCTAACGGGAGACACATGATAACTTATGTCAAATATCAAACATTTTTAAAAAGTAAAACTTGGAGGGGAATTAGCTATGGAGGGGAATTAACCGTTGGAATTGAGTAATGGATGTATAGTTTCCTTCTTTGCAAACGCTTATTTCGCAACGCACGCATGGCAGTTCGAGCCGCACAAATATCGGAGTATGATATCATCACAAAAAAACCCTATGTTTACCAGCGTGTGCAAGGCGTCCTAATATCACCACATTGGTACAAAACACATAATAAATAAATATGTTAGGACACTAAATATAGTTTTTTTTTAAGTCAATAAATATAATTATCAAGAATACGACTGACAAAGCATAACTTTAAACCATAATCTAAAGTCAACTAATTTAAAAAGTTTCAATAAATATTATTATTTACCTCAAATAGAGCTCTTAACTCTGAATCTTCAACGTCACTAAACCCTAAACCCCAAACCCTAAACCCTAGAAATTCATCTTCTTCGTTGTTATTCAAAAGGATAGCCCATTTAAAGCAATTTTCTCTGTTCAATATCTTGTCTGTCTTATGAAAATGTGCAAACTGTTAACACAAATAACTGAATAATGATATGTAGCTATCAACAACTATGATCGATGGATAAAGTAAAGTAACTAAATATAACAATGAACCGAGGCTCAGATCGATGTATAAAGTCAACTAAGAAAGCATCAAACCGTATGGCTGCAATCTGCATTTTGCCCCGCCAGTATACGATTTTATTTTTTATTAACAGTCAACCAATAGCATTCGAATTGAGCATCCATTTTCTATCTTTTCAAACAATAGAGCGAATAATAAAGATCATCGAAGACGAAGAACCGAAAAAAACCGGCTAAGAAACTGAGCCTCAAATTGATGCATAAAGTCAACTAATTAATCCTGAATCGTATGGCTGCAATCTGCAGATTGCCCCGCCAGCATATGGTTACAACTTTTATGAACACTTCCATATCATACAATAATTATCATCATTGCCTTTTGTATCTTTCCATATAATACATCTGAAATAACAAACAACCATAACAATTAAGCAAATCATACTGTTAACACAAATAATTGAATAATGACATGCAGCTATCAACAACTATGATCGATGGATAAAGTAAAGTATAAGTAAATATAAAAATGAACTGAGGCTCAGATCGATGTATAAAGTCAACTAAGAAAGCATCAAACCGTATGGCTGCAATCTGCATTTTGCCCCGACAGTATACGACTTTGTTTTTTATTAACAGTCAACCAATAGCATTCGAATTGAGCATCCATTTTCTATCTTTTCAAACAATAGATCGAACAATATAGATCATCGAAGACGAAGAACCGAAAAAAACGCGGCTAAGAAACCGAGTCTCAAATTGATGCATAAAGTCACCTAATTAGTCATGAATCGTATGGCTGCAATCTGCAGATTGCCCCGCCAGCATAGGGTTACAACTTTTATGAACACTTCCCTATCATACAAAAATGATCATCATTGCCTTTTGTATCTTTCCATATAATACATCTGAAATAACGAACAACCATGACAGTTAAGCAAATCAGACTGTTAACACAAATAACTGAATAATGACATGCTGCTATCAACAACTATGATCGATGGATAAAGTAAAGTAAGTAAATATAACAATGAACCGAAGCTCAGATCGATGTATAAAGTCAACTAAGAAAGTATCAAACCGTATGGCTGCAATCTGCATTTTGCCCCGCCAGTATACGATTTGATTTTTTATTAACACGCAATCAATAGTGTTCGAATTGAGCATCCATTTTCTAATTTTTCCAACAATAGATCGAACAATAAAGATCATCAAAAACCAAGAACCACCTAAAAACCGGCTAATAAAGTGAGGCTCAAGTTGATGCATAAACTCAACTAATTAATCCTGAATCGTACGGCTGCAATCTGCAGATTGCCCCGCCAGCATACGGTTACAGCTTTTATGAACGCTTCTGTATCATAAAAAAATGATCATCATTGCTTTTTGTATCTTTCCATATAACACATCTGAAATAACGAACAACCATAGCAGTTAAACAAATAATATTGTTAACAGAAATAACTGAATAACGACATACAGCTATCAACAACTATCATCGATGGATAAAGTAAAGTTAGTCAATATGACAATGAACCGAGGCTCAGATTGATGTATAAAGTCAACTAAGAAAGTATCAAACCGTATGGCTGCAATCTGCATTGTGCCACGCCAGTATACGATTTTATTTTTTTTATTAACACTCAATCAATAGTGCTCGAATTGAGCATCCATTTTCTAAGTTTTCTAACAATAGATCGAACAATAAAGATCATCGAAAACCAAGAACCACTTAAAAACCGGCTAATAAAGTGAGGCTCAAGTTGATGCATAAACTCAACTAATTAATCCTGAATCGTATGGCTGCAATCTGCAGATTGCCCCGCCAGTATATGGTTACAATTTTTATGAGCGCGTCCATAGCAGACAAAATTGATCATCATTGCCTTTTGTATGTTTCCATAAAATATATCTGAAATAACAAACAACCATAACAGTTAAGGAAATCTAACTGAAAAATTAAAATACAAACAACCATCATGTTCATTCACCCATTCTCTAATTACCTTTATACTCAATACTCAAATTTGTAACTGTCCACTCGTAGATGTAAAAATAGGAGCAGTTCATGCGAATAGATTACAGGTTCATAAATGTCCTTGTTACATATATAAGAGACTAAACAAAAAATGACATAAATATTTGTACCAACACTCTACATAGTTGATGAACTAACCAAAACCAGCATGAGTAGATACTTTCCATTCTATTACACGATCAAACACTGTTGGTTCATCAAACACTGGTTATTTCAGTGTAGCTAAAACAAAAACAAATATTCAATGTGTATTTACTATGTGGTAGTAAGTTCTAGTCATGCATTTAGGCATTTCATCAATCTTAACTTGGTATGCTTATAAAACAATAAATTTTCTTACATAGATAGATATAAATAATTTTGTTCTAGTAGCTATTTTAATCATGTTCTCTACAAAGAAAACATTAAATTCAAAACACATAAACTAACATTACCAAGCGTACAATCTATACCTAACTGAGCTTATATTTAATAATGAAATTGAAAAATGGGATGAATAACAACATTAAAAACCAACACGATACATTACCTCTTTGAGTTCGTAAATTCGTTGGAAACATTGACAGCCGAAAACAACTTAAATACTTCTAATAACGGCATAAATAACACCTAAAAAAACAATCATCATCACCTGAAACAATTTTCAGAAATACATGCTAATAAACCCTTTTCAAAATACATAAACCCCAAAATTAAATCAAAATCATTCAAAGAAACCCTAAACTTACCAATCCCAAATCAAACAGCAAAGTAAATTCCATAGATCTACTATTGTTGTTGTGGTGATAATTGGCTGTCATCGCTTTGTTGCTGGAAGTGTGAGAAGGATTCGCAGTGGAAAATTATCAATAAACTTAACAATTAAAAATAAAAAACACAAACCCTAAACTAAAAGGAGCGAATGTTACCTGTGGAGAATATGCAATCGAAGAAGATGATAGATCGACTTTTTGATAGATGTCGGATGGTGATGGATCAGAGGAGATGGTGAAGATCAGAGGATAAATATCGGATGGTGATGGAGCCGAGGAGATGGTGGAGAGGATATGGTTTCTTGTTTACCCTAGCACGCTACACCTTTTTGTGTGGTGGAGAGTTGCCCAACCGTGAACAGTAATAATATGTGAGGCGGAATGCCACGTGGACCAATAGGGTTGAAGAGTTTAGTTCCCCTAATAGAAGATGGGTAATTAGCATGATTAAACTCAACACGATGTAAAAGTTCCTTGGGCAATATCACAAGAGAAAATTACAAAGGTCCGGGCAAATGGCAGAGAATCAACAACATAAATGAGAGGCTGAGCTCCCTATTTGTAGTATTTGAAATATCCGCGGTCTGCAGACTGTTTAACTATCCGTGAAAACTTAGCGAAATGACACGCAGTCTTTTATTAGTGCGGAAACCGATCCGCTATCTTTATTTTCAACGAACATTCCAAGCCTTTCGAATATACTTCGCGTAACTTCTACTTTTAGCCTTTAGTAAATAAAACATACATATACAATACTATGTATATGATCACGTCCCCCCAGTTTATTATGATACATTTCACGAAGCAAATGTATCATGATAAACTCTAAAAAATAAGATATGCAACTTTAAAAGAATATTTGCAACAATTTTTAAATAATAACCCATCGCCAAATTATTACCGTTGAATTTCGCAATGGCGAAGCATAATAATAACAGCAGCTCTGCAAAGCCGTCAAATCAAAAATGCTGTAACGGCTATTTAATTACCATTACAACGTTGCGGTAATTTTAACCGTTAAAAATTAATCATTGCTTTTACGACTTCCTCACCAAGATTTTAATTATAAATAGCCAGTCGATTTGCATAAATGACTTTACGCTTTCTTCTTCAATTTCTTAATCAACCAAACTTCCTTACCGAAACTCACACGCATCCCTTGCAATTTAACGATTAAACTTTTAATATTCTTCAATTTATCATCAGATCTACTTATATTATTACAAATGGCATCCTCATCATCTGCCAATACACCTAGCGCCTTCGTTTCATATATGACGGAGGCGAAAATCCAAACCCTACAACAATATTATCCGCTTCTTGCACAATTCTTGCCCATCGCACCATTAGCGGAGGATAGAGCTAATGCCCCTCCCAAGGGCATGATTATCGTCTACAAGGCCGCTATATCACATGCCAATTTACGCATGCCTCTTACTCCCTTTTTTCGCAATGTATACGAATACTAAAAGGTTGCAGTTGCGCAACTGCACCCCAACACAGTTAATAAAATTGTGCTTTTTGAGATGTACTGCAAAGCACTCAATAAGCAACCATTACTTAACGCCTTTCATGCTTTTAACAGCCTTACACCTTATGATAAGGGGTGGTATTCATTTTGCGGTCGCCATGGCTTGATGACTTCTCCCAAGGATTATATTGGGAACTGGCGCAGCTCATTCTTCTTTATTAACAATACCGCCCATGTTGATAGCAACATTCCCAAAGTTTGGTGTACCGAGATGGATGCCACTGTGAATGACTAGGTCACCCCGGATGACCTTGAGCAAGATATTTTGAAAATAATCAAGAATGCGGGCTTGATTATGCGAGCGTACTCTAACGTGCCACTGTATATTGGTGGAGTATCCCTATATTGGCTATGGCGCGATTGCGATGCACTTTTGATCGACACAGCCAACAATGGTATATTGCTAATACTTTTCTTTTATACAAAAAAGCATGATACATCATTCTTTATATTTGTTTAACTTTTTTGCGATACCATTTTGCAGAGATTGACCTTGAGTTAGTGATGAAGTCAGTGGACATCAGCAGGATTAGACCGGCACGTCGCTTAAAAGACGGCGACGGTGAAATCATACCTATTGATGAGCCGATTCTCGACACGATTTCCATCCCCGGTGGTGAAGACTGCGGGAAGCGTAAAACAGCTGACGAGGGAGCTACTACGCCTCGCAAACGACGCATTCGCTCTTTATCCAGACAAGAAACAAGTACGTACATTACAATCCGCATTATTGTTTATATTGCGCTGATACATTAATTTTCTTTATTCGCTTATTTCATTTTAGTTGTACTTTCAGACTCTACAGGGGTGCCGGAACAGCTATACAACATTATTGGGGATATCCTAAATGATATTTTGGAAGAGCCTAGCAATGAAGATTTGAACCTTCCCTCTGACGTCGAAGCATCTAACCAAGAAGAAGATGCAGATGAAACTGCGGAGGAGGAACAAGCCAACTGACTCTACCGCAAACTTTGCAAGTTTGTTCCCAGAAATGTACAGCAACAATACCGCCAACTTTCATTCGCTCAAGCTGAAAGACAGCGAATTCATAACTGCTTCAACGCCATTTTCTTGACCGTCAACAATGTTGAGCCTGTCATCAAGATGTCTGACGAGTATGAAAAGCAAGTCAAAATTGCTAACGCACATCTCAGGAAAGCGCAGACACTTGAAGAAAAACTGAAAAAAGTTGAGGATGAAAATGCGACGCTAAAAAGAGAGCGGAATACGCAGAGAAACAATTCTCCCAACTTGTCAAATATTTGCCTGAGCTTGGCGACAAGGTGATGGATTCGGTACCAGTGACCGAAAAATTTCAAGCTTACGCCCAAGCTACCAAGCTTGCTACTCGCTGTGAGTGGCATGACTTACTTTGCCAACTTGGCGATCTTACTAAACCGCTTCCCACAGATATTGCTAGTGAAATATGTCCGACTGATGACGCACATGAAGCGCTGAACTTTGCGAAGAAAGAGGTTGAAAAGATCGCTATTTTAGCACTGGAGGAGCTTAGCCAGCGCGAAGGTGTTACTTTTGAAGATATTAAAGCTCTTAAGCTTTAAAATATCTGTTCGAATTGTAAATTCATAATCCGCAATTATATATTGCATTTTTGTAATTTTACGCGTTTCGCATAACGCGTTTACTAATGAAAAATTTATATTCCGCAGTTGCAACTTGTCTTATTTATATAGCGCTTTATTTTAATATATATTCATAATTCCGACTTGTCCTTTGCAATTTCATTATTCGTTATTGTGCACATAACACACACGTACTTATGCTAAACAATCTTGTTTATATTATGAATCTTCTAAGTCCGAGAAAACGATCCTTAGGTAATTTATTAGCATTGCGAAGCATCTAAGTATGGCAAGATCAAATACTTAGGAAATTTTATCCTTTCGCAACATTCATTATTTAACACAGGTGGGCAATTTCATCACTTGGTTTTAAAATCGTTATTTTGCAATATACATCCGCATTAATATAGCATAAGCAAACTACATCAGTACTTATCATAATAATGCCATACGTTTTGAAATTTCTGCGAACCCTTAGGCGCATTTGCACAAACATTAATTCAGTGTTTTGGAAACCAAGCAATTATATTCTGCAAAATAATCACTACGCGTGGCCACACACAGTGTTTTTTCTTTGTATAGAAACAATCACTAACACACAAACTAATTTTGTCTTATTCATTAATTTTCTGCAATAACAATTCAGAAAATGAAAACCACATATTGATCATAATCCAATATGATTAGGCATTCTATCCAAGTTTTTTTTATCACAAATGCGTACATTACTCAGTAAGAACTGCATGCCCTTCAACTCCCACACTTTCATGCGCCATAACCATCGCGTAAAGTGGCTCAACCACCGCTGAAGTCAGCGTGCCAATACCCTTACAAGCAGATAACTTCACCATTCCATGCAGCGTCGATGGTATTGCGCCAAACATACGCAAAGCATTGCGCCCAAGAATCATGTTAAATCTCGATTGATTTCGCATTATATAAAGATTCAACAAAGCTTGGCGCCTTAGCAATTCATCGCGGTCATCTACTAGCTCAACTTGCAATTCCAACTGACCAATAGGCCACGTTGATTCTCTTGAAAATCCAGCGAGCGAAACCGCAGTAGGTTTCATCAAAGCTTTAATGTTTGCAGGAAACTTGCTAAAACACTGCTCATACATTACTTCTACACTGCTACCAGTGTCAACATGCACCTTCATGATCACAATATCAGTATTCGCAATGCGGCATGAAACCACCACTGGCTTATCAATATCTGTGGTCAAGCTTGCAGAAGGAAATGTAATAGAGGGACATTGCCAGCTCGCGATTTGTTCAGATATTTAGAATACTGGCATTTCGTCTTATACCTCTACCACATTAATGACCTGAATTCCACGCAAATTCTCTTTCTTACTAACCATTTTTACTCCAAGATTCTTCACCGCGTGAGCTTTTCGATCAGCGGCATTTGGCACTTGCAGAGCATTAGATTCTGCAGGTAAGATAATCGCATTCGCAGTACTTGCAGTGCCTTGTGCAATTAAATGATCTAGCTTACCTTTCTCATATGCCTCCGCGATCAGCTCTGCTAAATCTCTACAGCGATTGGTATCATGACCATAATCATCATAAAAAATACAAAACTTAGATTTGTCTCGTCTACTGTTTTCCACTAGGGTTGAGGATCAGGAAAAGATCTCACAACCCTTTCTTGTAAAAGAATTTCTTTGGGTATTTTTGTTAGCATCTGGATGATGTTAAAAGACTCGTTGTTCCGTTTTCGCGTAGAATAGCGATCCCGACGGCCATATCCATGATTATCATTTTGATCTTGATATCTATCATTGCGCGGGTAACCATCACCGCAATTTCTCCGTGGATATCCCGAACCGCGGTAATTATTGCCATTTCCATCACGAAAAGAATCATTATCATCTCGCCAACTTTTATCCTTACCCCACCCGCAAGCGGGTGTTATAGTACTATCTTCTCCACCTCTAAGATAATCATACGTTTCTTGTTGCACCTTAGCGAAAGTTGACGAAACATCTCTTCGCAATCGTTGCACAAGCGTTGGATGTGGCTGCTGATTAATAGCATGCAAAAATCTAGAGATTTTTTGATCTTCATTCAAACTAGGTATCTTTTGGCACTCATAAATGTACCGCGTACGTAACGCGCCCAAAGTTTCCTTGTTGCCTTGTATGATATCATGACATTCTATATGTGTCTTCTTCTGCGGCAAAAGATTCTGAAACTGCAGTAAAAATTTATCGCGAAGATCAATGAAACCGATAATACTGCGAGCTTGCAAGCTATAGAACCATTCTCTTGCTGACCCTTGTAAAACCATAGCATATTGATATGGCCGAAATGGATAGTTTTATTTGTGCGGTGTTGTCAGGCTGCAGCACGCCAGAATCAACCACCAAGGGGTGGGTACTGTTTTAAATTTACATTTAGCGGGGCCTAAATCGTACTACTCCTTAGTATGAGTAAGGGAAGTATGACCTAGAGTCGTATTTTTGAGATATCAGTAGAATCGAACCTATATTTAAGCCTAAGATAGTTAGGAAGGAGTAGTGGTTACTTAATTTTGGGATTTTCTAATTTATAAGACAGATAAAGTAAATGCGATAAAATTCGTAATTCAGATAAGGTTAAAGCGAGTGCATAGTATGACTTCATCAGTTATTTTTTCGAGATTATGGAAAACTGGCTCATGAATAGGCAGAGGCCTTGTATTCATTACACTGGTCCTAAACGCCCCTGTCATAAGACATGTCACTGGGTACTACGTTAGGATTGAAGATTCTGAATAGACAGCAACGTTCCTTACCCCCAACGTCCGTGCAGTCTGACTACAGGCATACACATTCACACAGCTCATCCAATTGAGCGACTCGGTTGGGTGACGTATTAACATTCCACAATGGTATAAACTTTCTTAAGCATAATAGAATACATGGTTTACCATATCCGAGAGACGTGATGTGTTTTAATGCTTTCGTTAATGATTGGTTTTAAAAGATAGTTAGGCCCTTTAAAAAGAGTTCAACCATAAAGAACACCATGGCAAAGTCAAGCTGACTTCCCTGAACATGTTCGGTTATCCTAACGGTCCAATCCTTTATGTGTCTAAATAAACAGTTCCTTAATTAACTAAGAATCCCTCAAGCGGGGTGCAATGCTTAAAACCGCGTTATGGTGCAGTGTACTAATCAACACTGACCGAGTTCCATGGCCTTACTTAGCAGAGGTACAGCTTACAACAACCGCTGTGCTTCAGCGTGCACGTACGAAGTTTATATGATTGATTGGTGACTACACTAGCATGGTCTGGGACCGACAATGTACTAAGGGTCTAGTCAGATGTTTCACTACAAAAGAGTCCTCAGTTAGAATCTAAAGCTCGATAGATTTACTACAACCGGTGTGCCTTAATCGATCTTACGTTGTATCTGATAGACTTCTCTTACCAAGGGGTGACACAGATAGTGTACTCTAAATCGGGGGTCGCGATTTCCCAATAACAGAGCCAATAACTACGTTCTATTAGTTGGAAAAGCGATTCAGTTTAAAGCATAATCAGAAAGTATTTCAACAGCATACATAAACTATAACATTATTTCGGCATTTTAACTGCTTACATCATAGCATACACTAAAGATAACTACTCGCTAATCATGGCAACAATATCACAGAACATAATGATAGAAGAAATTATATAAAGATAATGGATAGAAGTACCAGTAGATTAAACAAGTTCTGAATACAAAACTGACAACTTCAAGACTCCAGACCGCTCCTAATACAATCTTCAGCGTTCTTCTCCGGGTACTAGGTTTCCCGCACGAAGTCGAAGGCCTTGAGAGTATGACTAATATTGTACAAGAGAGAGAAAGAAGTGAATTGAAGTGTGTTTTGGAATGAATGACAAAGACCCTTTAAATAAGCACAAAATTTGCCTGCAAATGGCTGGCAGGCCGTTTGCAGGGCCCGTTTACTGAGGCAAGCCATTTAACGAGGCCGTTTGATCTGGCCGTTTGGCAGGCTGTTTGACACACTAGCAGGCCGTTTGGCAGGCAGTTTGGCAGGCCGTTTGGCTTGCTGATTCCATGGATCGTAACTTGATTTCTTGTCTTTCACCGTTTTCGCTCTAGAATCTTCGTTTTAGCTCCGATTCTCGTGATTCTTTTTGTACCGTCTTCGTAATTACTTGTTCTTCAATTCTAACCGACTAAGTGGGTATTTTTCCAATAAAGTTTGAATCTTTCTTGTTTTTGGGCTTTAATACCAGGGTGAAAAAGTGACTTTTTATTCGATATCAAATATCCCACACTTAGACTTTGCTTGTCCTCAAGCAAACTCTCATTTCCTTAAGAATCTTTTCGGAGTTTCTTTTCTAATATCCTAAGCATTTTTCTTTTATTATAAGAGAAAAAAATAAGGTGAGTCATCTATGTTTTGATTGAAACTATCTCTGCAAGCATGCGAGGAGGTTACATGACATAGGCTAGCTTTCACGGGTCATTCAAATCACACAAGTGTTTAAGGTTCCCTATAAATCTAACAAATGAATTCACTCATAGCCAGTCATGCTATACCCATCGTCATAGGCTTGATAAAGACTCAAATCCTTGCTGCTAATGCGAGAACGGTAGTAATCTTAGTTTCTAGGTCATTTGTCAATGATGAAAAAGGAATTTTGGAGTGGTAGTGAAGTTGTTTTTGAGGGGTGAGATAGAAGGGTAATTCGGGTAGATAGGAGTGCTGAAGTATTTGAGAAGCACTTTTGAAATTTTCTTCATTTGATAATCATTTTCGGTCAAGTTTTCTTCGGCATTTCTCTTATTACGTTCTGCTCCTTTTCAGAACTTGATATTTTTTTTTAATTTTTATTTTTTTTAGATTTCATCTCGAGAAACTTTTTGTCGGTAAACTTTTTCAAGACCTTTGTCATGATACTTGAGAGGTTTATAACTTTGGGTTTTCAAAAGGAATCTCGTTTTTTGGATTTTTTTAGTAATAGTAAAGATGATGTGGGTGTGGAGGTGGAGTAGAAGTAGTGGAGGTTCGAAAGGTTTATTTTAGACAAATGGCTAGCTCTTCTGATTACAACTGATTCACGTTTTGCTGCTTGAAAATGTAGATCTAAAGCAAGTTCTGATTCTGAGTAGAGACATCGGCACTCTCAACGAAAAATAGTGAAGCATTAAAGATGAATGCTGGTCTTATTTGGGGTGCCTCACCATAATCAATTTAGGTCGATAATGCCTTAGTCATGCAATGCTCTATTAGAGATTTGGTTCAACCTAACAAGATTTCCACCCTACTTAAGCCTTATTTTTATTGACAAACGTTTTAGGTTTTCAAAAGTACTTTTTCGAAAAGGCTTCCTTTTTGCAAAAATTTTTGAAATTTGGCTTAAGGACTTAGAATCTTCGTAATGGTTATTTTAATACAGCATAAAAAGATTATACCAACATCCCACACTTAGACGAACGTTGTTCTCAATGTTCCTAGTGTATCCCACACTTAGGAGTTTTAGTTGAAGATTTGGGATTATTTGTCTAGTGTTTTAATTGGGTTGTTATCCCACACTTAGTGATAAGCTAGGATGTGGCATAGTTCAAATCTTGAGCTAGTAGCGAAAAGAAAGAAGTACCCTTAGCAGATGCAGCTGGCTTCTAATCTTTGCGTCTTTTATTGATCGGCTCATTTGTCATCCTTTATTCTTCTACTTCTACTTTATTGAACAGTTTGCCTCCCGAGAAAAACTTTTGTTTAAGGTCGTTGGCTTGACTGTAGTGACGCTTTAAAAACCAAACATTCCTCGCTGATGGTTAAAATCTTGGTCTTCTTGAGGGAATGTGAGTCTTGGCGGGTAAATTCAGAGAAAGTGTCGAACCAATAGTGGTAAAAGATCCGGTACTTCTCTTGAAGATCTTCTGAAAGATAAGTAGTGCGTAGTTTTGGCTCTTGATAAGTCTTGAAGTCCGATCAGAATTTGATCCACTGCTCTACTGGTTGACCCATGAATTTCAATCATAGAAGCAGTGTTGGTGGTGATTGTTTCTCTGATGGGATGCTCATTTCGGAGGTCTTCAAACAATGTTAGAAACTGTATCTTTAGAATCTCGAAATCTTCGGAATGGTGATCTCCACAGTAAGAGTCTGTAGCTTTGCATAGATTTGTTAAAAGACGAAGCTGAAAAGAAGTGAACAGCAATCCTGATCCGAGCATATGAGTATATCTCCCGACATCCAGCTTCAAATGTGAAACTAGGATCTGTGGATTCGTGGAAGATACGTGATATTTGCTTCGTAACATAGGTGGCAATGTTGACTTGATCTGGTTCAAGACGAGAGAACGGATTGTTTCGCCTTACTTCCTCCGTAACAGCGTCTCGTAACTCTTTGATAATCAGATCAGCATGTTGATCAATTGTTACATAAATCACTAGTCCGTCTGGTGTGCTTTTGAAATTATCTCTTTCTAGGAGGTCAAACAAGATGTGAATATCCTCGATCATTTGCAAATCAGAGTGATAAGTCGGGCGTTCGGTGGAAAGATCCATGTGATTTCGGATGAGAGTCAGTAGTTCTCGTTGTTTCACTGAGAACTAAAGTGCAGATCCAGCTAAGGCGTTATAAACCTTAGAGTAAATGATCTTCTGATCTCGATATAATCTTGTCTCAAGAATAGTGTGAACCACTGAATTGTGTTCTCGTTGCCTTTCTTCTTGGTAGATATGATCGTGAAGAGATTTGATAAAGTCTTGAATGCGTTCTTCTAGGATTTCAACTTCATTATCTTCTCTTCGGAGATAGAGGTTGTGTTCTTCTCGAATAGCCATAATTCGTTCTGTTAAGCGTAGCCAAAAATCAATTGTTGATTTACGGATGGCTTCGAGAATATCTTCAAATTCATCGGGACCATTGATGAAGGTTATCATGTCTGCGTGTGTAGATATGACCGGAATCCGTTCGGAAGAAGAGTTCGGCTCCCCTTGATCTGGTTCAGTTAGAGAGTGTGAGTTAGTCAGAATGTCTTCATGTTACTCTTCCTCGTCATCATCGGTATATTGTTCTTCTGAGGATGCGTCTGATGAACGGGTTTCTACAGTATTCTAATTCTCCACTTTGACACTTACATGATCAATTTCTATATCCTTAACCTCAGCCTTGTCGGTCTTCTTCTTGAAGCGAAAGATTAAACTGTGATCTTTCGTCTCAAGCCTCATTATTTCTTCATGACGCTTAGTGCTTAGAGCGGGTGTTGTCGTAGTTTCTTTTACATCTTCCATTTTCTCTTCCTCTTCACATTCCTCTTCTTCCTCTATTTCTTCGCTGGGATCCTCTTCTTCCATCTCTGGGTCGCCTATAGACTGTGATTCGATACCCATCTCGATATCATCGGCTGGTGGTGAAGACTCGTCATCAGAAGTGATCCGTCTGGTGAAAATAGCAAACATGTCTGCCTATCCAGAAAGATCGGTTGGTCGGTCAATTTTGAAGGTAACGATCTCCCCATGTGATCGTAAGATCAAGGTTTGATTGTACACATCAATGACAGTCCTAGCCGTATTCATGAAAGGTCTTCCTAACACTACCGGTGTATGTATGTCTTCCTTAATATCCATTACTACGAAATCCGTAGGATATAAGAATTTGTCGACTTTCACCAAGACGTTCTCAACTATGCCCTTAGGATATCGAATTGTGTGATCAACAAGTTGGATTGTCATTTTAGTTGGCGACAAGTCGAGTAGGGGATTAGGTTGATATTTGCTCGTAAATCTTCTAGCGCATGAATGGTTCCAGATTGGTAGATTGAACACGGGAAAATGAATTGGCCCGTATCTCCTAGCTTCTGTGGTAGAGAGTTCCTGAGTAATGCAGAGCATTCTTCACTCAGTGGAATTTTGTTAGAATCTGGTATCCTTTCCTTTGTAGATAGAAGCCTTCGGATGTATCTCTTCTGTTTGGGAACTTTGGACATAGTGTACAGGAATCTTCCATCAAGTTTGAAGGTATCAAGCTTGGATGGTTCCTCCTGTAGCCTTCCAGGATAGGGTACGCGAACTGGATTTTCAGGGGTCAGCTTCTGAGTATATGTCGATTTGTACTTGAGCCTAGCTGACCTTCTCCATGGTTCTTCCTCTGAGATTACAGAATCCATTTGCTTTGATTCTTCTATGTGGGGATTTTGGATAGTATTACTTGGTAACCTTCCCTGCGGTCAGGTCTCAAGGCGTTGTGATAACTGTCCAAGCTGCGTCTCCAGACTTTTGAGCAGAGCCAATTGATTTCTCATTAGTATCTCCGTCTGATCTTGCCTGGCTGCAGTTCTCTAATTTAGTTATTGTTGTCCTTGAATGAACTGAGTCAACTGATCATCATGTCGTGACCCGTCCAAATCCATCTGGACGAATACATTACATTTGGTTACATCGCGAGGTACTTGACCACTATATGATACATTTTACAAACATTGCATTCGTTTTTAAAAGATAAACTTTCATTACATCGAAAGTTGATGGCATGCATACCATTTCATAATATATCCAACCATAATTGACTTAGTAATAATCTTGATGAACTCGGCGACTCAAATGCAACGTCTTTTGAAATATGTCATGAATGACCCCAAGTAATATCTCTAATATGAACAAATGCACAGCAAAAGATTTCTTTCATACCTGAAAATAAACATGCTTTAAAGTGTCAACCAAAAGGTTGGTGAGTTCATTAGTTTATCATAAACAATCATTTCCAATAATATAATAGACCACAAGATACTCATATTTAGAAAATAATCTGTGCAGGTCTGCTCACTGCTGTAAAATCATTCATACGATATATAAACACCTGGTAATCGACCTTAACAAGATGCATTTAGAATATCCCCCGCATACCGGCATTCCGCACGGTCATGCAAAAGCATACAAACAGGCCACTCTTTTAAATATGATGGTTGTGTACACCTCACAAAAAGATCATATCTTTTAAAGCTGGCGGTTATATACCTATTTCGAAGTACTAAAGCAGTTCAAATTCTCTGACTGGGGCTTGTGAGTGCCCATAGATCTATCTTTAGGATTCGCGTCAATTAGGAGCTCGGTTTCCTAATTCTTAGATTACCAGACTATAAAGGGGTGATATCCGGTGTACTTGTAACTCAATCGTAGAATGTTTTTTAAGTACTTGTGTCTATTTCGTCAAACATTTATAAAAGTTGCGCATGTATTCTCAGTCCCAAAAATATATTGTAAAAGAGTAAAAGGGAATCAAATGAACTCACTATACTGTATTTTGTAGTAAAAATACATATGACGACATTGAACAACTGAACAATGCAGGGTTGGCCTCGGATTCACGAACCTATATCAGTTTATATACCAAATACTATTATAAACATATAATTGGAAATAAAACGAGTTATATATATATATATATATATATATATATATATATATATATATATATATATATATATTAATAGTTATAGTTATAAAATAGTTATAGATATTTTATACGTGATATATATTTAATAATATGTTTTATTAAATTTTTAAAAGTAGATTTTAATATTAATACTTATCAATGTATTTTAACTATTATATTTTATAATTTATCATTAAAATTTGTAGTTATTATTTTATATTAATGTTTGTCGTAATATTTATTAAAACATAATAATATGTATTTTTAAGGAAATTATAATATATGTAGTATATTCATTTCTTTATATAAATATTATATGATCTAGTGATTTTAATAATAATAACCATAAAATGATAATTTTAATAATAATCTAAATGATAATATTAGTAATAATATCAACGATGATAATAATAATAATACTTAATAATTCATTTAAATCATTAACTTAATTATAATTTTATTCGTTTTCTTTTTAATACATGTAATTAAATTTTTTTTAATAATAACTTTATTAAAATCTTAATATTCATACTCATAATAATAAATAAAAAAATATTAATATTGATAAAAATTATAATAATAATGATACTTAATAATAATAATAATGATGATAAAATAATAATAAAAATGATGATGATGATAATAATAATAATAATAATAATACTAATAATAATAATAATAATAATAATAATAATAATAATAATAATAATAATAATAATAATAATAATAATAATAATAATATTTGATAATAAGTAGTGGATCTGCTTTTATTGGTGGGTCAAGCAGATTGAGAAGAAAAAAAAAATAGATCGTGAAGAAAAAACATAAATCCACACGAAGGGAGAAAGATACATCGGTTCAAGGTTCCTTCGATTCCTAAATCAAACAATTGGTTGAGCAATAATCATCAAGGTTTAATGATTTATTGATTCATCATTGTCAGCCTTCGTTATCCTCAGTAATCGTCATCAATCAAACAAGTATTCAATCCATTAATTTAATCAATTAGGTATTTGATTTAATGATATTTTCTTAATTTCATTAATCCTTTTATACTTTCTGTATACATATTTGGTAGAGGATGTTCTTTAATTTATCGTGGTCCTCTGTTTCACTCTCGTTTCTTATTCATTCTCTAGCGAATGCACAAGGATTATCATTCTTTAATTGAGAATTAGGTATGTTACTTTGATTGTTAAATTAGTTGCTACAATTTGTATAGGTTAATCTGGTTTCGTAAATTAATTCTCTCTTTTGCTATTTGAAGATGCTTATTACGGTATATACCTTCTTAAAATTGTTTAATGATTCAGGAAATATAAATAAATAAACTCCAAATTTCTTTGTTCAATTTATATATATATATATACATATATATATATATATATATATATATATATATATATATATATATATATATATATATATATATATATATATATATATATATATATATATATATATATATATATATATATATATATATATATATATATATATATATATATATATATATATATTACAGTAGTAGGGTATGAATAATAACAGATAAATAACAGCAACTCACCATGGTTTATAACTCGAACAGCTTTGGTTTTATATAGGTATTTAGTGGCGATTCTAGTGGTGGTTTTGATGGTTACAATATTAACAGAGCATACGCAGAATCAGTGTAATTCGATCAGGAGGACAACAAACATAGCAGCTCACAGGCTTCTATTGATGGTAGTCCGTAGGTAATATGGTGGAAGGGTATTGGGTGGTTAAAGAGGTTCGTGGCAGTGGTGGTGATTTCAATATGGTGGCAATTGAGGTGGAGACAGGAGGTGAAAAACAGTAGCAATAGCAGTAATTAAAGGTGTTCGAATGGTGGTATGTTGCTGCTGAAACAGTAGCGAGTTGCAATAGCATGTTGGTCAGGTTTTTGTGGTAAACGAATTGGTTTTTCAAACCAACTTATCATATTAGGAACCTGTAGCAGGTGAACGGGTTAATAACCAGGAATGTATAGCAATTTGAGAGGGTGATCTGAGGTAAAACAGCAGTAGGTGTTGAAGTAATAGTTAACTTAGTCATTTAAGTGGAACGAGTATTCAAGAGGTGAAATAGATGCGGTGATCGAGCTAATATGTTTTACTTCGTATATGTTTCATGTATATATTAGAGATAGATTAGATATTGACGATAGTGATATGTAACAGAAAGTTAGCTTTTGAAATAGTAATAAAATCAATTAAATCAATTAGATACAGGGTAGAATTTTGGTGATTTGTTATGTAGTGGATGTGGGGATCGAATAAGGAAATTACGAATATTATTGTTATTGCAAGTGGGGTTGTGGTGGTTGAAGGAGATGATTAAGGTTGTTCATGTAAGTGTAAGTGTAATTGTATATTCTATATATTTGATGTGTAATGTATATATATAATAGAGATAGAGATTTGTTAAATAGCTAGTGGGTCATTAGATTAGCACCATCAGAATTTATGATCGGTTAACATGTAGTTCGAATATTAGGCACGAATGATAACAGAATAGAGGATAGGTTATAATGATTTGTGTATTTGTGTAATTGTCCATATACATATGTATATGAATATTATATACATATATAAAAGAGTTGCAAAAGAAAACTTTCCCACTTGGATTAAAAGGTATCCACTCTCAAATATACTAAATTCCGTGAAAATAATTATTGGTGTTATATATATATATATATATTATTTAGTTTTAAGTAGGACACATAAATTGGCACATGTGAATCTTTTTATATGTTCAACCAAATTTTGAGATACATGCAAGTTTAACTATCAAAAGTATATATATATATATATATATATATATATATATATATATATATATATATATATATATATATATATATATATATATATATATATATATATAAAACTTGTTTAATAACAATCGAGACAACAAACGAGTATTACAATATCTCACTTAATAACTATATTCGATATACTTTTATATATATGTTTTAATAATAAATTTATTATATCGTAGATTATTTCATATATTTAGTTCCAACTATTAAATCGTATAATATTTCATTAATGTATCTCAAGTTATAATATATATATATATATATATATATATATATATATATATATATATATATATATATATACATACATACATACATACATACATACATACATACATACATACATACATACATACATACATACATATATATTTACATATCCATTTACAATTAATAGTTTGTGAATCATCGGAAACGGTCGAAGTCAAATGAATATATGAAACAGTTCAAAAATTTTAAGACTCATCATTACAGACTTTGCTTATCGTGTCGAAATTGTAGTGACCCGAACTTTTCCGAACCTTTCTATAATTATATGTTTAATGAAAACTATATTTACATGATTAAATGTTTCCAACATGTTAAGCAATCAAACTTGTTAAGACTTGGTTAATTGAAACGGAAATTTTGTAAACGTCTGATTACCCAGTTTGACCAATGATTCACGAACGCTATAAGTTGTATATGACATGATGATACATAAATAAATAAATATATATGTTTAACATGATATAATGATCATCAATTATCTCATTAAAAATAGTAACAATAAGTTATATACTTAAAAAGGAGACTATTGACGTATGAAACTCGAAACGATACATATAACGATTATCGTTATAACCATGTCTTACTAAATATATATGAAGCATATTAATACATTGTTATATTATATATAACATGATAATATGATAATTAAATATATCATTAAGTGTATTAACAATGAACTACATAAGTAAAAACAAGACTACTAACTTAAGGATTTCGAAACGAGACATATATGTAACGATTATCGTTGTAACGACATTTAAATGTATATATCATATTAATATATATTAATATATCATAATATCATGATAATATAATAATTTAAAATCTCATTTGATATTATAAACATTGGGTTAACAACATTTAACAAGATCGTTAACCTAAAGGTTTCAAAACAACACTTACATGTAACGACTACCGATGACTTAACGACTCAGTTAAAATGTATATACATGTAGTGTTTTAATATGTATTCATACACTTTTGAAAGACTTCAAGACACTTATCAAAATACTTCTACTTAACAAAAATGCTTACAATTACATCCTCGTTCAGTTTCATCAACAATTCTACTCGTATGCACCCGTATTCGTACTCGTACAATACACAGCTTTTAGATGTATGTACTATTGGTATATACACTCCAATGATCAGCTCTTAGTAGCCCATTTGAGTCACCTAACACATGTGGGAACCATAATTTGGCAACTAGCATGAAATATCTCATAAAATTACAAAAATATGAGTAATCATTCATGACTTATTTACATGAAAACAAAATTACATATCCTTTATATCTAATCCATACACCAATGAACAAAAACACCTACAAACACTTTCATTCTTCAATTTTCTTCATCTAATTGATCTCTCTCAAGTTCTATCTTCAAGTTCTAAGTGTTCTTCATAAATTCTACAAGTTCTAGTTTCATAAAATCAAGAATACTTTCAAGTTTGCTAGCTCACTTCCAATCTTGTAAGGTGATCATCTAACCTCAAGAAATATTTGTTTCTTATAGTAGGTTATCATTCTAATACAAGGTAATAATCATATTCAAACTTTGGTTCAATTTCTATAACTATAACAATCTTATTTCAAGTGATGATCTTACTTGAACTTGTTTTCGTGTCATGATTCTGCTTCAAGAACTTCGAGCCATCCAAGGATCCGTTGAAGCTAGATCCGTTTTTCTCTTTTCCAGTAGGTTTATCCAAGGAACTTAAGGTAGTAATGATGTTCATAACATCATTCGATTCATACATAAAAAGCTATCATATTCGAAGTGGTAAACTAGTAATCACTAGAACATAGTTTAGTTAATTCTAAACTTGTTCGCAAATAAAGTTAATCCTTCTAACTACACTTTTAAAATCAACTATACACATGATATATATCTATATGATATGCTAACTTAATGATTTAAAACCCGAAAACACGATAAACACCATAAAACCGGATTTACGCCGTCGTAGTTACAACCGGGGGCTGTTTTGGTTTGGATAATTAAAAACTATGAAAACTTTGATTTAAAAGCTATAATTCTGGGAAAATGATTTTTCTTATGAACATGAAACCATATCCAAAAATCATGGTTAAACTCAAAGTGAAAGTATGTTTTTCAAAACAGTCATCAAGATGTCGTTCTTTCGACGGAAATGACTACCTCTTTCAAAAATGACTTGTAACTTGTATTTCCGACTATAAACCTATACCTTTTCTGTTTAGTTTCATAAAGTCTAGTTCAATACTAAATCGTGGCCCCTTAAATCACTCAAAACGGATTAGAAACGAAGAAATGGCGAGCAAAACAAAATTGGTAAAAACTACTCATTTTAGCTACGTGAAAATTGGTAACAAATCTATTCCAACCATAACTTAATCAACTTGTATTGTATATTATGTAATCTTGAGATACCATAGACACGTATACAATGTTTCGACCTATCATGTCGACACATCTATATATATTTCGGAACAACCATAGACACTCTATATGTGAATGTTGGAGTTAGCTATACAGGGTTGAGGTTGATTTCAAAATATATATAGTTTGAGTTGTGATCAATACTGAGATATGTATACACTGGGTCGTGGATTGATTCAAGATAATATATATCGATTTATTTCTGTACATCTAACTGTGGACAACTAGTTGTAGGTTACTAACGAGGACAGCTGACTTAATAAGCTTAAAACATCAAAATGTATTAAAAGTGTTGTAAATATATTTTGAACATACTTTGATATATATGTACATATTTGTTATAGGTTCGTAAATCGACCAGTGGCAAAGTCTTACTTCCCGACGAAGTAAAAAATCTGTGAAAGTGAGTTATAGTCCCACTTTTAAAATCTAATATTTTTGGGATGAGAATACATGCAGGTTTTATAAATGATTTACAAAATAGACACAAGTACGTGAAATTACATTCTATGGTTGAATTATCGAAATCGAATATGCCCCTTTTTATTAAGTCTGGTAATCTAAGAATTAGGGAACAGACAACCTAATTGACGCGAATCCTAAAGATATATCTATTGGGCCTAACAAACCCCATCCAAAGTACCGGATGCTTTAGTACTTCGAAATTTATATCATATCCGAAGGGTGTCCCAGAATGATGGGGATATTCTTATATATGCATCTTGTTAATGTCGGTTACCAGGTGTTCACCATATGAATGATTTTTATCTCTATGTATGGGATGTGTATGGAAATATGAAATCTTGTGGTCTATTATTACGATTTGATATATATAGGTTAAACCTATAACTCACCAATATTTTTGTTGACGTTTAAAGCATGTTTATTCTCATGTGAATACTAAGAGCTTCCGCTATTGCATACTAAAATAAGGACAAGATTTGGAGTCCATGTTTGTATGATATTGTGTAAAAACTGCATTCAAGAAACTGATTTCGATGTAACATATTTGTATTGTAAACCATTATGTAATGGTCGTGTGTAAACAGGATATTTTAGATTATCATTATTTGATAATCTACGTAAAGCTTTTTAAACCTTTATTTACGAAATAAAGGTTATGGTTTGTTTTAAAAATGAATGCAGTCTTTGAAAAAAAAAACGTCTCATATAGAGGTCAAAACCTCGCAACGAAATCAATTAATATGGAACGTTTTTTAATCAATAAGAATGGGACATTTCAGTTGGTATCCGAGCGTTGGTCTTAGAGAACCAGAATTTTGCATTAGTGTGTCTTATCGAGTTTGTTAGGATGCATTAGTGAGTCTGGACGTCGACCGTGTTTACTTGAAAAATGATTGCTTAACAAATTTTGTTGGAAACTATATATTTTTAACATGTGAATATTATGTGATATATTAATCTCTTAACGTGTTTGATATTATGTGATAGATGTCTACCTCTAGAACAAGTCCCATTGACTCACCTAATAATAATGAAGAGTCAAATATAAATTGGAATGATTCGTGGACTGATTCACAAGTTCCCGAAGAGGAACCGGAAGAAGAATCGGAACCGGAAGAAGAATCGGAACCGGAGGAGGAGGAACCGGAAGAAGAAATAGAACCGGTGGGGAAATAATAAAACGGTTAAGTAAAAGAAAATCCTCAACCAACCGACCAAGGTTAATTATGGTCAACGGTGTTTCCGCCAAGGAAGCAAAATATTGCGAGGATTACCAATTCTCCGATGAATCGGATCCCGACGAGGATTCCGATGATGTTATAGAAATTACCCCAACTGAATTTAAAAAGGAAAAAGAGAACAATAAGGGAAAGGACATAAAAATAGAGAAATCTGATTCCAACCCCGATGAACTTTATATGTATCGTCAACACCCGTATTTCTTAAGTTGTGACAATAACCCGGGAACCTCTAAACCACCAGGTTTTTCTAAACCAATGTGGAAAACGACGGCTCGTATTAGGGGAACATCATATATCCCTAGAAACTTGGAAAAACGAACCAAAACCGAAGAAGAAGAAATGAGCGAGTCGGAATAAGATAGTTGTATTCTTGTGGTGTAATATATGTAATATAGTGTGCTTATGCTTTATGATATATGTAAAAATTGCTTGTATTAATAAGTATTTTTTTTATGAATCTAACTCTTGTCTATTTTACAGTATAAAAACACAAAATGGATAGACAACCCAATATTTTAAGAGACCTACCCGGAGACATGATTGATGAAATCTTGTCTAGAGTCGGTCAGAATTCCTCGGCACAACTATTTAAGGTGAGATCAGTTTGTAAGACATTCGAAGAACGTTCCAAGAATGCCTTGGTTTATAAAAGGCTTTCTTTCGAAAGATGGGGGATATCACATTGGAAAATCCATAAGTTACGATGTGTTTACTTTGACGCATATATTGCGGGGAACCCAAATGCTATTTTACGCAACGGGTTAAGAAATTATTTTGACTCAATATATCCGAATATAGGACTTCGTGATTTAGAAAAAGCGGCTAACATGTAACATAAAGAAGCATGTTATGCTTACGGGTTAGTAATGTTCGCTTCTCACCAAAGTGTGAACAAGAACATCGGGCTACAACTATTAAACAAAATGTTCCCACAAGTGACGGACTCAGTAGTTGGGGTGAGAAACAAGGTTTTTAGATTGTTACGGGACTGTTAGACATTACGTAACCCTCGTCCCTTTAACGACGTTACAACACGCTGTCTTATCAACGGTCATAACGGTTATGTTCCACAAGACCAAGGATGGGAAGTAGTCCTAGTAAAACCAGAATGCATAACTTGTTTCTGGACGTATGAATTACGTGTCTTTGTTGCCTTTGCTGAATGCCTTATTTATTAACTAGAATTATCTTCGCAACTACTTTGTATCAAAGTTTTATGTGCTATATTTCCTACTATATGTAAAATAGCGGTATTGTAAGTTTGCAAGTTATTGTATAAAGGTTTGAATATGATATATATTTTTTTGTGATTAGTTTTTCATATAGAATTGTAGTAGTTGAAATGGTATGTTAGCTACTAAGTATGAACTTAACGGGTATGTACTACCCGAATTAAAGAGTATAAAACGCTAATATGAAGAAAGAGCTTTTATAAATAAGTTCATATTACGCTACGAAATACTATTGACTACTCTTGATATTCTATATGATTAACTCGTTTCATTTGACTATTTTGAAGGAAATGGCACCGACTACTCGACACACCTTGAATATGAGTGAAGAGGAATTTCGTGCCTTTCTTGCTCCAAACATAGCCGCAGTACAAGCCGCTCTACATACCAACAATAACCTTGTATCTAGTAGTACAGGAAATCGTGTAGGATGCACCTACAAAGAATTCACTGCCTGCAAACCTTTGGAATTTGATGGAACCGAAGGACCGATCGGATTAAAACGGTGGACCGAGAAGGTCGAATCGGTGTTTGCCATAAGTAAGTGTACTGAAGAGGACAAAGTGAAGTACGCTACGCATACCTTCATAGGTTCTGCGTTAACATGGTGGAATACCTATCTAGAGCAAGTGGGACAAGATGATGCTTACGCACTACCGTGGTCAGCATTCAAGCACTTGATGAACGAGAAGTACCGTCCCAGAACCGAGGTCAATAAGCCCAAGACAGAACTTAGAGGGTTACGAACCCAAGGATTTGATATTACCACGTACGAAAGACGATTCACAGAATTATGCCTATTGTGTCCGGGAGCGTTCGAAAATGAGGAAGAGAAGATCGACGCGTTTGTGAAATGATTACCGGAAAGAATCCAAGAAGATATAAGTTCACACGAGCCTGCCTCCATACAACAGACATGTAGAATGGCTCACAAACTAGTGAACCAGATTGAAGAAAGAATTAAAGAACAGACTACTGAAGAGGCCAATGTGAAGCAAGTCAAAAGAAAGTGGGAGGAAAACAGTGATAAGAATCACCAATACAACAACAACAGCAATTACAACAATAATCGCAACAACTATCCTAACAATCGCAACATCAATCGCAACTACATAAAATGGCCCAACAATAACAACAACAACAATAACAACTACAACAATCATCTTAACAACAATAATAACCGTAACAACAACAACAATCAGAAGCAGCTATGCCAAAGGTGTGAAAAGTATCACTCGGGGTTCTGCACCAAATTTTGAAACAAGTGTAAAAGAAATGGTCATAGCGCGGCGAAGTGTGAGGTTTACGGACCAGGGGTTAACAGAACGAAAGGAACAAATGGTGTCGGAACGAGTAATGGCGGAGCAAGTAGTGTCGGAGCAAGTTATGCCAATGTAGTTTGTTATAAATGTGGAAAACTGGGCCACATGATTAGAAATTGTCCGAACCAGAAGAACACGAATGGACAAGGCCGCAGAAGAGTTTTCAATATTAATGCGGCAGAGGCACAGGAAGACCCGGAGCTTGTTACGGGTACGTTTCTTATTGACGATAAATCTGCTTATGTTTTATTTGATTCGGGTGTGGATAGAAGCTATATGAGTAGAGAACTTTGTGCTAAATTAAGTGGCCCATTGGCGCCTTTGGATAGTAAATTTTTACTCGAATTAGCAAATGGTAAATTAATTTCAGCAGATAATATATGTCGGAATCCAGAAATTATACTGGTTAGCGAAACATTTAAGATTGACTTGATACCAGTAGAGTTAGGGAGTTTTGATGTGATAATCGGTATGTACTGGTTGAGAGAAGTGAAAGCAGAGATTGTTTGTTACAAAAATGTAATTTGCATTATACGAGAAAAAGGAAAACCCTTAATGGTGTACGGAGAAAAGAGCAACGCGAAGTTAAATCTTATTAGTAACCTGAAGGCACAAAAACTAATAAGAAAAGGTTGATATGCTGTACTAGCACATGTCGAGAAAGTGAATTCCGAAGAAAAGAACATCAATGATATTCCCGTCGCAAAAGAATTTCTCGATGTATTTCCAAAAGAATTACCGGGACTACCTCCACACCGATTCGTTGAATTTCAAATAGACCTTGTACCGGGAGCTGTACCAATAGCTCGTGCTCCATACAGACTCGCACCTAGTGAAATGAAGGAACTTCAGAGCCAATTACAAGAACTTTTAGAGCGTGGTTTCATTCGACCAAGCACATCACCGTGGGGAGCTCCTGTTTTGTTTGTCAAGAAGAAAGATGGTACATTCAGGTTGTGTATCGACTACCGAGAGTTGAACAAACTTACCATCAAGAACCGCTACCCACTACCGAGAATCGACGACTTATTTGATCAACTACAAGGCTGGTCTGTTTATTCGAAGATCGATTTACATTCTGGATATCATCAAATGCGGGTGAAGGAGGATGATATTCCAAAGACTTCTTTTAGGACGCGTTACGGTCATTACGAGTTTATGGTTATGCCGTTTGGATTGACTAACGCACCAGCTGTGTTCATGGACCTCATGAACCGAGTGTGTGGGCCATATCTTGACAAGTTTGTCATTGTTTTCATTGATGACATACTTATTTACTCGAAGAAAGATCAAGAGCACGAAGAACATTTGAGAAAAGTGCTAGAGTTGCTGAGAAAAGAAAAACTGTACGCTAAGTTTTCAAAGTGTACATTTTGGTTGGAAGAAATTCAATTCCTCGGTCACATAGTGAACAAAGAAAGTATTCAGGTGGATCCAGCAAAGATCGAAATCGTTGAAAAGTGGGAAACCCCGAAAACTCCGAAACACATACGCCAGTTTTTAGGACTAGCTGGTTACTACAGAAGGTTCATCCAAGACTTTTCCAGAATAGCAAAACCCTTGACTGCATTAACGCATAAAGGGAAGAAATTTGAATGAAAGGATGAACATGAGAAAGCGCATCAGTTATTGAAGAAAAAGCTAACTACGACACCTATATTGTCATTGCCTGAAGGGAATGATGATTTTGTGATTTATTGTGACGCATCAAAGCAAGGTCTCAGTTGTGTATTAATGCAACGAACGAAGGTGATTGCTTATGCGTCTAGACAATTGAAGATTCACGAACAAAATTATACGACGCATGATTTGGAATTAGGCGCGGTTGTTTTTGCATTAAAGACTTGGAGGCACTACTTATATGGGGTCAAAAGTATTATATATACCGACCACAAAAGTCTTCAACACATATTTAATCAGAAACAACTGAATATGAGGCAGCGTAGGTGGATTGAATTGTTGAATGATTACGACTTTGAGATTTGTTACCACCCGGGGAAGGCAAATGTGGTTACCGACGCCTTGAGCAGGAAGGACAGAGAACCCATTCGAGTAAAATCTATGAATATTCTGATTCTCAATAACCTTACTACTCAAATAAAGGAGGCACGACAAGGTGTTTTAAAAGAGGGAAATTTAAAGGATGAAATACTCAAAGGATCGGAGAAGCATCTTAATATTCGAGAAGACGGAACCCGGTATAGGGCTGAAAGGATTTGGGTACCAAAATTTGGAAATATGACAGAAATGGTACTTAGAGAAGCTCATAAAACCAGATACTCAATAAATCCTAGAACGGGGAAGATGTACAAGGATCTCAAGAAACATTTTTGGTTACTGGGTATGAAAGCCGATGTTGCTAAATACGTAGGAGAATGTTTGACGTGTTCTAAGGTTAAAGCTGAGCATCAGAAACCATCAGCTCTACTTCAACAACCCGAAATCCCGGAATGGAAATGGGAAAACATTACCATAGATTTCATCACTAAATTGCCAAGGACTGCAAGTGGTTTTGATACTATTTGGGTAATAGTTGATCGTCTCACCAAATCAGCACACTTCCTGCCAATAAGAGAAGATGACAAGATGGATAAGTTAGCACGACTGTATTTGAAGGAAGTCATCTCCAGACATGGAATACCAATCTCTATTATCTCTGATAGGGATGACAGATTTATTTCAAGATTCTGGCAGAAATTACAGCAAGCATTAGAAACTCGCCTAGACATGAGTATTGCCTATCATCCACAAACTGATGGGCAGAGCGAAAGGACGATACAAACGCTTGAAGACATGCTACGAGCATGTGTTATTGATTTCGGAAACAGTTGGGATCGACATCTACCGTTAGCAGAATTTTCCTACAACAACAGCTACCATTCAAGCATTGAGATGGCGCCATTTGAAGTACTTTATGGTAGAAAGTGCAGGTCTCCAATTTGTTGGATTGAAGTGGGGGATAGACAGATTACGGGTCTGGAGATAATACAAGAAACTACTGAGAAGATCATCCAAATTCAACAACGGTTGAAAACCGCCCAAAGTCGACAAAAGAGCTATGCCGACATTAAAAGAAAAGATATAGAATTTGAAATTGGAGAGATGGTCATGCTTAAGGTTGCACCTTGGAAAGGTGTTGTTCGAATTGGTAAACGATGGAAATTAAATCCAAGGTATATTGGACCATTCAAGATTATTGATCGTGTCGGACCAGTAGCTTACCGACTTGAGTTACCTCAACAACTCGCGGCTGTACATAACACTTTCCACGTCTCGAATTTGAAGAAATGTTTTGCTAAAGAAGATCTCACTATTCCGTTGGACGAAATTCAAATCAATGAAAAACTTCAATTCATTGAAGAACCCATTGAAATAATGGATCGTGAGGTTAAGAGACTTAAACAAAACAAGATACCGATTGTTAAGATTCGATGGAATGCTCGTAGAGGACCCGAGTTCACCTGGGAATGAGAAGATTAGATTAAAAAGAAGTACCCGCACTTATTTCCAGAAGATGAGCCAGCACCTCCAATCGCTTAAAATTTCGGGACGAAATTTATTTAACGGGTAGGTACTGTAGTGACCCGAATTTTCCGAACCTTTCTATGATTATATGTTTAATGAAAACTATATTTACATGATTAAATGTTTCCAACATGTTAAGCAATCAAACTTCTTAAGACTTGGTTAATTGAAACAGAAATTTTGTAAACGTCTGATTACCCAGTTTGACCAATGATTCACGAACGCTATAAGTTGTATATGACATGATGATACATAAATGAATAAATATATATGTTTAACATGATATAATGATCATCAAGTATCTCATTAAAAATAGTAACAATAAATTATATACTTAAAAAGGAGACTATTGACGTATGAAACTCGAAACGATACATATAACGATTATCGTTATAACCACGTCTTACTAAATATATATGAAGTATATTAATACATTGTTATATTATATATAACATGATAATATGATAATTAAATATATTATTAAGTGTATTAACAATGAACTACATAAGTAAAAAAACAAGACTACTAACTTAAGGATTTCGAAACGAGACATATATGTAACGATTATCGTTGTAACGACATTTAAATGTATATATCATATTAAGATATATTAATATATCAAAATATCATGATAATATAATAATTTAAAATCTCATTTGATATTATAAACATTGGGTTAACAACATTTAACAAGATCGTTAACCTAAAGGTTTCAAAACAACACTTACATGTAACGACTAACGATGACTTAACGACTCAGTTAAAATGTATATACATGTAGTGTTTTAATCTGTATTCATACACTTTTGAAACACTTCAAGACACTTATTAAAATACTTCTACTTAACAAAAATTCTTACAATTACATCCTCGTTCAGTTTCATCAACAATTCTACTCGTATGCACCCGTATTCGTACTCGTACAATGCACAGCTTTTAGATGTATGTACTATTGGTATATACACTCCAATGATCAGCTCTTAGCAGCCCATTTGAGTCACCTAACACATGTGGGAACCATCATTTGGCAACTAGCATGAAATATCTCATAAAATTACAAAAATATGAGTAATCATTCATGACTTATTTACATGAAAACAAAATTACATATCCTTTATATCTAATCCATACACCAATGACCAAAAACACCTACAAACACTTTAATTCTTCAATTTTCTTCATCTAATTGATCTCTCTCAAGTTCTATCTTCAAGTTCTAAGTGTTCTTCATAAATTCTACAAGTTCTAGTTTCATAAAATCAAGAATACTTTCAAGTTTGCTAGCTCACTTCCAATCTTGTAAGGTGATCATCCAACCTCAAGAAATATTTGTTTCTTACAATATGTTATCATTCTAATACAAGGTAATAATCATATTCAAACTTTGGTTCAATTTCTATAACTATAACAATCTTATTTCAAGTGATGATCTTACTTGAACTTGTTTTCGTGTCATGATTCTGCTTCAAGAACTTCGAGCCATCCAAGGATCCGTTGAAGCTAGATCTATTTTTCTCTTTTCCAGTAGGTTTATCCAAGGAACTTAACATAGTAATGATGTTCATAACATCATTGGATTCATACATAAAAAGCTATCATATTCGAAGTGGTAAACTAGTAATCACTAGAACATAGTTTAGTTAATTCTAAACTTGTTCGCAAATAAAGTTAATCCTTCTAAGTACACTTTTAAAATCAACTATACACATGATATATATCTATATGATATGCTAACTTAATGATTTAAAACCCGAAAACACGATAAACACCATAAAACCGGATTTACGCCGTCGTAGTTACAACCGGGGGCTGTTTTGGTTTGGATAATTAAAAACTATGAAAACTTTGATTTAAAAGCTATACTTCTGGGAAAATGATTTTTCTTATGAACATGAAACCATATCCAAAAATCATGGTTAAACTCAAAGTGAAAGTATGTTTTTCAAAACAGTCATCAAGATGTCGTTCTTTCGACGGAAATGACTACCTCTTTCAAAAATGACTTGTAACTTGTATTTCCGACTATAAACCTATACCTTTTCTGTTTAGTTTCATAAAGTCAAGTTCAATACAAAATCGTGGCCCCTTAAATCACTCAAAACGGATTAGAAACGAAGAAATGGCGAGCAAAACAAAATTGGTAAAAACTACTCATTTTAGCTACGTGAAAATTGGTAACAAATCTATTCCAACCATAACTTAATCAAATTGTATTGTATATTATGTAATCTTGAGATACCATAGACACGTATACAATGTTTCGACCTATCATGTCGACACATCTATATATATTTCGAAACAACCATAGACACTCTATATGTGAATGTTGGAGTTAGCTATACAGGGTTGAGGTTGATTCCAAAATATATATAGTTTGAGTTGTGATCAATACTGAGATATGTATACACTTGGTCGTGGATTGATTCAAGATAATATATATCGATTTATTTCTGTACATCTAACTGCGGACAACTAGTTGTAGGTTACTAACGAGGACAGCTGACTTAATAAGCTTAAAACATCAAAATGTATTAAAAGTGTTGTAAATATATTTTGAACATACTTTGATATATATGTACATATTTGTTATAGGTTCGTGAATCGACCAGTGGCAAAGTCTTACTTCCCGACGAAGTAAAAAATCTGTGAAAGTGAGTTATAGTCCCACTTTTAAAATCTAATATTTTTGGGATGAGAATACATGCAGGTTTTATAAATGATTTACAAAATAGACACAAGTACGTGAAATTACATTCTATGGTTGAATTATCAAAATCGAATATGCCCCTTTTTATTAAGTCTGGTAATCTAAGAATTAGGGAACAGACACCCTAATTGACGCGAATCCTAAAGATAGATCTATTGGGCCTAACAAACCCCATCCAAAGTACCGGATGCTTTAGTACTTCAAAATTTATATCATATCCGAAGGGTGTCCCAGAATGATGGGGATATTCTTATATATGCATCTTGTTAATGTCGGTTACCAGGTGTTCACCATATGAATGATTTTTATCTCTATGTATGGGATGTGTATTAAAATATAAAATCTTGTGGTCTATTATTACGATTTGATATATATAGGTTAAACCTATAACTCACCAACATTTTTGTTGACGTTTAAAGCATGTTTATTCTCATGTGAATACTAAGAACTTCCTCTATTGCATACTAAAATAAGGACAAGATTTGGAGTCCATGTTTGTATGATATTGTGTAAAAACTGCATTCAAGAAACTGATTTTGATGTAACATATTTGTATTGTAAACCATTATGTAATGGTCGTGTGTAAACAGGATATTTTAGATTATCATTATTTGATAATCTACGTAAAGCTTTTTAAACCTTTATTTATGAAATAAAGGTTATGGTTTGTTTTAAAAATGAATGCAGTCTTTGAAAAAAAAACATCTCATATAGAGGTCAAAACCTCGCAACGAAATCAATTAATATGGAACGTTTTTTAATCAATAAGAACGGGACATTTCAGAAATCATATAAAGATTAAGTTTAATTTGGTCGGAAATTTCTGGGTCGTCACAGTACCTACCCGTTAAAGAAATTTCGTCCCAAAATTTGAGTGAGGTCGTCCTGACTAACAATAAAAATGTTTTCAAGACGAATATGAATTGATAAATAGAGTTTTATCATTATAGATAAAATGATTCGATTATGTTAAACGTACGAGTGAAGATGTCACAAAAGATTGAGATAGAGATTTAACTTTTGACGTAGTCTTGGTTGAATTCCGGAATTCAAGGGATTTAAAGAAAATCTTAGAAATCTATATGATATGATTCTTCGAGATTTAAGGGATTTAAGATCTCTTTAATTAAATGCAGTCATCTGTCTCGCTCGTTACGTCTGATTTTTCCTTTATAAATTAAACTCTTCCGTTCCATTATTCTCATCATTCCTAAATTTTTATTTTTTTTTAGTTCTTATATCGAAAAGATTGTGAAAATGCTTAATCCCGTTATAATCCTTGATATTTTCCTAATTATCAATTCTGTCATCCTTCTTTTCAATCTTTCACCTGAAAAATCTGTTTACTTCTACTATTACCTTGGGGTGATACTATTCTTAATTATACCCTGTCTTTATATTGCTATTCGTATTAATATCCACGGTTTGTAACCTCCGTGTTGTTATTGGGCTTTATATTTTCTCTTATATTTTGGAGCTCTTTGCCTTTTTATTCTCTTCTCGAACTCTAGTAAAGCGAGTAATGGTCCAGAATTCGTAAGTATGGAATTTCGAATGAACATTATGTTCTAAACAAGAAAGAACGTATTAGTAGAACTATCAAGAATATATTTTCTTGATATGTTCAGAAGATAACCAGAATGAAAGTGTTATGTAACATGGCACGTGATGACGGTATGATCTGTGAATCATCACGTTCCATTAGAAACTCAGCATGACTTACTGTAATATAATCACGTCGATCAAGTGTCATATTATTATACTAACTCATGCATCAATTTCCAACACTACTTCAAAACCATTCATAATTCAAACTCAAATTTTAAAGAAATTTAGAAACTAAAGTAGTTTCCTTTATGATGTAATATAGATAGCACGAAGAGATAAATAATTTCAGACGAGAATATTTATGAAAATATCTTCAGAAATATCGAAGATATTTAAGATGATATTTTGGAATTTCTAAGTTCGATGGTTGATGAAGAAAGATTTTCCACAAGATTTTAATATGAGTGCAGAGCAAGATATTCATTGAAGGTTTCATCAGATCCAGAATTACCTGGTTTCTTTGAATATATTGTATGGTCCTTGTATTTGGCCTGGGTCTCCTTCATGGTTTGCTCAATCTGTTTTTCAGTACCAAATTTTGTATCGAGCGTTTCTAACACTCCCTTCTTTATCATCAAACTTTTGGCTGTTAAGGCAGTCTTCAATTTTCACTGCTTCATCAGCTTTTTTTTTTTTCAAAACTCGGAAAACTGATTCATAGGCTAAAACGCTTTTTAGAAATTCAGAATTGAAGTTCGTAAATCCAGGAGATAGAAGTTATATATATGTATGTATATATATATATATATATATATATATATATATATATATATATATATATATATATATATATATATATATATATATATATATATATATATAATCGTTGTCGTAAAATCGCTGAGAAATTCGAGATTATCGATTGATGTCTCCCGGTATTTGGTATAGCAATTATCGTTAGAAGATGCCGAAGAGTTCATGGTAAGACTTCAATAGATAAATATAGTGATTTGTCTGAGAGATTTAATCCAATGAGCAACGAGGTTGCTGGTAATCTGCTGGTAATATGGTGGAATATAAAAGGATTTCCCAGTATCAATAAAAGAGCAAGCACAGATATCAAGGTTATAATAAGGTTATTTCGAACGAAGAGTCAAAATTGATTTACTGAAGCTGTGACAAATTTGGCTACTTTGGAAAGGGATTGCAAAGTTATTTTCGGTAATAACAACGCCAAAGGAGCTAGCACAAATAGGTGTTAAATGTTTAATCAAGTTCCGAGTGTTTTTTAGGTGTATAACTATATGCATCAATCTTTTCTTCCGTAGATAGAGTGCGGTTGGTTCATCCTCTCGATTGAGGTGTTTTCAAGATTCGTGAAAGACTTAATCGCCGATTAGAATCTTCAAGATACAAATGAGGTTTAAGATGAAATCAAGTGGCAAACTTGAAGAATTGTTTAGTTTCATATGTTATAATCAATATTTTAATTCATTTTAATTGTCCAATCTGGGTAGTCCACAGTTAGCAGTCCACAGTTACTAACTCAATAATTCATATATAGTTTATAATATTCGAATTAATTAATACGTATCGTGACCCGTGTACATGTCTCAGACTCGATCACAACTCAAAGTATATATATTATTATAGAATCAACCTTAACCCTGTATAGCGAACTCGAGCATTACAACATATCGAGTGTCTATGGTTATTCCAAATAATATATATAGAGGATGTCGATATGATATGTCAAAACCTTGTATACGTGTCCCGATATTTAAAGTGCGTAAAATAAATAACAGAAATTAAATGACGATAAATAAAATTGCGAGAATTAAAATTGTGATAAATAAATTGCGATAAATAAAAGGTAATACGGAATTAACAGTTAGCTAGGAACAGTTAGCTAGGATTTTGTTAGCGTGGATTCTTAACAAAATTCCTCATAGGTAATTTGTTTGTTTCTAACCAATTTTATTTCGTCAAATGTTTTCTTCATTATGCCACTTGTTGGATTCTGATAGGTTAAAATCCAAATATGAAATTGAATGAAAATGGTTATTCTGTGGTGAACGGATACGTATATCTGTGGATGTAAGTAGGATAGCAAATGAACGTTGAATCAGATTCGAAGAATGTACAGTGTAACTTATTAATGTGAAATCTAAATATTCCTCGGGTATTACCTTCCCGTTAAAATATTTTTCACCATTAACAGTTTGTACGAAAGAACTATTATCTTTATGAAAATATACATATATATTTTCTTCAGATGCAATCATGGATTTAATGAGTTAATATGATATTAATCTCATTTGCTTTTAGGTTTGAGCTAGAATAAGTAATCTTTAAAACTTTTAGAAACCACATATTCTTCGAAGAATATTTCTTCAATGAAGTTATGGATCAACACTTTATCGTTAACTATTAGGAACCACATATTCTTCGCAGAATATTTCTTCAATGAAGTTATGGATCAATACTTCATCGTTCATTGTTGTTGGTACTCCTTGGTATCTATGGTGCGTATGATGTTGATGTTTGTGGGACAGACTGTGATGTTGAGGTGTGGAATGCGGATGTCGCTGTTGGTGGTGGTACTGTTGGTGCCAGTGATGTTGCTAAAGCTAGTACGTTTAGCACCATATTTTTCAAGGCTACAACTCGGGTGCTAAGCTCGTTGACTTCTTCCATTACTCCAGAATGATTATCGGTAGGGACGAGCGGATGAATAAGGTTTTGGATTTGAGATAGTATATAATCATGGCGAGATATTCGGAAAATAAGAGTAAAAATGGTGTTTCGGACTGGTTCGCCGGTAAGTGTTTCAGGTTCTTCGCCAAGAGTGCAGGTTGGTGGGTGGAAAGGATCGCCTTCTTCTCATCTCCGTCGGTTAAGTTGACTACGAACCCATCAGATGAATTGGGATGGCTGATTTGGTTGATTCATTCTGGTGATGCTGCTTTCGGAGCTCGAGTGAAACTCCACATCGGAATCTGAGAGACTTGAACTAGTGGCGATTTCCATTTCGTACTATTGAATAAAGGATTTTTTGATATGAAATGATTTCCGACTATCCAAGATGATATTCTAATTACATAGAATATTTATATAAAATATAAGATTTTGTAGATTACAGAGGAATTTACGGAATATCCTAGGTAAAGTTTACAGTAACAGATACGCTAAGATATGAATTAGCAGATACGCTACGATATGAATTAGCAGATACGCTAAGATATGAATTAGCAGATATGCTAAGATATGAATTTTGTCAATACACTATTCATGCAATCAATGCAGTAAGATGTGTCTAGACTAAGAATGATAAGCAGGTAATTTTTGACACGAAATGATAAGCAAAACTTTTGACATGCAGACACGGTCAAAGTCCAGACCCACTAATGCATCTAAACAACTATCAGTTAGACACACTAATATACGACCTGGTTCACTAAGACAACTGCTCTGATACCGCATGTCGTGACCCGTCCTAATCCATCTGGACGAATACATTACATTTGGTTACATCGCGAGGTACTTGACCACTATATGATACATTTTACAAATATTGCATTCGTTTTTAAAAGACAAACTTTCATTACATCGAAAGTTGACGGCATGCATACCATTTCATAATATATCCAACCATAATTGACTTAGTAATAATCTTGATGAACTCGACGACTCAAATGCAACGTCTTTTGAAATATGTCATGAGTGACTCCAAGTAATATCTCTAATATGAGCAAATGCACAGCGAAAGATTTCTTTCATACCTGAGAATAAACATGCTTTAAAGTGTCAACAAAAAGGTTGGTGAGTTCATTAGTTTATCATAAACAATCATTTCCAATAATATAATAGACCACAAGATACTCATATTTAGAAAACAATCTACGCAGGTTTGCTCACTGTTGTAAAAACATTCATACTGTGATGACCCGGGAATTTCTGACCAAATTTAAACATAATCTTATATGATTCGACTCGATAAGCAAAGTCTATTAAACCGAGTCTCATTATGTTTGAATTATTTCATGATAACATTTGACCTTTAACTATTTCCGACGATTCACGAACCTTTAATTGTAACTAAGAATGTAAATATAAATAATTATATATAAAACTAATTATATTAGTATTAATGAACTATTAAGTAATTTTATTATTATAAAAGATAACATTTAATAACTAAAGATTTTCATTTTGAATATATATAGTATATTGTATATAAATGATTCAAACATATTTTACCAACGTTATCAAAATATTAAATGTACAATGTTATAGTTTGTAGTTAATTGTTTAATATACATAATTAATCATCTACTCAACATTTAAAACATGATTATATATATATGGTAGTATACATATATACATAAATATAACTATATATATATGATTTTATACATAATTATTATATTATGTATATGTAGAAATTTATAATATATCTATGATGAAATAATGTACTATTTTAATAAATATATATAATACTTACATATATAAAACATTTATATTTTTCATAATTACATACATAAGTATAATATAATTAGTATGTAAATAAATATTATAATATATTTATATTAAAATGCATAAATATATAATATTCAGTATATGTTACAATACATATTACATAATTATTAAATATTACATAATAATAGATGATATTAATAAATTAAATTTAAATACAAATATAGTTGTTGTAGTAATGTTATTTGTATCGTCAAATATCAATATTTGTATTCATAATATCACTTTATATCATATAAAGATAAAATTGGATGTATATATTAGATTATTATTACTAATATTATTATTATCGATAAAATATTAATATTATCATAATTAGTATGGTATTATTATTATTATTATTATCATTTTTACAATTATTATTATCATTAATATTATATTTATCATTATTATTAATTTTATTAATATTATTAGATATTAATATTATTGTTATTATATATTATTATTATTAATTAAAAAAAACAGTAGGGATCTATATTATACGCGTGACCTCTGTATCCTTTATCTCTATTATTTTTTTTTTGTTTCTTTCCTGCTCCCAACTCGTGAACCTGTGTTGACATTTTCTCCATTTTTATCAACCGATCTCTATTATTACAACATGATTATGTATAATTGCAAATCAAATAAAAAGGAAATCCAATGGGATTAAAAAGCACATCGATATTTTTTTTTTCTTCTTCTCTGCACGCTCCAATTTTTTTTTCTCTTAATTCAATTTCGAATAAAGTTTCAAAATCTAAAAATGCAGAAATGTTAGAAATCTTTCTTTGAATCTATCTGCAAAATCTCAACTCTCAAATCTTTTTATCGATCTTGAATTTTGAAGTCAAATTTAGTTTAAAAAAAGTCAACAATTGTTCTTGAGACAAATTCGCGTTCGTGTATATGTTTCTGATCAAATTGACGATTCCAGTAGTTTTTATACATGTTTAGAAAACTATTTCATGTTATAAACATTATCTATAATGTTATCTATTACGAAATCAATTTTTTTTTTTGTTCCAAGAACCGACGCTGCAGTAGGCCTTTAGTATATTTTTTTTATTTTAGAACCCAAATTATTTTTTTTTCTGTAATGTTTTGAAGCTTTAAAGGGAACCCCGATTTTGTTTTTTTTTTTGGTTATTGATATTTTGTTGAATCCATGAGACTTGTGGAGAAGAAGAGGAATAGAAGAAAAACAGTTTATATATAAAATTTAAATTCGATATTAGTACAGAGAATCAGAGTTGGTGGGATGGTCGAGAGTGTTTGCGTGTGAGCATGTGGTCACGAGATCGAGTCCAGAGGACGGCAGTTTCTTTTTTTTTTTTGAAACTCTTTTCATGTGAGGTAGTTTTCTTTTCTAATTTTATTATTGTTATTATATATTAATTATTATTAGTATTATTATTATTAGTGTGATTGTTTTGATTGTTATTGTTATTGTTATTATTAGTATCATACTTGTTATCATATTTGAAAGTATTATAGACATTACTATTATTATTATGATAGGTATTAATAATATTATTATTAGTAATAAACTTATCATTTTAGTATTTTATCATCATTAGGATTATGATTATGATTATGATTATCATTATTATTATTATGAAGGAAATAAAAATATATTATTATCATCAATATTAGAATTTGTACCGGTTTATAAATAATAGTATCATCAGTACATTTACAATTAATAATATCATATTTATCAGTATCATCATTAATATTTACTAGTATTATTATGATTATCATTTATCATTTTATAAATATTAGAACCCTTATTATTAACATAAGTATGGTATTAGTATTAATATTATTTTAGAGTTATTATTATTAGTATCATTAACAGTTATCATTTTCATTTTTTTTGCTATTAGTATTATCATTATTAATAAAATTATTATTATTATTAGTAAATCATTATTATCTAAATTATTATTTTAACAAATAAATCTTTTGTACACTATATATATACTTATGGTATATACTAGGATTGTATTAATAATTCACATAACAAACTAATAAAATTTCATAAATACAATACTAACCACAAATATATGTATATAAATATATTAATGTCACTATTTATATAAACGTAAATCATTATAGATATATATACATAAAATCGATATATATATATATATAAAATATAACTTAAAATATAATATAAGTATACGTTTTAAAATAAACGTTAGAATAAATTCTACAAAACTATAATATATAAATAATACATATTAATAAATGAAATTTTGTAACTTACATTATACGTATTAATATATACACAATTGATATTGGTTCGTGAATCTGAGGCTAACCCTGCATTGTTCAATGACGTCATATATATTTTTACTACAAAATACAGTATCGTGAGTTTCATTTGCCTTTTTACCCTTTATATTTTTGGGCTGACTTTTATAACTGTTTTACGAAATTGACACAAGTACGTGAAACTACATTCTATGGTTGGATTATCGAAGTCGAATATGCCCCTTTTTATTAAGTCTGGTAATCTAAGAATTAGGGAACAGACACCCTAATTGACGCGAATCCTAAAGATAGATCTATCGGGCCCAACAAGCCCCATCCAAAGTACCGGATGTTTTAGTACTTCGAAATTTATATCATGTTCGAAGGAGGATCCCGAAATGATGGGGATATTCTTATAAATGCATATTGTTAATGTCGGTTACCAGGTGTTCAATCCATATGAATGATATTTTTGTCTCTATGCATGGGACGTATGTTTATGATAAATGGAAATCTGAAATCTTGTGGTCTATTAAAATGATGGAAACGATTGTTTAAGTTAAACTAATGAACTCACCAACCTTTTGGTTGACACTTTAAAGCATGTTTATTCTCAGGTACGAAAGAAATCTTCCGCTGTGTATTTGCTCATTTTATAGATATTACTTGGAGTCATTCATGGCATATTTCAAAAGACGTTGCATTCGAGTCGTCGAGTTCATCAAGATTATTATCAAGTCAATTATAGTTGGATATATTATGAAATGGTATGCATGCCTGTCAACTTTCGATGTAATGAAAGTTTGTCTTTTCAAAAACGAATGCAATGTTTGTAAAATGTATCATATAGAGGTCAAGTACCTCGCGATGTAATCAACTGTTGTGAATCGTTTATAATCGATATGGACTTCGTCCGGATGGATTAGGACGGGTCTTCATAGTTGGTATCAGAGCGGTGGTCTTAGCGAACCAGGTCTTGAATTAGCGTGCCTAACTGATAGTCGTTAGGATGCATTAGTGAGTCTGGATTTCGACCGTGTCTGCATGTCAAAAGTTTTGCTTATCATTTTTATCGGAAAACATCTGGTTATCATCCTTAGGAAATTACCTACTCATTATTCTTAGTCTAGACACATTTTACTGCATTGACTGCATGAATAGTGTATAGACAAAATTCATATCTTAGCGTATCTGACAATTCATATCTTAGTGTATCTGTTACTGTAGACCTTGCCTGATATCTCGTAAATTTCTCCTTAATTTAAGGGATCCTGGTACTATATATATCTATGCAAATTATGCATTGAGAATACCATCTAACTATCAATTGATGCCACTAAACTCTTCATACCAAAAATCTTTCCTGAGATCGTTTAAGATGGCCTCTACGAATCGACCAAGTTCCTCTGACTCCGAAGACAGCGTGACAGGAGTACACCAACCAATCAACTACCGTGATTACTGGAGAAAATGGGGATGAGTTCGCGACATACTCACCCTATGGAGAAAGGAAGAAGGTAATCCATATCATGAATCAAATCTACCACCTAACCTTGGAGTACTTGACCCGCTCACCGGCGAACCCGTTCGCAATACCGTTTATACCCTATTTGCAAGAATTTTTCGTCTTGAAACTACCATTAATGGAACTAGAGAAGATATCCGACCTCTACCTCACATTGATAAACAACTCGGGTTAGTAGAAGAAGTTAGAGAACTCCAAGCTCGAGTATTAACTTTAGAGAGCACGGTATACAATTTGCAATCATCAACAGTATCACCAACACCAGTAACATCACCAGCCTTAGCACCAATGGCACCAGTACCACCAACCACCCAAGTTTCAACAATCCATGCCTCAACATCTCATTCTGTACCTCGAGTATAATTATCGTTCCACAAATCATTCTACATCATTTATATTCGTTCGACATGACGATTATGTAAACTCTAATGTTTTAGAGATTATGTATCATAGTTCTAACCGTAAATCTGATGAGTTTAATATCACATTGACTCATTAAATCCATAATTACATCTGAAGAAAATATATATGTAAATATATTTTCATAAAGATTGTGATTAAAAATTCTTTCGTACAAACTGTTAATGGTAAAAATATTTTAACGGGTAGGTAATACCCGAGAAATATTTAAGATTTCACATTAATAAGTTACATTGTACAGTCTTCGAATCTGATTCAACGGTCGATTACCATCCTACCTACATCTATCGATATACGAATCCGTTCACCACAGAATAACCATTTTCATTCAAATTCAATTTCATATTTGGATTTTGACCTATCAGAATCCAACAAGTGACATAATGAAGAAATAATGGACACAATAAAAATTGATTAGAAACAGACTAATTAACAATATTAAATTTTATCAAGAAACCACGCTAACAAAATCCTAGCTAACTGTTCCTAGCTAACTGTTAATTCCGTATTACATTTTATTTATCGCAATTTATTTATCGCAATTTATTTTATCGCAATTTATATTCTTGCAATTTTATTTATTGTCATTTAATTTCTGTTATTTACTTTACGCACTTTATTTATCATCATTTAATTTATGTTATTTATTTTACGCACTTTAAATATCGGGACACGTATACAAGGTTTTGACATATCATATCGACACATCTATATATATTATTTGGAATCACCATAGACACTCTATATGCAGTAATGATCGAGTTCTCTATACAGGGTTGAGGTTGATTCTATAATAATATATATACTTTGAGTTGTGATCGAGTCTGAGACATGTACACGGGTCACGATACGTATTAATTAATTCAAATATTATATATTAAACTATATATGAATGATTGCACTGTCAACTGTGGACTATCGACTGTGGACTAATAACATTGGACAATTAAAATGAATTAAAATATTGAATATAACATATGAAACTAAACAATTCTTCAAGTTTGCCACTTGATTTCGTCTTAAACCTCATTTGTATCTTCACGATTACATTCTGCGTTCAAACCTTTTATGATTCTTGAAAACACCTCAATCGATAGGATGAATCAACCGCACTTCATCTACGGAAGGAAAGATTTATGCATATAGTTATGCACCTGAGAAACTCTCGGCAATTGAGTAAAAGTTCAACACGTAGCCACGTCAGATCCTTTGGCATTTATTAACAAAAACAATTTTGCGATCCCTTTTCAAAATTAGCCAATTTTGTCACAGCTCCAACAAGTCAACTTCGACTTTTCGTACAAAACAACCTTATTATAACGTTTATATATACGCGTGCTCTTTTATTGTTACCAGGTAACCTTTCATATTCCATCATATTACCATCAGCGTTTAATCATCTAAAAACACAATTCTCCTGAAACCACCTCGGATTAATAACCGATGATTCAGATATCATAGCATTAAATGCAGAGGAAACAGAAAAATGGTAGATGGTCTAAACGGACAAAAGTTTGATGATAAAGAAAGGAGTGTTAGGAACGCTCGATAGAAAATTGGGTATTGAAAAACAGATTGAGTTACCCATGAAGGAGACCAAGGACAAATACAAGGACCAAATCCTATATTCAAAGGATTCAGGTAATTCTGGATTCGTTGAAATCTTTAGAGAATATCTTGCTCCGAAGTCATGTTAAAATCTTGCAGAAAATCTTTCTCCATCAACCGTCGAACTTAGAAATTCCAAAATATCATCATCAATATCTTTGATATTTCTGAGGATATTTTCATAAATATTCTCGTCCGAAATTATATACCTCTTCGTGCTTCCTGTGTATCAATATATTGGAAACATTCAATAGAAAATATAGTACCGAAAAGCATATTATGCGAAACTATGAAGAAAGCCGTGGATAAATCACAAAGAATAAGTTTGACTTCAAAGAATTCAAATAATTCAATGTCTGCTAAAGTCTATAATGAATAACTTGCTCCTTACTCTAAACCCTTGCAGACAATAGTTTCTATCATCCTCTGATCTTAGATATTCTGAGATATTATCGTACCTTTCATTATAAATATCCTCCATATTTCTGGAGATATTTTTATAACTATTCTTATCTGAAATCATTAATCTTTTCGTGCTATCAGTATTACATCATATAGAAACTGTTAGTTTCTATATTCTGTAAATTTTCAAGCTTAAAATATGAATGTTATTGAAGTAATGATGGGAACTGATGCATGAGTTAGTATAATATAATGACACTTGATCAACGTGATTATATTACAGTAAGTCATGCTGAGTTTCTAAATGAAACGTGATGATTCACAGATCATAACGTCATCATGTGCCATGTTACATAACTCTTTCATCCTACTTAACTCCGTAACAAATCAAGAAAATGTATTCTTGATGGTTCTATCTTCCGTGATGTTGATAAATTTGAAAATCAAATCGTGCTATCACGTTCCTTCATGCTTAGAACATTATAATCATTCGAAACTCTATATCTATAAATTCTGGACCATTATTCGCTTGACTTGAAGTCGGAAAGAGAAAACAAAAGCATAGAGCTTTGAAATATAAGGGAGAATATAAAGTCCGATAACAACACATAAATTACAAACCGTGTATATCAATGTTTATCGCAACATAAAGACACGGGAGAATTAAAAACATTTTAATCCCAAGGGCGAAGTAGAAGAAAGCAGATTCCTCTGGTGGATGTTGGAAAAGGAGAATGATTGTTGCGATAGTAAGGATGAGGACAAGGATCAGAACTGGATTAATCATTTTCAGAATCTTTTGGATGTATGAACTAAGAAAGAAAGTATAAGAATGGTGAGAATAATGGAAAGGAAGAGCTTAATTTATACTGGAAATATCAGACGTAGTAATCGGGGCAGATCACCATATTTAATTAAAGAGATCTTAATTTCCATAAATCCCGAAGAATCAGATTTTATAGATCTTCAAGATTTTCTTTAAATCCCTTAAATTCCAGAATTCAACCAAGGCAATGTCAAAAGTTAAGACGCGCCTTATTTTCTAAATTCAAACCTGACTACGTCAAAAGTTAAAAACAAATCTTTGTTTCTCATTTCATCCTTTTGTGAATAGCTTCATTCGCACTCTTCGAATAATCGAATTATTTTTATCCATATTACTCAATGATGATAAAACTCAAGTTATCAACTCATATTCGTCAGGAAAACATATTTATTGTTAGCTATGACGACCTCACTCAAATTTCGGGACGAAATTTCTTTAACGGGTAGGTACTGTGATGACCCGGGAATTTCTGACCAAATTTAAACATAATCTTATATGATTCGACTAGATAAGCAAAGTCTATTAAATCGAGTCTCATTATGTTTGAAATATTTCATGATAACATTTGACCTTTAACTATTTTCGACGATTCACGAACCTTTAATTGTAACTAAGAATGTAAATATAAATAACTATATATAAAACTAATTAAATTAGTATTAATGAACTATTAAGTAATTTTGTTATTATAAAATATAACATTTAATAACTAAAGATTTTCATTTTAAATATATATAGTATATTGTATATAAATGATTCAAACATATTTTACCAACGTTATCAAAATATTAAATGTACAATGTTATACTTTGTAGTTAATTGTGTAATATACATAATTAATCATCTACTCAACATTTAAAACATGATTTTATATATATGGTAGTATACATATATACATAAATATAACTATATATATATATGATTTTATACATAATTATTATATTATGTATATGTAGAAATTTATAATATATCTATGATGAAATAATGTACTATTTTAATAAATATATATAATACTTACATATATAAAACATTTATATTTTTCATAATTACATACATAAGTATAATATAATTAGTATGTAAATAAATATTATAATATATTTATATTAAAATGCATAAATATATAATATTCAGTATATGTTACAATACATATTACATAATTATTAAATATTACATAATAATAGATGATATTAATAAATTAAATTTAAATACAAATATAGTTGTTGTAGTAATGTTATTTGTATCGTCAAATATCGATATTTGTATTCATAATATCACTTTATATCATATAAAGATGAAATTGGATGTATATATTAGATTATTATTACTAATATTATTATTATCGATAAAATATTAATATTATCATAATTAGTATGGTATTATTATTATTATTATTATTATCATTTTTACAATTATTATTATCATTAATATTATATTTATCATTATTATTAATTTTATTAATATTATTAGATATTAATATTATTGTTATTATATATTATTATTATTAATTAAAAAAAACAGTAGAGATCTATATTATACGCGTGACCTCTGTATCCTTTATCTCTATTTTTTTTTTTTGTTTCTTTCCTGCTCCCAACTCGTGAACCTGTGTTGACATTTTCTCCATTTTTATCAACCGATCTCTATTATTACAACATGATTATGTATAATTGCAAATCAAATAAAAAGGAAATCCAATGGGATTAAAAAGCACATCGATATTTTTTTTTTCTTCTTCTCTGCACGCTCCAATTTTTTTTCTCTTAATTCAATTTCGAATAAAGTTTCAAAATCTAAAAATGCAGAAAGGTTAGAAATCTTTCTTTGAATCTATCTGCAAAATCTCAACTCTCAAATCTTTTTATCGATCTTGAATTTTGAAGTCAAATTTAGTTTAAAAAAAGTCAACAATTGTTCTTGAGACAAATTCACGTTCGTGTATATGTTTCTGATCAAATTGACGATTCCAGTAGTTTTTATACATGTTTAGAAAACTATTTTGTGTTATAAACATTATCTATAATGTTATCTATTACGAAATCAATTTTTTTTTTGTTCCAAGAACCGACGCTGCAGTAGGCCTTTAGTATATTTTTTTTTATTTTAGAACCCAAATTATTTTTTTTTCTGTAATGTTTTGAAGCTTTAAAGGGAACCCCGATTTTGTTTTTTTTTTGGTTATTGATGTTTTGTTGAATCCATGAGACTTGTGGAGAAGAAGAGGAATAGAAGAAAAATAGTTTATATATAAAATTTAAATTCGATATTAGTACAGAGAATCAGAGTTGGTGGGATGGTCGAGAGTGTTTGCGTGTGAGCATGTGGTCACGAGATCGAGTCTAGAGGATGGCAGTTTTTTTTTTTTTTTTGAAACTCTTTTCATGTGAGGTAGTTTTCTTTTCTAATTTTATTATTGTTATTATATATTAATTATTATTAGTATTATTATGATTAGTGTAATTGTTTTGATTGTTATTGTTATTGTTATTATTAGTGTCATACTTGTTATCATATTTGAAAGTATTATAGACATTACTATTATTATTATGATAGGTATTAATAATATTATTATTAGTAATAAACTTATCATTTTAGTATTTTATCATCATTAGGATTATGATTATGATTATCATTATTATTATTATGAAGGAAATAAAAATATATTATTATCATCAATATTAGAATTTGTACCGGTTTATAAATAATAGTATCATCAGTACATTTACAATTAATAATATCATATTTATCAGTATCATCATTAATATTTACTAGTATTATTATGATTATCATTTATCATTTTATAAATATTAGAACCCTTATTATTAACATAAGTATGGTATTAGTATTAATATTATTTTAGAGTTATTATTATTAGTATCATTAACAGTTATCATTTTCATTTTTTTTGCTATTAGTATTATCATTATTAATAAAATTATTATTATTATTAGTAAATCATTATTATCTAAATTATTATTTTAACAAATAAATCTTTTGTACACTATATATATACTTATGGTATATACTAGGATTGTATTAATAATTCACATAACAAACTAATAAAATTTCATAAATACAATACTAACCACAAATATATGTATATAAATATATTAATGTCACTATTTATATAAACGTAAATCATTATAGATATATATACATAAAATCGATATATATATATATATATATATATATATAAAATATAACTTAAAATATAATATAAGTATACGTTTTAAAATAAACGTTAGAATAAATTCTACAAAACTATAATATATAAATAATACATATTAATAAATGAAATTTTGTAAATTACATTATACGTATTAATATATACACAATTGATATAGGTTCGTGAATCCGAGGCTAACCCTGCATTGTTCAATGACGTCATATATATTTTTACTACAAAATACAGTATCGTGAGTTTCATTTACCTTTTTACCCTTTATATTTTTGGGCTGACTTTTATAACTGTTTTACGAAATTGACACAAGTACGTGAAACTACATTCTATGGTTGGATTATCGAAGTCGAATATGCCCCTTTTTATTAAGTCTGGTAATCTAAGAATTAGGGAACAGACACCCTAATTGACGCGAATCCTAAAGATAGATCTATCGGGCCCAACAAGCCCCATCCAAAGTACCGGATGTTTTAGTACTTCGAAATTTATATCATGTCCGAAGGAGGATCCCGGAATGATGGGGATAGTCTTATATATGCATATTGTTAATGTCGGTTACCAGGTGTTCAATCCATATGAATGATATTTTTGTCTCTATGCATGGGACGTATGTTTATGAGAAATGGAAATCTGAAATCTTGTGGTCTATTAAAATGATGGAAAAGATTGTTTAAGTTAAACTAATGAACTCACCAACCTTTTGGTTGACACTTTAAAGCATGTTTATTCTCAGGTATGAAAGAAATCTTCCGCTGTGTATTTGCTCATTTTATAGATATTACTTGGAGTCATTCATGGCATATTTCAAAAGACGTTGCATTCGAGTCGTCGAGTTCATTAAGATTATTATCAAGTCAATTATAGTTGGATATATTATGAAATGGTATGCATGCCTGTCAACTTTCGATGTAATGAAAGTTTGTCTTTTCAAAAACTAATGCAATGTTTGTAAAATGTATCATATAGAGGTCAAGTACCTCGCGATGTAATCAACTGTTGTGAATCGTTTATAATCGATATGGACTTCGTCCGGATGGATTAGGACGGGTCTTCACACATACGATGTATAAACACCTGGTAATCGACCTTAACAAGATGCATATAGAATATCCCCCGCATACCGGCATTCCGCACGGTCATGCAAAAGCATACAAACAGGTCACTCTTTTAAATATGATAGTTGTGTACACCTCACAAACAGATCATATCTTTTAAAGCTGGCGGGTGTATACCTATTTCGAAGTACTAAAGCAGTTCAAATTCTCTGACTGGGGCTTGTGAGTGCCCAAAGATCTATCTTTAGGATTCGCGTCAATTAGGAGCTCGGTTTCCTAATTCTTAGATTACCAGATTATAAAGGGGTGATATCCGGTGTACTCGTAACTTAATCGTAGAATGTTTTTAAGTACTTGTGTCTATTTCGTCAAACATTTATAAAAGTTGCGAATGTATTCTCAGTCCCAAAAATGTATTGTAAAAGAGTAAAAGGGAATCAAATGAACTCACTATACTAAATTTTGTAGTAAAAATACATATGATGACATTGAACAACTGAACAATGCAGGGTTGGCCTCGGATTCACGACCCTATATCAGTTTATATACCAAATACTATTATAAACATATAATTGGAAATAAAACGAGTATTATATATATATATATATATATATATATATATATATATATATATATATATATATATATATATATATATATATATATATATATATATATATATATATATATATATATATATATATATATATATATATATATATATATATATATATATAGTGGTAGGATCAAGAGGGAAGTAACCATTCGGGGGGAAGCGGGGGGAAGCAAAAACATTTTTTTTTTCGTTTTTTGAAAAAACTTTGTTCACGAACATTATAGATGAGATGAAAATATGAACATTTAGTAGAGACACTTTGTGATAAATGTTTTTATTTTGGCGGGAAAACGCCGAAGAAGTAATATATAACAATTATCGTGTTTTTCGAGCGTATTTTGAGGTTTTAGCTATTGGGGTTTAGATATTAGGGTTTAGATATTAGGGTTTATAGGGTTTAGATATTAGGGTTTAGAAATTTTGGGTTTAGGGTTTAGATTTAGGGTTTAGATTTAGGATTTAGATTGAGTTTTTAACACGAACGGTTTAGAGTTTAGGGTTTAGGGTTTAGGGTTTAGGGTTTCGGGTTTGGTGTTTTAGGTAATCGGGCTAAATTTTACTTCACAAAACATGAAAAAAAAACGTTCATATTCTTCACGAACAATATTATCTTTATTGTTATTTTTGTCGATCGTTTTCCCGCCTAAATAATAACATTCATCACGAAGTGTCTCTTCTAAATGTTCATATTTTCGTGTGATCTTGATGTCGGAAAAAAAAATTTAAAAAATAAAAAATTTGCTTCCCCCCGATTGGTTACTTCCCCATTGATCCTGCCCATATATATATATATATATATATATATATATATATATATATATATATATATATATATATATATATATATATATATATATATATATATATATATATATATATATATATATATATATATAGTTATAGTTATAGTTATAAAATAGTTATAGATATTTTATACGTGATATATATTTAATAATATCTTTTATTAAATTTTTAAAAGCAGATTTTAATTTTAATACTTATCAATGTATTTTAACTATTATATTTTATAATTTATCATTAAAATTTTTAGTTATTATTTTATATTAATGTTTGTCGTAATATTTATTAAAACATAATAATATGTATTTTTAAGGAAATTATAATATATGTAGTATATTCATTTCTTTATATAAATATTATATGATCTAGTGATTTTAATAATAATAACCATAAAAATGATAATTTTAATAATAATCTAAATGATAATATTAGTACTAATATCAACGATGATAATAATAATACTTAATAATTCATTTAAATCAATAACTTAATTATAATTTTATTCGTTTTCTTTTTAATATATGTATTTAAATTTTTTATTATTTTTTTATTTTTTAATCATAACTTTATTAAAATCTTAATATTCATACTCATAATAATAAATAAAAAATATTAATATTGATAAAAATTATAATAATAATGATACTTAATAATAATAATAATAATAATGATAAAATTATAATAAAAATTATAATAATATAAATATTAATAATAATAATAATAATAATAATAATAATAATAATAATAATAATAATAATAATAATAATAATAATAATAATAATAATAATAATAATAATAATAATAATAATAATAATAATAATAATATTTGATAATAAGTAGTGGATCTGCTTTTGTTGGTGGGTCAAGCAGATTGAGAAGAAGAAAAAAAACAGATCATGAAGAAAAAACATAAATCCACACAAAGGGAGAAAGATACATCGGTTCAAGGTTCCTTCGATTCCTAAATCAAAAAATCGGTTGAGCAGCAATCATCAAGGTTTAATGATTTATTGATTCATCATCGTCAGTCTTCGTTATCATCGGTAATCGTCATCAATTAAACAAGTATTCAATCCATTAATTTAATCAATTAGGTATTTGATTTAATGATATTTTCTTAATTTCATTAATCCTTTTATACTTTCTGTATACATATTTGGTAGAGGATGTTCTTTATTTTATCGTGGTCCTCTGTTTCACTCTCGTTTCTTGTTCTTTCTCCACCGAATGAACAAGGATTATTATTGTTTAATTGAGAATTAGGTATGTTACTTTGATTGTTAAATTAGTTGCTACAATTTGTATAGGTTAATCTGCTTTCGTAAATTAATTCTCTCTTTTACTGTTTGAAGATGCTTATTACGATATATACCTTCTTAAAATTGTTTAATGATTCAGGAAAGATGAAAAAATATAAATAAATAAACTCTAAATTTCTTTATTCAATATATATATATATATATATATATATATATATATATATATATATATATATATATATATATATATATATATATATATTACAGTAGTAGGGTTTGAATAATAACAGATAAATAACAGCAGCTCACCATGGTTTATAACTCGAATAGCTTTGGATTTATATTGGTATTTAGTGGCGATTCTAGTGGTGGTTTTGATGGTTACAACATTAACAGAGCATACACAGAATCAGTGTAATTCGATCAGGAGGACAACAAACACAGCAGCTCACAAGCTTCTATTGATGGTAGTCCGTAGGTAATATGGTGGAAGGGTATTGGGTGGTTAAAGAGGTTCGTGGCAGTGGTGGTGATTTCAATATGGTGGCGATTGAGGTGGAGACAGGAGGTGAAAAATCGTAGCAGTAGCAGTAATTAAAGGTGTTCGAATGGTGGTTTGTTGCAGCTGAAACAGTAGCGAGTTACAATAGCATGTTGGTCAGGTTTTTGTGGTAAACGAATTGGTTTTTCAAACCAACATATCATATTAGGAACCTGTAGCAGGTGATCGGGTTAATAGCCAAGAATGTATAGCAGTTTGAGAGGGTGATTTGAGGTAAAACAGCATCAGGTGTTGGAGTAATTGTTAACTTGGTCATTTAAGTGGACCAAGTATTCAAGAGGTGAAATAGATGCAGTGATCGAGCTAATATGTTTTACTTCGTATATGTTTCATATATATATTAGAGATAGATTAGATATTGATGATAGTGATATGTAACAGAAAGTTAGCTTTTGAAATAATAATAAAATCAATTAAATCAATTAGATACAGGGTAGAATTTTAGTGATTTGTTATGTAGTGGATGTGGGGATCGAATAAGGAAATTATGGATATTATTGTTATTGCAAGTGGGGTTGTGGTGGTTGAAGGAGATGATTAAGGTTGTTCATGTAAGTGTAAGTGTAATTGTATATTCTATATATTTGATGTGTAATGTATATATATAATAGAGATAGAGATTTGTTAAATAGCTAGTGGGTCATTAGATTAGCACCAACAGAATTTATGATCGGTTAACATGTAGTTCGAATATTAGGCACGAGTGATAACAGAATAGAGGATAGGTTATAATGATTTGTGTATTTGTGTAATTGTCCATATGCATATGTATATGAATATTATATACATATATATAAAAGAGTTGCAAAAGCAAACTTTCCCACTTGGATTAAAAGGTATCCACTCTCCAATATACTAAATCCCGTGAAAATAATTGTTGGTGTTATATATATATTATTTAGTTTTAAGTAGGACACATAAATTGGCACATGTGAATCTTTTTATATGTTTAACTAAATTTTGAGATACGTGCAAGTTCAACTATCAAAAGTATATATATATATATATATATATATATATATATATATATATATATATATATATATATATATATATATATATATATATATATATATATATATATATATATTAAACTTGTTTAATAACAATCGAGACAACAAACGAGTATTACAATATCTCACTTCAAAACTATATTCGATATACTTTTATATATATGTTTTAATAATAAATTGATTATATCGCAGATTATTTCATATATTTAGTTCCAACTATTAAATCGTATAATATTCATTAATGTATCTCAAGTTATAATATATATATATATATATATATATATATATATATATATATATATATATACACACACACATATATATTTACTTATCCATTTACAATTAATAGTTCGTGAATCGTCGGAAACGGTCGAAGTCAAATGAATATATGAAAAGTTCAAAAATTTTAAGACTCATCATTACAGACTTTGCTTATCGTGTCGAAATCATATAAAGATTAAGTTTAAATTTTGTCGAAAATTTCCGGTTCGTCACACATCAGCTCCGAGAGTGGGGTTAGTTGCTTTTGTAATCTGGGTGGTAGGGGAATTTTCCTCAGCTGGTGGACCAGTGAGTGGAAGTGGTTGATCGTAGGTCAATTGAGATTGCTGGGCTGGATAAGGTGGATAGCGATAGCAAAAAGGCTGGTTGTTTCGTTGAAACTGATTAACCCTAGGTTGTTGATTGAATCCGGGATTTGGTGGACGAGCTGGGAATTGAACGTAAGAGACTGAACCGTCAGGGTTTTCGTACTCAACTTGATATTCTTCAGTAGGTTGCGGGTTGGTACAATTAACACAAGCCTGAGCTTGGTTGACCTGCTGCGGCTGCGTCTTCAATTCTCTGAGTTATTTAGCAAGAGATTCCATCTTATCTGTGAGGGATTTGATGGCCTCTATTTGATTGTTAAGTGCAGAGAGTGGGGCAGATGTGAAGTTGTTTCACCACTGTTCTAGTCATGATGATGCATTGTCATGTTCTCGAGCAATTCCCAAGCTTCGTCCGCGGTTTGGTTCATCAGATTCCCTTGAGCTGCTGCAACGATCGTTGTCCTATGTTTTACCATAAGACCATTATAGAAGGTACAGATTTGGACTGACCGTTCTAGCTGGTGTTTAGGGCATTTCTTCAGCAGGGTTTTGAATCGCTCCCATGCAGTGTAAAGAGATTCATCATAACTTTGTTTGAAGTTAATGATGTCATTCTTAAGTTTGGTTTTTTTAGAAGGATGAAAATATTTAGTTAGGAATTTAGTAGCCATCTCCGTCCATGATGTGATGAAATCTTTTTCCAGTCCTTCGAACCAGGTTTGAGCATGATGAGTGAGAGAATAGGGAAACAAGTATAGCCGGACTATATCTTGTCCTATCCCAGGCTGTTTGTAGGAGTTTGAAAGAGATATGAATTTATCAAGGTGAGAATTATGATCGTCATTAGATAATCCAAGAAACTGATAGCTATTCTGGATGAGCTGGATGATGTGATGTTTTAACTCGAACGAGTGTCCTTAAATCTTTGGAAATCTGATCGGTCCTCCTCGACCTTCAATTGAGGGTTTGGTATTTTCTGCTAAATTGACACGTAATGCCATTCGATTTCTGATTCGTGCTTCCTTGCGTGCTTTAGAGATTATTGTGTCTGGATCAGGTACGAATAACAACAGCCCTGGTCTAGATCGGGTTTGGGTCATACACTGGGTATGCCTTTTTGATTTAATTTTTAGCAAATAAACTAATTTCTAAAGTAAACTAAGGTAAGCTAAATTAGTCTAAGGTAATCTAATCTAAGGTAGTCTAATTCTAAGGTAATCTAATTTAATTAACTAACTATCCTATGGTTGAATATGTTTTTGGTTCTGGCTACTGATTGCCTGGTATAATTGGCGACTACGGAGAGGCAGGTTCCTTTTGGTCCCAATATAATTAGCGACTGTTCGGAAAATTCAACAACCAAGTCCGTGTATAATTATCTTTCTTAGACACCACTAAATGCTTGTGAATAAGTTTGATAAAGAGCAGTATTTCTAGATACCAGTTCCCCGGCAGTGGCGCCAAAAACTAGACCCTCCCTTGATATGGCCGAAACGGACGGTTTTGTTTGTGCTGTGTCGTCAGGCCGCAGCACGCCAGAATCAACCACCAAGGGGGTGGGTACTGTTTTAAATTTATATTTAGCAGGGCCTGAATCATACTACTCCTTAGTATGAGTAAGGGAAGTATGACCTAGAGGCGTATTTTTGAGATATCAGTAGAATCGAACCTATATTTAAGCCTAAGATAGTTAGGAAGGATTAGTGGTTACTTAATTTTGGGATTTTCTAATTTATAAGACAGATAAAGTAAATGCGATAAAATTCGTAATTCAGATAAGGTTAAAGCGAGTGCATACTATGACTTCATCAGTTATTCTGCTGAGATTAGGGAATGCTAGCTCATGAATAGGCAGAGGCCTTGTATTCATTACACCGGTCCTAAACGCCCCTGTCATAAGACATGTCACTGGGTACTGCGTTAGGCTTGAAGATTCTGAATAGACAGCAATGTCCTTTACCCCCGACGCCCGTGCAGTCTGACTACAGGCATACACGTTCAGACGGCTCATCCAATTGAGTGACTCAGTTGGGTGACGTATTAACATTCCACAATGGTCTAAACTTTCTTAAGCATAATAGAATACATGGTTTACCATATCCGAGAGACGTGATGTGTTTTAATGCTTTCGTTAATGATTGGTTTTAAAATATAGTTAGGCCCTTTAAAAAGAGTTCAACCATAAAGAACACCATGGCCAAGTCAAGCTGACTTCCATGAACACGTACGGTTATCCTAACGGTCCAATCCTTTATGTTTCTAAATAAACAGTTCCTTAATTAACTAAGAATCCCTCAAGCAGGGTGCAATGCTTGAGACCGCATTAAGGTGCAGTGTACTAATCAACACTGACCGGGTTCCATGGCCTTACTTAGCAGAGGTACAGCTTACAACAACCGTTGTGCTTCAGCGTGCACGTACGAAGTTTATATGATTGGTGACTACACTAGCATGGTCTGGGACTGACAATGTACTAAGGGTCTAGTCAGATGTTTCACTAAGAAAGAGTCCTCAGTTGGAATCCAAAGCTCGATATACTTACTACAACCGGTGTGCCTCAATCGATCTTACGTTGAATCCGATAGACTTCTCTTACCAAGGGGTGACACAGATAGTGTACTCTGAATCGGGGTTCACGACTTCCCAATAATAGAGCCAATAACTACGTTCTATTATTTGGAAAAGCGATTGAGTTTAAAGCATAATCAGAAAGCATTTCAACAGCATACACAAACCATAACATTATTTCGGCATTATAACTGCTTACATCATAGCATACACTAAAGATAACTACTCGCTAATCATGGCAACAATATTACAGAACATAATGATAGAAGACATTATAAAAAGATAAGGGATAGAAGTACCAGTAGATTAAACGAGTTCCGGATACAAAAGTGACAACTTCAAGACTCTAGACGGCTCCTAATACAATCTTCAGCGTTCTTCTCCAGGTACTAGGTTTCTTGCATGAAGTCGAAGGCCTTGAGAGTAGGACTAATATTGTACAAGAGGGAGAAAGAAGGGAATTGAAGTGTGTGTTGGAATGAAGACAAAGACCCTTTAAAAAAACAAAAAATTTGCCTGCAAACGGCTGGCAGGCCGTTTGGCAGGCCGTTTGCAGGGCTCGTTTGCTGAGGCAAGCCATTTAATGAGGCCGTTTGATCTAGCCGTTTGACACACTGGCAGGCCGTTTGGCTTGCTGATTCCCTGGATCGTAATTTGATTTCTTATCTTTCACCATTTTCGCTCTAGAATCTTCGTTTTAGCTCCGATTCTCGTGATTCTTTTTGCACCATCTTCGTAATTACTTGTTCTTCAATTCTAACCGATGAAGTGGGTATTTTTCCGATAAATTTCGAATCTTTCTTGTTTTTGGGCCTTAATACGGGGTGAAAACGTGACTTTTTAGCCGATATCAGAAATACTCTACACGCAATGGGCTCAACTCAATTACAGGTGCTTACCACCCCTACAAACCGCTGCAAAAAATTCAAAGGATCAGTTAAACCTGAGTAAACTCCCAATGTTGCCGACACAATGGGTGGTGTAAAGATCGGATAATCAGAGATATGCTGGACAAACTTATCTGCAGCCGTGGTAATCTCAGTCGCCTTTTTTGTGCGGATATCAGTATTTTCCGTGCATAATTTAGCTATCATATCTTGTAAAAAACTTGGTTGCTCAAACTTGTATTTCATTGATTTAGGCGCAATGCTTTTAAAAGCATCCACTAATAAATTTTGAGCATTTTCTATGCGCATAGCATCAGAAACTTCACCCTCATCCCCATGGCGAGGATAGGGTGTTGGTGGCCGTCTGCGCTTAACATGTGGAATTTTTACAAATTCCTCCACACTGTCTGAATCATCAGAAAATTCACTTTCTTCTTTTGGCGCTTTCGCAGTCTTTTAATTGTAAACATAATTTAAAACAACACGTTCTTCCGCATCATCGCTATCGCTATCGCGATGTTCAACAACTAAGCGATCAACCTGTGATCCAGAATCATTCAACGACCATAGGTAAGTTCGCGGTATGAGAGATTCGCGATCATCTATTCTAGCTTGTTCAATAGCAGTGCCAAGGACTTTGTCTGCTTTCAAGCTTGTTTTTCCAGCCAAAATTTTTAATCGCTTGCCATCAACGACAGTTTATTCCCGATGTTGCTGCAAATTTCTACGCGCAACCATTTTTTCAGCAGCAACCTTTAGTTGCAGATCAGTGTTAGCGGTATTTTCATTAGGTGCTTTAGTTAGCGGTTCTTGAACTAAACTACTCGCGGTAGCATTAACATTAGCCTGCATACCATTTGGCAAGGCATTTTGCGAATCGTTAATCAACACATCAGCATTCACAGAACTGCCTGCTTGCTTCGCATTAGCTGCCATATCCAACGAGCAAATCGACTAATACGCCTCAGTGACTTCCTGTAAATCATCATAACAATACACGATTTAAAATTAAACAAGCAAATTTGATTGTTATTTAGCAAAAAATAAAAAGTTCCGAGCTTAATTTTGAACGTGCCCCACGGATGGCGCCAATTGATCAATCCATAATTAATGCGTTACTTAATTAAGGATTGAGTGCAATGAGATTAAGATGGAGGATGGGATGTCTGATGATTATTTTGGGCCCTGATGATCGTCTTTCACTTTAACAATCAAGTGATCAACCACCCCGACCCGGTCTTGATTGTGAATTAGCATGATTCACCTCAACACGATGTAAAAGTTCCTTGGGCAATATCACAAGAGAAAATTACAAAGGTCCGAGCAAATGGCAGAGAATCAACAACCTATAAATGAGAGGCCGAGCTCCCTATTTATAGTATTCTAAATATCCGCGGTCTGCGGACTGTTTAACTATCCGTGAAAACTTAGCGAATGACCCGCAGTCTTTTATTAGTGCGAAAACCGATCCGATATCTTTATTTTAAGCGAACATTCCAAGCCTTTCGAATATACTTCACGTAACTTCTACTTTTAGCCTTCAGTAAATAAAACATACATATACAATGCTATGTATATGATCAATCGGCACTCTCAACATAAAATAGTGGAGCATTAAAGATGAATGCTAGTCTTATTTGGTTACCTTACTATAATCAATTTAGGTCGATAATGCCTAGTCATGCAATGCTCTATTAGAGATTTGGGTTATCCTAACAAGGTTTCATTCCTACTTAAGCCTTACTTTTATTTACAAACTTTTTAGGTTTTCAAAAATACATTTTCGGAAAGGCTTTCTTTTGTTAAATTTTTTTGAAAATCTGCTTAAGAACTTGGAATCTTCGTAATGGGTTATTTTAATACAGCATAAAAAGATTATACCAACATCCCACACTTAGACGAACATTGTCCTCAATGTTCCTAGTGTATCCCACACTTAGGAGTTTTAGTTGAAGATTTGGGAGTATTTGTCTAGTGTTTATTTGGGTTGGGATCACACAGTTAGTGATAAGCTAGGATGTGGCATAGTTTTAAAGTTTGAGCTAGTAACAGGAAGAAAGAAGTACCCCTAACAGATGTTGCTTGTGAAGATACTGGCTGGCTTTCAATCCTTGTGTCCTTTATTGATCAGCTCATTTGTCATTTTTTATTCTTCTACTCTACTTTATTACACGATTTGCCTCCCGAGATAGAATGTGAGTCTTGGCGGGTAAATCCTAAGAAGAAAGTGTCGGACCAAAAGTGGTAGAAGATCCGATACGTCTCTTGAAGATCTCCTGAAAGATAGGTAGTGTGCAGTCTCGGCTCGTGATAAGTCCTGAAGTCCGATGAGAATATGGTCCACAGCTCTGCTGGTTGATCCATGAATGTTAATCATAGAGGTGTTGCTTGTGGTGATTATCTCTCTGATAGGATGCTCATTTCAGAGGTCTTCAAATAGTGTTAGAAACTGTATCTTCAGTATTTTGAAATCTTCAGAATGGTGATCTCTACAGTAAGAGTCTGTAGCTTTGCACAGATTGGTCAAAAGGTGAAGCTGAAAAGAAATGAAAATAAATTCTGATCCGAGCATTAATGTCACCGTCTTTGAGTATATCTCCCGACATCCGGCTTTAAATGTGAAACTTGAATCTGTGGATTCATGGAAGATACGTGCTATCTGTTTCGTAATGTATGTAGTAATGTTGACTCGGTCTGGTTCAAGATGAGAGAATGGATTGTTGCATCGTACTTCTTCTGTAACTGTGTCTCGCAACTCTTTGATAATCAGATCAGTGTGGTGATCAATTGTTACATAAATCACTAGTCTGTCTGGTGTGCTTTCGAAATTATCTTTTTCCAAGAGAGCGAAAAAGCTGTGAATTTAACGACCCGTTCATATCGATTATAAACGTTTCATATCAATTGATTTCATTGCGAGGCATTTGACCTCTATATGATAAATTTTACAATCATTGCATTCGTTTTTAAAAGACAAACTTTCATTACATCGAAAGTTGACAGGCATGCCTACCATTTCATAATATCCAATTATAAATGAACTAATCTGTCATTTACTTATTAATAATCTTTATTGAACTTAGCAACTTAAATGCAACGTCTTTTAAAATATGTCATGAATGACTCTAAGTAATATCTCTAAAATGAGAAGATGCACAGCGGAAGATTTCTTTAATACTTGAGAATACACATGCTTAAAAGTGTCAACCAAAATGTTGGTGAGTTCATTAGTTTATCATAATCAATCATTCCATAGTTTTAATAGACCACAAGATTTCATTTTTATAGTTAACTGCAGGAACACTCATCTGCAAAAATCATTCATATGGTGAACACCTGGTAACTGACATTAACAAATGCATCTAGAATATCCCCAAATATACAGGTACACTCATCTGTATATAAAATCGAAGTACTAAAGCATCCATAACCTGGATGGGACATGTCAAAGTCCATAGATCTATCTTCAGGATTCACGTCAATTAGGGGGTCTGTTCCCTAATTCTTAGGCTACCAAGCTAAAAGGGTGATATCCGGTATAATGATTTAGCCATAGAATGAAGTTTTAAGTACTTGTATCTATTTCGTAAAACATTTGTAAAAACAGCGCATGTATTCTCAGTCTCAAAAATATATATTGCAAAAGCATTTAAAAAAGGAGCAAATGAAACTCACAATACAATATTTTGTAGTAAAAATATTCATACGACGAAACTAAACAATGCAGGGTTGGCCTTGGATTCACGAACCCCTTTAGAAGCTTTCTCTAAAAAACTACCCTGGACCGGGCTCGGACCTGAGACCTCTCGGTTACCCACAAACAACCTTAACCATCCCTCCATCCCCGCTTTTCTGATTTAATTCATTATCTAAATATATTTATTCAGTTTTCGGTTTCACTTATCTTCTTCATATTATCAATCGACCAGAGGCAACTTTAAATTCATACCAGTAGTATTAAATTTGATTGGGTTTTTAGAAGTTGTAAATGAAACAGAAATGGGGCTGGAGGATATTTGGATTGTCGTAACCAAAGAAAAAAATTAAAATAAAACTGTAACAGCAAAAAAAAATATCGACCATGAACTCAAATCCAAATCTTGAATTCTGGTTCATTTTAGATAAAAGTTATAACATGAAAGAAGTTGTAAACGATTCCTAGAAACTATCTGGAGCTTCAATTGATCTTAAAACATCAAATTGCTCAAGAATTTCACGATGAACAAGAAAGTTGACTTTTTGAAAATTAAAGTATGACTCGAAAATTTGGATTCGCTAGGATGAACTGGAAGCTCAAACTTTGCAGAAAGATTGAGTAAAAGAATCCTAACAAAATTGCACTAATAGATTTTGAATTTAAGTTTGAAATCGAGCTGTTGTAATTTTGGTTCAAGAACAGGGTGTAACGACCTGTTTTCAATTTTTTTTTTATTAAAATCAAACAGAGAAAGGCTAAGGGTTTAAAATTGATAACGGTAATAGATAAGCGTATATATTCCCTCTAATCTCATGTAACCATCGTTTATTATATAGACAAGTGTGTTTGATTAGATAGCAGGCAGAGAAATAAAAATAAATAAATAAATAAATAAAATAAAAATGTGAGATCGATGGCTAACGGATTTTGGAAGATACCTATGAATTGAGGTAGACTGATATGCCAATTAGTTCGACAAATTGAATAGAAAGATTGTGACATCAAACTGAATACATAAATATATGTATTTATATACGAAGTATATCTATATTTACATATATATACGGAGTACATCTGTATTTTCATATATATACGGGGTATATCTGTATTTATATATATATATATATATATATATATATATATATATATATATATATATATATATATATATATATATATATATATTAAATTCTATAACATAAATTTATGATATAAAATTATAAATAAAATCCATTAATAAGAATACTATTAATAATAATAATAGAATTAATAATAATAATATTTATTTTAATAATAATTTTATCAAAAATTAATAAGAATAAAAGTCATGATAATAATAATATTATTAATAATAATTATAATAATAATACTAATTAGATTAATATTAGTAGTAATAATATTTATATATATCAAATTTCATATTTATTAATTACACTAGTATCGATATTAACATTAAAAGTAAATACAATATTATTACAACAACTATATTTAATATATAAGCACTACGTATTCTAGATTATGTAATATAACTATATATTATATAATAATGTGTATTAAATTTTTATATATATAAATGTTTTTAATTGTAATAACTAAATTATAATTTTTCTATTAATTATAATAATAATGATATTAATAATGATATTAATGATATTAATAATGTAATATATCAAATGTATCAAATATAAAATTATTAATAATACTGATAATAAAAATAATAACCTTAATATAACAACTATATTTTAACTTATATTATATATTATTAATTGTGCAATATTTAATAATCTTATATTATATGATAACCTTTATTGAATATTTATTATTTATAAATTTTATATATTACAATATACATTACATATAATATTAGTTATACATAGAAATCATATATATATTTATATAAAGATTCATTTTAAATTACATTTAATTATTTTGTATTTGGTTTTATATATTTAATTCTAATGTTTAACTTTTATATATTATAATTTCAAATTATTACATATATATCTACATTTATATATATACATATATATACATATTTATTTACAAACAATTGTTCGTGAGTCGTCGGGAATAGTTAAGGTCAAATGCATTCATGAAAAATAGTTCAAACATTTTGAGACTCGGTTTAATAAACTTTGCTTATCCTGTCAGAATCTTATAAATTTAAATTTAAATTTGATCGAAAATTTTCGGGTCGTCACAGTACCTACCCGTTAAAGAAATTTCGTCCCGAAATTTGATCGAGGTCGTCATGGCTAACGATAAGAATGTTTTCATGACGAATATAAATTGATAAATAGAGTTTTATTACTATAGAGTAACATGGATAAGATAATTCAATTACTCGAAGTGTATGAGTGAAGCTATCACAAAAAAACTGAAAATGAGTAAATGAAGATTTGTCGTATCTTTTGACGTAAATAGGATTGATTTCCAGAGTCCAAGTGATTTGGAGAAAATCTTCGTAATAAGATTTGATTCTTCGGTAATTAAGGAAATTAAGATCCTCTTTGGTTAAATGCAATAATCTGTTTCGATTGCTCTGTCGGATACTTCTATTATAAATTTATCTCTACCGTTCCATTATTTTCACCACTTCTACACTTTCTTTCTTAATTCATATTTCCATGATTTGTGAAAATGCTTAATCCAGTTCTGATCCTTGTTCTGATTCTGACTATCGCAATGATCATTCTTCTTTTCCAGCTCCCACCGGAAGAATCTGTTAACTTCTACTATTACCTTGGGTTATAGTTTTTTTCATTCTCCCATGTCTTTATGTTGTTATCCGTATTGATGTACACGGTTTGTAGTTCCAGTGTTGTTGTTAGGCTTTATATTTTTCTTTATATATTGGAGCTCTATGCTTTTGTTTTCTCTTACCGACTCTAAGTCAAACGAATAATGATCCGGAATTCGTAGATATGAAGTTTTGAATGAACATGACTAATGTTCTAAGAGAGAAATTGTAATAGCATGACCTTGATTGGTTAAATTACCAAAATTCAAGAGAAAAGATAGACTATCAAGAAATTATGTTCTTAATATGTTTATATACTAGATAGAGTGTAAGAGTCGTGTAACATGGCACATGATGACGTTATAGTCTGTGAATCATCACGTTCCATTAGAAACTCAGCATGACTTACTGTGATATAATCACGTTGATCAAGTGTCATTATATTATACTAACTCATGCTTCAGTTCCCAACACTACTTCAAAAAATTTCATAATTTAAATTTGAATTTTTCAGAATTCAGATGTTAAAATAGTTTCCTTTCTGAGGTAACACTGATATCGTGAGAAGATGAATGATTTCGGATAAGAATAGTTATGAAAATATCTTCAAAAATATAGAGGATATTTATAATGAAAGATACGATGATATCTTAGAATTTCTAATTTCAAGAATGCTGAGGAAGTTTTGTCCGTAAAGGTGAAGAGTGTGGAGCAAGATATTCATTAATGACTTTAGTAAATACTGAATGCTGAGGAAGTTTTGTCCGTAAAGGTGAAGAGTCAGGAGCAAGATATTCGTTAATGACTTCAGCAGATACTGAATCATTTGGATTCTTTGAAAGCAGGTTTAGTCTTTGTGATTTGTCCGCATCCTCTTTCATGGTTTGCTCAATCCGTTTTCCAGTTTCAACTTTTCTGAGCTTTGCCAACATACTATTCTTTATCATCAATTTCGACTGTTAAGGTCGTTTACAGTTTTTGTTGCTTCATTCAACTTTTTCAACATTTCAAGTATTGATTTGTAGACTAGGTGCTTTTCAGTTGAAGATCAGCATTCTAGGAAGTGAATGTTATATGTATACATATAACTGTTTCTGTAGACATGTTGCGAGATTCAAAATACTGATTGCTGATTCTCGGTAATTGGTATGGCAATTCTCGTTACAAGATGCGGCTGAGTATATGCTGGGGTTCCAATGAATGAAATGATTTTTCAGAAAATCAAAGATTAATGGAGTTGTTGGTAAGTTTACTGCTAATGTAGCGAGATATAAAAAGGTTCCCTGGTAACGATGACGAAAGGTAAACTTATATATCAAAGTTATAGTAGAGTTTATTCGAATGAAAAGTCAAAATTGATTTGCTGAAGCTGTGACAAAATTGGCTACCTTGGAAAGGGATTACAAAGTGATTTTTCGGTAATAACAACGTCAAAGGAGCTAGCACAGATACGTGTTAAACGTTTACTCAGGTTCCGAGTGTTTTCAGGTGTATAACTATATGTATCAATCTTTTCTTCCGTAGATGAAGTGCGGTTGGTTCATCCGCTCGATTGAGGTGTTTTCAAGAATCATGAAAAGTTTGAACGCAGATTGTAATCGTCAAGATACAAATGAGGTTTAAGATGAAATCAAGTGGCAAACTTGAAGAAATGTTTAGTTTCATATGTTATAATCAATATTTTAATTCATTTTAATTATCTAATGTTGGTAGTCCATAGTTAGTAGTCCACAGTTAGTAATTCAATAATTCATATATAGATTAATATATAATATTCGAATTAATTAATACATATCGTGACCCATTGTATACATGTCTCAGACTCGATCACAACTCAAAGTATATATATTATTGTAGAATCAACTTCGACCCTTTATATGCTAACTCGAGCATTACCGCGATATAGAGTGACTTACGGTTATTCCAAATAATATATATAGATGACGTCAACATGATATGTCAAAACATTGTATATGTGTCCCGATTTATCCGACGATATTTAATTTGCGTAAAGTAATTAATAGAAATTAAATGACGATAAATAAAATTGCGAGAATTAAAATTGCGATAAATAAATGTAATAAGGAATTAACAATTAGCTAGGAACAATTAGCTAGGATTTTGTTAGCGTGGATTCTCAACAAAATTTCTCAGAGTTAATTTATTTGTTTCTAACAAATTTTATTTTTGTCCAATGTTTTCTTCATTATGCCACTTGTTGGGTTCTGATAAGTCAAAATCCAAAATTGAATGAAAATGGTTATTCTGTGGTGAACGAATTCGTATATCTGTGGATGTAAGTTGGATAGTAAATGACTGTTGAATCAGATTCGAAGAATGTACAGTGTAACTTATTAATGTGAAATCTAAATATTCCTCGGGTATTACCTACCCATTAAAATATTTTCACTATTAACAGTTTGTACAAAAGAATTTTTAATTACAATCTTTATGAAAACATATATACATATATATTTTCTTAAGATGTAATCATTGATTTAATGAGTCAATATGATATTAATCTTATTTGATTTACCGTTAGAACTATAATATATAATCTCTAAAACATTAAAAATTACATAATCATCATGTAGAATGAAGATAAATGATGTAGAACGATTCGTAGAACGATGATTAAGTTCGAGGTATGGATTGTGATGATGAGACGTGTGATGTTGAAACTTGGGTTGTTGGTGGTACTGGTGCTGATGTTGGTGGTACTGTCGGTGCCGGTGGTGTTGTTGAATCTGGTAAGTTTTGCATCATATTTTCCAAATTCATTACTCATGCGCGAAACTCGTTGACTTCTTCGATTACTTCGGGATGATTGGCGGTTGGAACAAGCGGATGTAAGGTTTAGAATTTTAGATAGAATATAATCGTGGCGAGATACTCTGGAAATGAGTGTGAAAATGTTGTTTCGGACTGGTTCGCCGGTAAGAGCTTCAGGTTCTTCGCCAAGAGGTGAATTCGGTTGATGGAAAGGATCGCCTTCTTCTCGTCTCCATTGATTATGTCGACTAAGAACCCATCCCCAATTCATCCAGAATTTGATGATGGCTTATTGGTTGATTCATTCCGATGACACTGCTTTCGGAGCTTAGGTGAACATCCATGTCGGAATAGCTGTCGGATTCCGAAGAACTTGAACTAGTGGCGAGTTCCATTTTGTACGATTGAGTAAAGGTTTTTCGATATGAAATGATTTTCAGATATCGGATGATATTCTAATTACATAGAATAACTAAATATATACAGAAAATCTCGTAGATTACAGGGGAATTTACGGAATATGTCAGGCAAAGTTAAAGTAACATATACGCTAAGATATGAATTAGCAAATACGCTAAGATATGAATTTTGTCTATACACTATTCATGCAATCAATGCAGTAAAATGTGTCTAGACTAAGAATGATAAGCATGTAATTTTCCGGCAAGAAATGATAAGCAAAACTTTATGACATGCAGCTAAGGTCGAAGTCCAGACTCACTAATTCATCTTATCAACTATCAGTTAGACACACTAATGCAAGACCTGGTTCGCTAAGACCGCCGCTCTGATACCAACTTTAACGACGTATTCATATCGATTATAAATGTTTCATATCAATTGATTTCATTGCGAGGCATTTGACCTCTATATGATAAATTTTACAATCATTGCATTCGTTTTTAAAAGACAAACTTTCAATACATCGAAAGTTGACAGGCATGCCTAACATTTCATAATATCCAATTATAAATGAACTAATCTGTCATTTACTTATTAATAATCTTTATTGAACTTAGCAACTTAAATGTAACGTCTTTTGAAATATGCCATGAATGACTTCAAGTAATATCTCTAAAATGAGCAGATGCACAGCGGAAGATTTCTTTAATACATGAGAATACACATGCTTAAAAGTGTAACACTGCAGGAACACTCATCTGCAAAAAAAATTCATATGGTGAACACCTGGTAACCGACATTAACAAATGCATCTAGAATATCCCCAAATATACAGGTACACTCATCTGTATATAAAATCAAAGTACTAAAGCATCCATAACCTGGATGGGACGTGTCAAAGTCCATAGATCTATCTTCAGGATTCGCGTCAATTAGGGGGTCCGTTCCCTAATTCTTAGGCTACCAAGCTAAAAGGGTGATATCCAGTATAATGATCCAGCCATAGAATGTAGTTTTAAGTTCTTGTGTCTATTTCGTAAAATAGTTGTTAAAACAGCGCATGTATTCTCAGTCCCAAAAATATATATTGCATAAGCATTTAAAAAGGGAGCAAATGAAACTCACAATACAATATTTTGTAGTAAAAATATTCATACGACGAAACTGAACAATGCAGGGTTGGCCTTGGATTCACGAACCCCTTTAGAAGCTTTCTCTAAAAAAATACCCTGGACCGGGCTCGAACCCGAGACCTCTCGGTTACCCACAAACAACCTTAACCATCCCTCCATCCCCGCTTTTCTGATTTAATTCATCATCTAAATATATTTATTCTATTTTCGGTTTCACTTATCTTCTTCATATTATCAATCGACCAGAGGCAACTTTAAATTCATACTAGCAGTATTAAATTTGATTGGGTTTTTAGAAGTTGTAAACGAAACAGAAATAGGACTGGAGGATATTTGGATTGTCGTAACCAAACAAAAAAAATTAAAATAAAACTGTAACAGCAAAAAAAATATCGACCATGAACTCAAATCCAAATCTTGAATTCTGGTTCATTTTAGATAAAAGTTATAACATGAAAGAAGTTGTAAATGATTCCTAGAAACTATCTGGACCTTCAATTGATCTTATAACATCAAATTGCTCTAGAATTTCACGATGAACAAGAAAGTCGACTTTTTGAAAATTAAAGTTTGACTCGAAAATTTGGATTGTTATGATGAATTGGAAGCTCAAACTTTGCAGAAAGATTGAGTAAAAGAATCCTAACAAAATTGCACTAATAGATTTTGAATTTAAGTTTGAAATCGAGCTGTTGTAATTCTGGTTCAAGAACAGGGTGTAACGACCTGTTTTCAATTGTTTTTTATTAAAATCAAACAGAGAAAGGCTAAGGGTTTAAAATTGATAATGGTAATGGATAAGCGTATATATTCCCTCTAATATCATGTAACCATCGTTTATTATATAGACAAGTATGGTTAATGAGATAGCAGGTAGAGAAAAAATAAATAAATAAATAAGTAAAATAAAAATGTGAGATCGATGGCTAACAGATTTTGGAAGATACATGTGAATTGAGGTCGACTGATATGCCAATTAGTTCAACAAATTGAATAGAAAAATTGTGACATCAAACTGAATACAAAAATATATGTATTTATATACGGAGTATATCTATATTTACATATATATAAGGAGTACATATGTATTTTCATATATATACGGGGTATATCTGTATTTATATATATATATATATATATATATATATATATATATATATATATATATATATATATATATATATATATATATATATATATATATATATATATATATATATATATATATATATATATATATATATATATATATGTTATATTAAATTCTATAACATAAATTTATGATATAAATTTTTTAGTAAAATCCATTGATAAGAATACTAATAATAATAATAGAATTAATAATAATAATATTTGTTTTAATAATAATTTTATCAAAAATTAATAAGAATAAAAGTCATGATAATAATAATATTATTAATGATAATTATAATAATAATACTAATTAGATTAATATTAGTAGTAATAATATTTATATATATCAAATTTCATATTCATTAATTACACTAGTATCGATATTAACATTAAAAGTAAATACAATATTATTACAACAACTATATTTAATATATAAGCACTACATATTCTAGATTATGTAATATAACTATATATTATATAATAATGTGTATTAAATTTTTATATATATAAAAGTTTTTAATCGTAATAACTAAATTATAATTTTTCTATTAATTATAATAATAATGATATTAATAATGATAATAATAATATTAATAATAATGTAATATATCAAATGTATCAAATATAATATTATTAATAATACTGATAATAAAAATAATAACATTAATATAACAACTATATTTTAACTTATATTATATATTATAAATTGTGCAATATTTAATAATCATATATTATATGATAACCTTTATTGAATATTTATTATTTATAAATTTTATATATTACAATATACATTACAGATAATAATAGTTATGCATAGAAATCATATATATTTATATAAAGATTCATTTTAAATTACATTTAATTATTTTGTATTTTGTTTTATATATTTAATTCTAATGTTTAACTTTTATATATTATAATTTCAAATGATTATATATATATCTACATTTATATATATACATATTTATTTACAAATAATTGTTCGTGAGTCGTCGAGAATAGTTAAGGTCAAATGCATTCATGAAAAATAGTTCAAACATTTTGAGACTCGGTTTAATAAACTTTGCTTATCATGTCAGAATCTTATAAAGATAAAGTTTAAATTTGGTCAAAAATTTTCGGGTCGTCACAGTGAATATCCTCGATCATTTACAAATCAGAGTGATAAGTCGGGCATTCGGTGGAAAGATCTATATGCTTTCGGATGAGAGTCAGTAGTGCTCGTTGGTTTACCGAAAAAGGAAGTGCAAATCCTGCTAAGGCGTTGTAAACCTTAGAGTAAATGATCTTCTAATCTAGACAGAATCTTGTCTCAAAGATAGTGCGGACTACTGAATTGTGCTCTTGTTGCCTTTCTTCATGGTAGATATGACCGTGAAGGGTATTGATAAAGTCTTGAATGCGCTCTTCTAAGATTTCAACATTATTGTATTCTCTTTGGAGATAGAGGTTGTATTCTTTTTGGATAGCCATGATTCGTTCCGTTAAGCGTAGCATGAAATCAATTGTTGATTTACGGATGGCTTCGAGAATATCTTCAAATTCATCGATGTCATTGATAAAAGTTATCATGTCGGCGTGTGTAGATATGACCGGAATTCGATCTGAAGAAGAGTCCGGCTCCCCTTGATCTAGTTCGGTTGGAGAGTGTGAGTTATCCAAAATATCTTCATTTTGCTCTTCCTCGTCATCATCGGTATAATAGTCATCTGAAGATTCATTTGATGAACGGGATTCTTCAGTATTCTGGTTCTTTACTTCGACACTTGCAGGGTCAATTTCTATATCCTTAACCTCAACCGTATCAGTCTTCTTCTTGAAACGAATGATTAAACTGCGATCTTCCGTCTCAAGCCTCATTAATTCTTCATGATGCTTAATGCTTAGAGAGGGTATTATCGCATTTTCTTTTACGTCTTCCATTTCCTCTTCCTTTTCAGATTCTTCCTCTTCCTCTATTTCTTCACTGGGATCCTCTTCTTCCATTTTTGGATCATCTGCAGATTGTGATTTGACACCCATTTCGATATCATTGGCTGGTGCTAAAGAATCGTCATCGGAAGTGATCTGATGGTGGAAATAGCAAACATCTCTGCCTATCCAGAAAGATCTTTAGGTCAGTCAATTTAGAAGGTAACGCTCTTCCCATGTGATTGCAAGATCAAGGTTTGATTATACACATCAATGACAGTCCTAGCCGTATTCCTGAAAGGTCTTCCAAACACTACTAGTGTGTGTAGGTCTTCCTTAATGTCCATCACTACGAAATCTGTAGGATACAAGAATTTGTCGACTTTCACCAAGACGTTCTCAACTATGCCCTTAGGATATCGAATTTTGTGATTGGCAAGTTGGATTGTCATTTTAGTTGGTGACAAGTCTCCTAACTCTAATCTCTTGTAGAGAGAGTAGGGGATTAGGTTGATACTTGTTCCTAAATCTGCTAGCGCATGAGTGGTTCCAGATTGGTAGATTGAACACGGGAAAATGAATCGGCGCATATCTCCTAGCTTTGGTGGTAGAGAGTTTCTGAGTAATGCCGAGCATTCTTCATTCAGTGAAATTTTGTTAGAATCTAGTATCCTCTCCTTAGTAGAGAGAAGCCTTCGGATGTATCTCTTATGGTTGGGGACTTTGGACATGGTGTCCAGGAATTTTCCATCGAGTTTAAAGGAATCAAGCTTGGATGGTTCTTCATGTAGCCTTCCAGGGTAGGGTACACGAACTAGAGTTGCAGTGGGCAGCTTCTGAGTATATGTTGACTTATTTTTTAGCCTAGCTGACCTTCTCTGTAGTCCTTCCTCTGGGATTATAGAATCCATTTGCTTAGCTTCCTCTATGTGGGGATTTTGAATGGTATTACTCGATAACCTCCCTTGTGGTCGGGTTTCAAGGCGTTGTGATAACTGTCTGAGCTACGTCTCTAGACTTTTAAGCAGAGCCAATTGATTTCTCATTAGTATCTCCGTCTGGTCTTGTCTAGATGTATTCTCTGATTTAGTTATTGTTGTCCTTAAATGAACTGAGTCAACTGGTCATCAGCTCCGAGAGTGGAGTTGGTTACTTTTGTAATTTGGGTGGTTGGGGAATTTTCCCCGACTAGCGGACCAGTGAGTGGAAGTGGTTGATCGTAGGACAATTGAGATTGTTGAGCTGGATAAGGTGGGTAGCGATAGCGAAAGGGCTGGTTGCTTCATTAAAATTGGTTAACCCTAGGTTGTTGATTGAATCCGGGATTTGATTGACGAGCTGGGTATTAAACGTAACAGACTGAACCATCAGGGTTTTCGTACTCAACTTTATATTCTTTAGTGGGTTGCGGGTTGGTACAATTAACACAGGCCTGAGCCTGGTTAACCTCCTATGGTTGCGTCTTCAATTCTCCGAGTTGTTTAGTGAGAGATTCCATCTTATCCGTGAGGGATTTGATGGCCTCTGTTTGATTGTTAAGTACAGAGAGTGGGGCAGATGATGAAGCTATTTCACCACTGTTCCAGTCATGATGATGCATTGTCATGTTCTCGAGCAACTCCCATGCTTCGTCTGTGGTTTGGTTCATCAGATTTCCTTGACCCGCTGCATCGAAGGTACAGATTTGAGCTAACCGTTCTAACTGGTGATTAGGGCATTTCTCCAGCAGGGTTTTGAATCGCTCCCATGTAGTGTAAAGAGATTCATCATAACTTTGTTTGAAGTTAATGATGTCATTCTTAAGTTTGGTTTGTTTAGAATGAGGGAAATATTTGGTTAGGAATTTAGTAGCCATCTTCGTCCATGACGTAATGGAATCTTTTTCCAGTCCTTCGAACCATGTTCGAGCATGATGAGTGAGAGAATAGGGAAACAAGTATAGCCGGACTATATCTTGTCCTATCCCTGGCTATTTATAGGAGTTCGAAAGAGATAGGAATTTATCAAGGTGAGAATTAGGATCGTCATTCACTAATCCATGAAATTGACAGCTGTTTTGGATGAGCTATATGATGTGATGCTTTAACTCGAACGAGTGTCGTTGAATCTCTGGAAATCAGATCGGTCCTCCTCGACCTTCAATCGAGGGTTTGGTATTTTCTGCTAAAGTAACTCGTAATGCCATTTGATTTCTGATTCGTTCTTCCTTTCGTGCTTTAGAGATTATTGCGTCTGGATCAGGTACGAAAAACAACGGCCCTAGTGTAGATCGGGTTTGGTTCATACACTGGGTATGCCTTTTTGTTTTTAATATTAAGCATATAAACTAAATTTCTAGGGTAATCTAAGGTAAACTTAAACTAAGGTAGTCTAATTTAAAGTATTCTAATTTAATCTAAGATAATCTAGCTATCCTAAGGTTGAATATGTTTTTGGTTCTTGCTACTGATTCCCTGGTATTTTGATAACAGAGCTTCGCACGAACTATTCAACAAACCAAGTGGCCAGGTCGACTAGGGAGAAGTAGGATCCTTTTGGTTCAAATATAATTGGAGACTGTTCGAAAAATCCAACAACCAAGTCCGTGTATAATTGTCTTTCTTAGACACCACTAAATGCTTATGAATGAGTTTGATAGATAGCAGTATTATCTGATACCAAGTCCCCGGCAGCGGCGCCAAAAACTAGCTTCCCTATTGATATGGCCAAAACGGACGGTTTTATTTGTGTGGTGTCGTTAGGTCGCAACACGTCAGAATCAACCACCAAGAGGTGGGTACTGTTTTAAATTTATATTTAGCGGGGCCTAAATCGTACCACTCCTTATTATGAATAACGGAAGTATGACCTTGGGTCGTATTTTAAGATATTAGTAGAATCGAACCTATATTTAAAGTTTAAGATAGTTATAAAGGAGTAGTGGTTACCTAATTTTGGGTTTTTCTAGTTTATAAGATAGATAAAGTAAATGCAATAAAATTCGTAATTCAGGTAAGGTTAAAACAAGTGCATACTATGATTTCATCAGTTATTCTGCCGAGACTATGGAATGCTGGTTCATGAATAGGTAGTGGCCTTGTATTCATTACAATGATCCTAAACGCCCATGTCGTAAGACATGTCACTGGGTAATGCGATAGGCTTGAAGATTCTGAATAGACAGCAACGTCCCTTACCCCCGACGCCCGTGCAGTCTGACTACAGGCATACACGTTCAGACGGCTCATCCAATTGAGCGACTCGTTTGGGTGACGTATTAACATTCCACAAAGGTCTAAAATTTCTTAAGCATAATAGAATACAGGGTTTACCATATCCGAGAGACGTGATGTGTTTCAATGCTTTCGTTAATGATTGGTTTAAAAGATTGTTATGCCCTTTAAAAAGAGTTCAACCACAAAGAACACCATGGCCATGTCCAGTTGACTTCCATGAACACGTTCAGTTATCCTAAAGGTCCAAACCTATATGTGTTTAAATAAACAGTTCCTTAATTAACCAAGAATCTCTCAAGCGGGGTGCAATATTTCAGACCGCGTTATGGTGCAGTGTACTAATCAGCACTGACCAGGTTCCCTAGCCTTACTTAGTAGAGTTACAGCTTACAACAACCGTTGTGCTTCAGCATGCACGTACAAAGTTTATATACTTGGTGACTACACTAGCATTGTCTGGGACAAACAATGTACTAGGGGTCTAGTTAGATGTTCACTACGAAAGAGTCCTCAGTCTAAATCCAAAGCTTGATATACTTACTACAACCGGTGTGCCTCAGTCGATCTTACGTTGTATCCGATAGACTTCTCTTACCAAGGGGTGACTCAGATAGTGTACTCTGGATCGGGGTTCGCGACTTCCCAATAACAGAGACAATAACTACGTTCATTAGTTGGAAAAGCGATTGAGTTTAAAGCATAATCGGAAAGCATTTCAACAACATACGCAAACCATAATACTATTTCGGCATTATAACTGGTTATATCATAGCATACACTAAAGATAACTACTCGCTAATCATGGCAACAACATTACATAACATAATGATAAAAGACATTATAATAAGATAAAGGATAGAAGTACCAGTAGATTAAACGAGTTCCGAATACAAAAGTGACAACTTCAAACTCCAGACCGCTCTTAATACAATCTTCGATGTTCTTCTCCGGGTACTAGATTTCCCGAACGGAGTAGAAGACCTTGAAAGTATGACTAATATTGTACAAGAGAGAGAAAGAAGTGAATTGAAGTGTGTGTTGGAATGAATGACAAAGACTCTTTAAATAGACTTCAAATTTGCCTGCAAACAGCTGGCAGGCCATTTGGCATGCCGTCTGACAAGCCGTTTGCAAGGGCCTTTTGCTTGTTTTGCCCGTTTAATGTGACCGTTTGACTTGGGTGTGTGGCAGGCCGTTTGCAAGCCAGGCAAGCCATTTGGCAAGCCTGGTCAGCTGAAATTCACTGGATCATAACTTGATTTCTTGTCTTCCACCATTTTTGTAACACCGTACTTTTTTAAAAAAAAAAAACAGCCAAAGTCTTATTTACAAAAGTTGTCCTTACATACAAACATAAACATAATTACTATGCATTCATAAATACATTGTTATTAAACAACCGGTGTTATGTTAATATCCGATTTCATATAGACAACATCAGAGTTCTAGACTTGTCGAACACAACCCAACACGCCCATCTTCTCCCATGTCCACAAAAGCAAAAGACATACAACCTGTAAGGGGGAAGGTTGAGGGGTTAGCACGAATCTAAGTTAATGGACTAATCTAACAGCTAAAGCACAGGGGTACAATTACTAGAACACGTAGCATCAAATTAGGCAGACATTTAATCATACAACCACTAGAACATGTGTAGCGACCCCGACAAATCGTCAAGTGACGGCGTCGGCTACGTGGGTCCCATTACCTGATTATAAGTCTTTAAGATAACGTTTGACCAAAATATGTCGCCTTCATTTCAAAATAAAGATTGTTTCAAAGTTTACAAGAATTGTTCAACCAAAAGTTAAGTTACAACGTTATAGATACGATTGAAATCTAGGCGACACGGTTTAAAGTAAAGTCAAAAGACGCTCCATGAAATGCATGTATACTCGACATCGGATGCAAGTATCAAATAGTAAGCGGAAGCATGTTTCACATATCGTGCAAGACCTGAGAAAAACATAGAAATCTGTCAACGAAAACGTTGGTGAAATCATAGGTTTAAGTAAGTAAGTACAAGTGAACCACAAGATTTGCATCAATGAAATAATAGTAATACATTCCAAAAGTTTGTTTCACGAGCACCCAATTATCAAAGCTTAACATTCCTTCCATTGTATACCCCATCACTTAGTGCTAGAACAAACACTGATTCTCGAAATTATATTTCATCCGTAGACGGTAGCGAACCGTCAAGGATGAGGGTTGTCAACCCATATGGCCATATAACATAAGTTCTCGCTTACACCCGGCAAGTGTAATTAATGATAATCGAATTGAGGATTTTGTTCTAAACTCGTATGTAGAATGTTTGTTTTCCCGTTCTTGTGTTCACTTAGTTCAAAAGAATCGTTTATGTTTTCTCATCCCAATATAAGTTCAAAAAGAGTAAAAGTGGGACTATGATCTCACCTTGAGTGCACGAGTAGTAAAGTACTTCAACAAGTAAACGTGTGCAAAGAACAATGCTAGTCTTGACCTAAACAATAGGTTGTATCAATAACGGTAAACACGATAGGTCAAAGATGTTCAATTAGTCCTATGGCTCAATACGACTCGATTAATATAGCATGTGAAGCAAATTGTCAAGTTTCATGCAAGATACAAGTATAAAAGCATGTTAGGAAGATTGCATAATTAATTGGTTAAGTTTGACAAAAAGTCAAACTTTGGTCGGTCAAAGTCAACGAAAGTCAACACGTTCGGGTCGGGTTCCGAACTATTTTTCTGAGATTTTTATTCATATATAAGCATGTTAGAACAAGTCTCATGTGAATCGGAGGTCCGTAGTATGCCAAACATTTTTCGTATTTTGGACATGGAGGTCAGAACCTGACCCCCTTATATGTCGCGCCGCGACATGAAAGGGCCGCGCCGCGGCAAAGGCCGGGTGCTGGTGCCTGGCCAGTCCCAAATGTTCAAGTCTCAATCCAAAACCTTTTTGTGCATAAAACACAAACCGCTAACACTTAGGACTCGCACCTTATATCGTTGGAAAGCTCTTTTGACGTAGAATGCAACTAAACACAATTCATCAATCAAAAACCTCATTTGTAACAACCGAGTTTTCAAACCAAGTGATCATTCAATGCACACATTAATGCTTCAAACTCACCAATGCACATTTAATGATTTAGGCATTCAATGCATACATATGACATGCCATTTTGTAGGTAATTGAGCATACAATACAACTAACAACTTACTAACAACAAATCATGGCAATCAATGCATCAAATAATCATTTCAAGTTCATTAAACCCTAGCTCAATTCCACCAAAAATCACTAATCAAGTTTATGGAGTTTTCTCAAGCAACCTACACATCAATTTGAAGCTAGTGATACTAGGAACACAATTAAAACATGAACTTTTAACATCTAACAACATATGATCATCCAAAATTCAAGAACAACACACCAAAATTCAAGTTCATGCTAGTTACACTAAAACAACGAGATCGAGCATATAAATTACACACACAACATCACAATGAGCCATAGACACTAACTAACACCATTTCAAGTCAAAAACACGAATTTAGAGAAATCTAGAGTTTTAGAAATGTTACCCAAACGAGATGAAGTTGGTACCAAAATGAAGAGGATGAAGAGAGGATCACGAAAATGTAATTTGTTTTGAAGTTTGCTTCCAATCCCGAATTTAGATGATGATTTTATGAAGTTGGGGTTTGTGTGTGTGTTCTTGCTAGAGAGAAAGAGAGAGAGAGGGAGATGGTTGAATGGTGGTGATTGGGGTGGACTAGTTGACCTAGTCAACTAGTTTGCCCCGTGTCAATTTTAGTCCCTCGAGTTTAGAAGCGGGTGCGGGATTTAACCGATCGAATATTTTAAATTACACGAGAGTACGGGAGACGTTATCTTCCAACAACGAGAATATTTAAAATGTTACATAACAAAGGATACGAATCTAGATACGAAGGGTATTATTTAAAAAGAAAAAGACGGGCGTTAAAATAATTTAACGGAAAAATGCGGGATGTTACATTATCCACACCTCAAAAGAAATTTCGTCCCGAAATTTAGTTGGAAGTAGTAGTCGATATCTCTTACTCGAGACTTTACGTTGTCAATGCTATGAATAAGTGAAAGTACGTTCTTGAGGGTTCTCATGAATTTGGATAGTCAGGGTTTTACGTTGCATTAAGGTTCGGTTTTTACGATCCCCGGTTTCAACTGGTTTTCCTATGAAGAGAAGTTTGTCATCGATAGTTGATGTATCCAGCAGGATTGCACGTTCCTGTTCTGCAGGACACGTTTCTAAGTTTGTTACACGAAATGTAGGGTAAACGGAAACTTAATTGAGTCGGAAGTTCTAAACGGTAGGGAGCGGTTCCAATACGCCCCAAGGTTTCAAAAGGGTTAACATGTCGCGGGTTTAACTTTCCCTGATTCCCGAAACGGATTACACCCTTCCAAGGTGCGGGTTCTCAATATTACGCGGTTACACACTGGGATTTGTGAGGTTCTCCTCTAATTTTGGTATAACTCTTCTGGCGACAATGGGTTGTCTCGAGCCCTTCTCGGACTTGAACGATCTCAATTGTTGTTTCTTGATGGAGTTCAGATTTCGGTGGTTGATGCTTTGGTATAAATGAACAGGGGTATGACATTAGCGGTCATATAAGGTTTCGAAAAGTGCGCGTGAACACACGAGTGGTAACTATTGTTGTAAGAGTGATCTACTAAAGGTGACAATACGAGTTTGTGAGATGTCTTTCCAAGACGTAAATCGTTCGTTTGCTCGGTTCGTCAGTTTGTGGGTGGTACGCGGTACTCATGTCTAAGCGGGTTCCCAAGGTTTCTTGTAAAACTAGAAGTGAAACGAGTATTTCGATACAGAATAATTGACAAAGATACACCGTGTTGGAATAGAATCTCTTAAGATACCTTTGAACAAGTTAGTTAGGGTTCGAAAAATGTTCGTTAGGACTATTCACCCTCGTGGCGAATACTTATGTAATATGAGGAGTTTCTCTATCCATGGAGAAATGTTACAAGGAGTTTCTTTAAACGGAAATGCGAACGGTAAAGATAGTAGTGAAATGAGGACTTAGAATAGGATGAGTTTACATCTCGAGGTTGCTATAACGTGCCTCTAGTTGTCAAAAGTTGAAGTCTGAAAGAGAAACGAGGTAGTACACGTAGTTGTATAGTTCGGGGTTGAATAATAGTTGACCGATTATCAGAAACACAAGGGCGTTAAGTCAAAGAAGAGTGAAGTATCGTTGGATTGTGTGTTATCTTAATTTCCAGTAATATCAGACGGTAACGGTGAAATAACAGAGGTATGTAGTGTGGTACGTGATGACAAGAATATTGATCGGATCCACAATTTAGTATTCGAATTCTTCGTGCAAAATAACGAATTTCCGTCCCGTTGATTTCGAGTCGAGGGAGTATGCCTTTCGGCGTCCAAGTAGAAATATTTCCATATTTGAGTCCCATCTGGTGTTGTACGAATTTAGCTAGAAATGTTGGTGTGAAGAATCACGCTCAAGGTTCGATCGCGGAGAGATTAAAGTCGTGTAATACGAGAAAAGTCAGAAATGAATCTTCGGTAACAACCGGTGAGATCTAAGATTTTTACGAATACAAGTCTGAGTTGGGAGAGTTTCCTGATTACATGTGGCTTGATTTCGAGATTGATTGTAATGCCTTGACCATTAACTTCATGGTCTAGAAAATTGGACTTCGTTCAACAGAAATTCTCACTCGGAGAATTTGGTATAAAGTTGCTCTTTTCTCAAAAGTTCGAGCGTAAGATGGTGATGTTGTTCGTTTTCCTTCTTTACTTAAATAAGTTAAGATGTCATCTATAAATACGATAACAGATTAGTCTATATGAATTTGCATACGCGGTTCAAGAGGTTTATGGATACGGGCGAGCCCTAAATAAATCAAGCGGTACTAAGAGAGATTTACAACTAACGTTGCGAGTTCGGAAAGTGGCTTAGGAGACATCGTCTCACTTAACCCCCAATTGATGATAACCGGAACGGAGGTCGATTTGGAACATACGGGATTCGTGCAAATAATCATGAGGTCATGGATGCGAGGGAGAGGGTATCGGTTTCCAACCGAAAATTACTCAGTTCACAATAATCTATACAAGATGATGGGGAAACATTTTTTTTTTTTTTTTTTTTTTTTTTTTTTTTTACGAATATGTTCCGAGCTCCCTAGTTCTATATGTGTCAAGTCAAAAGTCTTAACGTATTTCCTCCAATAAAATTTATAGGCACACAATATTTTTCCGTCGGTCACTTAAATCGTCTAAGTAGTATCTGGGGGAAAGAGGTGGAATATAAAGAGCATGAGTCAAATCCTTGGTTATAAAACGTCTAGCGGTAATCGAATCGAACAAGTATGAAATATACGGTTTGTTGTGAAGAAACGTACCCGTTACTAGTCCATCGTCGTTCCGGGCATCCTTGGTGTCGATGTCGAAGGTTCAACGGCGTGCGTTGGGGTTGATTTTCTTATTTGGGCACACATTCCTAAAATGACCCAGTTGGCCACATTCGAAGCAAGCACCCGTTCTGTGTGCGTTGGGCATCTTTCGAGCGACGGGTCCTTGGCGCCGGTGGCGAAACCTGCCACATCTTTCAAAGTGATGCTTGTGGCATTCGTCACAAAAAGGCAGTTTTCCGGCATAGCCTTTCTTGTCGTTGGAGGTAAAAGGCTTCTTGGCGGGGTTGTTGTTATTGTTGTGGTTGCTTGATTGAGAGGCTTCCCATGTTCTTTTGTTGTTACTCGGGTGGTTCTCGACCATTGGTGCCGGTGCTTCCATTTCATTCACCGTTTCTAAGGCTTGGCGGGCCATTGTTAAAGCCTCTTGTAGGTTAGTGGGTTGAGATGTCATTACCTTGTGTTGAATGCTCTTAGGGAGGCCATCCATGTAAAGTTCGACTCTTAGGGATTCGGGAGTCATGAGAATTGGACACATCGAGACTAGTTCGGTAAACCGTTGATTATAAGCCTCGAGGTCCTTTCCGGCCGTTTTTAAATTCCTTAGACCCTGTTCGAGCCTTCGAGTCTCGTCGCGCGGGAAGTATTCGGTGATCATTCTTTCTCTTAATTCGGTCCAAGAGAGTGTGTGGGCTTCATCGCTTCCCACTAATTGTACATACGTGTTCCACCATGAGAGAGCAATACCGGTGAAAGTGAGGGTGGAAAACTTGACCTTATCTTGGTCTCGACAACCGCTTGTGTTAAAAACGGTCTCCATTTGTTCAAACCATCGGGTGAGAGTAACTGGTCCCCCGGTTCCATCGAAAGTGGGAGGATTGTACTTCATGAAGTTCTTGTAGGAGCAACCTTCGATTGAATTACCGGCTCCATGATTGTTGTTGTTAGAAAAGTGATCGGCCACGGCCGTACCCACGGCGGTGGTTATCATTCGTTGAAGAGCTTGTTCTAGAGTTTCGAGAGGAGTATTGTGTTGACTTTGGTGAGCCATTGTTCCTTCATGAGACAAGAATATCGTTGGTTAGTATTTTCAACAATACTAACCGTGGCATGGAATAAGGATAGAGAGAAAATTTTCCTTGACTCGCCTTAAATTCTCTATGTCATAATGTCGGAACGTCCATGTGAATCACCGTAATATAATCCCGGAAATTATATTACCCTGATTCTCATGTGTATTTAACATTACTTCATAAAGTCAAGGTGGCGCACCAACAAAATTTATCAACGTAAGATCAAGATCGAATACGAGTTAGATATGATAGAAGAGTTCGAGTATAAATGCACAATTAGTCAAATAATTCCTACTTCAGTCTATATGCCGGTTGTAGTCTAGATTCACCTATGTACCCTATGACTCGGGGTGAACACAAATGAACTCTAAATCCCTACAACCAAGGCTCTGATACCACCTGTAGCGACCCCGACAAATCGTCAAGTGACGGCGTCGGCTACGTGGGTCCCATTACCTGATTATAAGTCTTTAAGATAACGTTTGACCAAAATATGTCGCCTTCATTTCAAAATAAAGATTGTTTCAAAGTTTACAAGAATTGTTCAACCAAAAGTTAAGTTACAACGTTATAGATACGATTGAAATCTAGGCGACACGGTTTAAAGTAAAGTCAAAAGACGCTCCATGAAATGCATGTATACTCGACATCGGATGCAAGTATCAAATAGTAAGCGGAAGCATGTTTCACATATCGTGCAAGACCTGAGAAAAACATAGAAATCTGTCAACGAAAACGTTGGTGAAATCATAGGTTTAAGTAAGTAAGTACAAGTGAACCACAAGATTTGCATCAATGAAATAATAGTAATACATTCCAAAAGTTTGTTTCACGAGCACCCAATTATCAAAGCTTAACATTCCTTCCATTGTATACCCCATCACTTAGTGCTAGAACAAACACTGATTCTCGAAATTATATTTCATCCGTAGACGGTAGCGAACCGTCAAGGATGAGGGTTGTCAACCCATATGGCCATATAACATAAGTTCTCGCTTACACCCGGCAAGTGTAATTAATGATAATCGAATTGAGGATTTTGTTCTAAACTCGTATGTAGAATGTTTGTTTTCCCGTTCTTGTGTTCACTTAGTTCAAAAGAATCGTTTATGTTTTCTCATCCCAATATAAGTTCAAAAAGAGTAAAAGTGGGACTATGATCTCACCTTGAGTGCACGAGTAGTAAAGTACTTCAACAAGTAAACGTGTGCAAAGAACAATGCTAGTCTTGACCTAAACAATAGGTTGTATCAATAACGGTAAACACGATAGGTCAAAGATGTTCAATTAGTCCTATGGCTCAATACGACTCGATTAATATAGCATGTGAAGCAAATTGTCAAGTTTCATGCAAGATACAAGTATAAAAGCATGTTAGGAAGATTGCATAATTAATTGGTTAAGTTTGACAAAAAGTCAAACTTTGGTCGGTCAAAGTCAACGAAAGTCAACACGTTCGGGTCGGGTTCCGAACTATTTTTCTGAGATTTTTATTCATATATAAGCATGTTAGAACAAGTCTCATGTGAATCGGAGGTCCGTAGTATGCCAAACATTTTTCGTATTTTGGACATGGAGGTCAGAACCTGACCCCCTTATATGTCGCGCCGCGACATGAAAGGGCCGCGCCGCGGCAAAGGCCGGGTGCTGGTGCCTGGCCAGTCCCAAATGTTCAAGTCTCAATCCAAAACCTTTTTGTGCATAAAACACAAACCGCTAACACTTAGGACTCGCACCTTATATCGTTGGAAAGCTCTTTTGACGTAGAATGCAACTAAACACAATTCATCAATCAAAAACCTCATTTGTAACAACCGAGTTTTCAAACCAAGTGATCATTCAATGCACACATTAATGCTTCAAACTCACCAATGCACATTTAATGATTTAGGCATTCAATGCATACATATGACATGCCATTTTGTAGGTAATTGAGCATACAATACAACTAACAACTTACTAACAACAAATCATGGCAATCAATGCATCAAATAATCATTTCAAGTTCATTAAACCCTAGCTCAATTCCACCAAAAATCACTAATCAAGTTTATGGAGTTTTCTCAAGCAACCTACACATCAATTTGAAGCTAGTGATACTAGGAACACAATTAAAACATGAACTTTTAACATCTAACAACATATGATCATCCAAAATTCAAGAACAACACACCAAAATTCAAGTTCATGCTAGTTACACTAAAACAACGAGATCGAGCATATAAATTACACACACAACATCACAATGAGCCATAGACACTAACTAACACCATTTCAAGTCAAAAACACGAATTTAGAGAAATCTAGAGTTTTAGAAATGTTACCCAAACGAGATGAAGTTGGTACCAAAATGAAGAGGATGAAGAGAGGATCACGAAAATGTAATTTGTTTTGAAGTTTGCTTCCAATCCCGAATTTAGATGATGATTTTATGAAGTTGGGGTTTGTGTGTGTGTTCTTGCTAGAGAGAAAGAGAGAGAGAGGGAGATGGTTGAATGGTGGTGATTGGGGTGGACTAGTTGACCTAGTCAACTAGTTTGCCCCGTGTCAATTTTAGTCCCTCGAGTTTAGAAGCGGGTGCGGGATTTAACCGATCGAATATTTTAAATTACACGAGAGTACGGGAGACGTTATCTTCCAACAACGAGAATATTTAAAATGTTACATAACAAAGGATACGAATCTAGATACGAAGGGTATTATTTAAAAAGAAAAAGACGGGCGTTAAAATAATTTAACGGAAAAATGCGGGATGTTACAACATGTAGAATCAGAGCAATCTACCCATTAGCTTAAATGTAACGACCCAACTTCTTCGACTTATATTATTACTTGTTACTTTTACGAAACTGCGTATTTGTGCGTACTAAGTTAGATTAACTACTGGGATCATTAATTTTGTTAATTACTTTCGTTGATGCCTTACAATGTGTTTTTAAGTACTAGGTTACTTAACGTGATCCTTGAATTCATTTACGACCATTAGTGTCATTTATTGATTAAAACGAGCAACGAAATTGGTACACGATAAACTTTTGCCATGATTGGGATATTATGGCTACGTAAACATAATTATTGCTTATTAATGACAATTACTTAGTTTTATGGTTCCTTAATTATGCTTAGGTGTTTACTTGGGCTTACTAGTACCTTAATGGACTTTGCACCTTAATGGACTTCCATGGCCAACCTACTCAACTTAGTGGACCACTTAATGGGTTAATTAGCCCATGAAATTAATAATTAAGTCCATGAAGTAATGAGACAATTATCATGCATGCTTGTGTACTAATACTAGTATTATGTCTCAAACCACCCAACATGTACAACCACCACCATGTACCACCATCCAATAGCAAACCATGGTCCCCCCTTGCTCCCTTGGCCGCCGGCCACCCAACATACACACACCCTCACTTTATTTTTTTTTAAGGCTTATTACATTCTCATTCACTTCATTTCAAACACACACACTTATCCTCTCAATTTTCTCTCTACTTTCTCTCATCATTTCTTGAAGAAAACTTGAAGGTTTGAATCTTTTTCTCTTCCTTTTTTCTTCCCAAAACTGTAAATCACCATCATCATTATCTATTTTTGGATTTTGGTTTTTATAACTTCAATCCTCATGTGATCTTGCATTCTTTGATCTCTTTTATGATAAAGAAGCAAGAACAAGGATCAAAGCTTTGTAGCTTTTGATTCTACATGAACTTATTACAACTTTTAAGATCAAGTTACTTTATGATCTTCTTTATATTCAAGTATTGGAACTTTGAAGTTCATTTCATGAAGATTCAAGTTTATGACTTGATATCTTTTTACATAAAGGATCCTTACTTGAACTTGTTTACTTTTAACTTTAAATCTATTATTATTGTTATGGAATTTGATTTGTTTGAGTTACTTGGTCAAAGATTACTTGTTAACTTTGATCTCATAAATCTTGTAACCAAAGTCTAACTTTGAAAGTTCAAGAACAAGAAAGTTTAGGCTTACTAGTTTATAACTTTCACACATGTAAGATTGATCAAAGATATATAACTTATGGTCATCTAACTTGTTAAAATAAGAATTTATTTATTTATGCTCACTTTACTTTACAAAATCTAAGTTTCATAACTTATGGTTGTGTAAAGTGGAAAGTCTAAGTGTTTTGACTCAGGATTTCACCAAGAACATGGGATCTAGACTTTTTAGTCTAAGATCTTTAATGACTAGTTAAGATCTACGATCTCTAGCTTAGGGTCTTGCTTATTTAGTTTAATTCAAAGTTTATAGCTTAATAAGACTTGTAATTGTGTTGAAACTAAGAAAAGTGATGCAACTTTGGTTCATCACCTTGCTCAAACTCTCACATGAGTTGTGTTTTGATTCTTAGTCTTGATCATTGTGTGTTGATGGTAGAACCTGTGACGACCCGAAAATTTCCGACCAAATTTAAACTTGATCTTTATATGATTTCGACACGATAAGCAAGGTCTGTTAAACCGAGTCTTAAAATTTCTGAACCGTTTACATGAATTCAGTTAACCTTTGACTATTCCCGACGATTCACGAACAATTGTTTGTAAATAAATATATACATAATTAATAAATACTAAAGATTCAAAATATTATATAATTAACAAATATGATATAATCAATAAATTGTAAGATATTAAAATATAATTACAAGTTTGAATATAATTGTTATATTAATATTTTTATCATTACTTTCATTATTGATGTTAATATTAATATTAATATTTGTATTATTAATATTATTATGAAATTTGATATCGTATAAGATGTTAATATTATTATTAGTACCAGTTAAATGTCTGTCCTCAAGTTCGTCCCAACATAAAGGGGATCTACACTTCCGTCCATATAAAGCTTCAAAAGGTGCAGCTTTAATGCTGGAGTGATAACTGTTATTGTAAGAAAATTCAACCAAAGGTAGATGTCTATCCCATCCTTTGCCGAAATCGATTGCACAAGCACGTAGCATATCTTCCGTGGTTTGAATAGTTCGTTCACTTTGAACATCAGTTTGAGGATGATAAGCTGTACTCATGTCGAGTTGAGTTCCAAGAGCAGATTGTAAAGTTTTCCAGAATCTAGAAACAAATTGACTGTCACGATCAGAAATAATCGAGATAGGAACACCATGACGTGAGATGATTTCTTTAATATAAAGCTGTGCTAATCTCTCCGTCTTGTCGGTTTCCTTGATCGGTATGAAATGTGAAGATTTAGTAAGACGATCAACTACGACCCAAATAGTATCGTTACTGTTCGAAGTCTTGGGTAACTTAGTAACAAAGTCCATAGTGATACATTCCCACTTCCACTTCGGAATATCGGGTTGTGTCAATAGACCAGAAGGCTTTTGATGTTCGGCCTTGACCTTCAAACAAGTGAGACACTTACTAACATAAGTAGCAATGTCAGCTTTCATGTTAGGCCACTAGTAGAATTGTTTCACATCGTGATACATTTTACTGGATCCGGGATAAATAGAATATCTAGTCTTATGTGCTTCATCCAAGACTAGTTCACAGAGATTACCGGAACGAGGAACCCAAATTCTATTGCCAAAGTACCGTGTACCATTAGCTTTCACTTGAAGTTGGTTCTCAAAACCAATGGGCCCTTCACCTTCGATAAGTGTCGGTTTAATAGCTTCCAATTGAGCTTCACAGATTCGTGAGATAAGATTTGATTTGATTTTTAGGTTTAGAGAACGAACACGTTTAACATCGTCCTTTCGACTAAGGGCATCGGCAACTATATTCGCCTTGCCATGATGATATTTCAGCTCACAGTGATAATCGTTCAATAACTCGAGCCATCGGCTTTGCCTCATGTTCAGCTGTTTTTGATCAAAGATGTGTCGAAGACTTTTATGATCAGTGTACACCGTAAAATGGGTACCATACAAATAATGTCTCCATATCTTTAATGCAAATACCACGGCACCTAACTCAAGGTCATGTGTGGTATAGTTCTCTTCATGTTTCTTCAACAGCCTAGATGCGTAGGCAGTAACCTTTCCTCGTTGCATCAAAACACAATCAAAGCCTTGCTTCGAAGCATCGTAGTAAACAACAAAGTCGTCAGTACCTTCGGGTAAAGATAGAATCGGGGCTGTGGGCAATTTCTCCTTCAAAATCTTGAAAGCTGATTCCTGTTCTTCAAACCACTCAAATTTCTTTCCTTTTTGAATTAGCTTCATAAGAGGTTTAGCAATGAAAGAAAAATCTTTTATGAACCTTCGATAGTAACCGACAAGTCCCAAAAATTGGCGAATATGCTTCGCAGTCTTTGATATCTCCCAGTTCTGAATAGCAGTAATCTTAGCTGGATCGACATGTATCCCGTCTTTATTAACAACATGTCCAAGGAATTGTATGGTTTTGAGCCAAAACTCGCACTTAGAAAATTTAGCATAGAGTTGTTCCTTTCTTAAGAGTTCAAGAATCATAAGCAAATGTTGCTCATGTTCTTTCTCACTCTTGGAATTGATCAAGATATCGTCAATGAACACAATAACGAATTTATCGAGGTAAGGCTTGCAGACATGATTCATAAGATCCATGAATACAGCATGAGCATTGGTCAAACCAAAAGGCATGACACATAATTCATAATGTCCATAACGAGTGCGAAAAGCAGTCTTAGGAATATCGGATTCCTTGACTTGGAGTTGGTGATAACCAGATCATAAATCAATCTTTGAATAGACGCTTGACCCTTGGAGTTGGTCGAATAAATCATCAATTCACGACAACGGATAACGGTTCTTGATAGTAAGCTTGTTAAGTTCATGATAATCAATGCACATCCTTAACGTACCATCCTTCTTCTTAACAAACAGAATAGGAGCATCCCATGGGGACGAGCTAGGTCGAATGAAACCTTTATCCAATAGTACTTGGAGCTGGTTGGATAATTCCTTCATCTCGGAGGGTGCTAAACGATACATATCTTTAGCAATAGGAGCAGCACCGGGAGTTAAATCAATTTGAAATTCAACTTGTCTAGGAGGTGGAAGACCAGGAAGATCTTCGGGAAACATATCGGAAAAGTCTTTAACCACTGGTACATCTTCAATACGCTTCTCTTTCAATTCAATCATCTTAACGTGAGCTAGAATAGCTGGATAACCTTTCATAAGGTATTTGTGGGTTTTGATACATGAAATAATATTGAGATTGGAACCACTCTTTTCACCTTGGATGATGAGAGTCTCTCCATTTCCCAATGGAACATTAACAGTTTTATCATAACACATGATAGCAGTATGTAATGGACGTAATCAATCCATTCCAACTACGACGTCAAAACTTCCGAGCTCGACCGGCAATAGGTCTATCTTAAATTCCTTATCAGCTAAGATTAAGTTGCAGTTTTTATAGATTTTATCGACTTGCATGACTTTTCCATTAGCTACTTCTACTAATCTTTTAGTTTCTAAGGGTTGAGGCTTTTCAGTAAATAGGGTACAAAAATCACTAGACACATAACTTTGGTCGACACCAGTATCGAATAAAATAGTTGCATAACAATTATTGACAAGATACGTACCTGTGATGACCTCATCCTCATCTCGAGCTTCAGCAGCAGTAACAACAAATGCACGACCCTTCGCAGCAGTAGTATTAGCTCCAGTAGCGGGATTATCCTTCTTCTTAGGACAATTTGGACTAATGTGTCCCTTCTCTCCACAAGTATAGCAGGTTGGAGGAGCTTTGGCTGGAACAATAGCCTTATCCCTTGGAGGAGTCTTACACATCTTAGCAACGTGTCCCGCTTTCTTACACAACGAACAAACAGCAGTACACTGCCCCAGGTGATGCCTCTCACAACGAATACAGAAAGGATAGGAACCCTTATAATTTGACTTTGTACCATCCGCAGGCTTCTTACTAACATTCTGAGTCGAACCTTGAGATGGCTCAAACTTCCTCTTACCATCATTACCCTTAGTTTCAACCTGCTTATTAGCCGACGCTCTTCTTCTCTTGGCCAACATCAGATTTGGTGCCATAAGAATCACAGCATTCAGAGTAACCTTCTCGGCAGCTATAACATTCCCTTGAACATCCTCGGGAAGACCTTCAATATACCGCTCAATTCTTCTAGCTTCGGTAGGAAACATTTCAGGACATAGAGTAGAAAGTTCCAGATAACGATTGGTGTAGTTCTCAATATCATTACCCTCGACCTTGTGTTCCCAGAACTCAGCTTCAAGTTTCTGAACTTGACTCCTCGGGAAAAATTTATTGACCATCATGCTTTTGAGTTCGTCCCATGGAATTGCATTAGCATTATCAATTCCCACGGACTTGGCATGAGCAGACCACCAAGTTAAAGCATTACCACCTAATGAGCTAGTGGCATACTTTACTCGATCGTCATCACCACAGTTACAAATACGAAAAATAGATTCCATCTTCTCGAACCAGCGAACTAGTTCGACGGATTCTTCATTTCCTTTGAACGTGGGAGGATGACAGTTTGAAAAATCCTTGTAGGAACAAGGTTTCGGTTGGGGATTAACATTATTAGCTTAGGCATTGCCTTGTGTGGCAGTGAGTAACTGTTGGAATCGCTCAGTAGTCAAAACGATATTGTTAACAATAGGTGCAGCTGGAAAACCATGATGTCGCTACATAAGTGAACATAAGTCGAATAAGTTAACAAATTATAAGGTTGAGCAATTACAAGCATGAATAAGATAAAGTATTGATATCACATGATATATATAAAACACTTTATATTATTAAGGAACGAGGCATTAAATAAGCCTTTTTAATACACCATTCGGAAATAGAAATAGTTTTAAGGCATAGCCTTTACATAGATGGAAAAATAGGAAAGATAACTAAAGAATATTAAGATTGAAATAGTCTTCATATTTCTTCTTCTCGTCCTCAAACTGCTTCATCACTTTTTCCATGTTATCCTTCACAAGTTTCTCTAGGCTTTCGGTTTGAGATTCGAGAGATTCTTTGATAATTTCCTTCAAGATTTTGTTTTCTTTTTCTAGGTTATTTAGACGCACTTCTATTCGAGCAACATGCCGTCTACTAAACTCCCTATTCTTCTCACAACTACTCTGAAGATTGATGATATCAGACTTCACCCTTACGTGCTCCTCGTTATTACAGAATAATGGACTGGTAGCGAGTTCAGGTTGCTTTCTCTTTAGAGTTGAGTTTTTGACGATTCTTCAATAGGCTCTTCTCCAGGTTCATAATTTGAGAAGTCACTGTTGTAGTTAGGGAGGTTTTGAAGAGCATCCCATTCAGGAGTACTCATTAGTTTATGTACTAATGAGTGAAAAGAGCCAGAGTCAGCAGAATCAGCAGGGCTTTCTCCTTCGCTCTCAGATCCTTGAGTTGGGTGAAATTCAGGAGAAGCAGGTAGAGTATCCGGACTATAGTTTGGTGAGCAAGGACCACTAAAGCCATAAGGTGGACTTTGGACTAGTTTTTCAGTGGAAGACCCTTTAGTATCTTCTTCGGTTGGCTTGATGAGAGTTGGTTTATTAATGCTTGAGCTTGACATCCTATCATTATGAAAGAGACTTTGATTAGAATCTTTTAGTCAAGTTTAGGAAAGCATAAATGTTAAGATTATAGGGCAATTCTAAGTGCTTTAAAGTCTAAGGCGGGAAAGGTTATAGTTTCCTAGATTGCTAAGGCACCCTAGCTAGTAAATAAGGCACACATAAAAATGCAATCCTGGTTCTCTATAACAGCCTGGTTATGCTCTGATACCAATATATCACACCCCCAGTTATGGGCCTGGGCGGAATGTGACTTAATATCAAAATATACCAACATATTATAATAACGAGAACAATACTAAATTATAAAATCAAACTTTAATGAGAGTACGCAGCAAAAAATGATATGTCGTTAAAAAGGAATAAAGTAAATGTTTAAATGCAATAGTAATAAATGTGATATCTCTTGATCCTATGTCCAAGTAGCATCACATAAGCAGTAAGTATAAGAGCTTGAATCAAACAGCACCTGAGACAAAACATGCTAAAGTGTCAACTAAAAAGGTTGAGTGAAGTTCATAGGTTTAACAAAAGTTTGACCGTTGTTTTAGACCACAAGATTTAGTTTATAAAGTTGATCTCCCACATGATCAAAAAGTTATGCCAATGCGTGATATTTAGACTAAACGTTCAAGTTTGCCCCAAGACAAGTTATCATTTATACTTGTCGGTTTAATTTCATTATTAAGTAATACAAAAACTTAGTCAAATGTATCGGGGACGTTACTCCCGATAGGCCTACCCCCAATAATTAAGCATGCAAGCAGCAATTAAAAATATCACTGTAGGGACTAAGTCGGACATAGCCGGGTATAGCATAGTTTTAACAGTTGGTACTTGTGTCTAAATTGTAAAATGTAAAAACAGCATTTGTCTCACCCCAAGAATAAAAGATAATAAATTGCGCAATAGTAAGTGGGACTATGAATTCACCTTAGTAGAGAGAGAGCTAGTTATTCCTCGAAATCAAAAAGTTGGACTAGTGAGCAGAAAAGTCAACCTATGATATTTAAGAGTAGTAAGTGTTTTTGCCCATGTTTAAATAAATGTTTAAGTATGATAGTGTTTTAAGTATAGCTCGTTTTACTAAGTTTCCTTTCCTAGTAAGTTTCTATTTTTAAAAAGTTTCCACTTTTAGTAGGTTTCTTATCTTAGTAAGTTTCTATAACTAGAAAGTTTCTACTTTAAGAGTGTTTTCCATTTTAGGATACTTGCCGTATTAGATAAGCTTCCAATCACCCCTTTCTCTTCGAATGGCCATTTCAGGTCTATGGGCTTGAGCTATAGGACCCTTTAAATCAGAAATCCAAACCCTTCCGCTTAGAGTTTCGTAGAAACCATTCATCAAGAAAGTTCGAAGACCTATACATCTCTAATACATATCCCAAAACGTTTTTATGTGTTACAATATAAGTAGTAGGTTATAGGTGCTAGTAATAGTAATAGTGTTTACATGTTTATTAATAGTATAAGTAGTATTAGTGTTTCATTAATTAGGGTTAGTTAATTAAAGTAATATTTAATAACTAGGGTTTACTAATTAATGTCCTAGGGTTTAATAAATTAGGGTTTAGTAAATTAGGATTTTATTTAATGTAGTAATAATTAGGTAATGATTAGGGTTTTAATAATTAAAGTTGTATTAAATAATTAGGGTTAGGTTTAATGAATTAGGGTTTAATAATTAATTAGGTTTAGGGTTTAAGTAATTAGGGTTGAGTAGATATATATATATATATTTTTGTGTATATATATATGTATATAAAAAATATATTTTTTTACATGTATATATGCATATGAGTCGATATGTATATGTATATATGTAGGTTTATTTTGTTTCCTTAATTAACCATAACAAATCTTCCATGTAATAACCTAGGGTTTTAAGATCAAAGTTTCCTTTCCTTTTTTTCTTCTAGTCGACATGCATACATACATATATATATCTATATTTTTTTTACATGTATAGATCTAGGTGTTTATGTATTTTCTTATGTATAACAAGTTAATAATATGAATATGAATTAACAAAGATCAAAGGTTATGTAAATAGTTTAGGGTTTATGTTATACCTTTGAGGATTCGAAGATAACTAACGAAGAAAATATGAACACGATGAAGATTGAAGATTAAAGCCTTGAGAAACTTGAAGAACTTCTTGAAGATCCTTGAAGAACACGAAGAACGCGAAGAACAACTCAAAGATCACTTGGAAATCCCTTGAAGGTGGTGGTGGATTTCGATGATGATGATGGTGATATTTTCAGCTTTGGCCGAAAATTAGAGGGAGATGGGAGAGATTTTGAGAAAGATGTAATTATGATTTGGTACATAGAATGGGTTAGCCTAGGTCTCTATTTATAGTGAGGATAGGAGGATTCTAGAATTAGGGTTTAATAAGGAATTACTTAGGGAACAAGTTGGCTTGGAAAAGGGGTTATGGGGGATGGATTTGGCCGAAATTTTGAGGGGTAGGAGGGTAATTTTACCCTCCCAAAATTGGCTAGGGTTATTAGGGTTAGGGTTTGTGATTTTTCACTTTAGTCCTTATACTTTAATTTGCTTAAATGACTCCTTAATTATCCTAGTATAATTATTTTAATTACACAAGTTTTAAAGTTATTTATTTATTCACAAAAGTTTATTAACTTCTTATTTTTATTAACTTGTCGATTAATGTACAAAGTTAGTTAGTATAATTTATAATTATTAACGCTTAAAAATTATCGATTACAGTTTAATTATTAAGTTTAATTATATTGTTGGGCATTTAATAAGGAAAAGTATAGAATGGAAAAATGAGGGTCGTTATAAAACCTGCCTTCAAAGAATCCAAATGATTCAGTATCTACGAAAGTCATTAACGAATACATTGCTCCTGACTCTAAACCCTTGTGGAAAATATTCTTCATCATCCTCTAATCTTAGATATTCTAAGATATCATCGTACCTTTCATTATAAATATCCTCCATATTGATGAAGACATTTCATAACTATTCTTATCCGAAATTAGTTATCTTTTCGCGCTATCGGTGTTACATCATAAAAGAAACTATTTTAGTTTCTAAATTCTGAAAACTTCGAGTTTAAAGTATGAATGATTTTGAAGTAGTGTTGGAAATTGATGCATGAGTTAGTATAATATAATGACACTTGATCAACGTGATTATATTACAGTAAGTCATGCTGAGTTTCTAATTGAACGTGATGATTCACCGACTATAACGCCATCATGTGCCATGTTACACGACTCTTACATTTTTCCTAATCTCCAAACATATCGAGAACATATCTTCCTGATAATTCTATATTTTCCCTTGAGTTCTGGTAATTTAACCAATCAAGATCGTGCTATTACAACCTCTCTTTTAGAACATTAGTCATGTTCATTCAAAATTTCCATACCTACGAATTCTGGACCATTACTTGATGTGCTTAATGGCAAGAAGAGAAAATAGAGCATGAAGCTTTGAAATAGAAATGGGAGATGTGAAAATAAGAAAACGAAGGGGGTAGATTTATAGTAAAATATCAGACAAGGAAACCGAGACAGATTATCGCATTTAACCAAAGAGGATCCTAATTTTCTTAAATCCCGAAGAATCATATCTTATTTAGATTTCAAAGATTTCTTTAAAATCCTTTGAATTCCGGAAATCAACCGTGATTACGTCATTGGTTAAGACAACCCTGCAATTACTCATTTCACTCTTTTGTGATAGCTTCACTCGTACGCTTCGAGTAATCAAATTATTTTATCCATATTACTGTATGGTAATAAAACTCTATTTACAACTCATATTTGTCATGAAAACATTCTTATTGTTAAGCATGACAACCACACTCAAATTTTGGAACGAAATTTCTTTAACGGGTAGGTACTGTGATGACCCGGAAATTTCCGACCAAATTTAAACTTGATCTTTATATGATTTCGACACGATAAGAAAGTCTGTTAAACCGAGCCTTAAAATTTTTGAACCGTTTGCATGAATTCAGTTATCCTTTGACTATTTCCGACGATTCACGAACAATTGTTTGTAAATAAATATATACATAATTAATAAATACTAAAGATTCAAAATATTATATAATTAACAAATATGATATAATCAATAAATTGTAAGATATTAAAATATAATTACAAGTTTGAATATAATTGTTATATTAATATTTTTATCATTACTTTCATTATTGATGTTAATATTAATATTAATATTTTTATTATTAATATTATTATGAAATTTGATATCGTATAAGATGTTATATTATTATTACTAAAATTATTATCAGTATCATTAATAATATTATTTTTTTATCATTTTTACTATGATTATCATTATTAATTATTATTAAACTTCTTAAGATCATTATTATTGTTATTATTAATATCATCATATTATTATTATTATTAATACTCTTATTATTATTAGCATTATTATTATTATTAGTATTTATATTATTATCAATATAATCATAATTATTAATTATTAATATTATTTATATAAAATCATAATACTGATTTAGAGTGAGAATCTGTTTCATGTAACTATCACACTGTATTTGATTTTCAAAATTCGTACAAATCACAAATTCCATCAAAGGAAAAATCCAGATAAATACAAACTATAGGAACTAAATTACTCCAATCGGTTGCATATCACAATCAAATTTTATTTACTTTTGTCTTCTGTCTCTAATCTTGTTACGAGATCGAATTTGATCACAGATGCAAACGAAAACTGTTAGAAATCATTTTCAGCTTTTATTCTTTTTATTTCATTCTATCTGTCCTTCCTGTCTCCAACTTGTTACCCGTCCAGATGAACTTCTCAATACAAACAACCTAAATCAAATCAAGCTGTTAGTAGAAATCGTACGATACTGTTAGCCATCACTATCTGACTTATTTTTCTTGTTTTCTTCTTCTTATTTGAAGAACCCTGTCTCCATTTTGTTACGCGTCCTATCAAATTTCAATACATACAAATATGAACGAAGAGAACACGATTCATCAACACCCTCGCTACTAATTCACTCTCACTCTCAAGCTCTTTCTCTATAAAGATATATATACACATATACATAATAGATATATACATACCTTTTTATTTTTTTTCTTCTTGATGAACCGACACCGTGATCACCAACACAAAACCATCGAACCAGTACCACCTTTACTACCTTAAGTGATCACCACTTCAACCGGGAATCAAACCACCCTTCACCTCCATCTCCATCATAGTAAAATACCATCTTTCTTTTTTTTTTTTTTTTTTTACTATATCGAATTCTTGCTGCAATCACCATAAACATCACAAAACCCATTTAAAACCACCACTCTATCGCTATAAATATTTTTTTTTGTCTCTTCATCTTGTTTCCTCACTGCAACCACTATTTTTGTTCTAAACCGAATACCAACACAAATGTTTTATGCTTGAGCTGGCTGCTATCTATGTTATATATTATCATTATTTAAAAAAAAAAGCTAAATGGTAGTCACTTTCTTGATGGCCGACATATTAATCTATATGTTGCAATCACGTTTTATAAAATAAAAAAAAAGGAACCGAGTTAGTTTTCTTTTTGTGGAGCCACGTATTTATTTTGGCTGAAGAATTAGGATTTTAATTGGCACTTTTATTTGTTCTCCTTTTACTATGTAGCCGACATCTAGAACATGAGTGACAAAAAGTGGTTTTAGAAAATAGAATAAGAAAATCGACTTCCACTATATCTTTATATAATTGGACACGTGATGTTGAAGATCAAATAATGGATGATGACTGCCCACCCCTTTTCACGTTAAAAAAAAGATTTAATTCAACGCTTCATGATTTTGGATTGCTAATTAATTTCCTGTAAACTCAATCGCCATCCCATTAAGTGTGATTGCGCTTTTTAATTTGCGTTTTGGGCTTCAAACATAATTAAGCATTTGGGCCGAGAAAATCCAGCTTGTGTGTTGGGCCGAGTGGGTTATATAGTTTAATCCGATATTTAAAAATGAAATTAGTAAACAGAGCATTGGTATGGCAAGTTTGGTTTGAACGAGAGGCCCTGGGTTTGAGCCCGGGTTGTGGCAATTCTTTTTGGGGAAAGCTTTTAAATTCCTTTGAAGGTAGTAAACCTATTATTATTATTATTATTATTATTATTATAAGTATCATTTTACTTTCATTAACACTATAATTATTATTATTAATTGAATTATCATTATCATTATTATTTTTATCATTATTTGTAACATTATTATTATCCTAACTATAATTACTATCATTATTAAAGTATTATTACTATTATTATTATTATTAAGATACAACCTTTTATTTATTATTAATAGTATTTTACCAAATAAATATTAGTTACATAAAAATATACTTAATACATATAACATAGCTATATTAATATTTTTATAATAAATAATAAATAGTTATCTAATGTATATATAAAATAAATGAACTTAAATAATTACTAAAATCTATAATTATTAAATATAACAATTATATCACTAAAAATAATATATAAATTTGTTTGATTACGATTATATGTGTTAATATATATAATTGAATATACGTTCGTGAATCCGAGGCCACCCTTACAATTGTTCAATGATGTCATATGTATTTTTAATACAAAATACAGTAGTGTGAGTTTCATTTGCTCCCTTTTTAAATGCTTTTGCAATATATATTTTTGAGACTGAGAATACATGCGCTGCTTTTATAACTGTTTTACAAAATGGACACAAGTACTTAAAACTACATTGTATGGTTAGATTACTATACCGATTATCGCCCCTTCAAGTCTGGTAACCTAAGAATTAGGGAAATGGCCCCTAATTGACATGAATCCTAAAGATAGATCTATGGGCCTAACAAACCCCATTCTGGAATTTGGAATGCTTTAGTACTTTGATTTATTATGTTGATTGTGATTGCCTTTATATAGCATACTTGCGAGTGTGCGGGGGATATTCTATATGCATTATGTTAATGTCGGTTACCAGGTGTCCATCATATGAATGATTTTTAAACACTTGCGTGTGTATGATTATTGAATAAAGGAAAACTTGTGGTCTATTAAATTATGGAAATGATTGATTATGATAAACTAATGAACTTACCAACCTTTTGGTTGACACTTTAAAGCATGTTTATTCTCAGATATTAAAGAAATCTTCCGCTGTGTATTTGCTCATATTAGAGATATTACTTGGAGTCATTCATGACATATTTCAAAAGACGTTGCATTCGAGTTGTCGAGTTCATCAAGATTATTACTAAGTCAATTATAGTTGGATATATTATGAAATGGTATGCATGTCGTCAACTGTCGATGTAATGAAAGTTAGTCTTTTAAAAAACGAATGCAATGTTTGTAAAATGTATCATATAGAGGTCAAGTACCTCGCGATGTAACCAAATGTAATGTATTTGTCCAGATGGATTAGGACGGGTCATGAAAGAACCTTGGTCATAGTGATGCAAACACATCAACGAGTTGTACACTTGAAGCTATAAGCATCAAGGATGAGAACCGTGATGAGCATCAAGCACCAAGAACCCTACCGGAGCATTGTTTACTGTTTTCTGCATCTGATCATTCACCTGGGCTACATGAAAATTTGATTTTCAGTTAGTTCGGTTCGATTAGATGACTTTCTGTTTAGGCCTCGTCTTAATCCGATATACGTTTTAGGATTTATAGCCTTCCGAAAGTCTCTACGCCCTTGTAATGTTGTGCTGAAATTTCTGACCTACTCGCACTTAAACCTTCACCACAGTCAAATGAAGACGTGTTAGGTTCTGGAAATTAGTCAGCGGTTAGAGGACTCATATACGGAGCGTTGGCCACTGGTCTAATGTCATTTTAGTGTGTATAGAGGTCGTATAAGCTGAACGAATTCAGCCTTTGTTTCGATCTCTATTCTTGATTTAAATCTTACTTTACTTTTTACGTATGATGTTGATGATGATGAAACTTATGATTTAACTTACGTACTTTTAAACCCTTTTGGGACAACTTACTGACTTAGTAACCTTTAACTTAGGTTGAGGACCTTTCGGACCGACTTACTTGCTTACTTACCTTGTATCGACTTTTACCGCATTTTCACTGTGAGTTATAGCATCCCTTTTTACTTTAACTATTTTTGGTACTGAGAATACATGCGCTTTTTATGTTTTACTTACTAGGCACGAGTACTTAAACTTATTATATATGTGTGGGTGATATAACGGCATAAACTTTTCCCTTAGCTCGGTAACGTTTAGTCATTGGTTTTTAAACCTGTGAACGCGAATCTTAGATATGGATCCATAGGGTTTGACATCCCCACTCGGGCTAGTCGCGCTAGCATTTAACGGGTGTTTAATACTTCGAGAACATACGCACTCGCCAAGTGTACTATTAGGGGGTGATATTTACGTTAAGTTAGTTACCAAGTGCCCACGGTTAAGCATATACTTTTCATACTGTTTTGAATACAAAATCTCGTGGCCTACATTACATTACTGTTACAATTAAACTATAGCTCACCAACATTCGTGTTGACTTTTTAAGCATGTTATTTCTCAGGTGCTTAGACGTTTGATGCTTCCGCTGTATGATTAGAGATGTCTCTGCATGAAACTTTTACCTTGCATTCATAAACTATGTTACTTTTGAACAATGAATTTGTAATGACCCTTGGGTCTCGTACTTATGTTAATTGCTTTCTATTCGTAGAAGCACCACTACAAGAAAAATGCTCCAATAGGACCTTTTTTTCTAGGACCTAGTAAAATATGGTCCTAAATGCTACTTACATAGGACCAAACAATATTTAGGTCCTTTTATGAGCTACGCTTTTAGAGTATGGTCCTATTATGAGGTACTCTTTTAGAGTAGGGTCCTATGATGAGATACGCTTTTAGAGTAGGGTCCTATAATTATATATTATCATAGGACACTTAAAAAGTAGATCCTAATAGAGGAACTTATAAGACATTTATTTGATAGAGTCTCGTTATATGTTTATGTAATAGGACACTTAATATGAACGTCATATTAAATATATCTTTAGAGGCCAATTATTTCCGAGAGTCTTATTAAATTAAATCATGTTAGGACTTTTGGTACTTATGTCCTATAAATTTATGTTATTAAGACACATTATATGACGGTCATATGAAATGTACCTTTATAGGACGTTTATTTTTGTGAGTATTGTCATAGTAGAACATAATAGGACTTAATATGACTGATTGATATTTTTCTGGCTTAATGGTTATATTATTTCATAGGACACTTTAAGTGTGAACCATAAGATAGTACTTTATAAGACATTTATCGGCATAGTGTAGTATTACATGTTAATTTAATTGAACACCTTATATAAAAGTCATATGAAATAAACTCTAATAGGACATTTATTTGTCATAGTCGTATTATAACATAAGCTAACAGGACATATGATATTTTTGTTGTATCATTGTAAATTTTTAGGACACGTTAATTATTTAAAATTATGGAGGAGTTTTTGGGGTCCTAAATATCATATGATTTCATAGGACACTTTAATTGTGAATCATCAAACGGAACTTTATAAGACATTTAACGATTTTGTGTCGCATTATGTGTGAATTTAATAGGACACTTTATAAAAGAGTCATATGAAATAAACTATCATAGGACATTTATTTATCATAGTCGTACTATATCAAAAGCTATGGACATGTGAAATATATGTCGTATCATTATAAATATTTAGGACACTTTGATTCTGTTTATAAATATATGTACCCTCGCAAGTGTATAAAAGTATTCTATAAGTTGTAGGCACCCGGTAACAAGCCGTAACATTCATGTTTTGCCCTCTGAAGTACACCAGATCAGGTGTGTTTAAAATAACCTCGAAGTACTAAAGCATCCCATAGTCAGGATGGGGTTTGTCAGGCCCAATAGATCTATCTTTAGAATTCGCGCCTACCGTACATAGACAAGTAGTTTAATGTTACCAAGCTAAGGGTATATTTCTGGTTTAAAACCACGTAGAATTAGTTTTAGTACTTGTGCCTATTCCCTAAAACATTTATAAAAACAGTGCATGTATTCTCAGTCCCAAAAATATATATAAAAGGGAGCAAATGAAACTCACCATACTGTATTTCGTAGTAAAAATACATATAACGTCATTTAACAAGTGCAAGATTGGCCTCGGATTCACGAACCTATATTAATTATATATATTTATATGTTGGTCAATATTTGTCTAACAAATTTTTGGTCAAGTCATAGTGTACCACAATCCTAATGCTCGAGACTAATATGCAAAAGTCAACAAAAGTCAACTTGACCCAAAATGACTTCTAAAATTTATACGTGTTTATTATATAACTTAACTATAGTCGTTTTATATATTTAAATATATTTATTAGATTTTATAATAATAAAAGTCATTTATTAATAAAAATTTGTATTAACGTTTATATATGATAAAATATACTTTTATATATCTTAAGTAGTAAAATTTATAAAGTTCACTTAATATCGTAAAACTATAGTGGTAAGTATTATTAATGTAATTATATTACGCGTGGTGAAAAATATCTTTATATCCCCTATTTATTTGATAAAATAATATTGATCATAATAATTATAAATAAAAGTTGTATTATTTTGTGATAATAATTATTATTATTCTATAAAAAAATACAACTTTTATTTATTATTACTAAAAATGGTATTATGATAAAATGATAATACTAACATAATAGTAATAATGATATTTTATAATAATAATGATATTTCTATTAAAATAATAACGACGATAGTAATAGTAATCATTTTAACAATAATACTAAAATTCAGTTGACTATAACTTCTAACACGTTCATCAAAACCATTCGATATCTAAATGAAAAGTTCTTAATTTTTCGCTAGCTTTCCAATGACATGCATATCATATACCCTATCTCAGTAGCATATGTATCTAATTCAGGATTCAACAAACCTATCTAAGGACAATATCGAATGTACAAGCATGCATAATCCTATATACTCGAGCACTAGTCAGGGATACACCATTGATATATAAAAGTTAAGTTATAAGTGCTCACGTATCAATATTGAGATTCAATATTGCAGGAAAGTACGTAGACGCAACGGAGATGATAAACACTAGATTGACCTCACGAGCATACCCATGAACCATACCCATCACCTCCATAACTATAACTCATAATTTCCTTAGCTTCGACTCATTCAAAAAACTATTTTGAAATCACTCGGACATCACTCCGTCGTAATATTTTATGTATACTAATAATATCTTGAAATAATATAGAGCAAATATATATATATATATATATATATATATATATATATATATATATATATATATATATATATATATATATATATATATATATATATATATATATATATATATATATATATATATATATATATATATATATATATATATATATATATATATATATATGTATGTAAATCGATTGAGAGAGTTTAGAGAAATATATTTTCAAGTTTCTATAAAATAATGAAACCTATTGAATTCTATTTATAATAGATTTTTAAATTATTAAAGTGAATTATTAAACTATGAATTATTAAAGTGAATTATTAAAGTATGAATTATTAAAGTGAATTATTAAAGTATAAATTATTAAAATGAATTATTAAAGTATAAATTATTAAAGTGAATTATTAAAGTTAAAGTAAAGTAAAAGTAAAATAAAAGTAAAGTAAAGGTAAAGTTAAAGTATAGTAAAAGTATAAAAACTATGTATGTATAATACGCGTATAAATATATATAATATTAATTTAAATCGTTATATATATTTAATGAAATAAAATATAAATATCGTGATATTTATTATACTGGTTAATTAATGAGTTGTCAAAAGTGATTCTAGATATTTATAAAAGTTATATACGTTTTAATAATAAAGTTCTTTTTAAACTGAAAACGTTTTTGTACGTTTGAAAATAGATTAATATAATATTATGGAAACCAATTCTCCACTAGCTTTTGTCTAACTTTCGTAAATGATACTTTTTATTTTTATTTATAAATAGCTTTACAAATTATTTCGAATATCGTTAAGAGGAATAGATTTTCTCAAATCATAGTGGACCTCTCAACAGAGACTTGTAATCATAATTCAATGTTTCTGATAATTCGATGATTTAATATATATTTTTTTAATTTTGTAGATAATCATATTGAAACAAATACGTTCATATAAAGTATTATACGTTTAAATACTTTGTTGACATTTTCAATTTATAACATATACACATATACATACATATTCATATATGTTCATTTAATGGTTCGTGAATCATTGGAATTTAGTCGAGGTTTAAATGAATGTATAAACATAGTTTAAAATCCTTGAGATTTAACTTAACAAACATTGCTTATCTTGTCAGAATAATATAAAGATAAAGTTTAAATTTAGTCAGAAATTTCCGGGTCGTCACACTTTTGAAACGTATCATGCTTGCAAAGTTTAGTTTATAAAACCGTTCGATAACAATTTCAAGTTTGCAAAAGTATAAATTATAAATGAGATAACTTGCGACATAATTAGTTTAAAATCACGGTTTCTATAAATAGCGTAAGTATGTAAACGATATGTTTGAATCCAAAGGTGCTATCACTAGCGTATGTATGTATGTATGCTTGACCCCAAGCAAGAAATCAGAGCGTATGCATGTATGCTTAACTCCAAGCAAGTATGAGTGTACGCGGAAGCATGTATCAAATAGCCAAGTATGAACCTGAGAAACATATAGAAAACAGTCAACGAAAAACGTTGGTGAAATCATAGGTGTTTTAGTAACGTTGTATTTGAACCACAAGATTTAGTATAAGATGATTATCAAAATCATTTGCATTCCAAAGTTGTTGTTTGTATCCCGGGCACCCAATTATCAAACTTAACTGTTTTGCACCCTTTGCGTAGTGTTAGAACATACACTAGACTAGAAAATATATTTCATCCGCTAACGGTAGCGAACCGTCCAAATGAGGCTCGTCAAGCCCATGTGATCACATAATATAAGTTCACATTTACACCCTGCAAGTGTAACTAATGATAATTGAATTGAGGCTTTTTGTTCAAACCCGTACGTGGAATGTTCGTTTTCGTACTTATGTTCAAGTGTAAAAGTATGATACATATATGTTTCTCATCCCATAGTTTAAAGCATAAAAGTTGTTGAAAGATGGGACTATGATCTCACCTCGAGTGCACGAGTATAAATGTACTTCACAAAGTAAACGTGTGCATGAAAGTTGCTTAGCCTTGACCTAAACAAGTAAGTTGTATCAATTAACTAGTTACGACACAAGGTCGGGCGAAATGTGTTCGATTAGTCCTATGGCTCGTTATGACTCGAATAGTATAGCATGTGAATCACGTTGTCAAGTTTCATGAAAGAATCAAGTATAAAAGCAAGTTAGAACGATTGCATAAACGTTTGGTTAAGTTTGACTAAAAGTCAAACTCGGTAAAAGTCTAAGTCAACGGGGTCGGGTCGGGTATCCGACAATTTTTGTAAGTTATATAATCATATATAAGCATGTTAGAACAAGTTACATGTGAATTGGAGGTCCATAGCATAGCAAACTTTTTCGTATATTAGACAAACAAGACAGAATCAAACCATGCCTATTGTCGTGCCGCGACAAAGGCTGGCCGCGCCCCGGCGAATAACGGGTGCTGGTACCTGGTCAGTCTCAATTGTCTAAGTCCTAAACCCAAAATTCAAACAAACACAAAACACAAACCGTAAACACTTAGAACTCGTATCTTATATCGCTAGAAAGGTAATTTGACAAAGAACACAACTAACTACTTTTCATCAAGCAAAAACATCAATTATAATAATCGAAATCTCGTCAAGTGATCACAAAAGGTTTATTTTCAAAGTTTCAAGTTCATCAAATGCATTTTAAGTTTCGGGAATCCATTTCACACATATGATATGACGTTTTGAAGGTAATGAAACATACATTACAACTAAACACTTACTAATAACATTTCATGGCATTCGAAACATCAAAAGCTCATTTTAAGTCTATCAAACCCTAACCAAAATCCACAAAAAACAATATTCATGTTTTTGAAGTTTTCTTAATCAACCTACGGATCAAAACGAAGCTAGTGATACTAGTAACACAATTAAAACATGAACTTTAACAATTTAACAACATTAACTCATCCAAAATCAAAGATTTAGCAAACCCATTTTCAAATGTTCAAACTAGTGACTCAAAAAAATAAATCGAGTAAACAAATCATATATTCATGTTATACACGAGCCATAGACACTAACTAACACCATTTCAAGTCAAAAACATGAATTTAGAGAAATCTAGAGTTTTTAGAAAGTTACCTAAACGAGATGAAATTGGTACCAAAATGTACAGGATGAAGAGAGGATCACGAAAATGTAATTTGTTTTGATGTTTGCTTCTTGATTCAGTTTTAGATGATGATTTTATGAATTGGTTGTTTAAGTTCCAAAAATGGAAGTATGAAGAGAGAAAGAGGAGAAAGAGATGAGAAGGTGGGTAGAAATGAATGGGTAAATAAGGTGGGTTGACTAGTTGACCTAGTCAACTAGTTTGCTCACTTGGCAACTTCGGTCCCTCAAGTTTCAAAGCGGGTGCGGGAATTAACCAAAGGAATATTTTAAAAACGCTCGAGTAAACGAGTGATGGTATAATTAAATAACGGGAATATTATGAACGTTAGTCAACGGAACTACGAATTTAAATAACGAAAGATATTTATTAAAAAAAAGACAGTGTTAAAAATAAATTTAACGGAAAAACGCGGGATGTTACATTACCTACACCTAAAAAGAAATTTCGTCCCGAAATTTAGTTGGAAGTAGTAGTTGTTGTTTCTTCTTCGAAACCTTGCGTTTCAAATTCTACGAATAAGTGAGGGTACTTCCTTGGGCATTTCAACGAACTTTGACAGTCGGGATTTTTACATTGGTTTAAAGTTTGGTTTCACGATTTAGAGTTTCAACCGGTCCTCCTAGGAAGTGATGTTTATCGTTGATAGTAAGTTCGTCGAAGAGGATAACAAGTTCTTGTTTCGCAAGACACGCCTTTAAGTTTGATACACAGAATGTAGGGTGAACAGAATTTGTTTGAGTCGGAAGTTCGAAACGGTAAGCAACGGGTACAAAACGCCTAAGATTTTAAAAGGATCAAAATATCGTGGATTTAGCTTTCTACGTTTTCGACATGGATTACACCTTTTCAAGGCGACTTTTAACGTTACGCAGTTTCCCACATGGAATTCGAAAGGTTTACGTCTAACATTGGCATAGCTCCTTTGGCGACTACGGGCCGTCTCGAGCCTTTCTCGGATTGGAACGATTTTAACGGTTACTCCATGAATGAGTCCAGGTTCGGTGACTTGATTATCATTTACTTAGTTCTACAAAAGGAGAATGACGTTTCCGGTCATATAAGATTTCAAAAGGTGTGACGTTAAGACTTGAATGATAACCATCGTTGTAAGAGAATTTGGTTAAAGGCAAAAACTTTTCTCAAGTAAATTTGAAGTTGATAACGCAAACTCGTATTATGGTTTCCAAGGTTTGAATCATGTGTTTGCTTGGTCTGTCGGTTTGTGGATGATACGCGGTACTCATGTTTAAACGTGGTCCCGAAGCTTTTTGTAAGGCACTCCGAAATCTAGAAGTGAAAGATCCGAAACGAGGTACATTTCTTTAAGGTATATTTGAAAAAGTTTGTTAGGACTTGAAAACGTTTGTTGGAACAAGTTTCTGTTTCTCAAGAATTTTGCGCCGCAGAAGATTTATCGGTTTCTAAAAATGTTTGTTAGGACTATTCACCCTCGAGGTGAATACTAGTATAACGTGAGGAGTCTCTCCCTCCATTGAGAATTTAGAATAAAGATTTCCTTATACGAAAGTACGAGTGTAAGGCGAGAGAGGTTTCCGGCTCGATGTGAGCATACCAAGCATTTTGTAGTTCGTCGATAAAATTGTGCGAAAACGAGATAGTATACACGTATAGCATATGGTTGAAGTCGAAGGAATTTGTCATTCATTCGGAAGCATAAGTATGGTTTGATAATAATCGATGATGTGTCCCGGGTATGGTTGTTATCAGTATTCTCGGAGTTGTCGGATGTTCAAACAAGAAAAATGAAGTCATGTACATGGCACATGGTGGTGATTAGGTTGATCGAGTCCAATCACCATCACGTGTCACTAGAACTTTGGTGTGAATTACCGTAATATAGTCACGTTGATCGAGTGTCGTTATATTACGCTAACTCATACCTCCATTCCCACATCACTCCATAGATTCGAGTTCGTGTAACCGTGAAGATCTAAAATGAACAAAGTGTAACGGCATCTCTAACGTGACTCGTATTGAATCGAAAGAATTTGTGCAACTCTAAAGAAGCGTTCCCCGAGGGAAGTGTATAAATGATTGTTCACGTCAATGCGGTTCTAGTCAAACAATAATGTCTTTAGGCACGAAAAGAGCAACGAATCATGATAACGAGTAGTACACAACCGTAGTGATAAGTAGTGACCACGATACTCACCTAGAGTAGTGATGGCAGTAACAAGAAGTGGTAGATAGTAAGGTACACCGGTGTGACACTGATAGTAAGTTGAAACGGTGGCGAATAACAATCTGGGAGACAGAGTTCCCGAACAAGTGTGACTAATGAAGTCGTCGTCATCCATACGTGTATGAATCTTGAATTTACGCGTGTTACCAGAAAGTTGCAGAATACGAGTTCGTATGATGAAAACTTGGTACCATTAAGAAGTTTGCCTAAGAATGATTCAAGTATAATGCACAAGTAGTCAAGTAAGTGCTATCTATAGCAAATGTATGTCAGAATGCAATGGCTAACTATCCGGTTGTAGTCTAGATTCGCTAATGCGTCCTAACGACTCTATCAGACACACTAATGCACATCCTAGATCCCTACAACCAACGCTCTGATACCATCTGTAGCGACCCGACAAAATCATCATTGACGGCGCCGCTAACTTAGGTCCCGTTACGTGGTCGTAGTCCCTATATGAGACTCGTTTGACCAAAATTATGTCGCGTCCTTTTGAAACGTATCATGCTTGCAAAGTTTAGTTTACAAAAAAGTTCGACAACAATTTCAAGTTTGCAAAAGTATAAATTATAAATGAGATAACTTGCGACATAATTAGTTTAAAATCACGGTTTCTATAAATAGCGTAAGTATGTAAACGATATGTTTGAATCCAAAGGTGCTATCACTAGCGTATGTATGTATGTATGCTTGACCCCAAGCAAGAAATCAGAGTGTATGCATGTATGCTTAACTCCAAGCAAGTATGAGTGTACACGGAAGCATGTATCAAATAGCCAAGTATGAACTGAGAAACATATAGAAAACTGTCAACGAAAAACGTTGGTGAAATCATAGGTGTTTTAGTAACGTTGTATTTGAACCACAAGATTTAGTATAAGATGATTATCAAAATCATTTGCATTCCAAAGTTGTTGTTTGTATCCCGGGCACCCAATTATCAAACTTAACTGTTTTGCACCATTTGCGTAGTGTTAGAACATACACTAGACCCGAAAATATATTTCATCCGCTAACGGTAGCGAACCGTCCGAATGAGGCTCGTCAAGCCCATGTGATCACATAATATAAGTTCACGTTTACACCCTGCAAGTGTAACTGATGATAATTGAATTGAGGCTTTTTGTTCAAACCCGTACGTGGAATGTTCGTTTTCGTACTTGTGTTCAAGTGTAAAATTATGATACGTATATGTTTCTCATCCCATAGTTTAAAGCATAAAAGTTGTTGAAAGATGGGACTATGATCTCACCTCGAGTGCACGAGTATAAATGTACTTCACAAAGTAAACGTGTGCATGAAAGTTGCTTAGCCTTGACCTAAACAAGTAAGTTGTATCAATTAACTGGTTACGACACAAGGTCGGGCGAAATGTGTTCGATTAATCCTATGGCTCGTTATGACTCGAATAGTATAGCATGTGAATCACGTTGTCGAGTTTCATGCAAGAATCAAGTATAAAAGCACGTTAGAACGATTGCATAAATGTTTGGTTAAGTTTGACTAAAAGTCAAACTCGGTCAAAGTCAACGAGGTCGGGTCGGGTATCCGATAATTTTTCTAAGTTATATAATCATATATAAGCATGTTAGAACAAGTTACATGTGAATCGGAGGTCCATAGCATAGCAAACATTTTTCGTATATTGGACAAGCAAGACAGAATCAAACCATGCCTATTGTCGCACCGCGACAAAGGCTGGTTGCGCCGCGGCGAATAACGGGTGCTGGTACCTGGTCAGTCTCAATTGTCTAAGTCCCAAACCCAAAATTCAAACAAACACAAAACACAAACCGTAAACACTTAGAACTCGTATCTTATATCGCTAGAAAGGTAATTTGACAAAGAACACAACTAACTACTTTTCATCAAGCAAAAACAACAATTACAATAACTGAAATCTCGTCAAGTGATCACAAAAGGTTTATTTTCAAAGTTTCAAGTTCATCAAATGCATTTTAAGTTTCGGGAATCCATTTCACACATATGATATGACGTTTTGAAGGTAATGAAACATACATTACAACTAAACACTTACTAATAACATTTCATGGCATTCGAAATATCAAAAGCTCGTTTTAAGTCTATCAAACCCTAACCAAAATCCACAAAAATCAATATTCATGTTTTTGAAGTTTTCTTAATCAACCTACGTATCAAAACGAAGCTAGTGATACTAGTAACACAATTAAAACATGAACTTTAACAATTTAACAACATTAACTCATCCAAAATCAAAGATTTAGCAAACCCATTTTCAAATGTTCAAACTAGTGACTCAAAACAACAAATTGAGCAAACAAATCATATATTCATGTTATACACGAGCCATAGACACTAACTAACACCATTTCAAGTCAAAAACACAAATTTAGAGAAATCTAGAGTTTTTAGAAAGTTACCCAAACGAGATGAAATTGGTACCAAAATGTAGAGGATGAAGAGAGGATCACAAAAATGTAATTTGTTTTGATGTTCGCTTCTTGATTCGGTTTTAGATGATGATTTTGTGAATTGGTTGTTTAAGTTCCAAAAATGGAAGTATGAAGAGAGAAAGAGGAGAAAGAGATGAGAAGGTGGGTGGAAATGAATGGGTGGATGAGGTGGGTTGACTAGTTGACCTAGTCAACTAGTTTGCCCACTTGGCAACTTCGGTCCCTCAAGTTTCAAAGCGGGTGTGGGAATTAACCAAACGAATATTTTAAAAACGCTCGAGTAAACGAGTAATGTGATAATTAAATAACGGAAATATTATAAACGTTAGTCAACAGAAACTACGAATTTAAATAACGAAAGATATTTATTCAAAAAAAGACAGTGTTAAAAATAAATTTAACGGAAAAACGCGGGATGTTACAGACGGCATCCAGTTGTGAAGGACTAGATGGCATCTAATAGTTTGGACGGTGTCCAAATTGGTATCCAGGTCCTGTTTGCTGAAACTCATAAGTGCACAAACCAAAACTCAAACAATCCCAATTTATGACCCGCAAACAATCAAAACATGTATCTTATATCATCGAAAAGGTATTTTGACGAGGAAAACAACTAACCACATATCATCAATCAAGTTCGTCATTTACAGCAACAAAAACCTCGTCAAAAGATCGTTAAAAGTTCATCTTTAAAGTTTCAAGTTCTCAAAATGCATTTCATGACTCGGGAATCCAATTTGCACATACGATACGCCGTTTCGAAGGTAATTAAACATACAATACAACTAAATACTTACTAACAACATTTCATGGCATTCAAAGCATCAAAAGTTCATCTTAAAAGCTATCAAACCCTAACCAAGAATACAAAATCAATAATCATGTTAGTGATGTTTTCCAAATCAACCTACACATCAAATTGAAGCTAATGATGCTAGTAACACTTTTAATACATGAACTTTAACATTTAAACAACATTAAATCATCCAAAACACGAGATTAAGCAAGCACTTTTCATGTTCAAGCTAGTTACACTAAAACAACAAGATCGAGCATACAAATCATATATTCATGCTAGACTCGAGCCATAGACACTAACCAACACCATTTCAAGTCTAAAAATCGAATTTGAGAAATCTAGAGTTTTAGAAATGTTACCCAAACGAGGTAAAATTGGTACCAAAATGTAGAGGATGAAGAGAGGATCATGAATATGTAATTTGTTTTGATGTTTGCTTGCTTGAATGGATTTGGATGATGATTCTTTATTGAGAGTTGAGAGGATTTGGAAGTATCAAAAGTAGAAAATAGGAGGTGAATGAGTGGATGGAGGAGAAGGGTTGACTAGTTGACCTAGTCACTAGTTTGACCCTTTGGCGACTTTAGTCCCTCGAGTTTAATAGCGGGTGCGTGAATTGCCTAAACGAAATATTTTTAAAAACACTAGAGTAAACGAGAGATGTGGAACTCAAATAACGGAAATATTAAGAATGTCAGTTAACGAAATATACGAATTTAGATAACGAAAGATATTATCAAAAAAAAAAAGACGGTGTTAAAAATAAATTTAACAACAAAATGCGGGATGTTACATTACCCACACCTTAAAAGAAATTTCGTCTCGAAATTTAGTTGGAAGTAGTAGTCGTCGTTTCTTCCTCGAAATCTTGCATTGTCCATTCTACGGTTAAGTGAAGATACGTCTTTGGGCATTTCAACGAACTTGACCATCGGGATTCTACTTTGTTTTAGAGTTTGTTTTCACGATTCATAATTTCAACCGGTCCTCCTAGGAAGTGGAGTTTGTCATCGATAGTAAGCTCATCGAAAGGAATAACAAGTTCTTGTTCGGCGAGACACTTCTTTAAGTTTAATACATTGGATGTAGGATGAATGGAATTCGATTGAGTCGGGAGTTCGAATACGCCCCAAGTTTTCAAAAGGATCAAAATATCGTGGATTTAGTTCCTGTGTTTCCCGAAACGGATTACACCTTCCCAAGGTGCACTTTTAACGTTACACGGTTACCCACTTGGAATTCGAGAGGTTTACATCTAACATCGGCATAGCTCTTTTGGTGACTACGGCCGTCTTGAGCCTTTCTCGGATTGGAATGATATTAACGGTTACTTCATGAATGAGTTCGGGTTTGGCGGTTTGATTGTTGCCTACGTCGGCCCAATAAATAATAGAACAATAATTGTGGCTATATAAAGTTTCGAAAAGGTACGGCGTTAATACTCGAATGATAACTATCGTTGTAAGAGGAATCAATTAAATGTAACAAAACAAGTTCGTGATATGTTTTTCCAAGATTTTAATTGTATGTTTGCTTGGTCTGTCGGTGTGTGGATGATACGTGGTACTCATGTTTAAATGTGTTCGCAAGGCTTCTTGTAAGGCACTCCGAAATTTAGAAGTGAAACGAGCATCTCGATCCGAATCAATTGACAAAGGCACACCGTGTCGAGATAGAAATCTTATAATGTATAGTTGTACAAGTTTCTCCCATCTTGTTGGTTTCTGAAGAACGTTTGTTGGGACAAGTTTCTTATCAGTTTCTGAAAACATTCGTTAGGACTATTCACCCTCGAGGCAAATACTAGTATAACGTGAAGAGTCTCTCTCCATTGAGAATTTAGATAAAGGTTTTCCTTACACGGAAGTATGAGTGTAATGCGAGATAAGTTTCCGCCTCGATGTGAGCATATCAAGTGTTTCGTAGTTCGTCGATAAAAGTGTGTGAAGACGAGATAGTATACACGTGTAACATATGTTTAAAGTTGAAAGAATTGGTCATTCATTCGGAAGCATAAAGATAGTTCGGCAATAATCAAAGGTGTGTCCTTGGTATGATTGTTGTCAATATTCCCGAAGTTTTCGGATGTCCAACACGAAAAATGAAGTCATGTACATGGCACATGGTGGTGATTAGGTTGATGAGTTCAATCACCATCGCGTGTCATTAGAACTTTGGTATGACTTATCATAATATAACTACGTTGATCGAGTGTCGTTATATTATGCTAACTCATACCTCCATTCCCACATCTCTCTATAGAATCAAGTTCGTGTAATCGTGAAGATTTAAAATGAACAGAAAGTAACGGCATCTCTAACGTGACTCGTATCGAATCGAAAGAATTTGTGCAACTCTGAAGAAGCGTTTCCCAGGGGGAGTGTATAAACGATTGTTCACGTCAATACGGTTCAAGTCTAACAATAATGTCTTTAGGCACAAAAAGAGTAACAAATTATGATAACGAGTAGTACGCAACTGTAGTGATGAGTAGTGATGACGATACCCATCTAGAGTATTGAGGGTAGTAACACGAAGTGGTAGATAGTGAAGAACACCGGTGTAACATCGGTAGTGGCTAGTGATTTCCATAGTGGTGGAAACTTTATAGTACTCATGGATAGTAAGCTGGGATGGTGGCGAATAACAACTTGGGAGACAGAGTTCCCGAACTACCGTAACTAACATAGTCATCGTCCTCCTTACGCGTATGAATCTTAAGTTTACGTGTGTTATCAGATGGCAGAGTACAAGTTCGTATGATGAAAATTTGGTACCATTAAGAAGTTCGCCTAAGAATGATTCAAGTATAAATGCACAACTAGTCAAGTAAGTGCTATCTATAGCAAATGTATGTCAGAATGCAATGTCTAACTATCCGGTTGTAGTCTAGATTCACTAATGCGTCCTAACGACTCTGTCAGACACACTAATGCATATCGTAGTTCCTTACAACCAACGCTCTGATACCATCTGTAACAACCCGCCAAAATCATCATTTACGGCGCCGTTAACTTAGGTCCTGTTGCGTGGTCATAGTCCCTAAATGAGACGCGTTTGACCAAAATTATGTTGCATTCATTTGAAACGTATATGACTTGCAAATTTTAGTTACCAAACCGTTTGACAACATGTTTAAGTTTACAAAAGTTGTAAAGTATAAATGAAATAATTTACGACATAATATAAGTTGTAAATCTCGAATGCTATCAATAGCGTATGTATGTATGTATGCTTGACCCCAAGCAAGTAATCAAAGTATATGCATGTATGCTTGACCCCAAGCAAGTATGAGTGTACGCGGAAGCATGTATCAAATAGCCATTCATGAACCTGAGAAACATATAGAAAACTGTCAACCAAAAACGTTAGTGAAATCATAGATGTAGTAATAAATGTTATTTTTGAACCACAAGATTTAGTATTTCCATAAAATTGATCATCCAAATAGTTTGCATTCCAAAATAAGTTCGCGAGCACCCAATTATCAAAGCTTAACTTTCCATCCATAGAACCCCATCACAATAGTGTTAGGAAAATACACCGTTTCTCGAAAATACATTCCATCCAAATTAACGGTAGCGAACCGTCCAAATGAGGGTTTTTCAAACCCTTATGGCCATACAACATAAGTTCTCGCTTACACCCGACAAGTGTAACTAATGATAATCAAATTGAGGACTTTTCTTCAAACTCGCTGTGGAATGTTTGTTTCATCAAACTTATGTTCAAAACATAAAAGTAGGTAGTACAAGATGTGACAAGGTATATGTTTCTCAGCCCACGATTTAAAAGAGATAAAAGTTGTTGAAAAGGTGGGACTATGATCTCACCGTAGTTGCACGCCAAAGTGTTTGAAATTAAATGTTGTGCAAATGAAAGTTACTTTGCCTTGACCTAAACAAATAAGTTGTATCAATTAACCGGTTACGACACAAGGTCGGACGAAATGTATTCAATTAGTCCTATGGCTCGTTACGACTCGATTATATAGCATGTGAACCAAATTGTTAAGTTTCATGCAAGATACAAGTATAAAAGCATGTTAGAACGATTGTATAAACATTTGGTTAAGTTTGACTAAAAGTCAAACTTGGTCAAGTCAAAGTCAACGAAAAAGTCAACACGTTCGGGTCGGGTCCCGAAATATTTTTCTGAGGTTTTTAATCATATATAAGCATGTTAGAACAAGTTACATGGTAATCGGAGGTGCGTAGCATAGTTAGAATTTTTCGTAATATGACTAAGTTGGACAGCCCCTGGTAGATCATTTGGATGGCGTCCAAAAGGGTTGGATGGCGTCCAGTTGTGAAGGACTGGATGGCGTCCAATAGTTTCGACGGCATCCAGATTGGTATCCTGGTCCTGTTTGCTGAAACTCATAAGTGCACGAACCAAAACTCAAAAAATCCCAATTTATGACCCGCAAACAATCAAAACATGTATCTTATATCATTGGAAAGGTATTTTGACGAGGAAAACAACTAACCACATATCATCAATCAAGTTCATCATTTACAACAACAAAAACCTCGCCAAAAGATCGTTAAAAGTTCATCTTTAAAGTTTCAAGTTCTCAAAATGCATTTCATGACTCGGGAATCCAATTTGCACATACGATACGCCATTTCGAAGGTAATTAAACATACAATACAACTAAACACTTACTAACAACATTTCATGGCATTCAAAGCATCAAAAGTTCATCTTAAAAGCTATCAAACCCTAACCAAGAATCACAAAATCAATAATCATGTTAGTGATATTTTCTAAATCAACCTACACATCAAATTGAAGCTAATGATGCTAGTAACACTTTTAATACATGAACTTTAACATTTAAACAACATTAAATCATCCAAAACACGAGATTAAGCAAGCACTTTTCATGTTCAAGCTAGTTACACTAAAAAAACAAGATCGAACATACAAATCATATATTTATGCTAGACTCGAGCCATAGACACTAACCAACACCATTTCAAGTCTAAAAATCGAATTTGAGAAATCTAGAGTTTTAGAAATGTTACCCAAACGAGGTAAAATTGGTACCAAAATGTAGAGGATGAAGAGAGGATCACGAATATGTAATTTGTTTTGATGTTTGTTTGCTTGAATGGATTTGGATGATGATTCTTTGTTGAGAGTTGAGAGGATTTGGAAGTATCAAATGTAGAAAAGAGGAGGTAAATGAGTGTATAGAGGAGAAGGGTTGACTAGTTGACCTAGTCACTAGTTTGACCCTTTGGCGACTTTAGTCCATCGAGTTTAATAGCGGGTGCGTGAATTACCTAAACGAAATATTTTTAAAAACGGTAGAGTAAACGAGAGATGTGGAACTCAAATAATGGAAATATTAAGAATGTCAGTTAACAAAAGATACGAATTTAGATAACGAAAGATATTATCAAAAAAAAGACGGTGTTAAAAATAAATTTAACGAAAAAATGCGGGATGTTACAACCAGAGGGCTGATCGTTTCACTAAGGCTTTTGATAAACCTAGGTTCTTGCTACTTTTAGAGATGAATGGCATTGTTGATCGAGACAAAGTGATTTCGGATGTTGTTTTTGAGGGTTAATTTAACTTTTAGACTTTGCATGTAGGATGCATGACATATAGAGTTTAGTTTCTTATTATCTGTATTGCATATTTTTACTTCCTATCTGCATTTCTCTGCATGATTTATCTCATGTTTGCATGCTAGTCGGTAGTTATTTTTCTGTTTCTTTTGTTAAAATGCTAAAAGTTAAAAAGATTTTATGTTTTAGTATTTTAGGGGGAGTATATGCTTCAACAGAAAATACCTAAAAAGTGTAAAATGCCTCACCAGAAAACCCTAAAAAGTTGAAAAATTCCGAAAATGAGCTTGTTTTGATTAATATGATGGAGATGAAGAAATTACTGTACTGAGAATTAATATATTTGATTAGTAAGGACTGATTTGAACGTTTATGTTTATTGGTTGTGTGATTTACTGATAGATGTGACTTATGAATTCTTGGCATTAGACAATCATAATAAGAATAACGATCATCTAAGATTCAAAAGTCATGAACGATCTGTAGCGTTTGAAGGTAGTCACCTAATTATCTCCGAAACTGTATCTAATGATAATTGTTGAGGAACTCAACAGTCGATTGAGGGTATCCCCTATTATAATTGATAATCACTATAAAAGGTTGGGGGTGGGTTTTAAGTTGAGGATTATCTATTTAGCTGGTGCATACCAAGTTGTCTCAGGCCTAAGACTTTATATTCGAAACTAAACCCCGAAAATATCAGAGAATATTAGTTTATGTCGAAAGTAAGTGTCCTTTCTCGCTTAAGGTTGAAAAGTATAATTCTTTATTGCGGACCGTTCAAGCATTTAAGGGAGAACACCTTTGAGTGATCTGAGCACACAACAAAGAAACACGAGTTCATGCATAACAATGGAAAATCCATTCATGATGGTGTTCAAAATCAATATATCAAAAGACTGTGATATGCTGAAAAAGGAAATATCAAAAGAAAATCAAAGTCAAAAATAATTGGTGTATCAAGATGACAAAGTCCTGAAAGTATGAAGAATGCTGATTCATGATGTGCTCATAAAGAACTCAGATCATTCTTAGTGTGATGCCCCCGCGCAGCATGAATTGTTTAATCACGACGTTCACACTGAACTATCAAGATTCTTGTCGTCTACAATATAGAGTTATACCTATTAAGACTGTAAGTTGGATAGATACTTACCTAGATATACTCTAAATAATATATATATATATATATATATATATATATATATATATATATATATATATATATATATATATATATATATATATATATATATATATATATATATATATATATATATATATATATATATATGAAAGTTTAACTTTCGATTCCTTTTTCCATGTCAATTTGAACATAAAGAAGTTAAGGGCCTTGAGATTTATTTCGTGTGACGATTGGTCATCAGGCAAGTCTGCTTTAACCTGTAGACCAATCACAGCGGTAAATAATACAACTATTCGGATAATCCAATATACTCTAAGATCTACCGTTCCAACTAGATTGAAGATTGTCAACACACTGATAGAAGCCAAAGGCTGACAGGGTTATTCAAAATGCCATGAGAACCATCCTGTTCAATTTAAATGAAGTACATGGAAAAAGATAACAGAAAGTTACGCGTAATGAATTGACAACCTAATAAAAATGCACAGTCATAACTGATGAAAGAATCAAGGATCAATGAACTTAGCGTGATCTCAAAAATCACTGCATTATAGTGTTCAAGTAATTAATGCCAACATGATTGTCAAAGTGTCAAGAATGAATATGTTCATGTTTAATGAGGATTGATATCAGTAATTGCATGATAATAGACATAGACTGGATAATTAGGAATGAACAACATAAATTGATTCAATATGTCAGTTCTGACCCATTTTTATTAAATTGTTAATCATCTGGCTCACAAAAAGAATGTAGATTTATATTTTTGCTTATCTGTTTATTAAATAGTTTGCATTGAAAACTGTAAAACAACAAAAAGATTTTGGTTTTGCATGTTATTGCATTTCATGGTAGAATCTCTTTTAGTTGCATATTTTTAGTTGCATGACATTATATCTCAGAAAATTCATAAAGATTTCTTTCGGTCTTTTGTTTTCTGATTATCCTCTAAATGTACAATGACATCTGAAAGAACCTTGTCGAGATCAAGATATTGTTAGCCACCAAATCCATAAGATAGAAGTTTGTAGGGCTTGTGATTGTTTGAAGGACTTTAATGATTTAAGGTTGTTAGTGAACTGATGACATTACACTGTAGGACTTACTCTTGAGAAACAAAATGTTTAGAGTAATAACCTCGTTCTGGTTAGGAGTTTTGATCAACCTAAGTGTTAATGATCATTTCTTGATGGATTAGTGATTTTTGACTCAAATTAAAAGTGCTAGTTAGCTCTAAGATTGCCAAACGAGTCGAAATCCTAAGTTTGTGAAAATTTGAATTTTTGAAATTGCCTAAGTGGATCACTCGCACGACTGATGTGTGAACCGTACGAGTAACCACACGTGTGAGGTTAACCGTATGGATGACCCTGTTCTAGAATTATCCTAAGACATCTGGGTCACACGCACGAGTGACTTTGAGATGCGCGGTTGAATGGTGAACCGTGTGATCAACCGTACAGTTGATCACAAGAGTATAAATAGGGGGTGACGAGCACAGGAGCTCACACTTGTGGACCTATTTCATTTTCTCTCTAAAAATTCAACCTTCACCGATCAAATTTTCCACCGCAGCGTTCGTTAAGCTTGTTAATCCGACTACAGCGCCACCAACTTGGTATGATTTCATCAAGTTTTCATAGGTTAATTTGTTGTTTTAATGTATCGAAACCCTAAGGGTTTTTAACTTGAATTTTGTGAAATCGAAGTGTGTTTTGATCGATATCTGTTATTGTTTTGTGTTAATCGGAACCTAATGTTGCTATTGTGATGTAAATCGGCCCCTAAAGCCATCAAACATGTAATATCGATGATTTAAAAGTGCATTTAATATGTGTTTCATCAGACATGCACGAGTGATATCACTCGCACACGTGAGACATGACTCACACGAGTCAGTACACGGTTGATGATCAACCGTGTGAACCTTTGAGCTCACTCGTTAAATTTGATTTAGTTGTAATCTTGCTTGACAGAGCTGACATGTGTGATTAGCCGCACGAGTCATCATACGGTTGACTCACTCGCTTATAAATAGTAACTCAACCGTGTACCTTGTCTGAAACCATATTACTGCTCAAACGTGTCAACAGTGGCATGAGTGACAATATCACTCGCACGGTTGATCACTCAGCCTTACGTGTGGCATTATCACTCGTACGGTTTACCATGGTAACAAGTTTATGACACTTTGATGTGAATGCTTTAATATTTTATGATATGTGGTTTGTATCTCTAACATTTCTGTTGATATTTCAGTTTGTTAAGATATCATCAATGGCTGAACAACAAGTCAATGTTCCAGTAGTTAACGTAGAAGGACAGGGGGAACAACAAGCTAATCCTCAAGTGAATCCAGTTAACCCACCTCCTCAGCAAGAGATTCCTCTAGAGAAGGGTGAACTGAACAATCAAGTCGCTCTCTATGACACTACTCTAGAGAGAGGTGATCATTTTAAGGAGATTGTGGAATTTCTTAAGAGATCAAGGATACATACTGCTATTTCTACTCCATGCATGGCCTACTACAGCCATCAAAGAGAATTCTGGAGAAATGCTGTACTTGACGTATTAGAAGATGATGCTAAGCTTGTTAGTAAGGTTCAAGGGCATGAGATCATTGTTTCTAAGACAGTGATAAGGAGGATTTTGGGCTTTAATGACGAGAACTGCTCCCACATGACAATTAGTCGAGAAAGAATTCATGGTTGCTTTAAAAGATGTGCTTATTCTGGGTATATTGCTGGCAAATCTGAACTGATGAAGACGCTTCTGCCTCCACAGTTTAGATATCTTGCTCACGTGATCGTGCACTGTTTGAGTGGACTCAAATCTGGATTTGATAAGTTGAATGAAATAGTGCAAAGTATGTTTGTAGCACTTGTCCTAAAGGCTCCATACAATTTGTGACAACCCGTCCTTATCCCTCTGGACGAAATCATCAATATCTGGTTCCATTGCGATGATCGATTCCAAGTAATGTCCTTAATATGAGCAAATGCACAGCGGAAGACTTAATTCGTACCTGAGAATAACATGCTTTAAAAAGTCAACATAAAGTTGGTGAGATATATAGGTTTGATGCTAGCAGCGTTATAACTATGGACCACAAGATTTCATATTTATAAACATAATACACTCGCAAGTGTATGAAAAGCATTCTAAGTAGTGGGCACCCGGTAACTAGCCTTAACAAGAGTGTGTACCCCTGAGTTATAATAATATGTGCACCGAATCAAGTGCGTTCCGTTAACCTCGAAGTACTAAACACCCGTTCTTCTAGTTTACTAGAACAACATCTGGGTGGGGGTGTAAAACCCGATAGATCTATCTTTAGGATTCGCGCCTACCAGTTCATAAACCAATAGTTAAAGTTACCAAGCTAGGGGATTTTTGATTCAAACCCATGTAGAACGTAATTTTAGTCACTTGTGTCCATAACGTAAATCATTTATAAAAACAGCGCATGTATTCTCAGCCCAAAATATTTAAAGTTTAAAAAAAAGACTATATACTCACCTTACTGTATTTTGTAGTAAAATACATCATTGAACAAGTGTAGGGTTGGCCTCAGATTTCACGAACCTATATCATTTGTATATTTATTAATATACATAATTGTAATCGAATAAGTTTGTATATTTGTTATACTTTATATTTTCATTTTCTATATTGTAAATAAATAATTAATATTCATGGCTAATTTTTAAAAGTAATTTATTAATACCGATATTTCAAATACTTATTGAACTACTTTAATTAACTAATTATTGATAATTGATATAAATATAACACATATTATTTAAAATAGTTATAACTAATATTTATTTGATAAAATAATAATAATAATAATAACAATAATAATGATAATAATAATAATAAATATAATAATAATAACAATAATACTTATTTTATTCTAATGTTATTACCTAATAATAACTAATTGTTAATAATATTAACCATTTTAATTGTATAATAATAACTATAGATAATACTACATTAATATTAATAATCTTAATAACAATAATCAATAAAAAAAAACAAAGTAATAGAACTACCTTACAAAAAGGGCTTCAAAAAAAATAAATGTGCCTCATACGAGGCTCGAACCCCCGACCTCAAGAACACCATCTAACGCTCTGACCAATTGGGCTATCGCCCGGTTTCTGTTTTAAAACAGAACCTTTTTCTTTTAAACCGTTTAACTGATCATCTTCTTCACCCAATCTAATCGACCAGGATCAATACGTAACAGAAATACTTTGATTTAGCATTGTAATTACAACAAAAACATCTTATAATTTGCGGTTTCAGACTGAAAACAAAACAAAAGAAAATTTAAAACAAAAAGCAGAAGCCTGCTGTATTCGAAAAACCAAACCTTGACTCAAATCATGATTTTGAATTACAAGAGGTTTTAGCTTTAGGTTATAAAATAAATTTAGTCATAAATCTTCCCAGAAAACTTTCTGATGTATTTATTTATCTTGAAACACTCAAACAAATCTGAATTTTAATAAAATGCACTCGGTTATCTTGTTCGAATTTAACTTTGATTTCCCAAAATTTGTAATCAAAAGGAAGAATTAAAAATTGAGGTTTTACAGATAGTTTATTTAGAAGATTTATAACATACTTGCATTAGTAGATTTTTGAACCTCTTAAGAATTCGAAAGTTTGATGGATATGGACTCAAACAGGGGACGGCATCAAAATATACCAGTTTTTTTTTTTTTTATTTCACTCTTAATTATAATCAATTTAATTTGAACGGACGAAAACACAGATCGATTATGAGGGTATGCAGTTGAATGAGTGTGTGTTAGAACAATTGTATCTCGTTGATATAAAGAACCAGATGTTCGAAATAACAGAAGCAAATAAACAGAAAAATACAAGCAAAAACGAATAAAATAAATAAAGTGGATTATGATCTTTACAGATTTTGGATGCTAGTGTGATACAAGTTGTTGTTTGCACAGAGATATGGAAAAGAATCGAATTACCTATAATATAGTGGGTGATTTACAATGGAACACTCATTTTCTATATTTTTATACTTATATAATGTATTTATATAATTATATTTATCTGTTTATATAAAATCTGTATATATATCCCTATTTTATATCTGTATTTGATTATCTAATTATTTGTGTACCTAATTTTTTTTATATGTACTTTTCAAATTAATATTGTTAATAATACAAACATTTATTTTAATAACAAAACTAATAATAAAAATAAAAATAATATAAACATCATAATAATACTAATAATAAAATTTTTAAATAAAATGATAATGATATTAGTAAGTAAAATAATGATATTGACTATAATACAAATAATAAAATTATTAATAATTAAAAGATTGAAATACTAATAATTATGAAAATAATAATTATGTTAGTAGTAGTATTAATACTAATTGTTAATGATAATATAGTAATAATATTTACTAATAATTGATAATTAAGTTATAATAAATTACATATATATCTACTTATATTTCTTCGTTTTACTAATAACTTACTTGTTTGTTTGTTATTTTACATACATACATATATATATATATATATATATATATATATATATATATATATATATATATATATATATATATATATATATATATATATATATATATATTTTAACTGATTAAAGTATACTTCATTAATTTAAAATATTATAGATACATTTCTATTTCTATTTCTATTTATATACATATATAATTATCTGTTCGTGAATCGTCAGGCTTGGTCAAGAGGTAACTGGTTGTCCAAATATAGATTCAAACTTTTCTAGACTCAACAATACATATTTTTCTTATCATGTCGGAAACATATAAAGATTAGAGTTTAATTTTGGTCGGAAATTTCCGGGTCGTTACAGTACCCACCCGTTAAAGAAATTTCGTCCTCGAAATTTGGTTGAGGTTGTCATAAATAACAATTGGAATGTTTTTATGACAATTATGAGGTGATAATGAAGTTTTGTCATTATTGATAGATATAGATAAAACATTTCGATCATGTAAAGCGTACGAGCGATGCTATCACAAAAGAGAATGAAATGAGTAATATGGTATCGTTTTAACTGATGACGTGGTTATGATTGATTTCCGGGATTCACGAAATTTAAAGAAAATCTTTTGTAATAAAATTTGGTTCTTCGGCGATTTAAGAAACAGGATCTCCTTTGATTTAATGCGGCAAATCTGTTGTGATTTCTTTGTCGGATATTTCACTTATAAAACTACCCCTCTCGTTCCCTTATTTCCATATCCCACATCTTCTACTCTTTCTCCTATTTGCTGCGATTTATACTCTAGTTTCTATTTTGGAGCTTCATTCTTTCATTTCCTCTTCCCGTCCTCAAGCCAAGCGAGTAATGATCCGAAATTCGTAGGTATGAACATAGCTAATGTTCTTAGAAAGAAATGATAATGGCACGATTTTGATTTGTCAAATTACCAGAATATCTAGAAAGATAGAACTATCATGATGATATGTTTGGAGATTGGATAGAATGTAAGAGCCGTGTAACATGGCACATGATGACGGTACTGTGAATCATCACATTCCATTAGAAACTTAACATAACTTACTGTAATATAATGAAGTTGATCAAGTTTCATTATATTATACTAATTCATGCATCAGTTCCTAACACTACTTCAAAACATTCATATTTTAAATTCGAAAGTTTCAGAATTTAGAAACTAACACAGTTTCTTTTTTTTTTTTGATGTAATACAGATAGCGCGAGAAGATAGATGATTTCCGATAAGAATAGTTATAAAAATATCTTCAGAAACATTGAGGATATTTATAATGAAAGATATGATAATATCTTGGAACTTCTAATGCCGAAGGATGATGATGAAGAATAGTGTCAGCAAAGGTTTTAGAGTAAGGAGTAGGGTATGTACTAAGGATTTCAGCAGGCACTGAATCTTTTAAATTCTTTGAAGTCAAACTTATTCTTTGTTATTTGTCCATGGCTTACTTCATAGTTTCGCATAATCCTCTTTTTTTTTAATACTAAATTTTCTATTGAGTGTTTCCAATACTCCGTTCTTTATCATCAATTTTTGGCTATTAAGACCATCTACAACATGCTACTTCGTCAGCATTCTCAATGTTAACGGATCTGGGTCATCGGTTATCAAACTGAGGTGGTTTCAGGAGAATTGTGTTTTTAGATGGTTAAACGCTGATGATGGAATATAAAAGATTCTCCGGTAGCGACAGCGAAAGAAATACGTGTATATATATCGAAACTAACCTTTCTGAGAAGTCGAGGTTAACTTGCTGGAGCTGTGACAAAATTTGCTAATTTGAAAAGGGATTGCAAATTTATTTTGGGTAATAATAACACTAAAGAAATTAACACTGCTGCGTGTTAAACGTTGACTCAGTCTCCGAGAGTCTTACAGGAGGATAAGTCTTTTCTTCCGTAGATAAAACGCGGTTGGTTTATCCTCTCGATTGAGGGGTTTTCAAGAATCATGAAAGATTTGAACACGTATTGTAATTGTCGAGATACAAATGAGGTTTAAGATGAAATCAAGTGGCAAGCTTGAAGAATTATTTAGTTTCATATGTTATAATCGATATTTTAATTTAATTCATTTTAATTGTCCAAAGTTAGCAGTCCAATAGTCCGATGGTTCAATGATTCATATATAATTTAATATATAATATTCGAATTAAATAATACGTATCGTGACCCGTGTACCGGTCTCGGTGTCGATCACAACTCAAAGTGTATATATATTTTGGAATCAACTCCGACCCTGTATAACCAACTCCCACCTTCACATATAGAGTGTCTACGGTTGTTCCGAAATATATATATATAGATGGGTCAATATGATAAGTCGAAACCTTGCATACGTGTCCCGTTATTTATAGTACGTAAAAGTAAATAACAGAAATTAAATGACGATAAATAAAATTGCGAGAATGTAAATTGCGATAAATTAAATGTTAAACAGTTAGCTGGGAACAGTTAGCCGGAACAGTTAGCGTGAATTCCTATCACAATTCCAATTAATTAATTCGTTTGTTTCTAATACTTTTTATTTTTGTCCAATGTTTTTCTTCGTTATGCCACTTGTTGGATCCTGATAGGTCAAAATCCGAATATGAAATTTGAATAGAAATGGTTATTCTGTGGTGAACGGATACGTATATCGGTAGTTGTAAGTAGGATAGTAAATGATCGTTGAATCAGATTCGAAGAATGTACAGTGTAACTTATTAATGTGAATTCTAAATATTCCTCGGGTACTACCCACCCGTTAAAATATTTTCATCATTAACAGTTTGTACAAAAGAATTTTTAATTACAATCTTTATGAAAATATACTTGCATATATATTTTCATCGGATGAAATCATGGATTTAATGAGTCAAAAACTCATCTGATTTACCGTTAATACTAGATTACATAATCTCTAAAACTTTAGAAATTACATATTCACCATGTCGAACGAGGAAAAATGAGGTAGAATGATACGTAAAGCGAAGATAGCCGATGTAGATCGATGTATAGAACGAAGTTCATACTCGAAGTACAGATGGTGATATTGAGGCGTGTAATGTTGATATTCAAGGTACAGATTGTGATATTGAGAGTTACGGCGCGGTTATGGTTTAGAGATGATAAGGGTACTGTCGACGTCGATGATGGTGGTACTGATTATGTTGCTGGTACTGCTGCTGGTGTTCGTAACCTTCGCACCAGGTTCTCCAAAGTCGTCACACGAGCGCGTAGTTCGTTAACTTCTTCTAGTATTACGGAATGATTGACGGTGGAAGCGAGTGAATGAATAAGATTCGAACTATGGGATAGTATGTAATCGTGATGGGATACTCGGAAAAAGGGGAGAGAAAATGGTTTCTCGAACAGATTCGCCATTAAGCGCTTCAGGTTGAAAAGGGCAATTTGGTGGATGGAAGAGATCTTCGACGTGAAATGATTTTCAGATATCGGATGATATTATAACTATATAGAATATCTATATGTATTTCGTAGACTACAGAGGAATTTACGGCATATATCAGGCAAGTCTACAGATATGCTAAGATATGAATCTTGTCTATACACTATTGATGCACTAAATGCAGTAAGACGTGTCTAGACTTATGAATGATAAGCAGGAAATTCCCTAGGGATGATAAGCAGATGATTTCCGACTAGGATGATAAGCAAAACTTTTTGTCAGGCAGACACGGTCGAAGTCCAGACTCACTACTGTATCCTAACAACTACTAGTCAGACACACTAATGCAAGGCCTGGTTCACTAAGACCAACGCTCTGATACCATCTGTGACAACCCGTCCTTATCCCTCTGGATGAAATCATCAATATCTGGTTCCATTGCGATGATCGATTCCAAGTAATGTCCTTAATATGAGCAAATGCACAGCGGAAGACTTAATTCGTACCTGAGAATAACATGCTTTAAAAAGTCAACATAAAGTTGGTGAGATATATAGGTTTGATGCTAGCAGCGTTATAACTATGGACCACAAGATTTCATATTTATAAACATAATACACTCGCAAGTGTATGAAAAGCATTCTAAGTAGTGGGCACCCGGTAACTAGCCTTAACAAGAGTGTGTACCCCTGAGTTATAATAATATGTGCACCGAATCAAGTGCGTTCCGTTAACCTCGAAGTACTAAACACCCGTTCTTCTAGTTTACTAGAACAACATCTGGGTGGGGGTGTAAAACCCGATAGATCTATCTTTAGGATTCGCGCCTACCAGTTCATAAACCAATAGTTAAAGTTACCAAGCTAGGGGATTTTTGATTCAAACCCATGTAGAACGTAATTTTAGTCACTTGTGTCCATAACGTAAATCATTTATAAAAACAGCGCATGTATTCTCAGCCCAAAATATTTAAAGTTTAAAAAAAAGACTATATACTCACCTTACTGTATTTTGTAGTAAAATACATCATTGAACAAGTGTAGGGTTGGCCTCAGATTTCACGAACCTATATCATTTGTATATTTATTAATATACATAATTGTAATCAAATAAGTTTGTATATTTGTTATACTTTATATTTTCATTTTCTATATTGTAAATAAATAATTAATATTCATGGCTAATTTTTAAAAGTAATTTATTAATACCGATATTTCAAATACTTATTGAACTACTTTAATTAACTAATTATTGATAATTGATATAAATATAACACATATTATTTAAAATAGTTATAACTAATATTTATTTGATAAAATAATAATAATAATAATAACAATAATAATGATAATAATAATAATAAATATAATAATAATAACAATAATACTTATTTTATTCTAATGTTATTACCTAATAATAACTAATTGTTAATAATATTAACCATTTTAATTGTATAATAATAACTATAGATAATACTACATTAATATTAATAATCTTAATAACAATAATCAATAAAAAAAACAAAGTAATAGAACTACCTTACAAAAAGGGCTTCAAAAAAAATAAATGTGCCTCATACGAGGCTCGAACCCCCGACCTCAAGAACACCATCTAACGCTCTGACCAATTGGGCTATCGCCCGGTTTCTGTTTTAAAACAGAACCTTTTTCTTTTAAACCGTTTAACTGATCATCTTCTTCACCCAATCTAATCGACCAGGATCAATACGTAACAGAAATACTTTGATTTAGCATTGTAATTACAACAAAAACATCTTATAATTTGCGGTTTCAGACTGAAAACAAAACAAAAGAAAATTTAAAACAAAAAGCAGAAGCCTGCTGTATTCGAAAAACCAAACCTTGACTCAAATCATGATTTTGAATTACAAGAGGTTTTAGCTTTAGGTTATAAAATAAATTTAGTCATAAATCTTCCCAGAAAACTTTCTGATGTATTTATTTATCTTGAAACACTCAAACAAATCTGAATTTTAATAAAATGCACTCGGTTATCTTGTTCGAATTTAACTTTGATTTCCCAAAATTTGTAATCAAAAGGAAGAATTAAAAATTGAGGTTTTACAGATAGTTTATTTAGAAGATTTATAACATACTTGCATTAGTAGATTTTTGAACCTCTTAAGAATTCGAAAGTTTGATGGATATGGACTCAAACAGGGGACGGCATCAAAATATACCAGTTTTTTTTTTTATTTATTTCACTCTTAATTATAATCAATTTAATTTGAACGGACGAAAACACAGATCGATTATGAGGGTATGCAGTTGAATGAGTGTGTGTTAGAACAATTGTATCTCGTTGATATAAAGAACCAGATGTTCGAAATAACAGAAGCAAATAAACAGAAAAATACAAGCAAAAACGAATAAAATAAATAAAGTGGATTATGATCTTTACAGATTTTGGATGCTAGTGTGATACAAGTCGTTGTTTGCACAGAGATATGGAAAAGAATCGAATTACCTATAATATAGTGGGTGATTTACAATGGAACACTCATTTTCTATATTTTTATACTTATATAATGTATTTATATAATTATATTTATCTGTTTATATAAAATCTGTATATATATCCCTATTTTATATCTGTATTTGATTATCTAATTATTTGTGTACCTAATTTTTTTTATATGTACTTTTCAAATTAATATTGTTAATAATACAAACATTTATTTTAATAACAAAACTAATAATAAAAATAAAAATAATATAAACATCATAATAATACTAATAATAAAATTTTTAAATAAAATGATAATGATATTAGTAAGTAAAATAATGATATTGACTATAATACAAATAATAAAATTATTAATAATTAAAAGATTGAAATACTAATAATTATGAAAATAATAATTATGTTAGTAGTAGTATTAATACTAATTGTTAATGATAATATAGTAATAATATTTACTAATAATTGATAATTAAGTTATAATAAATTACATATATATCTACTTATATTTCTTCGTTTTACTAATAACTTACTTGTTTGTTTGTTATTTTACATACATATATATATATATATATATATATATATATATATATATATATATATATATATATATATATATATATATATATATATATATATATATATATATATATATATATATTTTTTTAACTGATTAAAGTATACTTCATTAATTTAAAATATTATAGATACATTTCTATTTCTATTTATATTTATATACATATATAATTATCTGTTCGTGAATCGTCAGGCTTGGTCAAGAGGTAACTGGTTGTCCAAATATAGATTCAAACTTTTCTAGACTCAACAATACATATTTTGCTTATCATGTCGGAAACATATAAAGATTAGAGTTTAATTTTGGTCGGAAATTTCCGGGTCGTTACACAATTTCTCAGGATTTGTCTTACACTACTTCAAAGCGAATCTTTTCAGTTCTACTCAGAGATATCTCATTTATGCCCGTTTTCTTCAATTGATCATTCATGACGTTGCACCTAATCTACCTAAGCTTGAAGAGGATATTATTCACCTTAAGCTAATGAATCCGATAACTTTCTGAAGAATGGAGGAGACCTAAAACGAGGATTTAAAGCCTGACTTTAAGAGAAAGCTTATTTGTCATCTAATCAAGGAAAACTATCGATATCCAGCTGGTAATGCTTGGAGGAATGAGGATTCAAACTCTAACTATGAAGTTACTGATGAGGAAGCTGAGGGTGATAATCAGAGAGCTACTAGTGAAGTTCAAGGAGGAGGTAATGTTGATGATGAAATTATTGAAGGTGATGATGAAGCGACAAAGGAAAATGTTAGTTTGATTCAGAGAAAAAGGAAAGGGAAGGAAGCGATAACTTCAGAACAGCCCAAGAAGAAGGAGAAGAGAACGAAACATCATTTTGATTCATCTCAAAAGTCATCACAGGGAGGTTTGAAACAACAAGCTCAGAGACGACCATCCGGTTTCATGAAGGATGCAAGAGCAGCTGCTACCTCACCAAAACTTGCCACCACAACACCTCAGGTCACATCAGCCGAATTCGAGACACAGCAAAATCTACTGTTGTCTTTGATTATAAAAATAACCAATCTAGAGAATTAAGCCATTGAGGAGAAGAAGATCAATGAAGCTAAGATTGAGTCGTTGGTAGAAGAAAACAAAAGGTTATCTGATAGACTTGACCATCAGAAGGGAAGGACGGAGAAGTTGAAGAAGAAGGTTTTGGCGATTAAGAGGGAGAATAAGGAGAAATTGAAGGAGTTGAACAATAAGATCGAATCGATTACCTCTGGTAAAACTAAGTTGATTAAGGAGAGAGGAGAAGAATTTTCTTCTGATTTGGGTGGTGATGACGAGAAAGACGATGAAGAAGATGCTGGAACTGGAGGACCCTCTTTTGAGATTCCGTTAGTGATACCTATTCGAAGCTTTAATAAATATGGTGAGGTCTTTACTGCTGAATATTATATGAATTATTCAAATATTTTTAATGATGCAGAAAAGGGGGACGTTCAACCAAGTGATTTTCCAGTAGAACAGCTTGCTGCTCGGGCATATGATAGTGAAAACGATACAGAGGATGCAGAGACAGTTGAAGCTGAGAACCAGGCTCTACAAGAAGAGTCGTTTGCCAGTATCCCTCCCGAATCAATCCAAAATATCAACTTGAGTGATTTCGATAATTTGTTTGCTGATGAGAAGAGTGAAGATTCTGTTGGTAAGGATAGTGTAAAAGAGGATGTGATTGTTGAATCCGAGGACCAATTGGTAATAGAATCTGATGATGAAGAAGAAGAAGAATAAGAAGAAGAAGAAGAAGAAGAAGAAGAAGAAGAAGAAGAAGAAGAAGAAGAAGAAGAAGAAGAAGAAGAAGAAGAAGAAGAAGAAGAAGAAGAAGAAGAAGAAGAAGAAGAAGAAGAAGAAGAAAAAGAAGTTGAGATTGTTATGCCTTCGCTTGAGCCATACTCTAATCCGTCACTCAACAACTTAAGTGACTTTTTCAATTTGAGTAGTGATGTGAAAAGAAAGAAGTTAGATGATTTAGAACAGGCGAGGAAGGTATACAAAGAACAAGTGAAATAAGTGGATATTTTAATTGAAAAGAACAAGAAAATCAGACATGAGAAACTGCTCGTTGAGAAAAAAAGAAAAGAGATTGAGCTGAAGAAGAAAAAACTCCGAGCCGAGCAAGCTAAAGCCGAGGCATGGAATGAGATTAATGAATGGTTCAAACGTGATAGGGTTAAAGTTAACAAAAATGTTGAAGAAGACGAGATCCGTCAGAGTTGGTGGAAACAGAACGTCGTTAACCCTGATCAGTTGAATAAGCCAGAACTCGATCCAAAGTTTGTTAGTTTCTACGAAAGGGGAAAGAGAACCAAGAAGTATTCCAAGGGTAAAATTTTAAGATGGGGTTACTTCAAGGAGATCAATTTTTTCGCGATCAAGAGGGAAGGAGGAGTTGATTACATGGCACGTCCTAGTCACTTCAAAACTCTACCGTACTTCGAGATCATGCAACTTGCTAAGCTGAAGATGTTGAACGCTGAAGATTGTGACCTTTCCAGGTGGTTTCAGAGTAAACTCAGATATGAGTATAAGACAAGGAAATAGGACATCTTTAAGTCAACAGCCGCCAGGTTTTCCATGCACCCGACAAAGAGAAATTCTAAAGGTGGACCTGTATGCGCTGTTAATTTCCGTCCAGCCAAGTACATGAAGCAATCTCCATTGATGCCCTAACCCAAGGATATATGTAAAAACTTCAGATGGTGGTTCTATGATGAGTTTTCGGAAGAAGCAGTGATCGTGACTGCAATTGAAAAGGAAGATGGAAACATACAGTTTAACAATGTGAGGGTTTTAGATGCTATGTGGCTAAGGAACTTATCGAGATTTGATGTGGCGACACTTCACCACCATCACATTACGTTTAGAGATGATCGAAAAGAGGAAGCTATGAGATATCAATGTGTGATCAATGTCTACTATGCATACCTCAATAGAGAAAATGATGCTCAAAGCTCAAACCAAGTTTAAGCCAGCTGATCTATGTCAGATACTGTATTGCGAGTTTGTATTTCTATTTTTGATGATGTATTTATGCGAGAGAGAGAATCTGGATATGTATTTGATATTAAATTGATGTTACTTTTGAACTTATATGTATTTCATGAACGTTTACTTTATTGTAATCGATGGTCTATGTCCTAGGGGGAGTTGTTGATGCATTTTATGTAAGTCCCTAGACATCTAACCCACGTCCATTGCAGGTACTACAGTTTACAGGCTACCATGATCGCTCGTTATTATCCTATCTGTGTTTGTGAGTGGTTACAGGTACTGCAGGAACGCAATAAGGATGTTTGACTATGTTAGACTTAATCAGACGTACTAGTGAAGCCTCACTCGTACGGCTGACAGGCTCATACGCACGGTTTGTAGTGACCCGAACTTTTCCATGTTTATATATATTAATTGAGATTGATATTTACATGATTAAATGTTTCCAACATGTTAATTAATCAAACTTGTTAAGACTTGATTAATTGAAATATGTTTCATATAGACAATTGACCACCCAAGTTGACCGGTGATTCACGAACGTTAAAACTTGTAAAAACTATATGATGACATATATATGGATATATATATATAGTTAACATGATACTATGATAAGTAAACATATCATTAAGTATATTAACAATGAACTACATATGTAAAAACAAGACTACTAACTTAATGATTTTTAAACGAGACATATATGTAACGATTATCGTTGTAAAGACATTTAATGATATTCATACATGATAATATCATGATAATATAATAATTTAAAATTTCATTTGATATTATAAACATTGGGTTAACAACATTTAACAAGATCGTTAACCTAAAGGTTTCAAAACAACACTTACATGTAACGACTAACGATGACTTAACGACTCAGTTAAAATGTATATACATGTAGTGTTTTAATATGTATTTATACATTTTTGAAAGACTTCAATACACTTATTAAAATACTTCTACTTAACAAAAATGCTTACAATTACATCCTCGTTCAGTTTCATCAACAATTCTACTCGTATGCACCCGTATTCGTACTCGTACAATTCACAGCTTTTAGATGTATGTACTATTGGTATATACACTCCAATGATCAGCTCTTAGTAGCCCATGTGAGTTACCTAACACATGTGGGAACCATCATTTAGCAACTAGCATGAAATATCTCAAAAAATTACAAAAATATGAGTAATCATTCATGACTTATTTACATGAAAACAAAATTACATATCCTTTATATCTAATCCATACACCAACGACCAAAAATACCTACAAACACTTTCATTCTTAAATTTTCTTCATCTAATTGATCTCTCTCAAGTTCTATCTTCAAGTTCTAAGTGTTCTTCATATATTCCACAAGTTCTAGTTACATAAAATCAAGAATACTTTCAAGTTTGCTAGCTCACTTCCAATCTTGTAAGGTGATCATCCAACCTCAAGAAATCTTTGTTTCTTACAGTAGGTTATCATTCTAATACAAGGTAATAATCATATTCAAACTTTGGTTCAATTTCTATAACTATAACAATCTTATTTCAAGTGACGATCTTACTTGAACTTGTTTTCGTGTCATGATTCTGCTTCAAGAACTTCGAGCCATCCAAGGATCCGTTGAAGCTAGATCCATTTTTCTCTTTTCCAGTAGGTTTATCCAAGGAACTTAAGGTAGTAAAGATGTTCATAACATCATTCAATTCATACATATAAAGCTATCTTATTCGAAGGTTTAAACTTGTAATCACTAGAACATAGTTTAGTTAATTCTAAACTTGTTCGCAAACAAAAGTTAATCCTTCTAACTTGACTTTTAAAATCAACTAAACACATGTTCTATATCTATATGATATGCTAACTTAATGATTTAAAACCTGGAAACACGAAAAACACCGTAAAACCGGATTTACGCCGTCATAGTAACACCGCGGACTGTTTTGGGTTAGTTAATTAAAAACTATGATAAACTTTGATTTAAAAGTTGTTATTTTGAGAAAATGATTTTTATTATGAACATGAAACTATATCCAAAAATTATGGTTAAACTTAAAGTGGAAGTATGTTTTCTAAAATGGTCATCTAGACGTCGTTCTTTCGACTGAAATGACTACCTTTACAAAAATGACTTGTAACTTATTTTTCCGACTATAAACCTATACTTCTTCTGTTTAGATTCATAAAATAGAGTTCAATATAAAACCATAGCAATTTGATTCACTCAAAACGGATTTAAAATGAAGAAGTTATGGGTAAAACAAGATTGGATAATTTTTCTTATTTTAGCTACGTGAAAATTGGTAACAAATCTATTCCAACCATAACTTAATCAACTTGTATTGTATATTATGTAATCTTGAGATACCATAGACACGTATACAATGTTTCAACCTATCATGTCGACACATCTATATATATTTCGGAACAACCATAGATACTCTATATGTGAATGTTGGAGTTAGCTATACAGGGTTGAGGTTGATTCCAAAATATATATAGTTTGAGTTGTGATCAATACTGAGATACGTATACACTGGGTCGTGGATTGATTCAAGATAATATTTATCGATTTATTTCTGTACATCTAACTGTGGACAACTAGTTGTAGGTTACTAATGAGGACAGCTGACTTAATAAACTTAAAACATCAAAATATATTAAAAGTGTTGTAAATATATTTTGAACATACTTTGATATATATGTATATATTGTTATAGGTTCGTGAATCAACCAGTGGCCAAGTCTTACTTCCCGACGAAGTAAAAATCTGTGAAAGTGAGTTATAGTCCCACTTTTAAAATCTAATATTTTTGGGATGAGAATACATGTAGGTTTTATAAATGATTTACAAAATAGACACAAGTACGTGAAACTACATTCTATGGTTAAATTATCGAAATCGAATATGCCCCTTTTTATTAAGTCTGGTAATCTAAGAATTAGGGAACAGACACCCTAATTGACGCGAATCCTAAAGATAGATCTATTGGGCCTAACAAACCCCATCCAAAGTACCGGATGCTTTAGTACTTCGAAATTTATATCATATCCGAAGAGTGTCCCGGAATGATGGGGATATTCTTATATATGCATCTTGTTAATGTCGGTTACCAGGTGTTCACCATATGAATGATTTTTATCTCTATGTATGGGATGTGTATTGAAATATGAAATCTTGTGGTCTATTATTATGATTTGATATATATAGGTTAAACCTATAACTCACCAACATTTTTGTTGACGTTTTAAGCATGTTTATTCTCAGGTGATTATTAAGAGCTTCCGCTATCACATACTTAAATAAGGACGAGATTTGGAGTCAATGCTTGTATGATATTGTGTAAAAACTGCATTCAAGAAACTTATTTTGTTGTAACATATTTTTATTGTAAACCATTATGTAATGGTCGTGTGTAAAAAGGATATTTTAGATTATCATTATTTGATAATCTACGTAAAGCTTTTTAAACCTTTATTGATGAAATAAAGGTTATGGTTTGTTTTAAAATGAATGCAGTCTTTGAAAAACGTCTCATATAGAGGTCAAAACCTCGCAACGAAATCAATTAATATGGAACGTTTTTAATCAATAAGAACGGGACATTTCAGTTGGTATCCGAGCGTTGGTCTTAGAGAACCAGAATTTTGCATTACTGTGTCTTATCGAGTTTGTTAGGATGCATTAGTGAGTCTGGACTTCGACCGTGTTTACTTGAAAAATGATTGCTTAACAAATTTTGTTGGAAACTATATATTTTTAACATGTGAATATTATGTGATATATTAATCTCTTAACGCGTTTGATATTATGTGATAGATGTCTACCTCTAGAACAAGTCTCATTGACTCACCTAATAATAATGAAGAGTCAAATGTAAATTGGAATGATTCGTGGACTGATTCACAAGTTCCCGAAGAGGAACCGGAAGAAGAATCGGAACCGGAAGAAGAATCGGAACCGGATGAAGAAATAGAACCGGTGGGGGAAATAATAAAACGGTTAAGTAAAAGAAAATCCTCAACCAACCGACCAAGGTTAATTATGGTCAATGGTGTTTCCGCCAAGGAAGCAAAATATTGGGAGGATTACCAATTCTCCGATGAATCGGATTCCGACGAGAATTCCGATGATGTTGTAGAAATTACCCCAACTGAATTTAAAAAGGCAAAAGAAAATAATAAGGGAAAGGGCATAAAAATAGAGAAATCTAATTCCAACCCCGATGAACTTTATATGTATCGTCAACCCCCGAAGTCCTTAAGTTGTAACAATGACCCGGGAACCTCTAAACCACCAGGTTTTTCTAAACCAATGTGGAAAACGACGGCTCGTATTAGGGGAACATCATATATCCCTAGAAACTTGGCAAAACGAACCAAAATCGAAGAAGAAGAAACAAGCGAGTCGGAATAAGATAGTTGTATTCGTGTGGTGTAATATATGTAATATAGTGTGCTTATGCTTTATGATATATGTAAAAATTGCTTGTATTAATAAGTATTTTTTTATGAATCTAACTCTTGTCTATTTTACAGTATAAAAACACAAAATGGATAGACAACCCAATATTTTAAGAGACCTACCCGGAGACATGATTGATGAAATCTTGTCTAGAGTCGGTCAGAATTCTTCGGCACAACTATTTACGGCGAAATCAGTTTGTAAGACATTCGAAGAACGTTCCAAGAATGTCTTGGTTTATAAGAGACTTTCGTTTGAAAGATGGGGGATATCACATTGGGAAACCCATAAGTTACGATGTGTTTACTTTGACGCATATATTGCGGGGAACCCAAATGCTATTTTACGCAACGGGTTAAGAAATTATTTTGACTCAATGTATCCGAATATAGGACTTCATGATTTAGAAAAAGTGGCTAACATGCAACATAAAGAAGCATGCTATGCTTACGGGTTAGTAATGTTCGCTTCTCACCAAAGTGAGAAAAAGAACATCGGGCTACAACTATTAAACAAAACGTTCCCACAAGTGACGGAGTCGGTAATTGGGGTAAGAAATGAGGTTTTTAGGTTATTACGAGACTGTTGGTCATTACGTAACCCTCGTCCCTTTGATGACGTTACAACACGCTGTCTTATCAACAGCCATAACGGTTATGTTCCACAAGACCAAGGATGGGAAGTAGTCCTAGTAAAACCAGAATGCATGACTTGTTTCTGGACGTATGAATTACGTTTCTTTATTGCCTTTGCTGAACGACTTGTGTACTAGCTAGAATTATCTTCACAACTATCTTGTATCAAAGTTATTGTGTGCTATATTTCATGCTTTATGTAAAATAAGTGGTATTGTAAGTTTGTAAAATATTGTATAAAAGTTTGAACGCGAAATATTATTATAATCAGTTTTTCATATAGAATTGTAGTAGTTGAATTGTATATTAGCTACTAAGTATGAACTTAACGGGTAGGTACTACCCGAATTTAAACTTATAAAACGCTAATATGAAGAAAAAGCTTTTATAAATGAGTTCATATTATGCTACGAAATACTATTAACTACTCTTAATATTCTGTATGATTAACTTGTTCCATTTGACTATTTTGAAGGAAATGGCACCGACTACTCGACACACCGTGAATATGAATGAAGAGGAATTCCGTACTTTTCTAGCTTCAAACATAGCTGCAGTACAGGCTGCGCTACATACCAACAATAACCTTGGATCTAGCAGTACAGGAAATCGTGTAGGATGCACCTACAAAGAATTCACTGCCTGCAAACCTTTGGAATTTGATGGAACCGAAGGACCGATCGGATTGAAACGGTGGACCGAGAAGGTCGAATCGGTGTTTGCCATAAGTAAGTGTACTGAAGAGGACAAAGTGAAGTACGCTACGCATACCTTCACAGGTTCTGCGTTAACATGGTGGAATACCTATCTAGAGCAAGTGGGACAAGACGATGCGTACGCACTACCGTGGTTAGCATTCAAGCACTTGATGAACGAGAAGTACCGTCCCAGAACCGAGGTCAATAAGCTCAAGACAGAACTTAGAGGGTTACGAACCCAAGGATTTGATATTACCACGTACGAAAGACGATTCACGGAATTGTGCCTATTGTGTCCGGGAGCATTCGAAGATGAGGAAGAGAAGATCGACGCGTTTGTGAAAGGATTACCGGAAAGAATCCAAGAAGATATAAGTTCACACGAGCCCGCCTTCATACAACAGGCATGTAGAATGGCTCACAAACTAGTGAACAGATTGAAGAAAGAATTAAAGAACAGACAGCTGAAGAGGCCAATGTGAAGCAAGTCAAAAGAAAGTGGGAGGAAAACGGTGATAAGAATTACCAATACAACAACAACAGCAATTACAACAATAATCGCAACAATTATCCCAACAATCGCAACATCAATCGCAACTACAACAAACGGCCCAACAACAACAACAACTACAAGAATCATCCCAACAACAATAATAACCGCAACAACAACAACAATCAGAAGCAGCTATGCCAAAGGTGTGAAAAGTATCACTCGGGGTTCTGCACCAAATTTTGCAACAAGTGTAAAAGAAATGGTCATAGCGCGGTGAAGTGTGAGGTCTACGGAACAGGGGTTAATAGAACGAAAGGAACAAATGGTGTCAGAACGAGTAATGGCGGAGCAAGTAGTGTCGGAGCAAGTTATGCCAATGTAGTTTGTTATAAATGTGGAAAACCGGGCCACATTATTAGAAATTGCCCGAACTAGGAGAACACGAATGGACAAGGCCGCGAAAGAGTTTTCAATATTAATGCGGCAGAGGCACAGGAAGACCCGGAGCTTGTTACGGGTACGTTTCTTATTGACAATAAATCTGCTTACGTTTTATTTTATTCGGGTACAGATAGAAGCTATATGAGTAGAGATTTTTGTGCTAAATTAAGTTGTCCATTTGACACCTTTGGATAGTAAAATTTTACTCGAATTAGCAAATGGTAAATTAATTTCAGCAGATAATATATGTCGGAATCGAGAAATTAAACTGGTTAGCGAAACATTTAAGATTGATTTGATACCAGTAGAGTTAGGGAGTTTTGATGTGATAATCGGTATGGACTGGTTGAAAGAAGTGAAAGCAGAGATCGTTTGTTACAAAAATGAAATTCGCATTATACGAGAAAAAGGAAAACCATTAATGGTGTACGGAGAAAAGGGCAACACGAAGCTACATCTTATTAGTAATTTGAAGGCACAAAAACTAATAAGAAAAGGTTGTTATGCTGTTCTAGCACACGTCGAGAAAGTACAAATTGAAGAAAAGAGCATCAATGATGTTCCCATTGCAAAAGAATTTCCCGATGTATTTTCAAAAGAATTACCGGGATTACCCCCACATCGATCCGTTGAATTTCAAATAGATCTTGTACCAGGAGCTGCACCAATAGCTCGTGCTCCTTACAGACTCGCACCCAGCGAGATGAAAGAACTACAAAGCTAATTACAAGAACTTTTAGAGCGTGGTTTCATTCGACCAAGCACATCACCTTGGGGAGCTCCTGTTTTGTTTGTCAAGAAGAAAGATGGTACATTTAGGTTGTGTATCGACTACCGAGAGTTGAACAAACTTACCATCAAGAACCGCTACCCACTACCGAGAATTGACGACTTATTTGATCAACTACAAGGCTAGTCTGTTTATTCAAAGATTGACTTACGTTCCGGGTATCATCAAATGCGGGTGAAAGAAGATGATATTCCAAAGACTGCTTTCAGAACATGTTACGGTCATTACGAGTTTATGGTCATGTCGTTTGGTTTAACTAATGCACCATCTGTGTTCATGGACCTTATGAACCGAGTGTGTGGACCATACCTTGACAAGTTTGTCATTGTTTTCATTGATGACATACTTATTTACTCAAAGAATGACCAAGAACACGGTGAACATTTGAGAAAGGTGTTAGAAGTATTGAGGAAGGAAGAATTGTACGCTAAGTTTTCAAAGTGTGCATTTTGGTTGGAAGAAGTTCAATTCCTCGGTCACATAGTGAACAAAGAAGGTATTAAGGTGGATCCGGCAAAGATAGAAACTGTTGAAAAGTGGGAAACCCCGAAAACTCCGAAACACATACGCCAGTTTTTAGGACTAGCTGGTTACTACAGAAGGTTCATCCAAGACTTTTCCAGAATAGCAAAACCCTTGACTGCATTAACGCATAAAGGGAAGAAATTTGAATGGAATGATGAACAAGAGAAAGCGTTTCAGTTATTGAAGAAAAAGCTAACTACGGCACCTATATTGTCATTGCCTGAAGGGAATGATGATTTTGTGATTTAGTGTGACGCATCAAAGCAAGGTCTCGGTTGTGTATTAATGCAACGAACGAAGGTGATTGCTTATGCGTCTAGACAATTGAAGATTCACGAACAAAATTATATGACGCATGATTTGGAATTAGGCGCGGTTGTTTTTGCATTAAAGACTTGGAGGCACTACTTATATGGGGTCAAAAGTATTATATATACCGACCACAAAAGTCTTCAACACATATTTAATCAGAAACAACTGAATATGAGGCAGCGTAGGTGGATTGAATTATTGAATGATTAAGACTTTGAGATTCGTTACCACCCGGGGAAGGCAAATGTGGTAGCCGATGCCTTGAGCAGGAAGGAGAGAGAACCCATTCGAGTAAAATCTATGAATATAATGATTCATAATAACCTTGCTACTCAAATAAAGGAGGCGCAACAAGGAGTTTTAAAAGAGGGAAATTTAAAGGATGAAATACCCAAAGGATCGGAGAAGCATCTTAATATTCGGGAAGACGGAACCCGGTATAGGGCTGAAAGGATTTGGGTACCAAAATTTGGAGATATGAGAGAAATGGTACTTAGAGAAGCTCATAAAACCAGATACTCAATACATCCTGGAACGGGGAAGATGTACAAGGATCTCAAGAAACATTTTTGGTGGCCGGGTATGAAAGCCGATGTTGCTAAATACATAGGAGAATGTTTGACGTGTTCTAAGGTCAAAGCTGAGCATCAGAAACCATCAGGTCTACTTCAACAACCCGAAATCCCGGAATGGAAATGGGAAAACATTACCATGGATTTCATCACTAAATTGCCAAGGACTGCAAGTGGTTTTGATACTATTTGGGTAATAGTTGATCGTCTCACCAAATCAGCACACTTCCTGCCAATAAGAGAAGATGACAAGATGGAGAAGTTAGAACGACTGTATTTGAAGGAAGTCGTCTCCAGACATGGAATACCAATCTCTATTATCTCTGATAGGGATGGCAGATTTATTTCAAGATTCTGGCAGATATTACAGCAAGCATTAGGAACTCGTCTAGACATGAGTACTGCCTATCATCCACAAACTGATGGGCAGAGCGAAAGGACGATACAAATGCTTGAAGACATGCTACGAGCATGTGTTATTGATTTCGGAAACAGTTGGGATCGACATCTACCGTTAGCAGAATTTTCCTACAACAACAGCTACCATTCAAGCATTGAGATGGCACCGTTTGAAGCACTTTAAGGTAGAAAGTGCAGGTCTCCGATTTGTTGGAGTGAAGTGGGGGATAGACAGATTACGGGTTCGGAGATTATACAAGAAACTACCGAGAAGATCATCCAAATTCAACAACGGTTGAAAATCGCCCAAAGTCGACAAAAGAGCTACGCTGACATTAAAATAAAAGATATAGAATTTGAAATTGGAGAGATGGTCATGCTTAAAGTTGCACCTTGGAAAGGCGTTGTTCGATTTGGTAAACGAGGGAAATTAAATCCAAGGTATATTGGACCATTCAAGATTATTGATCGTGTCGGACCAGTAGCTTACCGACTTGAGTTACCTCAACAACTCACGGCTGTACATAACACTTTCCACGTCTCAAATTTGAAGAAATGTTTTGCTAAAGAAGATCTCACTATTCCGTCAGATGAAATCCAAATCAACGAAAAACTTCAATTCATCGAAGAACCCGTCGAAATAATGGATCGTGAGGTTAAAAGACTTAAGAAAAACAATATACCAATTGTTAAGGTTCTATGGAATGCTCGTAGAGGACCCGAGTTCACCTGGGAGCGTGAAGATCAGATGAAGAAGAAATACCCGCACCTATTTCCATAAGATTCGTCAACACCTTAAACAGCTTAAAATTTCGGGACGAAATTTATTTAACGGGTAGGTACTGTAGTGACCCGAACTTTTCCATGTTTATATATATTAATTGAGATTGATATTTACATGATTAAATGTTTCCAACATGTTAAGCAATCAAACTTGTTAAGACTTGATTAATTGAAATATGTTTCATATGGACAATTGACCACCCAAGTTGACCGGTAATTCACGAATGTTAAAACTTGTAAAAACTATATGATGACATATATATGGATATATATATATATATAGTTAACATGATACTATGATAAGTAAACATATCATTAAGTATATTAACAATGAACTACATATGTAAAAACAAGACTACTAACTTAATGATTTTTAAACGAGACATATATGTAACGATTATCGTTGTAAAGACATTTAATGATATTCATACATGATAATATCATGATAATATAATAATTTAAAATTTCATTTGATATTATAAACATTGGATTAACAACATTTAACAAGATCGTTAACCTAAAGGTTTCAAAACAACACTTACATGTAACGACTAACGATGACTTAACGACTCAGTTAAAATGTATATACATGTAGTGTTTTAATATGTATTTATACACTTTTGAAAGACTTCAATACACTTATCAAAATACTTCTACTTAACAAAAATGCTTACAATTACATCCTCGTTCAGTTTCATCAACAATTCTACTCGTATGCACCCGTATTCGTACTCGTACAATACACAGCTCTTAGATGTATGTACTATTGGTATATACACTCCAATGATCAGCTCTTAGCAGCCCATGTGAGTCACCTAACACATGTGGGAACCATCATTTGGCAACTAGCATGAAATATCTCATAAAATTACAAAAATATGAGTAATCATTCATGACTTATTTACATGAAAACAAAATTACATATCCTTTATATATAATCCATACACCAACGACCAAAAACACCTACAAACACTTTCATTCTTCAATTTTCTTCATCTAATTGATCTCTCTCAAGTTCTATCTTCAAGTTCTAAGTGTTCTTCATATATTCTACAAGTTCTAGTTACATAAAATCAAAAATACTTTCAAGTTTGCTAGCTCACTTCCAATCTTGTAAGGTGATCATCCAACCTCAAGAAATCTTTGTTTCTTACAGTAGGTTATCATTCTAATACAAGGTAATAATCATATTCAAACTTTGGTTCAATTTCTATAACTATAACAATCTTATTTCAAGTGATGATCTTATTTGAACTTGTTTTCGTGTCATGATTCTGCTTCAAGAACTTCGAGCCATCCAAGGATCCGTTGAAGCTAGATCCATTTTTCTCTTTTCCAGTAGGTTTATCCAAGGAACTTAAGGTATTAATGATGTTCATAACATCATTCAATTCATACATATAAAGCTATCTTATTCGAAGGTTTAAACTTGTAATCACTAGAACATAGTTTAGTTAATTCTAAACTTGTTCGCAAACAAAAGTTAATCCTTCTAACTTGACTTTTAAAATCAACTAAACACATGTTCTATATCTATATGATATGCTAACTTAATGATTTAAAACCTGGAAACACGAAAAACACCGTAAAACCGGATTTACGCCGTCATAGTAACACTGCGGGCTGTTTTGGGTTAGTTAATTAAAAACTATGATAAACTTTGATTTAAAAGTTGTTATTCTGAGAAAATGATTTTTATTATGAACATGAAACTATATCCAAAAATTATGGTTAAACTCAAAGTGGAAGTATGTTTTCTAAAATGGTCATCTAGACGTCGTTCTTTCGACTGAAATGACTATCTTTACAAAAATGACTTGTAACTTATTTTTCCGACTATAAACCTATACTTTTTCTGTTTAGATTCATAAAATAGAGTTCAATAAGAAACCATAGCAATTTGATTCACTCAAAACGGATTTAAAATGAAGAAGTTATGGGTAAAACAAAATTGGATAATTTTTCTCATTTTAGCTACGTGAAAATTGGTAACAAATCTATTCCAACCATAACTTAATCAACTTGTATTGTATATTATGTAATCTTGAGATACCATAGACACGTATACAATGTTTCGACCTATCATGTCGACACATCTATATATATTTCGGAACAACCATAGACACTCTATATGTGAATGTTGGAGTTAGCTATACAGGGTTGAGGTTGATTTCAAAATATATATAGTTTGAGTTGTGATCAATACTGAGATACGTATACACTGGGTCGTGAATTGATTCAAGATAATATTTATCGATTTATTTCTGTACATCTAACTGTGGACAACTAGTTGTAGGTTACTAACGAGGACAGCTGACTTAATAAACTTAAAACATCAAAATATATTAAAAGTGTTGTAAATATATTTTGAACATACTTTGATATATATGTATATATTGTTATAGGTTCGTGAATCAACCAGTGGCCAAGTCTTACTTTTCGACGAAGTAAAAATCTGTGAAAGTGAGTTATAGTCCCACCTTTAAAATCTAATATTTTTGGGATGAGAATACATGCAGGTTTTATAAATGATTTACAAAATAGACACAAGTACGTGAAACTACATTCTATGGTTGAATTATCGAAATCGAATATGCCCCTTTTTATTAAGTCTGGTAATCTAAGAATTAGGGAACAGACACCCTAATTGACGTGAATCCTAAAGATAGATCTATTGGGCTTAATAAACCCCATCCAAAGTACCGGATGCTTTAGTACTTCGAAATTTATATCATATCCGAAGGGTGTCCCGGAATGATGGGGATATTCTTATATATGCATCTTGTTAATGTCGGTTACCAGGTGTTCACCATATGAATGATTTTTATCTCTATGTATGGGATGTGTATTGAAATATGAAATCTTGTGGTATATTATTATGATTTGATATACATAGGTTAAACCTATAACTCACCAAAATTTTTGTTGACGTTTTAAGCATGTTTATTCTCAGGTGATTATTAAGAGCTTCCGTTGTCGCATACTTAAATAAGGACGAGATTTGGAGTCCATGCTTGTATGATATTGTGTAAAAACTGCATTCAAGAAACTTATTTTGTTGTAACATATTTGTATTGTAAACCATTATGTAATGGTCGTGTGTAAACCGGATATTTTAGATTATCATTATTTGATAATCTACGTAAAGCTTTTTAAACCTTTATTGATGAAATAAAGGTTATGGTTTGTTTTAAAATGAATGCAGTCTTTGAAAAACGTCTCATATAGAGGTCAAAACCTCGCAACGAAATCAATTAATATGGAACATTTTTAATCAATAAGAACGGGACATTTCACGGTTGATGCTGAGCTAAGTCACAAATATAACCTAAATGACATGACCACCTGTATGGCTGAGGAAGCTAACTCGTACGAGTGATGGATGACTTGCACGAGTGAGTCAACAGCAAGGGTATATAAGTGTTATGTTCTTCATTTTAGGTTAAGCCTCTCATATTTACACACACATCACTCAGATCTGGTTTGCCTTATCTGATTCTCTCTCAACCCAAATCACTCAAGAGGTGAATAATAGCTCTATGTGTTAATCTAATCACAATCATTTTGTGGTTTGACTAAATTAATCCTAAAAAGCTTCACATATTCACTAGTTATGGTTTGATTCACTAATTCCGCCTTTGTGTGAATTAAACCTGTTGATTTCGAAGTTCCTAGTCATGTTTCATCAATTCTGATGATGTTATACAAATTACCCTGGCCCAAATTAAAATAGCAAAAGAAAACAATAAGGGAAAAGCTATCAAAATAGAGAAACTCGAGTCCAAAATCGATGAACTTTATGTTAACATGAAATATCCCAATGGGATATACCGTAAACACCCGTATTTCTTAAATTTTAACTATAACCCGGGAACATCTAAGCCACCAGGTTTTTATAAACCATTTGTGAAAATGACGAATCGTATTAAAGGAGCACCATGTATCCCTAGGAAATTAGCAAAATGAACCAAGTCCGAGGAGGAGGAAACAAATGGGTTGGAATAAAGAATTGTAACCATGCTGTGTAATATATGTACTTTAGTGTGCTTGTACTTTTATGTTGTATGTAAAAATTGCTTGTAATGTTTGTATTCTATCATCCTTTACAAGATCTAATTTTTCATCTCATTTACAGTATAAAAATACAAAATGGACGTTAAGGATAGACAACCGAATATTTTAGAAGACCTACCACGGGATAAGATTGATGAAATCATGTCTAGAGTTGGTCAGGATTCCTCGGCTCAATTGTTTATGGCAAAATTAGTTTGTAAGAAGTTTGAAAGACGTTCCAGGCATGCCTTGGTTTATAGAAGGATTTCCTTCGATAGGTGGTGTATATCGCATTGGGGAAACCTTAAGTTACGGCATATTTTCTATAAGGCTATGTGTGCGGAAAACCCTAATGCAATTTTCAGCCACGGGTTGAGGGCCTATTTTGACTCCGAATATCCCAATATAGGATTTCATTCATTAAAAAGGGCTTCAAACATACAACTTAAGGAAGCATGTTACGTTTACGGATTAGTGATGTTCGCCTCTCATCAAATTGAGAAAAAGAACATCGGTTTGCAACTTCTTAATGAAACATTCTCACAAGTGACAGATTCAGTAGTTGGAGTAAGAGATAAGGTTTTTAACTTGTTACGGCGTTTTTGGATATTACGTAACCCTCGTCCTTTTGATGACGTTACAACGTGCTGCCTTGCCAACTGTCACAACAGTTATTCCCCACTTGATTAAGGATGGGAAATAGTACTAGTGAAACCCGAATGCATGACTTGTTTCTGGTCTTATGAATTATGTGTCTTTATTGCCTTCACTGAACAGTTTGAGTTTCACTAGAATTGTCCTAACAACTGCCTGGTATTATGGTCATCGTGTGCCTTATTTCATGCTATATGTAAAATAACGGTATTGTATGATTGTATGATATTGTATCGAAAGTTTAAGCGTGAAATGTTAATGAATTAAATTTTTCATGATAGAATATTATTTCGATAGTAGTAGTTAATTTTTGCGCTAGCTATTAAGTATGAATTTTAACGGGTAGGTATTACCCGAACTAAAATTATAAAACACTAATATGAAGAAAAGGCTTTTATAAATAAGTTTATATTATGCTACGAAATACTATTGACTACTCCTAAAATTATAACTCTTTTGGCTATTTTTGAAGGAAATGGCACCGACTACTCGACAGAACTTGGATATGAGCGAAGAAGATTTCCGTGCATTCCTTGCTGTAAACATAGCCGCCGTACAGGCTGCAATGCAAAACAACAACAATAACTCAGGGTCTAGTAGTGGAGTTAACTCCACAGGAAACCTTGTAGGATGCTCCTACAAGGCTTTCACTGCCTGTAAGCCTCTGGAATTCGACGGGACTGAAGGACCAGTCGGACTAAAATGTTGGACCGAGAAGGTCGAATCTGTGTTTGCTATAAGTAAATGTGCTAAAGAAGATAAGGTAAAGTACGCCACACATACCTTCATAGGTACTGCGTTAACCTGGTGGAACACCTATCTCGAATAGGTGGGACAAGATGCTTCTTACACACTACCGTGGTCATTATTCAAGCACTTGATGAATGAGCAGTACCGTCCCAGAAACGAGGTTAATAAGCTCAAGGTAGAGCTTAGAGAATTACGAATGCAAGGATTCGATATTACCACATACGAAGGACGATTCACAGAATTGTGCCTATTGTGTCCAAGAGTTTTCGAAGATGAAGAAGAGCAGATCGATGCGTTTGTAAAAGGGTTACCAGAAAGGATTCAGGAGGATGTGAGTTCGAGCGCGCCCACCTCAATGCAAAAGGTAAGTCGAATGGCTCACAAACTAATAAACCAGATTGAAGGAAGAATTAAAGAGCATGTGGCCGAGGAGGCCAAAATGAAGCAAGTCAAGAGAAAGTGGGAAGAAAACAGTGACAAGGGTCACCAATACAACAACAACAACAATCACAACCACCATCGCAACCACAACCGCAACATTTACTGCAACAAGAATAGCAACCCCACCAACAACTACAACAATTGTACCAATAACAATAACAACCGCAACAACAACAATCCCAACAATAACAACAAGAGGCAGAAACCATGCCAGAGGTGTGAAGGATACCATCCAAATGGGTACTATACGGCATTATGTGCTAAGTGTAATAGAAAGGGTCATAGTGCGACGAAGTGTGAAGTTTACGAACCAATGGCTAACAAGAATAAAGGGACAAATAATGTCAGAACAAATAATGCCGCCATCATTTGTTATGGATGCGGAAAGCCGGGTCATATCAGAAACGAATGCCCAAATCAAGGGAATAATAACGAACAAGGCCGCGGAAGAGTTTTTAATATTAATGCAGTAGAAGCGCAGGAAGACCCTGAGCTTGTTACGGGTACGTTTCTTATTGACAATAAATCTGCTTATGTTTTATTTCATTCGGGTGCGGATAGAAGCTATATGAGTAAAGATTTTTGTGCCAAATTAAGTTGCCCATTAACGCCTTTGGATAATAAATTTTTACTCGAATTAGCAAACGGTAAATTAATTACAGTAGATAAAATATGTCGGAATCGAGAAATTAAACTGGTTGGCGAAACATTTAAGATTAATTTAATACCAGTAGAGTTAGGAAGTTTTGACGTGATAATTGGTATGGACAGGTTGAAAAAGGAGAGATCAGAGGTCGTATGTTACAAAAATGCAATTCGCATCGTACGTGAAAAAGGAAAACCCTTAATGGTGTACGGAGAAAAGAGCAACGCGAAGCTAAATCTTATTAGTAATTTGAAGGCGCAAAAGCTAATAAGAAAAGGTTGCTATGCTGTTCTAGCACATGTCGAGAAAGTACAAACCGAATCGAAGAACATCAATGATGTTCCCGTCGCAAAAGAATTTCCCGATGTATTTCCAAAAGAATTACGGGGACTACCTCCACATCGATCCATTGAATTTCAAATAGATCTTGTACCCGGAGCTGCACCAATAGCTCGTGCGCCATATAGACTCGCAGCCAGCAAAATGAAAGAGTTACAAAGACAATTACAAGAACTTTTGGAGCGTGGTTTCATTCGACCAAGCACATCACCGTAGGGAGCTCCTGTTTTGTTTGTCAAAAATAAGGATGGTACATTTAGGTTGTGTATCGAATATAGAGAGTTGAACAAACTTACCATCAAGAACTGTTATCCACTACCGAGAATCGACGGCTTATTTGATCAACTACAAGGCTCTCGGTTTATTCGAAGATCGATTTACGATCCGGATATCATCAAATGCGGGTGAAGGAGGATGATATTCCAAAGATTGCATTTAGAACACGTTACGGTCATTATGAGTTTATGGTTATGCCATTTGGATTAACTAACGCACCAGCTGTGTTCATGGACCTCATGAACCGAGTGTGTGTACCATATCTTGACAAGCTTGTCATTGTCTTCATCGATGACATACTTATTTACTCAAAAATTGATCAAGAGCACGAAGAACATTTGAGAAAAGTGCTAGAATTGTTAAGAAAAGAAAAACTGTACGCCAAGTTTTCAAAGTGTGAATTTTGGTTGAAAGAAGTTCAATTTCTCGATCACGTAGTGAGCAAAGGAGGTATGCAGGTTCATACGGCAAAGATTGAAACCGTTGAGAAATGGGAAACTCCAAAAACTCCGACGCAGATACGCCAATTTTTAGGATTGGCTGGTTACTACAGAAGATTCATCCAAGATTTTTCCAAAATAGTAAAACCCTTGACTGCATTAACGTATAAAGGGAAGAAATTTGAATGGAAGGATGAGCAAGAGAAAGTGTTTCAGTTGTTAAAGAAAAAGTTAACTACATCACCTATATTGTCATTGCCTGAAGGGAATGATGATTTTGTGATTTATTGTGATGCTTTAAAGAAAGGCCTCGGTTGTGTTTTAATGCAACGAAAGAAGCTAATTGCTTATGCATCTAGACAATTGAAGATTCATGAGCAAAATTATACGACTCATGATTTGGAATTGGGCGCTGTTATTTTTGCATTAAAAATATGGAGGCATTACTTATATGGGGTCAAATGTACCATATATACCGACCACAAAAGTCTCCAACATATATTTGATCAAAAACAACTGAACATGAGGCAACGTAGGTGGATTGAGCTGTTAAATGATTACAATTTTGAGATTTGTTACCACCCGGGGAAGGCAAATGTGGTATCCGACACCTTAAGTAGAAAGGACAGAGAACCTATTCGAGTAAAACCTATGAATATAATTATTCATGCTAACCTTACTACTCGAATAAAAGAGGCGCAACAAGAGTTTTGAAAGAAGGGAATTTGAAGAAGGAAATACCCAAAGGATCAGAGAAACATCTTAATATCCGGGGAGATGGAACCCGGTATAGGGCTGAAAGAATTTGGGTACCAAAGTTTGGAGATGTAAGAGAAATGGTACTTAGGGAAGCACATAAAACCAGATACTTAATACATCCCGGAGCGGGAAAGATGTACAAAGATCTCAAGAAACATTTTTAGTGGCTGGATTTGAAAGCTGATAATGCTAAAAATGAACACATATTTCATAGCATTATCCTTCAAGAAAGATAAGCTTTTAGTTGCAATTTTTCTATTTATAAGTGATATTCGTTTAAATAATAAAAGGTGAAGACAAAATACAGATTCGACGATTTGAAGACGTAAAGACCAAAACGCTAAAAAGTACAAAGTACAATCAAAGGGGTTCAAATTATTGGTAAGAGACGTCTAAAAATTACAAGAGTACGAGCCGCGAAACGCAATGTACAATATATTAAATCGTACGAAAAGACGTTCGAAAATCCGGAATCGAGACCTGGACCAACTATCAACGCACGACTCAACAGAGCTAAAATTACAAGTCTACCATGCACATGAATAAAATATAATATATATATATAATTATATATATTATATTATATAATATATAAATCGCAGCAGCCCACGTTTTGGAAGCATTTGGAACAGGAAAAGGATGCAATGCTATCGCATGGCTATGAAGGCCTAAACCCATGTGATCGCATGGGTTACTGTAGCGAGCCAGGTCCTATAAAAAGGCAGTTTGATCGACGAGTTTTAGACACACCATATTCAATCAATTACTCTCTATCTCTCAATATATATTTATATTTATATTTTATAATTATAATTTTAATATTAAGTTAATAATAATAAGGTTATATTGGCGAATATTTTAAGTTTGTAAGTCGAAATTATGTCCGTGTAACACTACGCGATTAATAATCATTGTAAGTTATGTTCAACTTTTTAAATTAATGTCTCGTAGGTAAGTTATTATTATGATTATTTAAGCCGAAGTAATCTTGATGTTGGACTAAATATTAAGACGGGGTTATTGGGCTTTGGACCATAATTGGGGTTTGGACAAAAGACCGACACTTGTGGAAATTAGGCTATGGGCTATTAATGGGCTTTATATTAATTAAATGATATCTCGTTGATTTAAAATAGAGATTTATAATTTGACGTGTTTATATATAACCACATACGCTTGACTGGGTACGGTGGGCGGGATATCTATAAATACTAATAATTGTTCATTTGACCGGACACGGGGATGGATTAATAGTCACTGGACTCATTAAAACAGGGGTGGATTACATTCAAGGGTAATTGGTGTAATTGTTAACAAAGTATTAAACCTTGGATTACACACAGTCGATAACCTGGTGTATTCATTAAACAAAGTATTAAGACCTTGTTACAGTTTGAATCCCCAATTAGTTGGAATATTTGACTTCGGGTATAAGGTTAATTTGGAGAAGACTCTCGCACTCTATAATTATGACCGATGGACTATTATGGACAAAACCAGATGGACATATCGAATAATCCAGGACAAAGGACAATTAACCCATGGTAATAAATTAAAATCAACACGTCAAACATCATGATTACGGAAGTTTAAATAAGCATAATTCCTTTAATTTATATCTCATCGTACTTTTATTTACCATCATTTTATTTATTGTACTTTAAATTATTTCACTTTTATTTTTTGCATTTTATTTATCGTCATCTACTTTACGCTTTAAATTAAGTTATATTTATATTTAATATTTTACATTAGGTTTTAATTGTGACTTAAGACATAAAATCGACAAACCAGTCACTAAACGGTAAAACCCCCTTTTATAATAATAATAGTATTACTTATATATATTGATACAAATATAGTTTAAAATAAATACAGCGTTAAACTTAGCCAGCTCCCTGTGGAACGAACCGGACTTACTATAAACTACACTACTCTACGATTAAACCCTCAACTCATGCGATCGCATGAGCTGATGGGACAGGACCTGAACCTCTTCTGATCAATTAGGGTTACGGTTATTATTATTATTATTATTATTATTATTATTATTATTATTATTATTATTATTATTATTATTATTATTATTATTATTATTATTATTATTATTATTATTATTAATTAGTTAATTAGGGTTTAGTTTATTTAATATTAGTTTAGTTTTAAATTAAGTTTGTATTTTAAGTTTTAATTAGTTATAAATTAATACTTTTATAAAATAGTAATATAAAAATAATATTTTTATAAAAATAAGTAATTTTATCATTTTTTATATCTTTTTATAAATTGTATATTTTAATCTTTTAATTTGTAATTTGTATTTTTATCGTTCGTAATTAGTTTTAAACTTAGTATTTTGCCATAGTTATTGTTTATTTCTAGATTTTTAGGCTTTGCCGTAAAATCCCTTATGTGCTTTTTCTTTAGATTAAGATTTAGGCGCTTTAGAATTTTACGACGTCACTTATCGCTTTAGTTTTAAATAGATTTTAGTGCCTAATTAAGTTATTGCCGTTTTGGATATAGAATTTCTTTTAAGCTTTAATTCCTTTAGATGCAACATTTAGTCTTAAGTTTTTAGAATTTTAAGTTCCGACGCTCTACTTTCTTCTTTTTATTTTTCGACGTTTTTTGACGCACTCTTTTTCTTTCTTCTACGCTCTAGTTTTTAGGACATAGAATTTTCTTTATTTTCTTTAAAATTTCGACGAAAATTCTTTTAAGTGGTTAAATTGATAGACATCCACAATTTTCTGATTCGTAGTAATAGTTGAATTTGTTAGTGGCGAGTTGTGGGCTTCCGATTTAAAGGGTCCTGGCTACCTGCTGCATCTATTGGCTATTCGAAACGTGGGCAAAATCAGAAAAGTCTATTAATTTGATAACTTTAATAATTTTTATCTTTATAACTAATAGGATATTCAGTGATGCCCCGAGCAAAACGTTCACCACCTTTCATAAGTTCACGACCTGTAACTCGATCAAGACATCTAGCCAACATTGTCGCCGTTGATTTTTCTTTAGAATCATCATCTAGTCGACCAAGTACTCCAATTCAAATTTTCGAAAATCCATTTTTTGAACCCGATCTCACAATTGAGAACCCGGAGGATATTCAAGGACAATTTAGAGATCCTGAACCACTAATCATTCCTCCTGAACCACAAATCATTCAACCAGAGATTGTCGAAAAAGAAACCATTAAATCAGAATCCTCTAGTGATTCAGATTCAACAAATTCAATCATGAAAAATCTGGAACCTCTAAGTATGGAAGATCGAATGAGAGCTACACGCACCGGCCAAGGTCATGCAATTACTCAACCAGATATTAATGCGCCAGATTATGAAATCAAAGGACAAATCCTACACATGGTAACTAATGAATGCCAATTTAGTGGTACGCTGAAGGAAGATCCAAACGAACATCTTCGAACCTTTAATATGATCTGCACTCAATTCAAAATTAGAGAAGTTGAGGATGAACAGATCTATCTCATGTTATTTCCCTGGACTTTAAAGGGAGAAGCCAAAGATTGGTTAGAATCGTTACCTGAAGGGGCGATTGACACATGAGATGTTTTAGTTGAGAAATTTCTTAAAAGATTCTTTCCGGCATCTAAAGCCGTGAAAATTCAAGGAGAAATTGTTACGTTCACACAAAAGCCAAATGAAACATTATATGAGGCGTGGACAAGATTTGGAAAGTTGTTGAGAGGATGTCCTCAACATGGCTTAGACACTTATCAAATAGTACAAATATTCTAACAAGGATGCGACATTACTACACGAAAAGACATCGACATAGCAGCTGGTGGTTCCATTATGAAGAAAACCGCAACTGAAGCTTACAAAATTATTGATAACACTGCCTCCCACTCACATGAGTGGCATCAAGAAAAAGACATCGTTAGATCATCTAAAGTGGCTAGAGCCGATTCTAGCCATGACTTTGATTCCATTTCCACAAAGTTAGATGCTTTCGAGAGACGAATGGAAATGATGACTAAGGATATTCACGCAATACGAATTAGTTATGAGCAGTGTGGAGGACCACATTTGACAAAAGATTGTCTCAGTATTGAACAAACAATGGAACAAAGAGGGAATGTTTCATACATGAATCAAAGGCCTGGAAATAATTATCAAAATAATTATCAACCACCAAGACCAAACTACAATCAAAATCAGAATTATAACCGAAATGTTCCATACAACAACCAACAAGGTCCTAGCAATCAACAAGTATCTAATAATACTTACAACCAGCAAAGACCTATTTTTCCAAATAAACCACCACAAACCAATGAAAAAAGCCAAATTTAGAAGATATGATGTCGAAGCTAGTTGAATCTCAAACTCAAATTTTTCACATCTCAGAAACAAACTAATGAACAAGATGCTCAAGCATTTAGAAATCAACAAGTTCTATCCAAAATCTGGAACAAGAAGTAAGTAACTTAGCAAGGTTGATAGGTGAAAGAAAACCAGGGAGTCTACTAGCGATAAAAATGCTAACCCCCGAAATGAAACAGCTAAAGTCATTACCATAAGAAGTGACATTACACTTAAACCACCTGAAATACCTGTAATTTCTGATGACTCTATTCCTACTCCACAAGCACCACATCCTGAGCAAGATAAGGAAACAGAACCGGTAATTGAAAAGGTTAATGAAGATAATACAGTTAAGGCTAAACCTTATGTTAAACCATACCAACCACCACTTCCTTACCCGAGTAAAATGAGAAAAGAAAGACTTGAAGCCGAGCAATCCAAATTGTTGGATATGTTTAAACAAATAAATGTAAATCTTCGTTTCATTGATGTGATTTCAGGAATGCCTAGATATGCTAAATTTCTGAAAGATCTAATCACAAATAGAAAGAAAATGGAAGAACTCTCGGCTGTTACAATGAATGCTAATTGTTCTGCAGTGCTGTTGAATAAACTACCAGAAAAACTCTCAGATCCAGGAAGTTTCACAATTCCATGTTTTCTGGGTAGTCTTAATTCAATAGAAGCATTGGCAGACTTATGTGCTAGTATAAATTTAATGCCGTATTCATTATACGCTAAACTAGACCTCGGAGAATTGAAACCAACACGAATAAGCATACAACTAGCCGATCGATCAGTAAAATATCCTAGAGGGATAATGGAGAACATGCTAGTTAAAGTTGGTACTCTAGTATTTCCAGTAGATTTTGCTATTCTGGACATGGAAGAAGATTCTCGAGTTCCTCTCATATTAGGAAGACCATTCTTAAACACGGCTAAAGCAATAATAGACGTGTTCAGTAAGAAACTGACCCTAAGTATAGAGGACGAGAGTGTTACCTATTCTGTAGATAGTGTCATGCAACAACCGCAATCTGCAGATGATACATGTTATTATGTTCAAACTTTAGATTCACATGCAGAATTGTTAAAAGAATTTCCAGAATTACAAGGAACAGGAGAATGTTCTTTAGGAGAAGGAACTGAACCAATTGATGAAGTTGAAATGTTAGCCGCACTTATGGCTAATGAATACGAACCAACAACAGAAGAACTTCAAATGTTAAAAGAGGAAGATATCGATACAAATCATCGATAGAAGAACCACCGATATTAGAGTTAAAGTCACTTCCAAACCATTTGGAATACGCTTATTTACATGGTGAATCTGAATTACCTGTAATAATATCGTCTTCTCTTACGGAAAATGAAAAATCTTAACTCATTTATGTGCTAAAAGTTCATAAACCAGCTATTGCATGGAAGATTCATGACATTAAAGGCATAAGTCCTTCGTATTACACACACAAAATCCTTATTGAAGAAGGTCATAAAACATATGTGCAACGCCAATGATGTGACGACCCGAAAATTTTCAACCAAATTTAAACTTGATCTTTATTTGATTTCGACACGATAAGCAAAGTCTGTAATGATGAGTCTCAAAAAGTTTGAACTGTTTCATATACATTCAATTGACCTTCGACTGCTCTCGACGATTCACGAACAATTAATTGTAAATAGATATGTGTGTATGTATATATAAATAATAATTTGAAATATAAAATTAAAGTATTATATGTTGTTGTTATTAAAAATCAATAAAATAAAAATAGAATATTATAAAAATTATTATTTAAAATATATCTCTATATAAATAAAGTATATTAAAAATAAATATTAAATGATTGTAATACTCATTTGATGTCCCGATTGATATTAAGTAAGTTAAATTCAAACTTATATTATTTTAAAATAAACGGTGATTCAAAAATGTGTTCAATAAATTTTAGGCTTACTACTAATATATTTAGATGTTGTTTGTCAATTTTAATTTTTTTTATATATTTTACTTTGGGGTTGGGAGAGAATAATTAATGTAATTTTTATTTAATAGTTAATGACCAAACTTTATACCATAATGATCTAAATAAATAAAGATACTTAAATTAAAAATTTGAGATTTTTAGGAACACTTTTATACGTTAACTGTTTAGCAATGGACACGATATGGCCATCCGTTATAAACTGTCGGTAAGAAAAATAACCTTTAAGCTCCTAGTGCACGCTTTTTCTTAAATTGTAATATGTGATGTATTATTAAATATTATTAATTAATTATTAATTTTATATATAGATATAGTTTAGGTAGAATCATATAAAGCAAAATCCATTACAATCTATTCGACAGCTAATACCCCTTTACTATTTTAGATTGATTCAAGTTAATTGGCACTATCCTATTTGACATATATAATATATATATATATATATATATATATATATATATATATATATATATATATATATATATATATATATATATATATATATATATATATATATATATATATATATATATATATAACCTCAGTGCATCTTTATTATATATACATATACCTAAGATGCATTGCATAAACCCATCATCTATCTATTCTATTTTTAACTTTAAAGTAGAAACCCATTTAACCATATCTATAATCTATTTCTACTTATCATTCGGATCACATCACCATCATCAACCAAACCCATACACCAACATCACATGCAAATTCCTACTACTAAATTCATATTTGATAAAACCAAAAAAAGGACACAGCTACTGCTGTGTAACCGTGAACAATCATAACCAACCTACCATCACAACTCAAATAACACCATCAATCACTACCAGAGTTTCACCTTTCATAGCCATAACTCGCCACCCTTTCTAACCGCCGTATAACCACCACTTTGAACCCACACAACCACTAGATATTATAATGGCAGTCTAAAGATATAGAGCAAACTACTTGGTGGATGTTTGAAATGTAGAAAACATAATTAAAGAAAAAGGGGACGTTCATTAGGCTGGTAAACTTCATATATATATATATATATAAATATATATATATATATATATATATATATATATATTTTTTGTGTCTTCCAATTGCAACATCGGATTCCATTATTATTATTATTATTATTTTTACCTACCCTTTTTAATTGCATGATGAAACTTCGGAATAAGATATGGTACACTTTATCAAAATTTACATGTGAACAAGAGTGATAATGGCCAATAACTCTTAACCAAGTAACCCCACTAATTTTTTTTTGTCAACCGATGGGTACAAGTATAGTTAGTCGAGCCATTTTTTTTTTCTTTAAAAAAATTCTGACTGGACCGTTTGCATGCTACCAAATCAGAAAAATCACGAGTTTATGTGGGCTGTAAAGCCATGTGTTTGTGGATCAAGAACCGTATTCCTTTCGAGAATAACAGCCGAATAAAATCCAGATTGTGCTGTTATTATTATTTTTTTTCTTTTCATTTTATTGATCAAACCATTAAGAAACTAAGCCATTAATTCATTAGGTGAACAATAAACACCTTGATACGTTTGGGCTTATTAGTGGGCTGAGGATCTTATGCTTGTTGGGCCGGTTCACTAGCAAAATCTCATAAGAAACCACTACTTTTGCCACATTCCTACTTCCATCTCTTTCGTTGATCATAATACGATTATGGGGGATGTTGTTGATATACGAGGTAGTAAAGATGATAATGGTTATGATACATGAGTTGATAATGAGTGAAAGATGGGGGCACGAAATGATGATGAAAGAGATTGACGAATGTATGATAATGATAAGTTTGATATCATAACTATATATATGTCGATGAAAATGATACGGGTGTATTAAAAAGATGATGATGTTATATGAAGAACATTATGATAGTGATTGAACAAAGAATAATATGGGCTGGTGATCGTAAAAACAAGAATAAAAGGAGGTTAAAAGAAATTAAGGATCACTTAAATCAGAAAAGCTTGGATAGAGGAATGGTTTAGGTTGTTATCGGGTTATCGAGGGGTCGTGGGTTCGATCTTGGTCCATGGCATTTTATTTTAGAGGACTTTTAAGGTAGTTCTACTTTCATTATTTATTATTATTATTATTATTATTATTATTATTATTATTATTATTATTATTATTATTATTTTTTTTTTTATTATTATTATTAATATTATTATTATTATTATTTTGAATGTTATTACTATAATCATTATTATTGTTATTATTAGTTGTTATTATTATTAATACTAGTAATATGTTTATTAGGATAATTAAAAGTAATATCATTATGGTTGTTACTAAATATAACTATTATTATTATTAATATAATTAGGAATGTTATTGTTATTATTATGAGTAGTTTGAAAATGATAAAATTTATTATTATTTTCCTTAAATACTAGTATTAGTGTGATGACCCAGAAATTTTGACTAAATTTAAACTTAATCTTTGTATGATTAACATTTCCGACACGATAAGCAAAGTCTGTAAAACTGAATCTCAAAATTTTTGAATTACTTTTATATATTTAAATACCCTTCGGTTGTTTTCGACGATTCGCGAACAATTATATGTAAATAGATACATATATACTATAACATGAAAAGGTAACAATGTATTAATTGTTTGATACCGTACATTAAACTTATTGGTTTAAATATCTATTTGAATGTATATGATAAGTTGAAATATTTATTATTAAAATTTATTTATAAATAACTTCCAATGTGTATTTAAAAACTGATTTATGTATATTAAAAAGATATATACATATATATAATAAACGATAGTAACATTCGTTTATTGATTCAATTGATATTTAGATAAGTTAACTAAAGCGTTTAAGATGAACCAGTTAAACACTAATTTGCTACAGTGTTTTCAAATTGCCACATTACTCAAAATGCTACAGTGTTTTCGAAAATCACTATTTGCTACAGTGAAATTGACTTTGCTACAGTGAAATTAACACTATTTCAAAATGAAAATGTATATATTATATATATATTAACAAATAGTGAGGTGATGATTTATAGAAGTAAATGACCAAAACATTTGAAAGTTTAAGTTATACTATGAGTGGTATAGTTTATGAATAATTTAAGGCTATATTTTAACAAAGGTACGTGACACGAAACGTAAAATGCAAGTGTTTTAAAGGTACGAAAGGACATTCAAAAAACCGGAACCGGGACATAAGTCGAGTGATGACGTACGACTTATCGGAACAAAAATTACAAGTCAACTATGCACGTGAATTTAATATAATATATAATTAATTATATAAATAATATATATTATATTTATATTAATTTAATATTATGTCGACAAACAAGAAAACAAAAATTTGTGAGCTGGAATCTGAGGCCATGCGATCGCATGGCCACAAGCCTATAAATCCATGCGATCGCATGGAGGCAAAAGTCTGGCCTGATGCTATAAAATGGCATTTTGCTCGACACATTAACACACACACATGCATATTACTCTGTATTTATTTTATTATTATTATTATTATTATTATTATTATTATTATTATTATTATTATTATTATTATTATTATTATTATTATTATTATTATTATTATTATTATTATTATTATTATTAAGATTAATATTATTAATAATCTTATTATTATTATTAATTAGTATTATACATAAAATACTACGACGAGGTTATGAGCTTGTCACTTTCAAAATGGTTTCCAAGCGAGCTAGAGCTAAGAAAATTATGGGTTATTGCCAAGAAAATTATGGGTAATGTTCGGGGGTATTTTTGTGAAGCAAACCTTGTGTTTATCATCTCCGATGCATCTACGTGCTTTCCTACAATATTGTATATCAATATTAAACAGTGAGTTTCATTGATCCCTTTTTAATTGCTTTTGCAATATATATTTTTAGGCTGAGAATACATGCACTTTATTTTAAACGCAATGGATACAAGTACATACTAAATTCTACACTGAGTTTGAACCGAAAATCCCTTAGCTTTGGTAACTGTTAACTGCCAGTTATAAGAACTGGTGGGTGCGAGTAGTAGTATATGGATCCATAGGGCTTGATATCCCCGTCCGAGCTAGAGCACTAGCCTTTTAACGGACGTATGCTATTTGAGAAGCGTACACGTTGCTTTGCGTGTATTATTAAGATGATTATACAAAGGGTACAAATTATATAAACGTTAAAGTTTAGTTACCAGGGTGCTCAATTTTGTAGAACCGATTGATAAACATTTCGGATGAAACAACTGAAATCTTGTGATCCACCTTTTATGTAAAACCTATTGATAAACGTTTTGAATAAAACAACTGAACTTTTGTAATCCACATTGATATACGGATTATGTGTAATATTAAAACTATGAACTCACCAACCTTTGTATTGACACTTGAAGCATGTTTATTCTCAGGATTCTAGAAGTCTTCCGCTGTTTGCTTATACGTGATACAAGATATGTGCTTGGAGTCATACATGCTATATACAAGAAACTTGCATTCACCAAACCATTACCATGTATCTTATTTTGACTGTATTGTCAACAGATGTATTATTGTAAACCATTTAAATGGTGATTGTCTATACGTAGGAATCATCAGATGTTAAAAACCTGGAATTTATATATTCATTTATGAAATACCTTTTCAAATGAATACAATGTTACAAAATGTATCACATAGAGGTCAAATACCTCGTAATGAAATCAATGAATGACGTGTTCGTCCATATGGATTTGGAGCGATCGTCACAATTAGTGTCATTTTTATAGTTATTAGTATTATTATTATCATTATTAACGTAAGCATCATTAAAAATAATATTTATTATAATTATTATTATCATTATTAATAAAATTATTATTTTGTGTATTAGTAACCAAATAATATCAAAACTATCAATATATATGTTTTTAAAATATACTTATTACAAATAGTATAATTATATTAGTATTTCATGTAACTAAATATAACAAACTATTAATTTATAAATATAACATTAAACAATTATGTGCATATATATAGATATATTAATTTAACTAAATGTATAGATTTTAACCATTTTAATTATATATAAAATAAGTAAATATAACATATACTTTAAGATATAAAATATGTATATAATTTAGATGGAATCTAATATAAATTATATAAACTACAAATACATGAATGATATATAATTAATAAAGGAAATTATGTGATTTCTAGTATATGTATTAATATATATACAATTGATATAGATTCGTGAATCCGAGGCCAACCTTGCATTGTTTACTTGCTCAATGTCGTTCTATGTATTTTTACTACAAAGTACATTAGGTGAGTTTCATCTGCCTTTTTACCCTTTATATTTTTGGGCTGAGAATAAATGCGCAATTTTTATAAATGTTTTACGAAATAGACAAAAGTAATCGAAACTACATTATATGGTTGAATTATCAAAATCGAATATGCCCCTTTTTATTAAGTCTGGTAATCTAAGAATTAGGGAACAAACACCCTAATTGATGCGAACTCTAAAGATAGATCTATCGGGCCCAACAAGCCCCATCCAAAGTACCGGATGCTTTAGTACTTCGAAATTTATATCATGTCCGAAGGAGGATCCCGGAATGATGGGGATATTCTTATATGCATATTGTGAATGTCGGTTACCAGGTGTTCAATCCATATGAATGATACTTTTATCTCTATGCATGGGACATATGTTTATGAGAAATGGAAATATGAAATCTTGTGGTCTATTAAAAGTTATGAAATGATTATTTATGTTAAACTAATGAACTCACCAACCTTTTGGTTGACACTTTAAAGCATGTTTATTCTCAGGTATGAAAGAGATTTCCGCTGAGCATTTGCTCATTTTAAAGATATTACTTGGAGTCATTCATAACATATTTCAAAAGACGTTGCATTCGAGTCGTTGAATTCATCAAGATTATTATTAAGTCATTGATAGTCTGATATATTATGAAATGTGATTCGTGCTTGTCAACTTTCGATGTTTGTCTTTGAAAAATGAATGCAATGTTTGTAAAATGTATCATATAGAGGTCAAGTACCTCGTGATGTAATCAACTGTTGTGAATCGTTTATAATCGATATGGACTTCGTCCAGATGGATTAGGACGGGTCATGAAAGTTGGTATTAGAGCGGTGGTCTTAGCGAACCAGGTCTGCATTAGTGTGTCTAACTGATAAGTCGTTAGGATGCATTAGTGAGTCAGAACTTCGACCGTGTCTGCATGTCAAAAGTTTTGCTTATCATTTTTGTCAGAAATCATCTGCTTATCATCCTTAGGAAATTTCCTGCTCATTATTCTTAGTCTAGACACATTTTACTGCATTGACTGCATGAATAGTGTATAGACAAAAATTCATATCTTAGCGTATCTAAAAATTCATATCTTAGCATATCTGTTATTGTTACCTTTACCTGACAGCTTCCGTAGATTCCTCCGTAACTTATGGGAATTTAGTATTAGATATGCATATGTAAATTATGTATTGCAGGGTACTAATCTACATCCTATAATCTATTTCTTATCGAAAATACTTCATCTGATCGTACGAGATGAATCCCTCAACCAGTTAGAGTCCCTCAGATTTCGATAGCTATTCCGATACTTATTCCGACAGCTATTCTGATATGGATTTCCACTCGAGCTCCGAAAGCAGTGTAACCGGAATGAATCAACCAATTAGCCATTATCTATTCTGGATGAATTGGAGATGGGTTCATAGTCGACTTAATCAATGGAGAGGAGAAGAAGGTGATCCTTTCCGTCAACCGAATTCACCACTTGACAATTAACCTGAAGCACTTACCGGCGAACCTATCCGAATCACCATTTTCAGCCTCATTCCCAGAGTATCTAGCGACGATTATATTCTATCTAAAATTATAAACCTTATTCATCCGCTCGTTCCGACTGACAATCATTCGGAATAATAGAAGAAGTCAACGAACTTCGCGCTCGTGTAATTAATTTGGAAAATATGGTGCAAAACGTACCAGCTTCAGCAACATCACCGGCACCAGTAGTACCATCAATAACAGCATCAGTACCATCAACAACCCATGCCTCAATATCACCATCTGTACTTCGAGTATGATCATCGTTCTACGTATTGTTCTACATCAATTATCTTCGTTCTTCACGGCAATTATCTAATCTCTAAAGTTTTAGGGATTATTCATTCTAGTTCTAACAAAAAAAAAACAAAATCAAATGAGATTAATATCATATTAGCTCATTAAATTCATGATTACATCTGAAGAAAATATATATGTATGTATGTTTTCATAAAGATTGTAATTAAAAATTCTTTTGTACAAACTGTTAATGGTGAAAATATTTTAACGGGTAGGTAATACCCGAGGAATATTTAGATTTCACATTAATAAGTTACATTGTACGTTCTTCGAATCTGATTCAACAGTCATTTACCATCCCACTTACATCCACAGATATACGAATTCGTTCACTGCAGAATAACCATTTTTATCCAATTTCATATTTGGATTTTGATTTATCAAAATTCAACAAGTGGCATAATGAAGAAAACATTTGACGAAATAAAATTTGTTAGAAACAAACAAATTAACTATAAGAAATTTTGTTAAGAATCCACGCTAACTGTTCCTAGCTAATTGCTCCTAGCAAACTGATTACATTTTATTTATCGCAATTTAATTATCGCAATTTACGTTCTCGCAAATTTTATTTATTGTCATTTAATTTCTGTTATTTATTTTACGCACTTTAAATATCGGAACACGTATACAAGGTTTTGACATATCATATCGACCCATCTATATATATTATTTGGAATAACCATAGACACTCTATATGTAGTAATGCGGGAGTTAGCTATATAGGGTTGAGGTTGATTCTACAATAACATATATAGTTTGAGTTGTGATCAAGTCTGAGATGAATACGGGTCACGACACGTTTAAATTAATTCGAATATTATATATTAAACTATATATGAATTATTGGACTGTCAACTGTGGACTATCGACTGTGGACAAATAACATTGGACAATTAAAATGAATTAAAATATTGATTATAATATATGAAACTAAACAATTCTTCAAGTTTGCCACTTGATTTCATCTTAAACCTCATTTGTATCTTGACGATTACAATCTGCGTTCATATTTTTATGATTCTTGAAAACACCTCAATCGAGAGGATGATTCAACCACACATTATCTACGAAAAATAAAATTGATGCATATAGTTATGCACCTAAAATCATTCGAAACTTAGTAAACATTTAACACGTATCAGTGCTAGCTCCTTTGTCGTTATTACCGAAAATAACTTTACAATTCCTTTTTCAAATTAGACAGTTTTGTCACAGCTTCAGCCAATCAATTTTGACTTTTCATTCGAATAAGCTCTATTATAACCTTGATATATAAGTTGCCCTTCATCATCGTTACCGGAGAACCGTTTATATTCCACCACATTAGCAGTAAACTTTTCCGAAAAATCACTATATTAAGTGAAACCCTATCACTTACTCATTTACATCTTATAACGAGAATTACTATACCAACAACCGAAAATTAGTAATCAGTATTTTGAAATCTCGCAGCATGTCTACATCAACAGTTATAAGTATACATATAATCCTTATCTCTTAGAATTATGATCTTCCACTCTGAAATTTTTAAAAGCACCCAATCTACAAATCAATACCACAAATTCTGAAAACGCTGAATACAGCAGCAAAAACTGTATACGACCTTAACCGTCGAAAGTTTGATGATAAATAATGGAGTATTGGAAACACTCAATAGAAAATTTAGTACCGAAAAGCGGATTATGCGAAACTACGAAGGAAGCCGTGGACAAATCACAAAGAATAAGTTTGACTTCAAAGAATCCAAATGATTCAATGCCTGCTGAAGTCTTTAGCGAATATCTTGATCAATACTCTAAACCCTTGAGGACAATAGTCTCCATCATCCTGTGATCTTAGATATTCAAAGATATTATCGTATCTTTCATTATAAATATCCTCGATATTTCTGAATATATTTTTATAACTAATCTTATCTGAAATCAATTATCTCTTTGAGCTATCAGTGTTACATCATATGAGAAACTATTAGTTTCTATATTATGTAAACTTTCGAGTTTAAAATACGAATGTTTTGAAGTAGTGTTGAGAACTGATGCATGAGTTAGTATAATATAATGACACTTGATCAAAGTGATTATATTATAGTAAGTAATGCTGAGTTTCTAATGGAACGTGATGATTCACAGATCATAACATCATCATGTGTCATGTTACACGACTCTTGTATTCTATTTAACCTCAAAAATATCAAGAAAATATTTTCTTGATGATTCGGTCTCTACCGAATATTCTGGTAATTCGACAAATCAAATCGTGCCACTACCTTTCCTTTCTACCTTGTATATTATGATAATCCGAAACTTCATACCTACGAATTCTGGACCATTACTTGCGAAAAGAAAACAAAATCATGAAGCTCCGAAATAGAAAGGGGGTATAAATGGAAGCAAAAAGGGAGAGCATTAACTGTGAATGACGATGATTATAGAAGACAGAAGTGGGGACTTCGAGGTATAAAGGAAAATATAAAGCCCAACAACAACGTCGAAATTACAAACCGTGGATATTAATACGAATAGCAATATATAGACACGTTATAGTTAAGAATAGTATCATCTAAGGTAATAGTAGAAGTAAACAGATTTTTCTGATGGAAGATTGAAAAGAAGGACGACAGAAATAATAATTACGAAATTATCAAGGATTAGAACTGGATTATGCATTTTCATAATCTTTTGGATGTACGAACTAAGAAAGAAAGTATAGGAATGGTGAGAATAATGGGACGGAAGATTTAATTTATAATGGAAATATTTAACAGAGCAATTGAGGCAGATCATCACATTTAATTATAGAGATCCTAATTTCCTTAAATCCCGAAGAATCAAATCTTTTAGATTTTAAAGATATTCCTTAAACCCCTTGAATTCCGGAATTCAACCAAGACAACTTCAAAAGTTAAGACGCACCTTATTTTCTAAATCAATCGTGACTACGTCACCGGTTAAGACGAACTTGCACTTATTCATTTCACTCTTTTGTGATAGCTTCACTCGTACTCTTCTCGAAATCGAATCGTTTTTATCTATATTACTCAATAGTTATAAAAATCCGTTTAATAACTAATATTCGTCATGCAAACATATTTATCGTTAACCATGACGACCTCACTCAAATTTCGGGACGAAATTTCTTTAACGGGTAGGTACTATGACGACCCAAAAATTTTCAACCAAATTTAAACTTGATCTTTATTTGATTTTGACACGATAAGCAAAGTCTATAATGATGAGTCTCAAAAAGTTTGAACTGTTTCATATATATTCAATTGACCTTCGACTGCTCTCGACGATTCACGAACAATTAATTGTAAATAGATATGTGTGTATGTATATATAAATAATAATTTGAAATATAAAATTGAAGTATTATATGTTGTTGTTATTAAAAATCAATAAAATAAAAATAGAATATTATAATAATTATTATTTAAAATATATCTCTATATAAATAAAGTATATTAAAAATAAATATTAAATGATTGTAATACTCATTTGATGTCCCGATTGATATTAAGTAAGTTAAATTCAAACTTATATTATTTTAAAATAAACGGTGATTCAAAAATGTGTTCAATAAATTTTAGGCTTACTACTAATATATTTAGATGTTGTTTGTCAATTTTAATTTTTTTTATATATTTTACTTTGGGGTTGGGAGAGAATAATTAATGTAATTTTTATTTAATAGTTAATGACCAAACTTTATACCATAATGATCTAAATAAATAAAGATACTTAAATTAAAAATTTGAGATTTTTAGGAACACTTTTATACGTTAACTGTTTAGCAATGGACACGATATGGCCATCCGTTATAAACTGTCGGTAAGAAAAATAACCTTTAAGCTCCTAGTGCACGCTTTTTCTTAAATTGTAATATGTGATGTATTATTAAATATTATTAATTAATTATTAATTTTATATATAGATATAGTTTAGGTAGAATCATATAAAGCAAAATCCATTACAATCTATTCGACAGCTAATACCCCTTTACTATTTTAGATTGATTCAAGTTAATTGGCACTATCCTATTTGACATATAATATATATATATATATATATATATATATATATATATATATATATATATATATATATATATATATATATATATATATATATATATATATATATATATACATATATATATATACATATATATATATATATACATATATATATATATACATATATATATATATATATATATATATATATATATATATATAACCTCAGTGCATCCTTATTATATATACATATACCTAAGATGCATTACATAAACCCATCATCTATCTATTCTATTTTTAACTTTAAAGTAGAAACCCATTCAACCATATCTATAATCTATTTCTACTTATCATTCGGATCACATCACCTTCATCAACCAAACCCATACACAAACATCACATGCAAATTCCTACTACTAAATTCATATTTGATAAAACTAAAATAAAGGACACAGCTACTACAGTGTAACCGTGAACAATCATAACCAACCCACCATCACAACTCAAATAACACCATCAATCACTACCAGAGTTTCACCTTTCATAGCCATAACTCGCCACCCTTTCTAACCGCCGTATAACCACCACTTTGAACCCACACAACCACTAGATATTATAATGGCAGTCTAAAGATATAGAGCAAACTACTTGGTGGATGTTTGAAATGTAGAAAACATAATTAAAGAAAAAGGGGACGTTCATTAGGCTGGTAAACTTCATATTTTTTTTTATGTCTTCCACTTGCAACATCGGATTCCATTATTATTATTATTATTTTTTTTACCGACCCTTTTTAATTGCATGATGAAACTTCGGAATAAGATATGGTACACTTTATCAAAATTTACATGTGAACAAGAGTGATAATGGCCAACAACTCTTAACCAAGTAACCCCACTAATTTTTTTTTTTTGTCAACCGATGGTTACAAGTATAGTTAGTTGAGCCATTTTTTTTTTCTTTAAAAAAATTCTGACTGGACCGTTCGCATGCTACCAAATCAGAAAAATCACGAGTTTATGTGGGCTGTAAAGTCATGTGTTTGTGGATCAAGAACCGTATTCCTTTCGAGAATAACAGCCGAATAAAATCCAGATTGTGCTGTTATTATTATTTTTTTTCTTTCGGTTTTATTGATCAAACCATTAAGAAACTAAGCCATTAATTCATTAGGTGAACAATAAATACCTTGATACGTTTGGGCTTATTAGTGGGCCGAGGAGCTTATGCTTGTTGGGCCGGTTCACTAGCAAAATCTCATAAGAAACCACTACTTTTGCCACATTCCTACTTCCATCTCTTTCGTTGATCATAATACGATTATGGGGGATGATGTTGATATACGAGGTAGTAAAGATGATAATGGTTATGATACATGAGTTGATAATGAGTGAAAGATGGTGGCACGAAATGATGATGAAAGAGATTGACGAATGTATGATAATGATAAGTTTGATATCATAACTATATATATGTCAATGAAAATGATACGGGTGTATTAAAAAGATGATGATGTTGTATGAAGAACATTATGATAGTGATTGAACAAATAATAATATGGGCTGGTGATCGTAAAAACAAGAATAAAAGGAGGTTAAAAGAAATTAAGGATCACTTAAATCAGAAAGGCTTGGATAGAGGAATGGTTTAGGTTGTTATCGGGTTAGCGAGGGGTCGTGGGTTCGATCTTGGTCCATGGCATTTTATTTTAGAGGACTTTTAAGGTAGTTCTACTTTCATTATTTATTATTATTATTATTATTATTATTATTATTATTATTATTATTATTATTATTATTATTATTATTATTATTATTATTATTATTATTATTATTATTATTTTTATTATTATTATTAATATTATTATTATTATTATTTTGAATGTTACAACTATAATCATTATTATTATTATTATTAGTTGTTATTATTATTAATACTAGTAATATGTTTATTAGGATAATTAAAAGTAATATCATTATGGTTGTTACTAAATATAACTATTATTATTATTAACATAATTAGGAATGTTATTGTTATTATTATGAGTAGTTTGAAAATGATAAAATTTATTATTATTTTCCTTAAATACTAGTATTAGTGTCATTTTTATAGTTATTAGTATTATTATTATCATTATTAACGTAAGCATCATTAAAAATAATATTTATTGTAATTATTATTATCATTATTAATAAAATTATTATTTTGTGTATTAGTAACCAAATAATATCAAAACTATCAATATATATGTTTTTAAAATATACTTATTACAAATACTATAATTATATTAGTATTTCATGTAACTAAATATAACAAACTATTAATTTATAAATATATCATTAAACAATTATGTGCATATATATAGATATATTAATTTAACTAAATGTATAGATTTTAACCATTTTAATTATATATAAAATAAGTAAATATAACATATACTTTAAGATATAAAATATGTATATAATTTAGATGGAATCTAATATAAATTATATAAACTACAAATACATGAATGATATATAATTAATAAAGGAAATTATGTGATTTCTAGTATATGTATTAATATATATACAATTGATATAGGTTCGTGAATCCGAGGCTAACCTTGCATTGTTTACTTGCTCAATGTCGTTCTATGTATTTTTACTACAAAGTATATTAGGTGAGTTTCATCTGCCTTTTTACCATTTATATTTTTGGGCTGAGAATACATGCGCAATTTTTATAAATGTTTTACGAAATAGACACAAGTAATCGAAACTACATTATATGGTTGAATTATCGAAATCGAATATGCCCCTTTTTATTAAGTCTGGTAATCTAAGAATTAGGGAATAGACACCCTAATTGACGCGAACTCTAAAGATAGATCTATCGGACCCAACAAGCCCCATCCAAAGTACTGGATGCTTTAGTACTTCGAAATTTATATCATGTCCGAAGGAGGATCCTGGAATGATGGGGATATTCTTATATGCATATTGTGAATGTCGGTTACCAGGTGTTCAATCCATATGAATGATACTTTTGTCTCTATGCATGAGACATATGTTTATGAGAAATGGAAATATGAAATCTTGTGGTCTATTAAAAATTATGAAATGATTATTTATGTTAAACTAATGAACTCACCAACCTTTTGGTTGACACTTTAAAGCATGTTTATTTTCAGGTATGAAAGAGATCTTCCGCTGTGCATTTGCTCATTTTAAAGATATTACTTAGAGTCATTCATAGCATATTTCAAAAGATGTTGCATTTGAGTCATTGAATTCATCAAGATTATTATTAAGTCATTGATAGTCTGATACATTATGAAATGTGATGCGTGCTTGTCAACTTCCGATGTTTGTCTTTCAAAAATGAATGCAATGTTTGTAAAATGTATCATATAGAGGTCAAGTACCTCGCGATGTAATCAACTGTTGTGAATCGTTTATAATCGATATGGACTTCGTCCGGATGGATTAGGACGGATAATGAAAAATGAAGACTAAATCCTAATATGCAAGATGTTGTTAAGAAAGAAATTATTAAACTGCTCGATGCAGGTTTAATTTATCCAATCTCTGATAGTCTATTGATAAGCCCAGTTCAATGTGTGCCTAAGAAGGGTGGCATGACTGTCATCACAAATGAAAAAGATGAGCTTATTCCTACTTGGACTGTAACAGGATGGCGTGTCTGTATTGATTATAGAAAATTAAATGACGCCACCAGAAAAGATCACTTTTCCTTACCTTTCATTGATCAAATTTTGGAAAGATTAGCCGAAAATAGTTACTATTGTTTTCTTGACGGTTTCTCCAGATACTTTCAAATTTCAATCGCACCAGAGGACCAAGAGAAAACCACATTCACGTGCCCTTATGATACTTTTGCTTACAAACGCATGCCATTTGGACTTTGCAACACCCCTGCAACTTTTCAAAGGTGCATGATGGTGATTTTTCACGACATGATAGAAGAATGCATGGAAGTTTTCATGGACGACTTTTTAGTCTTCGGTGATACTTTTGAAACATGTCTAGTTAATCTTGAACGAATGCTTATTAGATGCGAGCAATCAAATCTAGTTCTTAATTGGGAGAAATGCATTTCATGGTTAAAGAAGGCATCGTTCTTGGTCATAAATTTCAAAGGAAGGAATTGAAGTGGATAAGGCTAAAGTAGATGTAATTGCTAAACTTCCACATTCCACCAATGTTAGAGGAGTTAGGAGTTTTCTAGGGCATGCCGGTTTTTACCGACGTTTCATAAAAGACTTTTCTAAAATTGCCACTCCTATGAATAAACTCCTAGAAAAGGATGCTCCATTCATATTTTCAGATGAATGCATCAAATCTTTTAATATTCTTAAAGAAAAACTCACTAATGCGCCGATCATGATAACTACAAATTGGAATCTACCATTTGAACTCATGTGCGATGCAAGTGATATTGCAATGGGAGCCGTTTTAGGACAAAGGATTGAAAAGCGATTTCAACCTATCTATTACGCTAGTAAGACGTTACAAGGAGCACAAACAAATTACACAACTACTGAAAATGAACTCCTTGCTATTGTCTTTGCTTTTGACAAATTTTGTTCATATCTCGTTCTAGCAAAAACGGTGGTATATACCGACCATTCTGCTCTTAGATACCTATTTTCGAAACAAGATGTCAAACCAAGATTAATCCGTTGGATCTTACTCTTACAAGAGTTCGATATTGAAATCCGAGACAAAAAGGGAGCAGAAAATCTCGCCGCTGATCGTCTTTCTTCTCTTGAAAATCCTGAATTAGAAGTTCTAAATGAATCGGCTATACAAAATAACTTTCCTGATGAATATCTATTGAAAATTGATTATAATGAAATTCCATGGTTTGCAGACTTTGCAAACTACTTAGTATGTGGATTCCTTGAAAAAGGGTTGTCGTACTAAAAACGAAAGAAATTCTTTAGTGATATAAAACACTATTTTTGGGAAGATCCACATTTGTTTAAAAGTTGTCCCGATGGAATAATACGCTGATGCGTATTCGGAGATGAAGCTAGTCAAATCTTAAACCATTGTCACACAGGACCAATAGGAGGGCATTATGGGCCTCAACTCACAGAAAGAAAAGTTTATGACGCTGGATTCTATTGGCCTACAATTTTCAAAGACGCACACCTTCTTTGTAAATCCTGTGATGCTTGTCAAAGGGCTAGAAAAATAAGTCAACGTGATGAAATGCCACAAAATGTCATTCAAGTATGTGAAGTATTTGATGTTTGGGGTATTGAATTTATGGGTCCATTTCCATAATCTCATAATAATCTCTATATTCTCGTAGCCATTGATTATGTATCTAAATGGGCGGAAGCACAAGCTCTCCCAACTAACGATGCACGAGTTGTAGTCAACTTCTTAAAACGTCTTTTTGCTAGGTTCGGAACACCGAAAGCTTTAATAAGTGATCGGGGTACTCATTTTTGTAATAATCAACTTGAGAAAGTTCTCAAAAGATATGGAGTAACTCATAAAATCTCAACCGCTTATTATCCACAAACAAGTGGACAAGTTGAAAATACCAATCGAGCATTAAAACGTATTCTAGAGAAAACTGTAGGGTCAAATCCGAAGGAATGGTCCATGAAATTGGAGGATGCACTCTGGGCTTTTAGAACAGCCTATAAAACTCCAATTGGAACCACACCTTTTTAACTTGTTTACGGAAAAGCATGTCACGTTCCAGTAGAAATTGAGCACAAAGCATTTTAGGCTTTGAAGACATGTAATCTTGATTTACATAAAGTCGGATGTTTACGATTAAGTCAACCAATCGAATTAGAGAAATTAAGGCAAGATGCATATGAGAAGTTCAAAAGAATTTAAGGAAGGAGACCTAGTTCTTCTTTTCAATTTACGATTCAAGCTATTTCCTGGAAAGTTAAAATCAAGATGGTCTGGACCATTCATAGTCAAAAGAGTTTTCCCATACGGAACGATAGAGTTAATAAATTCAAATGGGATTGAATTTAAAGTTAATGGTCACAGAGTTAAACATTACATACATGGTCCGATGGAAGTTGACAATGAAGTTAATCATAATTTCACCACCCAAGAAAACCCTCAGAATGAAAACATAAATATGTTGTCAATGACATATGAAAAACCAAAATTGGAAGACAGAGAGGCTTCAAATTGGAGCGATGAAGAAGAATTTCTATATAAACCTCCCATTCCAAGAAAAGGGGTAAAATGTGAACAAGAAGTTCAAGCAGAAGTGAAAGAACCAAGAAAAGAGCACCCGGAAAAGGTTAATAAACCAACTCTACTTACTAAAGTAGGAGACCCAGGGGAATTTATCATTTCTTTCTTGCTTAATGATGGTGCTATGTATAATGGGCTTGCAGATTTAGGAGCGAGTGCGAATGTTATGCCTCTTTCCTTACACAAAAGATTAGGTGTGGGTAAATTAAGACCAACCAGAATAGGTGTTCAATTATTTGATCAAACCATTAAACACCCGGTTGGAATAGCCAATAATTTACTTGTTAAAGTGGGAAGTTTGACCTTTGTTGCAAACTTCATAGTTATTAATATGGAGGAAGACCTTAATATTCCTCTAATTTTAGGTTGCCATTTTTAGCAACCACTGAAGCGTTCTTTTATGTAAGAGAAGGTAGAATGACACTTAGGGATGGTGACAAATCGGTCACCTTTGTGAACCGAATGTTTAAATCTCCACCAACCAAATGTGTAGAACCAATAAAAAGGCCTAAGTGTGGAAAAGATGAAGAAACACCTAATGATGACCCGATAACAAAGAAGCCCATTGTTGATACGAAATTAGATGAACCCATTTTTAACAGTTCAACGAAGAAACTTTATAAACGGATTCAAGATGCTAGGATTAAGGGGAACTTTAAGTTATGTAACCGATTAGTATCCAATTTGTCGCCTAAAGAAAAGACGATGTTAATTGAATTTTTGAATGTTACAGAGGAAATCAACAAATGGCTTGAAGCAACAGTCAGAGATATGCAAGTTGTTGATGTTCCAATTGAAATTAATAATGAAGTTAATCATAATTTCGATACCACAGCTAACTAAGTGTGGGGAGATTCAAATATTTTAAAGGATAATATAATGCTGTCTAGAGTTAGATTTTCTGTTTTCGTGTAGTTCTTGAAAATGGAATCCGAATGGTCTTTCCCTAGCAGACCCTAAAGAACTAGTCTTCTCCCTCCATTCTGAATTTTTGTGTTTTTAGGTTTTACGAGATGAAGAATTCCTTTAATCTGAACCATTAAACGTAATAATAACACCTTCCCGAGTGAACTGGTATCATTCATAAGAGGCAAAATGGACGAAGTAAGGAAAGAACTAAGGAAGAATCATAATAAAAAATACATTTTGGTAAAGGAAAATCAAAATCCGCAACAACAAGAAGAGCACGACACCTTGAAAGATGTCATAAATGCAGAAAATGGTCACACGAAGGGAAATGTTCGAACAATCAAACACATTCCAATTCCGAATTCGTTACTTTATGCAGAGAAGGACCGTTCATATATTTAGAAGAAAAGTTATTGAAAAATCGAGGTTACGCTTATGTAGCAATCCAAATCAAACGACTCTCATATGAGTTGACTAAAGCAGGTCTCTGAGAATTTTATCTCATAGGTAAGTATGTACAGTTTTTATTTTTATTTTATTTTATTGCTTTTAACATTTTGATAATAAACGCTGAATCGTTCATAATAAAGTATTAAATTGATATTCAATAAAATTAGGTATGCGAAACTGAAATTATTGACATCATACAAAAATTTAATGCATCACTGCGAAAGTAACCGTTTATTCATAAGGTATAAATATCTTTAATCAATCAATCCAAAATATTTCAGAAATTCGTCAGGAGTAAAACTAGGTAATACAGCCAAAATTACTTTACCCAAAAAGAGGGACGTATATTTTTGTAAATATTTGATTGATTAAAGTGGGATAAAATACCAAAAAAGATTTTTATTTTATTTTTTACACTGTTTTTAAAACCAATATATAATTATAATATTTTAAATGAAAATTTGTAAAATTACTATATATAAATATTAATAATATTTATATGAAATTTTATGCATTTTAAATTTAAGTTTGGTGTGAATTTAAAAACAAAAATGTACTTTATTTTATTAAGTTAAAAATTGATTTCTAAAATTCGTCGTGAGTTGAAGACTAGGTTATGGAACAGAAATTGCTTTACCCGAGGACGGGACGATAAATTTTGTTATTATTATTTTTAATCTTATTAAACTAAAGTATGCTAAAAAAAACCTAAAAATCTTTGCTTTTAAAACAAACGCTTTAAAATGACAAATTTTAAAAATTTTGTCGAGGGACGAACTAGGTAAACGTACCGAAACGACCTCAATATAAAAAAAAACAAAATTTTAAAATTTTTTATTAATTCTTGTTTTACAAGTTAAAGGTTTTATATATATTAAAAAAATAGACCCCATGCGATCGCATGGGGTTTGCACAGCATAGCCATGCGATCGCATGGCAACAGATATCTGGACAGATTCATAAAGGCACGAGCTGCTATCTGTCTTCCCACTTTTACACACACATATACGAACACACACACACACACATAATCACCTCAAATCCCCATTTTTCAACCAAAATTCACCAAATTTCTTGCTATAATCCGCTCTAATCATGCGTTTGTTTAGAAGTTTTTGAAAGAAGGTAACGATTTCACCCCTAAAACTCTTTAATTTTGAATTTATAATGTTCTTGTGCAATTTTTACCTAATTTGATTCTGATATTTTTAGCTTAATTAGAGTTAAATTGTTAGTATATTATGCTTGTATAACCTAGATTGATGCTATTTGTCATGATTTGAAGCCTTAAACTTCAAAATTTTTAGAAATCTAGGGTTTGTGTTCTTGAGCAATTTGGGGATTTTTGATATAAACAGGTTATGGCCAATTTTTGTTATGAATTATTACTAAATTAAGTAGTGTAACATGTTTAGGTTGCTAAATGATCCAAACCTTGATCCTAAACATGATTTTTGAGCATCAAAGTGGACTTTTTAAGTCTAAAATTCATGAACTTGATTATTTTGAAATAAATGCCATTTGAAACTTGTTTAATTGCTAGTAATGGTTATTTTAACATGTTATTTGAGTTGAATGCTTTTGAACTTTGCATACCTTTTCATATATGCTTATTTGAAAAATTGAAGAATTGATAAAAATATGAAAATGAGTATAAGTTTAATATGGATTAAACATGTTATTGTAATTGTTTTAATTTATTATTTTGCTAACACTAATGCATATTTGGATGCACAAATTTTGTGTTTAATGGGTTTTGCAGAGAAATACAGATACAGACGGTGCATCATCATCTAGACAGCCTGAACAAAAACCTGATCAAGAACCACAACCGAAACCACAACCTGAACAACAACAACATTATGATCAACACGCGCCATACTATGAACCTGAACCACAATTTTTTATTGCCTACATAATATTTCTCATTCACCATGTAATAGAACACTCAAGAATTCATGAACAGGAGTTACATCCCAATCTAAGGTTTGATAGAAGCTGGAGAGATTACTCAACGTACCAACGTAACAAATTTAAGCTTTGCACCAAAAATGTGGAAATACCAAGGGTAATAAATTGGGAGCCTTTGGAAAGGGTCAACCTAGCTAACTCAGTTAGGCTATTACTAATCCAAAGGTATGGCAACTCTTCTTTTCCTGATTGGGAACGTTTATTTACCACTCGTAGGCCTGTATATAAGGAGTGGTGTGTTGAGCTAATGAGTACTATAGCCTTAAATAATGATGTAGATAGGTTAGAAGATAAGACTTTTCATAGATTTTTACTTGGAGGTAGGATGTACAGGATGTCCCTGATAGACATGGATAGGGCTTTATAGATTTACACCCCCGCTGAATTATTATCACCTGATTGTACAGCTTTAATTTATCAAGATGAGAGGGTAGAGAGAGATTTTGATGCTAACGCCATATGGAGGCGTATGTCAAATTTTAATGTGTTTACACGGGGAGGAAGACACTCCTATTTAGATATTAATAAGGTAGAGCTTTGCATAATTCATAGATTTTTAGCAAACTCTATTACACAAAAAGGTAGAAACAAGGAGAAAGTGACCTTAAACGATTTATTCTACCTTAAGTACATTCGAGATACTAGAGGCTTTGTTAATATCCCCTAATGTGTTGGGTATTATTTGCCCAAAGTTGTGGAAGGTATACAGGACGGGGGAATAATAGGAGGAGGAATTTTTGTTACTCTCATTGGAGAGTATTTAGGTGTAGATAGGGAACACGGGGGTCCAATGACGGTGGTTTAGGAACAAACTGATACTATAGGTTTGCAGGTTTATCAAGGTGCAAAGGTACTAAAACGGAGGCACAATATGCCAATACCATATCAGGGCACCCATCCACAGGTAAAGAGGGGTTCAGATGAGGAGATGGAGGAAGCAGATGGCATTAGGGATGTCATTAGGGATAGTTATAATGATGTCTTCCAGCATGTAGATGAGGTGGAAATGAATAACCAGGCTTGGCATCATCAGTATGAGCAGTGGAGAGCCGCGGATGAGTATGAGTAATCTAGGTGACCCCAACACGATAGCTGGCAAGTTCATCAACATCAAATCATGAGCCAGCTATCATATCAGGTACCACATAACTACATCCCGACTCGGCCTGCTTTTTATCCACCACATCAGCCCGACATGCGACCACCCTTTAACCTGTACAACCCCAATCAAGCCTATCAGGACACCTATCAATAACCATGGACCCGAGCGATGATATGAACTGGAATCCATATCCAAATTGATAGTATTCCATTGGTGATTTCTTATCTTTTATTATTTTTATCTATTTATGTTAAACATTTAACATTTTGATACTTTTATGTAATGTTTAACATTTTTATTATTTGGTACTAATATTTCATTTTTGTAATTTGAAAATGGGATATTAAGTCCCATTTCAAAATACCATGCATAATTATATTTGTATTGTACTTATTTTATTTCATGTACACAACAGGGTAAAACAGCGAACTTTCAAAGACTGACATTAAGTTCAGCAAAAGCAACTAATTTTGATGACAAGATGCAAAATAAATGTGATATAACAACTGCAGGAATGAACAAATGATGTGCACCATTTATCATTCAAACAAACTACAATATGTTTGGAAACTTTGATAAAATTTAATCATTTTTCTACGCTAATCACCCTCAATAATTTAAATTGTTACTGATTTCTTGCAAATGAGGGCATTGCAAGATCTTAAGTATGGGAAGGGATTAAATTCTTTCAGTTTTAAAAAAAAATTGACTTATACACTTAGTTTAATAGCCATCGTTAAATTTTACTAGTAAAGCAGTAGTTGTATTAGAATCTAGTGCTCTCTGATAATAAAGAACAGCCCTAGTCTTATATACTGACTACCCACTTCTAGTAAAATTTTTAAAATTTTTTTAACATAATGAACTCAAAATCATGTTTATACATATTTATGAACGATGAAACTAGGTGTTAACACCGAAATTATTGTTACCTCGGAAAGGACAAAAATTGAGAAACAACCCAAAACGCTTGAATTCATTTAAAATGGAATAGAAGAGAATAAAAAGGCAAAGAAAGAAAAATAAAAGCCAAGTGTGGGAAAAATTTACCAAGTTATTTAGAACATATATCACATATTTTTGTACAAATAATTGAAGATACTTTTATTTTGGACGATATTAATCAGTTTTACCCAGTTTATTGTAATATAAATGAAATTTAAAAGGAAGTAAAGTCTTCCAAGAAAAAGACACGCGCTTCTTGATTTAGGTCAGGAAGTTGTCGTCCAGACCAGTTGTAGAGTCTACGAAAAACCTTGAAATGTTTTCTCGAAAATCAGCTGGAAATCCACGGACCTCAGCATCAAACAGGGTCGCCATGTGGTCAGATTTATCCTATCCATGAGAGGATCTGTCTCATACAATGTGGGACACCGTGCAAATTAGCTTATAAGACTAATGAATCAGATCCCCAGAAAGGATAATCTCCTTAAAGATCAAAAATCAGCATTTAAGCCTGATACTACTCAATCCTTGAGATTGACTTTTAAAGATTGAGAATTACAAACTCATGGAATTCAATGATATCTAAACTCGAGCTTGAACGAGAATATATTTTGATCAAATTACAAACCGATTTGTTTTCTGAAAATTTATTTTCAATGCGTTCATTACCATTGAACGTAAAATCCTAGGAATTCTCCTTGAATTCATTAAGTCACCTGAACCAAATCGGGTGTCAACCGTAAGAACGGTGGTTGCATAGCATGATCGAAGATAGGACCTTGAGCCAGATCGAAAAACTATAGGGTGATCTTTACTATTGCTCCTACAAAGGATAGTAATTGCATCCGACACGTTATGGACCATGAACATCTGCATGTCATTAGACATTGCCTTAACAGTTGCTTGTTCTACGCTTTCCTTTACAACTGGACGGTAGTTTACCGAAAGGTAATATACGGAGCAAGTAAACTGGACGTGTTGCTTTCCCAATACAAGGTTAGCAAGTGGGTGACACAAAACCGCAAGTTTTGAGCTAAAATTTTCAAATCTGAAACCCACCAAAGCCACAAAAACATTTTGCAAACACCGGTGAAGGGTTATTTCGGAAAACTTATCTAGGGTAAAAGCTAGATTGAATTTTCAAAAGATCAAATGTTTTCATAAAGATCCAATTTCCTAAAGGATCTAAATTTTTATAGTCATGTGGGACTGTAAACCACATCGTTACTATCATTGTTCATACCGCCGTATCAAAATCACTGATGTACAAAGTGTAAAAAATAAAGAAGTGATTCTAGTAAAGTTTATTTTCAAGTTCTATATTGCTTGAGGACAAGCAACGCTCAAGTGTGGGAATATTTGATAATGCTAAAAATGAACACATATTTCATAGCATTATCCTTCAAGAAAGACATGCTTTTAGTTGCAATTGTTCTATTTACAATTGATATTCGTTTAAATAATAAAAGGTGAAGACAAAAGACAGATTCGACGATTTGAAGACGCAAACGACCAAAACACTAAATATTACAAAGTACGTTCCAAGTGGTTCAAATTATTGGTGAGAAATATCTAAAAATTACAAGAGTACGAGCCGCAAAACGTGAAGTACAAGATATTAAATCGTACAAAAGGATGTTCGAAAATCCGGAATCGAGACCTAAACCAACTATCAACGCGTGACACAACGAAGCTAAAATTACAAGTCTACTATGCACATGAATATAATACAATATATATAATTATATAAAATTATAGATATTATATTATATAATATATAATTCGCAGCATCCCACGTTTTGGAAGCATTTGGAACAGGAAAAGGCTGCCTTGCGATCGCATGGCTATGAAGGCCTAAACCCATGCGATTGCATGGGTTACTGTAGCGAGTCAGGTCTTAGAAAAAGGCAGTTTGATCGACGAGTTTTAGACACACCATATTCAATCAATTACTCTCTATCTCTCAATATATATTTATATTTATATTTTATAATTATAATTTTAATATTAATTTAATAATAATAAGGTTATAGTGGTGAAAGGACCCGTTCATATACATTATAAACGATTCACAATAGTTGATCACATCGCGAGGTATTTGACCTCTATATGATACATTTTACAAACATTGCATTCGTTTTTAAATGACAAACTTTCTTTACATCAAAAATTGACGGCATGCATACCATTTCATATTACATCCAACTATTATTGATTTAATATTAATCTTGATGAACTCAATGACTCGAATGCAACGTCTTTCAAAGTATGTCATGAATGACGCCAAGTAATATCCTTAAAATAAGCTAATGCACAGCGGAAGATTTCTTTAATACCTGAGAATAAACATGCTTTAAAGTGTCAACCAAAAGGTTGGTGAGTTCATTAGTTTATCATAATCAATCATTTTCGTAATAGTGATAGATCACAAGATTTCATATACATAAACGTTTTAATAAAAATTTTCTAAGTGGTTGAGCACTTGGTAACCGTACTTAACATTTAATCAACGTCGCATATTCCCTTTATTATGAAATCTCACTACACTGTATCAAGTGTAGTCACTGGAACAAAGTACTGTGCAACTGTTGAATACTGGTCGTCCAGTCCGGTTGGGGTTGTCAGGCCCGATAGATCTATCAACAGGATTCGCGTTTACAATACCACATGTAAATAGTAGTTACCAAGCTATTAGGGAAAATATGCAGGGTGGTACAACTCAACGTAGAATATATTTTAAGTACTTGTGTCTATCCTGTAAACATTTATAAAAACAGCGCATGTATTCTCAGCCCAAAAATATATATTGCAAAAGCAAATAAAAAAGGAGCAAATGAAACTCACAATACTGTTTTTCGTAGCAATTATGTATATAACGACTCTGAACAAGTGCAGGGTTTGTCTCGCATTCACGAACGTATCAATATTGTGATTCAATATTGTAGGAAAGTACGTAGACGCAACAAAAATGATAAACGTTAGGTTGACCTCACGAGCAATACCCTCGATCAATACCCATAACCTCCATAGCTATAACCCATAATTTCCTTAGCTCTATTCCGTTTGAAAACTTATTTTGAAATCGTCTGAATATAACTCCGTCGTAGTATTTTATGTATACTAATAATATCTTGAAGTAATACTAAGTAAATATATATATGTAATTCGATTGAGAGAGTTTAGAGAAATATATTTTCAAGTTTTCTATGAAATAATGAAATCTATTGAATTCTATTTATAATAGATTTTTAAATTATTAAAGTGAATTATTAAAGTATGAATTATTAAAGTGAATTATTAAAGTATGAATTATTAAAGTGAATTATTAAAGTGAATTATTAAAGTATGAATTATTAAAGTGAATTATTAAAGTGAATTATTAAAGTATGAATTATTAAAGTATGAATTATTAAAGTTAAAGTAAAGTAAAAGTAAAGTAAAGGTAAAGTTAAAGTATAGTAAAAGTATAAAACTATGTACGTATAATACGCGTATAAATATATTTAATATTAATTTAAATCGTTATATCATAAAACATTTTAGAAAAGTAGAATTATATATATATTCATAATAGGTTTCAAGTTTTTAAATTACAGTCTATTGGTGAAGCATGGGATAAAGTCCAATGGTTAAATAAACGTATGAAATCATCTTAATGAAAAATGTCGAGTTACTTAACTTGTCGATATGCGACATCTAAGTTATTTACACTCCACGTTCTTACTTTTATATTAAATAAAATGAAAGTTAACATAGTTATCTTATCAAGGTCACTAGGAAAATATTATAAAACATGCCTTGAAAATTAAACAGGAATTTCCACTAACCCTTGTCTAGTTCCCGTTAATTGACACATTTGTTCTTACTTATAAATCACTTTACCATTTTCCGAATATTGTCAAAAAGAATAGATTTCTTAAATCACAGTAGACCTCATAACATAGGCCCGTAATCATATCATAATGTATCTGATAATTCAATCATTTGATATTATCTCTTAATTATGTCGATAAATATATCGAAACAATTACGTTCATGTAAAGTATCATATACCTAATACTTTGTTAATGTTTTCAGTTAATATTATATATTACATATACATATCTATATACACATAATTGTTCGTGAATCGTTGAACACGGTCAAAGGGTAACTGATTACATGAATGTAGTTCCAAACTTTTTGAGATTCAACATTACAAATTCTGCTTATCGTGTCGGAAACATATAAAGGTTAAGTTTAAATTTGGTCGAAAATTTCTGGGTCGTCACAGTACCTACCCGTTAAAGAAATTTCGTCCCGAAATTTGATCGAGGTCGTCATGGCTAACCATAAAAATGTTTTCATGACTCGAAGCGTATGAGTGAAGCTATATGGATAAAATGATCCGATTACTCGAAGCGTATGAGTGAAGCTATCACAAAATAGTGGAATGAGAAAAATAAGTGTCGTCATAATTTTTGACGTAATCATGGTTGAATTCCGGAATTCAAGGGATTCAAAAAAAAATCTTGGAAATCTATAAGATCTGTTTCTTCGAGATTTAAGAAAATTAGAATCTCTTTAATTAAATGCGATGATCTGTCCCGATTACTACGTCTGTTATTTCCCTTATATATTTACCTTTTCCATTCCATTAGTTTTTACCACTTCTATACTCAATTCCAATTTCAAAAGATTGCGAAAATGCTTAATCCAGTTCTAATCCTTGTCCTTATTCTTACTATCGCAACAATCATTCTCCTTTTCCAACTTCCACCGGAGGAATCTGTTTTCTTCCACTTCGCCCTTGGGGTTATAGTGTTTTTAATTCTCCCGTGTCTTTATGTTGCGATAAACATTGATATACACGGTTCGTAATTTATGTGTTGTTATTGGACTTTATATTCTCCCTTACATTTCGGAGTTTTATACTTTTGTTGTCTCTTCCCGGCTTTAAGTCAAGCGAATAATGGTCCAGAATTAGTAGGTATGAAGTTTTGGATGAACATAGTTAATGTTCTAAGAAGGAAATCGTAATGGTACGATCTTGATTTGGCAAATTACCAGAATATCCGAAAAGATAGAACTATCAAGTAGATATGTTCTTAATATGTTTGGAGATTTGGTAAAATGTAAGAGTCGTGTAAATGTCACATGATGACGGTATGTTCTGTGAATCATCACGTTCCATTAGAAACTCAGCATGAATTACTGTAATATAATCACGTTGATCAAGTGTCATTATATTATACTAACTCATGCTTCAGTTCCCAACACTACTTCAAAACATTCATATTTGAATTTTTCAGAATTTAGAAACTAACACAGTTTCTTTTATGTTGCAGATATTACGGAGAGATAAATGATCTCAGATAAGAATAGTTGTGAAAATATCTCCAGAAATATGGAGAATATGTATAATGAGAGATACGAAGATATCTTATAATATTTAAGATAAGATGATGATGAGAATAAGGTCCGCAAAGGTTTAGAGTCAGGAGCAAGGTATTCGTTAATGACTTCGTTAGAAACTGAATCATCAAGATTCTTTAAATACAGACTTTGGTCCTTGTATTTGTCCTTGGTCTCCTTCACGGTCTGCTCAATCCATTGTTCAGTACCAACTCTTTTCTTTTTCTGGGCTTTACCAACACATTATTCTTTGTCATCAAACTTTTGATTGTTAAAGTAGTTTACAGTTTCTGCTGCTTCATTAGCATTTTGAGAACTAATTCACAGTTTGAGATGTTTTTCAGAAACTTCACATTCGAAGTGTGTAAGTTTAGGAGATAGATGTTATATGTATATATAACTATTGAAGTAGAAACGCTGCGAGATTCTAAAATACTGATTGCTAATTTTCAGTAATTGGTATGGCAATTCTTGTTGCAAGATGCGGATGAGTAAAAGATGGAGTTTCAATGAATAAGTATAGTGACTTTTCGGAGAGGTTTAAGTCGAAGGTTAATGAAGTTGTTGATAAATTTACTGCTAATGTGGTGAGATATGAAAGGTTCCCCAGTAACGATGGTGAAAGGGCAGCGTATCTATCGAAATTATAATAAAATTAGTTTTACTGAAAAGTCGAAGTTGACTTGTTGGAGCTGTGACAAAACTGGCTACTTTGAAAAGAATCGTAAGGTTGTTTTTGCTAATAAATGCTAAATAATTCAACGCGGGTACGTGTTAAACTATGACTTTGGGTTCGAGAGTTTTTCAGGTACAAGACTTCGGGTAATGTGTGATTGGATCATCATCTCGATTGTTCCTTATTTGAAGTGTCTTCCAAAATTTTGAAGCGTTTTAAATGCAGCTTGTCATTGTCAATATCCAAAGGATAAATTCGTCATGAATCTCGATTGATTCTCGTATCCTTTTGAGTGTTACAATTAAAAGTGATGTTCTATCACAGTTTTGAAGTCAAAGTATAGCTTTGAAAAAATGTAAGGATCTAAGAGTGATGGTTTTGCTTATATCTCGAGTTGCATTCTGAGATTTCAAAAATTAGAATAGGTGATTGAATTTGAATGAGTATGGTTGTTTTGATTTCTTATAAAAGAAGGTATACTGTTGTGAAAATAGGGAGTATAGTTGATGATTTACTGAATTAGAATCGAAGAATGTAATATATTAATTGTGCATTTATATATCTTTCGGGTATTACCTACCCGTTAAAAAAAATGTCACAAATAATATTTTGAACAAGAATTTTTTATTACAGTCTTTAGGAAAATATATGTATGTATATTTTTTCAGATGTAATACAGATTTAATGAGTTAATATCATATTAAGCTCATTTGATTTTCGGCTTGGATTAGTAAAGAATAATCTCTAAAACATTAGAGATTACATAATCTTCACGGAGTATTTCGCTAATGTAATCAATACTTCAATATTTATTCTTATAGATATTTCCTTAGTGAATTATGCTGATGCTCATAGAACTCTTGCTAACTTCACAAGATACGAATGTTGTATTCCAGTAAGTTTCGAGTACATTGAAGATGAAAGTGTAAAATCAAACATGTTATTGAATGATACACTTGGTTTATTATGAAACCGAATTCATTTAATTGAATCAAAGATTGTAGTTACGATGGTTAGGTTGTTAACGAAGGATGTACATCATAGCATATTAGTAATATGAATTTAACTGAGTAGTATCTACCCTTTTCAATTCATATTCGATAGCTTAGTATGAAAGATTTTTATAGTTTCAGCATTCATATATATAAAATATATATATATAATTTCTTTAGAAGAATGAGTTAATACTTCATAACTCGTTGATACAAAATACTCGTTGTTGATCAATGATGACGTCCACGGCGATTCTTGAACTGACGAAACTTGTGATGTTATAGGTGCTGCTAGTGCTGATGATGATGACAGTACTGACGGTAATGGTGGTGCTGACGATATTGTTGATGCTGATGATACTGCCGGTAACTGCTGGTGATGTTTGTATAGCAAGTCTATCTTGTAAATCGCTCATCTGATTTATGGATAAGGCTAAAATAGATAATCCCTAAGACTTTAGAGATTACATTATCACCGCAGGATGTTTCTCCGATGAAGTTATGAATCAATACCTCATCGTTTGTTGTTGTTGGTATTCCTTGGTATCTATGGTGCGTGTGATATTGATATCCGAGATACAGATTGTGATGTTGAGGCGTGAGATGCGGATGTGATTGTTGGTGGTGGTACTGATCCTGTTGATGTTGATGGTGGTGGTGCTGTTGATGCCGGTGATGCTGCTGAAGCTTATGGTATTGAGGCTTGCGATGTGGATGTTACGGGCGGTATTGGTTATGCTGCTGGTGCTGCTGATGGTGTTTGTAATCCTTGCACCATGTGTTCCAAAGCCACTACTCGGGCTCGAAGTTCGTTAATTTCTGCTAGTACACCGGGATGATTGACGGTTGGAATGAGCGGATGAATAAGATTCGCAATATGGGATAGTATATAATCATGACGAGATACTCTAGCAATGAGTGAGAAAATGGTGTCTTGAACAGGTTCGCCGGTAAGTGCTTCAGGTTCATCGCTGAGAGGGCAATGTGGTGGATGGAAGGGATCACCTTCTTTTTGTCTCCAATGGTTGAGTAGACTACGGACCCATCCCCAATTCATCCAAAATAGATGATGGGAAATTGGTTGATCCATTCTGGTGACGCTACCTTCGGAGCTCAGGTAGATATCCATATCGGAATAGCTGTTGGAATCTGAGGAATTCGAACTGGTTGAGGGATCCATATCGTAGGATTAGGGAAAGAATTTTTGGTATGAAATAGATTGTAGAATTTAGATTTGGTATTCTTCAATTACATAATTTGCATATGTATATATAATACCAAAATCCCGTAAATTACGGTGAATCTTTGAAAAGTTGTCAGTCAAAGTTCACAGTAATAGATGTGCTAAGATAAGAATTCGTCTATACACTATTATGCAATAAATGCAGGAAAACGCGTCTAGACTTAAGATGATAAGCAAGTAATTTCCTAAAGATGATAAGTAGATGATTTCCGACTAGAATTGATAAGCAAACTTTTTGACATGCAGACACGGTCGAAGTCCAGACTCACTAATGCATCTTAACAACTATCAGTTAGACACGCTAATGCAAGACCTGGTTCGCTAAGACCACCGCTCTGATACCAATTGAAAGGACCCGTTCATATACATTATAAACGATTCACAATAGTTGATTACATCGCGAGGTATTTGACCTCTATATGATACATTTTACAAACATTGCATTCGTTTTTAAAAGACAAACTTTCTTTACATCAAAAATTGACGGCATGCATACCATTTCATATTACATCCAACTATTATTGACTTAATATTAATCTTGATGAACTCAATGACTCGAATGCAACGTCTTTCAAAGTATGTCATGAATGACGCCAAGTAATATCCTTAAAATAAGCTAATGCACAGCGGAAGATTTCTTTAATACCTGAGAATAAACATGCTTTAAAGTTTCAACCAAAAGGTTGGTGAGTTCATTAGTTTATCATAATCAATCATTTTCGTAATAGTAATAGACCACAAGATTTCATATACATAAACGTTTTAAAAAAAATATTCTAAGTGGTTGAGCACTTGGTAACCATACTTAACATTTAATCAATGTCACATATTCCCTTTATTATGAAATCTCACTACACTGTACCAAGTGTAGTCACTGAAACGAAGTACTGTGCAACCGTTGAATACTGGTCGTCCAGTCCGGTTGGGGTTGTCAGGCCCGATAGATCTATCAACAGGATTCGCGTTTACAATACCACATGTAAATAGTAGTTACCAAGCTATTAGGGAAAATATGTAGGGTGGTACAACTCAACGTAGAATATATTTTAAGTACTTGTGTCTATCCTGTAAACATTTATAAAAATAGCACATGTATTCTCAGCCCAAAAATATATATTGCAAAAGCAATTAAAAAGGGAGCAAATGAAACTCACAATACTGTATTTCGTAGCAATTATGTATATAACAACACTGAACAAGTGCAGGGTTTGTCTCGCATTCACGAACGTATCAATATTGTGATTCAATATTGCAGGAAAGTACGTAGACGCAACAAAAATGATAAACGTTAGGTTGACCTCACGAGCAATACCCTCGATCAATACCCATAACCTCCATAGCTATAACCCATAATTTCCTTAGCTCTATTCCGTTTGAAAACTTATTTTGAAATCGTCTGAATATAACTCCGTCGTAGTATTTTATGTATACTAATAATATCTTGAAGTAATACTAAGTAAATATATATATGTAATTCGATTGAGAGAGTTTAGAGAAATATATTTTCAAGTTTTCTATGAAATAATGAAACCTATTGAATTCTATTTATAATAGATTTTTAAATTATTAAAGTGAATTATTAAAGTATGAATTATTAAAGTGAATTATTAAAGTATAATTTATTAAAGTAAATTATTAAAGTGAATTATTAAAGTATGAATTATTAAAGTATGAATTATTAAAGTTAAAGTAAAGTAAAAGTAAAGTAAAGGTAAAGTTAAAGTATAGTAAAAGTATAAAACTATGTACGTATAATACGCATAAATATATTTAATATTAATTTAAATCGTTATATCATAAAACATTTTAGAAAAGTAGAATTATATATATTCATAATAGGTTTCAAGTTTTTAAATTACAGTCTATTGGTGAAGCATGTGATAAAGTCCAAAGGTTAAATAAACGTATGAAATCATCTTAATGAAAAATGTCGAGTTACTTAACTTGTCGATATGCGACATCTAAGTTATTTACACTCCACGTTCTTACTTTTATATTAAATAAAATGAAAGTTAACATAGTTATCTTATCAAGGTCACTAGGAAAATATTATAAAACATGCCTTGAAAATTAAACAGGAATTTCCACTAACTCTTGTCTAGTTCCCGTTAATTGACACATTTGTTCCTACTTATAAATCACTTTACCATTTTCCGAATATTGTCAAAAAGAATAGATTTCTTAAATCACAGTAGACCTCATAACATAGGCCCGTAATCATATCATAATGTATCTGATAATTCAATCATTTGATATTATCTCTTAATTATGTCGATAAATATATCGAAACAATTACGTTCATGTAAAGTATCATATACCTAACACTTTGTTAATGTTTTCAGTTAATATTATATATTATATATACATATCTATATACACATAATTGTTCGTGAATCGTCGAACACGGTCAAAGGGTAACTGATTACATGAATGTAGTTCCAAACTTTTTGAGATTCAACATTACAAATTCTGCTTATCGTGTCGGAAACATATAAAGGTTAAGTTTAAATTTGGTCGAAAATTTCCGGGTCGTCACTAGTGGCGAATGTTTTAAGTTTGTAAGTCGAAATTCTGTCCGTGTAACACTACGCGATTAATACTCATTGTAAGTTATGTTCAACATTTTTAAATTAATGTCTCGTAGCTAAGTTATTATTATGCTTATTTAAGCCAAAGTATTCGTGATGTTGGAATAAATATTAAGACATGGTTATTGGGCTTTGGACCATAATTGGGGTTTGGACAAAAGACCAACACTTGTGGAAATTAGACTATGGGCTATTAATTAAATTATATTTCGTTGATTTAATATAGAGATTTATAATTTGATGTGTTTATATATAACCACATACGCTTGATAGGGTACGGTGGGCGGGATATCTATAAATACTAATAATTGTTCATTTGACCGGACACGGGGATGGATTAATAGTCACTGGACTCATTAAAAAAGGGGTGGATTACATTCAAGGGTAATTGGTGTAATTGTTAACAAAGTATTAAAACCTTGGATTATACGCAGTCGATAACCTGGTGTATTCATTAAACAAAGTATTAAGACCTTGTTACAGTTTGAATCCCCAATTAGTTGGAATATTTGACTTCGGGTATAAGGTTAATTTGGCGAAGACTCTCGCACTTTATAATTATGACCGATGGACTATTATGGACAAAACCAGATGGACATGTTGAATAATCTAGGATAAAGGATAATTAACCCATGGTAATAAATTAAAATCAACACGTCAAACATCATGATTACGGAAGTTTAAATAAGCATAATTCCTTTAATTTATATCTCATCGTACTTTTATTTACCGTCATTTTCATTTTATTTATCGTACTTTAAATTATTGGACTTTTATTTATTTCATTTTTATTTATCGTCATCTACTTTACGCTTTAAATTAAGTTATATTTATATTTAATATTTTACATTAGGTTTTAATTGTGACTTAAGACATAAAATCGACAAACCAGTCACTAAACGGTAAAACCCCCCTTTTATAATAATAATAGTATTACTTATATATATTGATACAAATATAGTTTAAAATAAATATAGCGTTAAACTTAGCCAGCTCCCTGTGGAACGAACCGAACTTACTAAAAACTACACTACTCTACGATTAGGTACACTGCCTATAATTGTTGTAGCAAGGTTTAGGTATATCCATTCAATAAATAAATAAATAACTTGTGTAAACATAAGTTCTACTTCAACAGAAACCATCAGGTCTACTTCAACAGCCTGAAATTCCGGAATTGAAATGGAAAAACATTACCATGGATTTCATTACTAAATTGCCAAGGACTGCAAGTGGTTATGATACTATTTGGGTAGTAGTCGATCGTCTCACCAAATCAGCACACTTTCTACCAATGCGAGAAGATGATAAAATGGAAAAGTTAGCGCGACTATACTTGAAGGAAGGGGTCTCCAGACAAGTAATACCAATATCTATTATCTCTGATAGGGATGGTAGATTTGTTTCAAGATTTTGGCAGACGTTACACAAGAATTGGGAACTCGTCTAGACATGAGTACTGCCTATCATCCACAAACTGATGGGCAGAGTGAAAGGACGATACAGACCCTTGAAGACATGCTACGAGCATGTGTCTCCATAAGTATCTCTCTTTTGCATACCTTCCTTAAAAACAAACAATTCGAAATGCCGTAATTCAACTACAACAAAAACAGCCCAGAATATTTATGATCAAAGAGTTAAATCTAATACCTGTAGTATCAACATGATCAGAAATATTTAGTTTCCTATACATTTTCCTTTCAATAGAATCGATTTTGGCAATGTCATTATTGTCAATATATTCAGCATCTAGGCTGTCCAACGATTTATAAGTACAGAGTGTTTCATCCATGGAGACCGGCATATCATCTGATTTTGATGGATACACATCCATTTTGTTTTAAAGGAAGGAACGATGATTCTTGATATCGTTGCATCTTTTCTTACCTTGGCATTTAAAGAACCTTACTTCGAATCAAAAATTTTCGATACACTTTGTAGTGACCCGAACTTTTCCATGATTATATATTATATGAGATTAATATTTACATGAATAAATGTTTCCAACATGTTAAGCAATCAAACTTGTTAAGACTTGATTAATTGAAACGGATTTTGAGTTAACGTTTGACCACCCAGTTTGTTTGATGATTCACGAACGTTATAACTTGTATATGACATGATATTATATATATGAACACATATATATGTTCAACATGATGAAATGATAAGTAAGTATCTCATTATGTATATTAACAATGAACTTTTTACATAAAACAAGACTACTAACTTAAGAAATTCAAAACGATATCTATATGTAACGATTATCGTTGTAATAACGTCCTAATATTTATATACGGTATTAAGATATATTTATACACCATGTTATCATTTTAACATAACAATTTAACATCTCATTTAAGTATAATAACTCTAACAACCCGTCCTAATCCATCTTGACGAATACATTACATTTGGTTACATCGCGAGGTACTTGACCTCTATATGATATATTTTACAAACATTGCATTCGGTTTTTAAAAGACAAACTTTCATTACATCGACAGTTGATGGCATGCATACCATTTCATAATATATCCAACTATAATTGACTTTGTAATAATCTTGATGAACTCGACGACTCGAATGCAACGTCTTTTGAAATATGTCATTAATGACTCCAAGTAATATTTCTAATATGAGCAAATGCACAGCGGAAGATTTCTTTCGTACCTGAGAATAAACATGCTTTAAAGTGTCAACCAAAAGGTTGGTGAGTTCATTAGTTTATCATAATCATTCATTTTCATCATTTTAATAGACCACAAGAATTTCATTTCCATTTCTCATAAATAAACGTCCCATGCATAGAGACAAAAATCATTCATATGGATTGAACACCTGGTAACTGATATTAACAAGATGCATATAGAATATCCCCATCATTACGGGACACCCATCGTACATGATAATTTCGGAGTACTAAAGCATTCCAAATTCCAGAATGGGGCTTGTTGGGCCCGATAGATCTATCTTTAGGATTCGCGTCAATTTGGGGGTCTGTTCCCATATTCTTAGGCTATCAAGCTAAAAGGGGCATATTCGGCTTCGATCCATTCAACCATATAATGTAGTTTCGATTACTTGTGTCTATTTCGTAAAACATTTATAAAAGTGCATGTATTCTCAGTCCAAAAACATATATTGCAAAAGCATTTAAAAAGGGAGCAAATGAAACTCACAATAATGTATTTTGTAGTAAAAATATATATGACGATATTGAACAATGCAGGGTTGGCCTTGGATTTACGAACCTATATCATTTGTATATATATTAATACCTATAATCGTAATCGAACAATTTCATATATTATAACTTTATATATCATTTATTTAGTTTGTATATATATTTGAAAATGATTATTATTTATATAGTTTCATGTATATACATATATATATATGTAAATATATATATATTAAAATACCTAATTTGTTATATATGAATAATTATATAAAGACTGTTAATATAATATATTCATACTTGTATGTAATATTACTTATAACTATATTTTTATACACCTAATAATATAGTAAATAAAAGTTGTATTTGGTTATAACGTTAATATTAATAATAGCATTACTTATAATAATAATTATAAAAATCATAGTAATAACAATAGTGGTATTAATAATAATACTTGTAACAATATTGATTTTTATTGTTAATGATTGTCATGATACTGACTTTAGTAATTACATAATAATAATAATACTCATGATAATAATATTACTGATGTCAATATTAACAATTCCATTATTTATAAAAAGATATTAATACTAATATTTACGAAAATGATAATAATTCATATTACTTTCATAATAATAATAATAATAAACATATTTATGATAATAATACTAGTAATACTCATATCATACAAATATTTTTATCATCAAAACATATCAAATTATTATCATTTTCATAATAACAATAATATTTGTAATACCTAATATTAATAATACTTTGTAATGATAATAATAATAATGATAATGGTAATAACAAGTACAATAATAATTTTGTAATGATAATAATAATAATGATAATGGTAATAACAAGTACAATAATAATAATCATAGTAATAATAATAATAGTAATAATAATAATGATAACTATAACGAAATAATAAAAATAATAAGTTTAAATGTACAACCTTTGAAGGAAACAGGTTCCAAAAAAATACGCCACTGCCGGGGCTTGAACCCGAGACCTCACGATAACCCGACACTCCTTATAACCATTCGATCCAATGTGTTTTTCTGAAATTTTTATCACCCCGATATATATATATATATATATATATATATATATATATATATATATATATATATATATATATATATATATATATATATATATATATATATGTTTCTTCCTGCCTCTATTCCTTCTTCTTCATTCCAATTTATAATCGATCAGAGGTCCAGATTATTTTAACAATGAATTACTTATTAAGTTTTTAGGATTTACACTTGATACATAAAACGACTAATGTTTGATGAAATCAATTAAAACAAAACAAAAATAAAAATGACAGAAGCTGTAACTGTTCCGTAGAACACGACATGAACTCCAATTCGATTTCGCATTTTTAGTACGTTTTAGACCCAGATTCCTGAACGAAATAAGTTTTAATTTGTTACTGGAAACTTTATGGACCTTCAATTTAACTTAAAACACAACAAGGAACTTGAATTTTTATGAAGAACAATGGTTTGACTTTTGAATTTATAACTTTGACTTACAAAATTTGATTTCGATATGGAAAATTGGAATTTAGGACCTTGTAGATAGTTTGAAATAAAGTTTACAAACACAGCTGCATTAATACATTTTGTACTTTAATACGAAAATCATGATTTGCCCAAAAAGTTTAAGAACAGAGGATGCTTATTATTTTTCTGTTTAATTCTCAAATTATTGTGAATATTGAATGAGTCTGAGTGATTAACTGGATAATAACAGTTATAATAGATCCTAGTTTGTTGTGTATCGAATTGAGATGTTGATGCTTAACCAAATTCTCCATTTAGTCGACAAGAATTAAGAAGAAACATAATACAGAGAAAAAATAAAAAAATTAAAAGGCGATAGTGATCTCTAACAAACTTGGTACAATCGATTGGATGTTGAATTATTTCAGAGACATAAAACAAAATCGATCATAGTATGATAGAGATGTGAAACGGTTTTCCAATTGTATATCCAGTTCTATAAATTGTGTATATAATCAGTATATATTAATAACCGTATTTATACATCAGTTTATATATCTATTTATTTAACTGTATTAATACATAATTGAATTTACATATATCTGTTTATATCTATCCCTTATATTAAATTTTGTAATATTAATTAATAATATAAATCTATTAATAAACCTGTAACTGTTAGTACTTTTAATAAAAAATACTAATAATAATAATAGAGATAATACTAATCTTAGTGATAAAAATAATTAACAACATCAATTAATACTAATACTAATAATAAAGATAAAAGAGAAAAAAAAATAAAAAAATAATGATAATAATAATGATGATAATAGTAAATCACTATAATGATATTAATGAAAATGATAATGATAACCGTATTTATGATAATTGTAATAATACTATTTATATTATTATTAGTGATAACACTAAGTTACCTCATAACAACAATAATTATTTATAATGATAATAATAATTAATAACAATAATAATGATTTTTAATGATAATAGTAATCATAATTATAAAATTAATAATAAAAATTTATATATATCAAATTTATATCTATATATTATTTATTGAGAATAATAACGTTATTGCTAATATATTTATTAATATTAATAATAATAATAATAATAATGAAAGTAAGGTTAATAATATAACTTTAATATTTTAACTTGTGCTTCAATATTATATAATAACATATAGTGAATATTTAATATTTATAAAATTTATATATATATTACAATATACACATAATAATAATTATGTATAGAAACTATGTATATATATTACATATATCAATCTACCATTATTAATATATATTTATTCGTTATTAAGTTCATTGAGAAAGTAAAACTTGTATTTCTAAATACTGTGTTCAAAGTTTTTAATATAAATTTGGAATATTATATATCTATTTATTACCTAACAAGTTTTTATTTTTTTAAAATCATAAACCATTTACATTTATAATTTCAACAACTAAACCGCATAACATTTTATTAATATATTTCAGTTTACAATATATATATATATATATATATATATATATATATATATATATATATATATATATATATATATATATATATAATAACATATTTATTTACAATCAGTTATTCGTGAATCGTCAGAAATTGTCAAAGGTCAAATGAATATATGAAAACAGTTCAAAGTTTTAAGACTCAACATTACAAACTTTGCCTATCGTGTCAAGTTCATATTAAAATTAAGTTTAAATTTGGTCAGAAATTTCCGGGTCGTCACAGTACCTACCCATTAAAGAAATTTCGTCCCGAAATTTGATTGGGATGGTCATGGCTGACAGTAAGTATGTTTTCTTGACGCATACGAGCTGAAAATTCGAGTTTTATCATCATCGAGTAATATGGATAAAATAATTTATCTATGTGCAGAGTACGAGTGAAGCTATCATGAAAGAGTGAAATGAGTAAATGCAGATTTGACTTAACCGGTGAGGTAGTCACGGTTGATTTCCGGAGTTCAAGGGATTTAATGAAAATTCTCGAAATCTAAAAGATTTGATTCTTCGGGGAATAAAGAAATTAGGATCTCTATAATTAAATACGGTGATTTGCCTCAATTACTCTGTCTGATATTCCCATTATAAATTAAACTCTTTTGTTCCATTATTCTCACCATTCCCATACTTTCTTTCTTAGTTCTTACATCCAAAAGATTGTGAAAATGCTTAATCCCGTTCTAATCCTTGATATTTTCCTAATTATCATTTCTGTCATCCTTCTTTTCAATCTTCTACCAGAAGAATCTGTTTACTTCTACTATTACCTTGGGATGATACTATTCTTAATTATACAGTGTCTTTATATTGCTATACGTATTAATATCCAAGGTTTGTAATCTCCTTGTTGTTATTGAGCTTTATATTTTATCTTATATTTTGGAGCTCTTTTGCCTTTTTATTCTCTTCTCGACCTCTAGTAAAGCGAGTAATGGTTCAGAATTCGTAAGTATGGAGTTTTGAATGAACTTAATGTTCTAAACTAGAAAGAACGTAATAGCACGATTTGATTTGTCAAATTACCAGAATCACTGAGAATAGAACTATCAAGAATATATTTTCTTGATATGTTCAGAAGTTAATCAGAATGAAAGAGTTATGTAACATGACACATGATGACGTTATAATCTGTGAATCATCATGTTCCATTTAAAAACTCAGCATGAGTTACTGTAATATAATCACATTGATCAAGTGTCATTATATTATACTAACTCATGCATCAGTTCCGAACACTACTTCAAAGACATTCATATTTTAAGTTCGAATTTTTCAGATTTTAAAAACTAAAACAGTTTCCTTTCTGATGTAACACTGATATCATGAAGAGATAAATGATTTCAGATAGGAATAGTTATGAAATATCTTCGGAAATATCGAGGATATTTATAATGAAAGATTCCATAATATCTTAGAATTTCTAATATCTATGGATGATGATGAAGATTTGTCCGTAAAAGTGTAGAGTCAGGAGTAATGTATTCGTTAATGACTTCAGCAGATATTTAATCATTTGGATTCTTTGAAGGCAGGTTTAGTCCTTGTGATTTGTCCACAGCCTCCTGCATAATTTCGCATAATCCGCTTTTGGCACTATATTTTCTATTGAGCGTTTCCAACACTCCATTCTTTATCATCATACATTCGATGGTTAAGGTCGTGTATGGTTATCTACCGTTTTTGCTGCTTCATTCCATTTTTTCACACTTTGGAGTATTGATTCGTAGACTGAGTGCTTTTCAGAATTTCATAATAGAAGATCATAATTCTAAGAGATAAAGGTTATATGTGTACATATAACTGTTGATGTAGAAACGTAGCGAGTTTTGAAATACTGATAGCTAATTATTGGTAAATGATATGGCAACTCTCGTTATAAAATGCGGATGAGTATATGATAGGGTTATAATGAACATATATAATGGTTCTTCAGAGAGACTTAAACCAATGAGTAATGAAGTTGCCGGTAAGTTTACTGCTAATGTGGTGGAATATAAACGGTTCTCCGGTAACGATGATGAATGAAAAACTTATATATTAAAGTTATAATAAGACTTAGTTATAATAAGACTTATTCGAATGAAAGTCGAAGTTGATTTGCTGGAGCTGTGACAAAATTAGCTACTTTGGAAGGTTATTGTAAAGTGATTTTTGGGAATAACAACGCCAAAGGAGCTAGCACAAATACGTGTTAAACGTTTACTCAGGTTCCGAGTGTTTTTAGGTGCATAATTATATGCATCTATCTTTTCTTTAGTGGATGAAGTGCGGTTGGTTCTTCCTCTCGATTGAGGTGTTTTCAAGAATCATGAAAAGTTTGAACGCAGATTGTAATCATGAAGATACAAATGAGGTTTAAGATGAAATCAAGTGGCAAACTTGAAGAATTGTTTAGTTTCATATGTCATAATCAGTATTTTAATTCATTTTAATTGTCCAATGTTAGTAGTCCTCAGTTGATAGTCCACAGTTAGCAATATATAATATTCGAATTAATTAATACGTGTCGTGACCCGTGTACATGTCCCTGACTCGATCACAACTCAAAGTATATATATTATTGTAGAATCAACCTTAACCCTGTATAGCTAACTCGATCATTACTACATATAGAGTGTCTATGGTTATTCCAAATAATATATATAGATGCATCGATATGATATGTCAAAACCTTGTATACGTGTCCCGATATTTAAAGTGCGTAAAATAAATAACAGAATTTAAATGACGATAAATAAAATTGAGAGAATATAAATTGCGATAAATAAATTGCGATAAATAAAATGTAATCAATTAGCTAGGATCAGTTAGCTAGGAACAGTTAGCGTGGATTCTTAACAAAATTTCTCATAGTTGATTTGTTTGTTTCTAACAAATTTTATTTTTGTCCAATGTTTTCTTCATTATGCCACTAGTTGGATTCTGATAGATTAAAATCCAAATATGAAATTGAATGAAAATGGTTATTCTGTGGTGAATGGATTCGTATATCTGTAATTGAGAGTAGGATAGTAAATGACTGTTGAATCAGATTTGAAGAATGTACAGTGTAACTTGTTAATGTGAAATCTAAATATTTCTAGGGTGTTATCTACCCGTTAAAATATTTTCACCATTAACAGTTTGTACAAAAGAATTTTTAATTACAATCTTTATGAAAATATACTTACATATATATTTTCCTCAGATGTAATCATGGATTTAATGAGTTAATATGATATTAATCTCATTTGCTTTTCGGTTTGAGCTAGAATAAATAATCTCTAAGACTTTAGAGATTACATAATCGCAATGAAGAACGAAGATAATTGATGTAGAACGATACGTAGAACGATGATTATACTCGAGGTACAGAATGAGATGTTGAGACATGGATTGTTTGATAGTACTGGTGCAGTTTATTGATGGTACTGTTGGTGCCGGTGATGTTGTTGAAGCTGGTAAATTTTGCACCATATTCTCCAAATTGATTACTCGAGCGCGAAGTTCGCTGACTTCTTGTATTACTCCGGGATGATTGTCGGTCAGAACGAGTGGATGAATAAGATTTAGAATTTTAGATAGAATATAATCATGGTGAGATATTCGGAAAATGAGTGTGAAAATGGTGTTTCGAATGGATTCGTCGGTAAGTGCTTCAGGTTCATCGGCAAGAGGTGAAGTTGGTTGGTGGAAGGATCAATTTCTTCTCATCTCCGATGATTAAGTAGACTACGAATCCATCAAATGAATTAAGGATGTCTGATTGGCTGATTCATTCTGGTGACGCTGCTTTCGAAGCTTAGGTGAACATCCATGTCGGAATAGCTGTCGGGTTCCGAAGAACTTGAACTAGTGACAAGTTCCATTTCGTACAATTGAGTAAAGGATTTTCGATATGAATTAGATTATAAGATGTAGATTAGTATCCTATAATACATAATTTACATATGCATATATAATACTAAAATCTCATAAGTTACGGAGGAATCTACGGAAGCTGTCAGGCAAAGGTAACAATAACAGATACACTAAGATATGAATTTATCTATACACCATCTATGCAATAGAGGCAGTAAGAGGTGTCTAGACTTTAAGGCTGATAAGCAAATAATTTTCGACACTAAATGATAAGCAAAAATTTTGACATGCAGACACGGTCGAAGTCCAGACCTACTAATGCATCTAAACAATTATCAGTTAGACACACTAATGCTAGACCTGGTTCACTAAGACCACAGCTCTGATACCAACTCTAACGACCCGTCCTAATCCATCTGGACGAATACATTACATTTGGTTACATCGCGAGGTACTTGACCTCTATATGATACATTTTACAAACATTGCATTCGTTTTTTAAAAGACAAACTTTCATTACATTGACAGTTGACGGCATGCATACCATTTCATAATATATCCAACTATAATTGACTTAGCAATAATCTTGATGAACTCGACGACTCGAATGCAACGTATTTTGAAATATATCATGAATGACTCCAAGTAATATTTCTAATATGAGCAAATGCACAGCGGAAGATTTCTTTCGTACCTGAGAATAAACATGCTTTAAAGTGTCAATCAAAAGATTGGTGAGTTCATTAGTTTATCATAATCATTCATTTTCATCATTTTAATAGACCACAAGAATTTCATTTCCATTTCTCATAAATAAACGTCCCATGCATAGAGACAAAAATCATTCATATGGATTGAACACCTAGTAACCGACATTAACAAGATGCATATAGAATATCCCCATCATTCCGGGACACCCATCGGACATGATAATTTCGAAGTACTAAAGCATTCCAAATTCCAGAATGGTGCTTGTTAGGCCCGATAGATCTATCTTTAGGATTCGCGTCAATTTGGGCGTCTGTTCCCAAATTCTTAGGCTACCAAGCTAAAAGGGGCATATTCGACTTCGATCCATTCAACCATATAATGTAGTTTCGATTACTTGTGTCTATTTCGAAAAACATTTATAAAAGTTCATGTATTCTCAGTCTATAAATATATATTGTAAAAGCATTTAAAAAGGGAGCAAATGAAACTCATAATAATGTATTTTGTAGTAAAAATACATATGACGATATTGAACAATGCAGGGTTGGCCTTGGATTCACGAACCTATATAATTTGTATATATATTAATACATATAATCGTAATCGAACAATTTCATATATTATAACTTTATATATCATTTATTTAGTTTGTATATATATTTGAAAATGATTATTATTTATATAGTTTCATGTATATACATATATATATATGTAAATATATATATTAAAAATACCTAATTTGTTATATATGAATAATTATATAAAGACTATTAATATAATATATTCATACTTGTATGTAATATTACTTATAACTATATTTTTATATACCTAATAATATAGTAAATAAAAGTTGTATTTGGTTATGACGTTAATATTAATAATAGCATTACTTATAATAATAATTATAAAAATCATAGTAATAATAATAGTGATATTAATAATAATACTTGTAACAATATTGATTTTTATTGTTAATGATTGTCATGATACTGACTTTAGTAATTACATAATAATAATACTCATGATACTAATATTACTTATGTCAATATTAACAATTCCATTATTTATAAAAAGATATTAATACTAATATTTACGAAAATGATAATAATTCATATTACTTTCATAATAATAATAATAATAATAAACATATTTATGATAATAATACTAGAAATACTCATATCATACAAATATTTTTATCATCAAAACATATCAAATTATTATCATTTTCATAATAACAATAATATTTATAATACCTAATATTAATAATACTAATACTTTGTAAAGATAATAATAATAATGATAATGGTAATAACAAGTACAATAATAATAATCATAGTAATAATAATAATAGTAATAATAATAATAGTAATAATAATTATAATTATAATTATAATGAAATAATAAAAATAATAAGTTTAAATGTACAACCTTTGAAGGAAACAGGTTCCAAAAAAAATACGCCACCGCCGGGGCTCGAACTCGAGACCTCACGATAACCCGACACTCCTTATAACCATTCGATCCAAAGTGTTTTTCTGAAATTTTTATTACCCCGATATATATATATATATATATATATATATATATATATATATATATATATATATATATATATATATATATATATATATATATATATATATATATATATATATATATATATATATGTGTGTGTGTGTGTGTGTGTGTGTGTGTGTGTGTGTGTGTTTCTTCCTGCCTCTATTCCTTCTTCTTCATTCCAATTTATAATCGATCAGAGGTCCAGATTATTTTAACAATGAATTACTTATTAATTTTTTAGGATTTACACTTGATACAGAAAACGACTAATGTTTGATGAAATCAATTAAAATAAAACAAAAATAAAAATGACAGAAGCTGTAACTGTTCCGTAGAACACGACATGAACTCCAATTCGATTTCGCACTTTTAGTACGTTTTAGACCCAGATTCCTGAACGAAATAAGTTTTAATTTGTTACTGGAAACTTTATGGACCTTCAATTTAACTTAAAACACAACAAGGAACTTGAATTTTTATGAAGAACAATGGTTTGACTTTTGAATTTATAACTTTTACTTACAAAATTTGATTTCCATATGGAAAATTGGAATTTAGGACCTTGCAGATAGTTTGAAATAAAGTATACAAACACAGCTGCATTAATACATTTTGCACTTTAATACGAAAATCATGATTTGCCCAAAAAGTTTATGAACAGAGGATGCTTCTTTATTTTTCTATTTAATTCTCAAATTATTGTGAATATTGAATGAGTCTGGGTGATTAACTGGATAATAACACTTATAATAGATCCTAGTTTGTTGTGTATCAAATTGAGATGTTGATGCTTAACCAAATTCTCCATTTAGTCGAAAAGAATTAAGAAGGAACAAAATACAGAGAATAAAATAAAAAAAAATTAAAAGGCGATAGTGATCTCTAACAAACTTGGTACAATCGATTGGATGTTGAATTATTTCAGAGACATAAAACAAAATCGATCATAGTATGATAGAGATGTGAAACGGTTTTCCAATTGTATATCCAGTTCTATAAATTTTGTATATAATCAGTATATATTAATAACCGTATTTATACATCAGTTTAGATATCTATTTATTTAACTGTATTTATACATAATTGTATTTACATATATCTGTTTATATATATCCCTTATATTAAATTTTGTAATATTAATTAATAATATAAATCTATTAATAAACCTGTAACTGTTAGTACTTTTAATAAAAATACTAATAATAATAATAATAGAGATAATACTAATCTTAGTGATAAAAATAATTAACAACATCAATTAATACTAATAATAATAATAATAATAAAGATAAAAGAGAAAAAAATAAAAAAAATAATGATAATAATAATTATGATAATAATAAATCACTATAATGATATTAATGAAAATGATAATAATAATCTTATTTATGATAATTGTAATAATACTATTTATATTATTATTAGTGATAACACTAAGTTACCTCATAACAACAATAATTATTTATAATGATAATAATAATCAATAACAATAATAATGATTTTTAATGATAATAGTAATCATAATTATAAAATTAATAATAACAATTTATATATATCAAATTTATATCTATATATTATTTATTGAGAATAATAACGTTATTGCTAATATATTTATTAATATTAATAATAATAATAATAATGAAAGTAAGGTTAATAATATAACTTTAATATTTTAACTTGTGCTTCAATATTATATAATAACATATAGTGAATATTTAATATTTATAAAATTTATATATATATATATATATTACAATATACACATAATAATAATTATGTATAGAAACCATGTATACATATTACATATATCAATCTACCATTATTAATATATATTTATTCGTTATTAAGTTCGTTGAGAAAGTAAAACTAGTATTTCTAAATACTGTGTTCAAAGTTTTTAATATAAATTTGAAATATTATATATCTATTTATTACCTAACAAGTTTTTATTTTTTTAAAATCATAAACCATTTACATTTATAATTTCAAAAACTAAACCGTATAACATTTTATTAATATATTTCAGTTTACAATATATATATATATATATATATATATATATATATATATATATATATATATATATATATATATATATATATACATATTTATTTACAATCAGTTGTTCGTGAATCGTCAGAAATTGTCAAAGGTCAAATGAATATATGAAAACAGTTCAAAGTTTTAAGACTCAACATTACAGACTTTACTTATCGTGTCAAGTTCATATTAAAATTAAGTTTAAATTTGGTCAGAAATTTCCGGGTCGTCACAGTACCTACCCATTAAAGAAATTTCGTCCCGAAATTTGATTGGGATGGTCATGGCTGACAGTAAGTATGTTTTCTTGACGCATACGAGCTGAAAATTCGAGTTTTATCATCATCGAGTAATATGGATAAAATAATTTGTCTATGTGCAGAGTACGAGTGAAGCTATCACGAAAGAGTGAAATGATTAAATGCAGATTTGACTTAACCGGTGACGTAGTCATGGTTGATTTCTGGAATTCAAGGGATTTAATGAAAATTCTAGAAATCTAAAAGATTTGATTCTTCAGGGAATAAAGAAATTAGGATCTCTATAATTAAATACGGTGATTTGCCTCAATTACTCTGTCTGATATTCCCATTATAAATTAAACTCTTTTGTTCCATTATTCTCACCATTCCTATACTTTCTTTCTTAGTTCTTACATCCTAAAGATTGTGAAAATGCTTAATCCCGTTCTAATCCTTGATATTTTCCTAATTATCATTTCTGTCATCCTTCTTTTCAATCTTCCACCAGAAGAATCTGTTTACTTCTACTATTATCTTGGGATGATACTATTCTTAATTATACAGTGTCTTTATATTGCTATACGTATTAATATCCACGGTTTGTAATCTCCGTGTTGTTATTGGGCTTTATATTTTATCTTATATTTTGGAGATCTTTTACCTTTTTATTCTCTTCTCGACCTCTAGTAAAGTGAGTAATGCTTCAGAATTCGTAAGTATGGAGTTTCGAATGAACTTAATGTTCTAAATTAGAAAGAACGTAATAGCACGATTTGATTTGTCAAATTACCAGAATCACTGAGAATAGAACTATCAAGAATATATTTTCTTGATATGTTCAGAAGTTAATCAGAATGAAAGAGTTATGTAACATGACACATGATGACGTTATAATCTGTGAATCATCATGTTCCATTTAAAAACTCAGCATGAGTTACTGTAATATAATCACGTTGATCAAGTGTCATTATATTATACTAACTCATGCATCAGTTCCTAACACTACTTCAAAGACATTCGTATTTTAAGTTCGAATTTTTCAAATTTTAAAAACTAAAACAGTTTCCTTTCTGATGTAACACTGATATCGTGAAGAGATAAATGATTTCAGATAGGAATAGTTATGAAATATCTTCGGAAATATCGAGGATATTTATAATGAAAGATTCGATAATATGTTAGAATTTCTAATATCTATGGATGATGATGAAGATTTGTCCGTAAAAGTGTAGAGTCAGGAGCAATGTATTCTTTAATGACTTCAGTAGATATTTAATCATTTGGATTCTTTGAAGGCAGGTTTAGTCCTTGTGATTTGTCCACAGCCTCCTGCATTATTTCGCATAATCCGCTTTTGGCACTATATTTTCTATTGAGCGTTTCCAACACTACTTCTTTATCATCATACATTCGATGGTTAAGGTCATGTATGGTTATCTACCGTTTTTGCTGCTTCATTCCATTTTTTCAAACTTTAGAGTATTGATTCGTAGACTGAGTGCTTTTCAGAATTTCATAATAGAATATCATAATTCTAAGAGATAAAGGTTATATGTGTACATATAACTGTTGATGTAGAAACGTAGCGAGTTTCGAAATACTGATAGCTAATTCTCGGTAAATGATATGGCAACTCTCGTTATAAAATGCAGATGAGTATATGATAGGGTTATAATGAACATATATAATGGTTCTTCGGAGAGACTTAAACCAATGAGTAATGAAGTTGCCAGTAAGTTTACTACTAATGTGGTGGAATATAAACGGTTCTCCGGTAACGATGATGAATGGAAAACTTATATATTCAAGTTATAATAAGACTTAGTTATAATAAGACTTATTCGAATGAAAGTCAAAGTTGATTTGCTGGAGCTGTGACAAAATTGGCTACTTTGGAAGGTTATTGTAAAGTGATTTTTGGGAATAACAACGCCAAAGGAGCTAGCACAAATACGTGTTAAACATTTACTCAGGTTCCGAGTGTTTTTACGTGCATAATTATATGCATCTATCTTTTCTTCAGTGGATGAAGTGCGGTTGGTTCTTCCTCTCAATTGAGGTGTTTTCAAGAATCATGAAAAGTTTGAACGCAGATTGTAATCATCAAGATACAAATGAGGTTTAAGATGAAATCAAGTGGCAAACTTGAAGAATTATTTAGTTTCATATGTCATAATCAGTATTTTAATTCATTTTAATTCATTTTAATTGTCCAATGTTAGTAGCCCTCAGTTGATAGTCCACAGTTAGCAATATATAATATTCGAATTAATTAATACGTGTCGTGACCCGTGTACATGTCCCAGACTCGATCACAACTCAAAGTATATATATTATTGTAGAATCAACCTCAACCCTGTATAGTTAACTCGATCATTACTACATATAGAGTGTCTATGGTTATTCCAAATAATATATATAGATGCATCGATATGATATGTCAAAACCTTGTATACGTGTCCCGATATTTAAAGTGCGTAAAATAAATAACAGAATTTAAATGACGATAAATAAAATTGCTAAATAAAATGTAATCAATTAGCTAGGATCAGTTAGCTAGGAACAGTTAGCGTAGATTCTTAACAAAATTTCTCACAGTTGATTTGTTTGTTTCTAACAAATTTTATTTTTGTCCAATGTTTTCTTCATTATGCCACTAGTTGGATTCTGATAGATTAAAATCCAAATATGAAATTGAATGAAAATGGTTATTCTGTGGTGAATGGATTCGTATATCTGTAGTTGAGAGTAGGATAGTAAATGACTGTTGAATCAGATTTGAAGAATGTACAGTGTAACTTATTAATGTGAAATCTAAATATTTCTAGGGTGTTACCTACCCGTTAAAATATTTTCACCATTAACAGTTTGTACAAAAGAATTTTTAATTACAATCTTTATGAAAATATACTTACATATATATTTTCCTCAGATGTAATCATGGATTTAATGAGTTAATATGATATTAATCTCATTTGCTTTTCAGTTTGAGCTAGAATAAATAATCTCTAAGACTTTAGAGATTACATAATCGCAATGAAGAACGAAGATAATTGATGTAGAACGATACGTAGAACGATGATTATACTCGAGGTACAGAATGAGATGTTGAGTCATGGATTGTTTGATAGTACTGGTGCAATTTATTGATGGTACTGTTGGTGAAATGTCCCGTTCTTATTGATTAAAAACGTTCCATATTAATTGATTTCGTTGCGAGGTTTTGACCTCTATATGAGACGTTTTTCAAAGACTGCATTCATTTTTAAAACAAACCATAACCTTTATTTCATTAATAAAGGTTTAAAAAGCTTTACGTAGATTCTCAAATAATGATAATCCAAAATATCCTGTTTACACACGACCATTACATAATGGTTTACAATACACATATGTTACATCGAAATCAGTTTCTTGAATGCAGTTTTTACACAATATCATACAAACATGGACTCCAAATCTTGTCCTTATTTTAGTATGCAACAGCGGAAGATCTTAGTATTCACCTGAGAATAAACATGCTTTAAACGTCAACAAAAATGTTGGTGAATTATAGGTTTAACCTATATATATCAAATCGTAACAATAGACCACAAGATTTCATATTTCAATACACATCCCAATCATAGAGATAAAAATCATTCATATGGTGAACACCTGGTAACCGACATTAACAAGATGCATATATATAAGAATATTCCCATCATTCCGGGACACCCTTCGGATATGATATAAATTTCGAAGTACTAAAGCATCCGGTACTTTGGATGGGGTTTGTTAGGCCCAATAGATCTATCTTTAGGATTCGCGTCAATTAGGGTGTCTGTTCCCTAATTCTTAGATTACCAGACTTAATAAAAAGGGGCATATTCGATTTCGATAATTCAACCATAGAATGTAGTTTCACGTACTTGTGTCTATTTTGTAAATCATTTATAAAACCTGCATGTATTCTCATCCTAAAAATATTAGATTTTAAAAGTGGGACTATAACTCACATTCACAGATTTTTACTTCGTCGGGAAGTAAGACTTGGCCACTGGTTGATTCACGAACCTATAACAATATATACATATATATCAAAGTATGTTCAAAATATATTTACAACACTTTTAATATATTTTGATGTTTTAAGTTTATTAAGTCAGCTGTCCTCGTTAGTAACCTACAACTAGTTGTCCGCAGTTAGATGTACAGAAATAAATAGATAAATATTATCTTGAATCAATCCACGACCCAGTGTATACGTATCTCAGTATTGATCACAACTCAAACTATATATATTTTGGAATCAACCTCAACCCTGTATAGCTAACTCCAACATTCACATATAGAGTGTCTATGGTTGTTCCAAAATATATATAGATGTGTCGACATGATAGGTCGAAACATTGTATACGTGTCTATGGTATCTCAAGATTACATAATATACAATACAAGTTGATTAAGTTATGGTTGGAATAGATTTGTTACCAATTTTCACGTAGCTAAAATGAGAAAAATTATCCAATCTTGTTTTACCCATAACTTCTTCATTTTAAATCTGTTTTGAGTGAATCAAATTGCTATGGTTTCATATTGAACTCTATTTTATGAATCTAAACAGAAAAAGTATAGGTTTATATTCGGAAAAATAAGTTACAAGTCATTTTTGTAAATGTAGTCATTTCAGTCGAAAGAACGACGTCTAGATCACCATTTTAGAAAACATACTTCCACTTTGAGTTTAACCATAATTTTTGGATATAGTTTCATGTTCATAATAAAAATCATTTTCCCAAAATAACAACTTTTAAATCAAAGTTTATCATAGTTTTTAATTAACTAACCCAAAACAGTTTGCGGTGTTACTACGACGGCGTAAATCCGGTTATACGGTGTTTTTCGTGTTTCCAGGTTTTAAATCATTAAGTTAGCATATCATATAGATATAGAACATGTTTTTAGTTGATTTTAAAAGTCAAGTTAGAAGGATTAGCTTTTATTTGAGAACAAGTTTAGAATTAACTAAACTATGTTCTAGTGACTACAAGTTTAAACCTTCGAATAAGATAGCTTTATATGTATGAATCGAATGATGTTATGAACATAATTACTACCTCAAGTTCCTTGGATAAACCTACTGGAAATTAGAAAAATAGATCTAGCTTCAAAGGATCCTTGGATGGCTTGAAAGTTCTTGAAGCAGAATCATGACACGAAAACAATTTCAAGTAAGATTTCCACTCGAAATAAGATTGTTATAGTTATAGAAATTGAATTAAAGTTTGAATATGATTATTACCTTGTATTATAAAGATAACCTACTGTAAGTAATAAAGGTTTCTTGATCTTGGATGATTACTTGGAATGGATTTAGAAAACTTGGAAGTAAACTTGCAATTTTGGAAGTATTCTTGATTTTATGAAACTAGAACTTTTGGAATTTATGAAGAACACTTAGAACTTGAAGATAGAACTTGAGAGAGATCAATTAGATGAATAAAATTGAAGAATGAAAGTGTTTGTAGGTGTTTTTGGTCGTTGGTGTATGGATTAGATATAAAGGATATGTAATTTTGTTTTCATGTAAATATGTCATGAATGATTACTCATATTTTTGTAATTTTATGAGATATTTCATGCTAGTTATCAAATGATGGTTCCTACATGTGTTAGGTGACTCACATGGGCTGCTAAGAGCTGATCATTGGAGTGTATATACCAATAGTACATACATCTAAAAGCTGTGTATTGTACGAGTACGAATACGGGTGCATACGAGTAGAATTGTTGATGAAACTGAACGAGGATGTAATTCTAAGCATTTTTGTTAAGTAGAAGTATTTTGATAAGTGTCTTGAAGTCTTTCAAAAGTGTATGAATACATATTAAAACACTACATGTGTATACATTTTAACTGAGTCGTTAAGTCATCGTTAGTCGTTACATGTAAATGTTGTTTTGAAACCTTTAGGTTAACGATCTTGTTGAATGTTGTTAACCCATTGTTTATTATAACAAATGAGATGTTAAATTGTTATATTATCATGATATTATGATATATAATATATCTTAGTATGATATATATACAGTTAAATGCCGTTACACGATAATCGTTACATATATGTCTCGTTTCGAAATCATTAAGTTAGTAGTCTTATTTTTACATATGTATTTCATTGTTAATACACTTAATAATATATTTTCTTATCATTTAACATAATTAACCAAGTGTATCAATATCTTAATATGATTCATATGTACCTAGTAAGACGTTGGTATATCGATAATCGTTATATATATCGTATCGAGTTTCTTAAATTAACAGTCTCATTTTTATGTATATAACTCATTGTTAAAATATCTAATGAGATACATACTTATAATAAAATCATGTTAACTATATATATAACCATATATATATCATCGTATAGTTTTTACAAGTTTTAACGTTCGTGAATCACCGGTCAACTTGGGTGGTTAATTGTCTATATGAAATCTATTTCAATTAATCAAGTCTTAACAAGTTTGATTGCTTAACATGTTGGAAACACTTAATCATGTAAATAAAAATTTCATTTAATATATATATAAACATGGAAAAGTTCGGGTCACTACAGTACCTACCCGTTAAATAAATTTCGTCCCGAAATTTTAAGCAGTTAGAGGTGTTGACGTATCTTCTGGAAATAAATGCGGGTATTTCTTCTTCATCTGATCGTCACGCTTCCAGGTGAACTCGGGTCCTCTACGAGCATTCCATCGAACCTTAACAATCGGTATCTTGTTTTGTTTAAGTCTCTTAACCTCACGATCCATTATTTCGACGGGTTCTTCAATGAATTGAAGTTTTTCATTGATTTGGATTTCGTCCAACGGAATAGTGAGATCTTTTTTAGCAAAACATTTCTTCAAATTTGAGATGTGGAAAGTGTTATGTACAGCCGCGAGTTGTTGAGGTAGCTCCAGTTGGTAAGCTACTGGTCCGACACGATCTATAATCTTGAATGGTCCAATGTACCCTGGATTTAGTTTCCCCCGTTTACCAAATCAAACAACGCCTTTCCAAGGTGAAACCTTAAGCATGACCATTTCTCCAATTTCAAACTCTATATCTTTTCTTTTACTGTCCGCGTAGCTCTTTTGTCGACTCTGGGCGGTTTTCAATCTTTGTTGAATTTGGATGATTTTCTCGGTAGTTTCTTGTATTATCTCCGGACCCGTAATCTGTCTATCCCCCACTTCACTCCAACAAATCGGAGACCTGCACTTTCTACCATAAAGTGCTTCAAACGGCGCCATCTCAATGCTTGAATGGTAGCTGTTGTTGTAGAAAAATTCTGCTAACGGTAGTTGTCGATCCCAACTGTTTCTGAAATCAATAACACATGCTCGTAGCATGTCTTCAAGCGTTTGTATCGTCCTTTCACTCTGTCCATTAGTTTGTGGATGATAGGCAGTACTCATGTCTAGACGAGTTCCTAATGCTTGCTGTAATGTCTGCCAGAATCTTGAAATAAATCTGCCATCCCTATCAGAGATAATAGAGATTGGTATTCCATGTCTGGAGACGACTTTCTTCAAATACAGTCGTGCTAACTTCTCCATCTTGTCATATTCTCTTATTGGCAGGAAGTGTGCTGATTTGGTGAGACGATCAACTATTACCCAAATAGTATCAAAATCACTTGCAGTCCTTGGAAATTTAGTGATGAAATCCATGGTAATATTTTCCATTTCCATTCCGGGATTTCGGGTTTTTGAAGTAGACCTGATGGTTTCTGATGCTCAGCTTTGACCTTAGAACACGTCAAACATTCTCCTACGTATTTAGCAACATCGGCTTTCATACCCGGCCACCAAAAATGTTTCTTGAGATCCTTGTACATCTTCCCCGTTCCAGGATGTATTATCTGGTTTTATAAGCTTCTCTAAGTACCATTTCTCTCATATCTCCAAATTTTGGTACCCAAATTCTTTCAGCTCTATACCGGGTTCCGTCTTCCCGAATATTAAGATGCTTCTCCGATCCTTTGGGTATTTCATCCTTTAAATTTCCCTCTTTTAAAACTTCTTGTTGCGCCTCCTTTATTTGAGTAGTAAGGTTAGTGTGAATCATTGTATTCATAGATTTTACTCGAATGGGTTCTCTGTCCTTTCTGCTCAAGGCGTCGGCTACCACATTTGCCTTCCCCGGGTGGTAACGAATCTCAAAGTCGTAATCATTCAACAATTCAATCCACCTACGCTGCCTCATATTCAGTTGTTTCTGATTAAATATGTGTTGAAGACTTTTGTGGTCGGTATATATAATACTTTTCACCCCATATAAGTAGTGCCTCCAAGTCTTTAATGCAAAAACAACTGCGCCTAATTCCAAATCATGCGTCATATAATTTTGCTCGTGAATCTTCAATTGTCTAGACGCATAAGCAATCACCTTCGTCTGTTGCATTAATACACAACCGAGACCTTGCTTTGATGCGTCACAATAAATCACAAAATCATCATTCCCTTCAGGCAATGACAATATAGGTGCCGTAGTTAGCTTTTTCTTCAATAATTGAAATGCCTTTTCTTGTTCATCCTTCCATTCAAATTTATTCCCTTTATGCGTTAATGCAGTCAAGGGTTTTGCTATTTTGGAGAAATCTTGGATGAATCTTCTGTAGTAACCAGCCAATCCTAAAAATTGACGTATATGCTTCGGAGTTTTTGGGGTTTCCCACTTTTCAACGGTTTCGATCTTTGCCGAGTCCACCTGGATACCTTCTTTGTTCACTATGTGACCGAGGAATTGAACTTCTTCCAACCAAAATGCACACTTTGAAAACTTAGCGTACAGTTTTTCTTTCCTTAATACTTCTAGCACTTTTCTCAAATGTTCTTCGTGCTCTTGATCATTCTTTGAGTAAATAAGTATGTCATCGATGAAAACAATGACAAACTTGTCAAGATATGGCCCACACACTCGGTTCATAAGGTCCATGAACACAGCTGGTCCGTTAGTCAATCCAAACGGCATAACCATAAACTCGTAATGACCATAACGCATCCTAAAAGCAGTTTTTGGAATATCATCCTCCTTTACTCGCATTTGATGATATCCAGAACGTAAATCGATCTTCGAATAAACCAACGAGCCTTGTAGTTGATCAAATAAGTCATCAATTCTCGGCAGTGGATAATGGTTTTTGATGGTAAGTTTGTTCAACTCTCTGTAGTCAATACACAACCTAAATGTACCATCCTTCTTCTTGACAAACAAAACAGGAGCTCCCCATGGTGATGTGCTTGGTCGAATGAAACCACGTTCTAATAGTTCTTGCAGTTGGCTTTGCAGTTCTTTCATCTCGCTGGGTGCGAGTCTATAAGGAGCAAGAGCTATTGGTGCAGCTCCTGGTACAAGATCTATTTGAAATTCAACAGATCGATGTGGAGGTAGTCCCGGTAATTCTTTCGGAAATACATCGGGAAATTCTTTTGCGACGGGAACATCATTGATGCTCTTTTCTTCAGTTTGTACTTTCTCGACGTGTGCTAGAACAGCATAGCAACCTTTTCTTATTAGTTTTTGTGCCTTCAAATTACTAATAAGATGTAGCTTCATGTTGCCCTTTTCTCTGTACACCATTAAGGGTTCTCCTTCTTCTCGTACAATGCGAATTGCATTTTTATAACATACGATCTCTGCTTTCACCTTCTTCAGCCAGTCCATGCCAACTATTACATCAAAACTCCCTAACTCTACTGGTATCAAATCAATCATAAATATTTCGCTACCCAGTTTAATTTCTCGATTCCGGCATATATTATCTGCTGAAATTTATTTACCGTTTGCTAATTCGAGTAAAAATTTACTATCCAACGGCGTCAATGGACAACTTAATTTAGCACAAAAATCTCTACTCATATAGCTTCTATCCGCACCCGAATCAAATAAAACGTAAGCAGATTTATTATCAATAAGAAACATACCCGTAACAAGCTCCGGGTCTTCCTGTGCCTCTGCCGCATTAATATTGAAAACTCTTTCGCGGCCTTGTCCATTCGTGTTCTCCTGGTTCGGGCAATTTCTAATAATGTGGCCCGGTTTTCCACATTTATAACAAACTACATTGGCATAACTTGCTCCGACACTACTTGCTCTGCCATTACTCGTTCCGACACCATTTGTTCCTTTCGTTCTGTTAACCCCTGGTCCGTAGACCTCACACTTCGCCGCGCTATGACCATTTCTTTTACACTTGTTTCAAAATTTGGTGCAGAACCCCGAGTGATACTTTTCACACCTTTGGCATAGCTGCTTCTGATTGTTGTTGTTGTTGCGATTGTTATTGTTGTTGGGATGATTGTTGTAGTTACTGTTGTTGTTCTTGTTGTTGTTGTTGTTGTTGTTGGGCCATTTGTTGTAGTTGCGATTGATGTTGCGATTGTTGGGATAATTGTTGCGATTATTATTGTAATTGTTGTTGTTGTTGTATTGGTGATTCTTATCACCGTTTTCCTCCCACTTTCTTTTGACTTGCTTCACATTGGCCTCTTCAGCCGTCTGTTCTTTAATTCTTTCCTCAATCTGGTTCATTAGTTTGTGAGCCATTCTACATGCCTGTTGTATGGAGGCGAGCTCGTGTGAACTTATATCTTCTTGGATTCTTTCCGGTAATCCTTTCACAAACGCGTCGATCTTCTCTTCCTCATCTTCGAATGCTCCCGGACACAATAGGCACAATTCTGTGAATCTTCTTTCGTACGTGGTAATATCAAATCCTTGGGTTCGTAACGCTTTAAGTTCTGTCTTGAGCTTATTGACCTCGGTTCTGGGACGGTACTTCTCATTCATCAAGTGCTTGAATGCTGACCACGGTAGTGCGTACGCATCATCTTGTCCTACTTGCTCTAGATAGGTATTCCACCATGTTAACGCAGAACCTGTGAAGGTATGCGTAGCGTACTTCACTTGTCCTCTTCAGTACACTTACTTATGGCAAACACCGATTCATCCTTCTCGGTCCACCGTTTCAATCCGATTGGTCCTTCGGTTCCATCAAATTCCAAAGGTTTGCAGGCAGTGAATTCTTTGTAGGTGCATCCTACACGATTTCCTGTACTGCTAGATCCAAGGTTATTGTTGGTATGTAGCGCAGCCTGTACTGCAGCTATGTTTGAAGCTAGAAAAGTACGGAATTCCTCTTCATTCATATTCACGGTGTGTCGAGTAGTCGGTGCCATTTCCTTCAAAATAGTCAAATGGAACAAGTTAATCATACAGAATATTAAGAGTAGTTAATAGTATTTCGTAGCATAATATGAACTCATTTATAAAAGCTTTTTCTTCATATTAGCATTTTATAAGTTTAAATTCGGGTAGTACCTACCCGTTAAGTTCATACTTAGTAGCTAATATACAATTCAACTACTACAATTCTATATGAAAAACTGATTATAATAATATTTCGCGTTCAAACTTTTATACAATATTTTACAAACTTACAATACCGCTTATTTTACATAAAGCATGAAATATAGCACACAATAACTTTGATACAAGATAGTTGTGAAGATAATTCTAGCTAGTACACAAGTCGTTCAGCAAAGGCAATAAAGACACGTAATTCATACGTCCAGAAACAAGTCATGCATTCTGGTTTTACTGGGACTACTTCCCATCCTTGGTCTTGTGGAACATAACCGTTATGGCCATTGATAAGACAGCGTGTTTTAACGTCGTCAAAGGGACGAGGGTTACGTAATGTCCAACAGTCCCGTAACAATCTAAAAACCTCATTTCTTACCCCAATTACCGACTCCGTTACTTGTGGGAACGTTTTGTTTAATAGTTGTAGCCCGATGTTCTTGTTCTCACTTTGGTGAGAAGCGAACATTACTAACCCGTAAGCATAGCATGCTTCTTTATGTTGCATGTTAGCCGCTTTTTCTAAATCATGAAGTCCTATATTAGGATACATTGAGTCAAAATAATTTCTTAACCCGTTGCGTAAAATAGCATTTGGGTTCCCCGCAATATATGCGTCAAAGTAAACACATCGTAACTTATGGGTTTCCCAATGTGATATCCCCCATCTTTCAAACGAAAGTCTCTTATAAACTAAGACATTCTTGGAACGTTCTTTGAATGTCTCACAAACTGATTTCGCCTTAAATAGTTGTGCCGAGGAATTCTGACCGACTCTAGACAAGATTTCATCAATCATGTCTCCGGGTAGGTCTCTTAAAATATTGGGTTGTCTATCCATTTTGTGTTTTTAAACTGTAAAATAGACAAGAGTTAGATTCATAAAAAAAATTACTTATTAATACAAGCAATTTTTACATATATCATAAAGCATAAGCACACTATATTAAATATATTACACCACACGAATACAACTATCTTATTCCGACTCGCTCATTTCTTCTTCTTTCGTTTTGGTTCGTTTTGCCAAGTTTCTAGGGATATATGATGTTCCCCTAATACGAGCCGTCGTTTTCCACATTGGTTTAGAAAAACCTGGTGGTTTAGAGGTTCCCGGGTCATTGTTACAACTTAAGGGCCACGGTGGTTGACGATACATATAAAGTTCATCGGGGTTGGAATTAGATTTCTCTATTTTTATGCCCTTTCCCTTATTATTTTCTTTTGCCTTTTTAAATTCAGTTGGGGTAATTTCTATAACATCATCGGAATTCTCGTCGGAATCCGATTCATCGGAGAATTGGTAATCCTCCCAATATTTTGCTTCCTTGGCGGAAACACCATTGACCATAATTAACCTTGGTCGGTTGGTTGAGGGTTTTCTTTTACTTAACCGTTTTATTATTTCCCCCACCGGTTCTATTTCCTCCTCCGGTTCCTCCTCTTCCGGTTCTGATTCTTCTTCCGGTTCCGACTCTTCTTCCGGTTCCTCTTCGGGAACTTGTGAATCAGTCCACGAATCATTCCAATTTACATTTGACTCTTCATTATTATTAGGTGAGTCAATGGGACTTGTTCTAGAGGTAGACATCTATCACATAATATCAAACGCGTTAAGAGATTAATATATCACATAATATTCACATGTTAAAAATATATAGTTTCCAACAAAATTTGTTAAGCAATCATTTTTCAAGTAAACACGGTCGAAGTCCAGACTCACTAATGCATCCTAACAAACTCGATAAGACACACTAATGCAAAATTCTGGTTCTCTAAGACCAACACTCGGATACCAACTGAAATGTCCCGTTCTTATTGATTAAAAACGTTCCATATTAATTGATTTCGTTGCGAGGTTTCGACCTCTATATGAGACGTTTTTCAAAGACTGCATTCATTTTTAAAACAAACCATAACCTTTATTTCATTAATAAAGGTTTAAAAAGCTTTACGTAGATTCTCAAATAATGATAATCTAAAATATCCTGTTTACACACGACCATTATATAATGGTTTACAATACAAATATGTTACATCGAAATCAGTTTCTTGAATGCAGTTTTTACACAATATCATACAAACATGGACTCCAAATCTTGTCCGTATTTTAGTACGCAACAGCGGAAGATCTTAGTATTCACCTGAGAATAAACATGCTTTAAACGTCAACAAAAATGTTGGTGAATTATAGGTTTAACTTATATATATCAAATCGTAACAATAGACCACAAGATTTCATATTTCAATACACATCCCATACATAGAGATAAAAATCATTCATATGGTGAACACCTGGTAACCGACATTAACAAGATGCATATATATAAGAATATCCCCATCATTCCGGGACACCCTTCAGATATGATATAAATTTTGAAGTACTAAAGTATCCGGTACTTTGGATGGGGTTTGTTAGGCCCAATAGATCTATCTTTAGGATTCGCGTCAATTAGGGTGTCTGTTCCCTAATTCTTAGATTACCAGACTTAATAAAAAGGGGCATATTCGATTTCGATAATTCAACCATAGAATGTAGTTTCACGTACTTGTGTCTATTTTGTAAATCATTTATAAAACCTGCATGTATTCTCATCCCAAAAATATTAGATTTTAAAAGTGGGACTATAACTCACATTCACAGATTTTTACTTCGTCGGGAAGTAAGACTTAGCCACTGGTTGATTCACGAACCTATAACGATATATACATATATATCAAAGTATGTTCAAAATATATTTACAACACTTTTAATATATTTTGATGTTTTAAGTTTATTAAGTCAGCTGTCCTCGTTAGTAACCTACAACTAGTTGTCCATAGTTAGATGTACAGAAATAAATCGATAAATATTATCTTGAATCAATCCACGACCCAGTGTATACGTATCTCAGTATTGACCACAACTCAAACTATATATATTTTGGAAATAACCTCAACCCTGTATAGCTAACTCCAACATTCACATATAGAGTGTCTATGGTTGTTCCGAATATATATAAATGTGTCGACATGATAGGTCGAAACATTGTATACGTGTCTATGGTATCTCAAAATTACATAATATACAGTACAAGTTGATTAAGTTATGGTTGGAATAGATTTGTTACCAATTTTCACGTAGCTAAAATGAGAAAAATTATCCAATCTTGTTTTACCCATAACTTCTTCATTTTAAATCTGTTTTGAGTGAATCAAATTGCTATGGTTTCATATTGAACTCTATTTTATGAATCTAAATAGAAAAAGTATAGGTTTATATTCAGAAAAATAAGTTACAAGTCGTTTTTGTAAAGGTAGTCATTTCAGTCGAAAGAACGACGTCTAGATCACCATTTTAGAAAACATACTTCCACTTTGAGTTTAACCATAGTTTTTGGATATAGTTTCATATTCATAATAAAAATCATTTTCCCAAAATAACAACTTTTAAATCAAAGTTTATCATAGTTTTTAATTAACTAACCCAAAACAGCCCGCGGTGTTACTACGACGGCGTAAATCCGGTTTTACGGTGTTTTTCGTGTTTCCAGGTTTTAAATCATTAAGTTAGCATATCATATAGATATAGAACATGTGTTTAGTTGATTTTAAAAGTCAAGTTAGAAGGATTAACTTTTATTTGCGAACAAGTTTAGAATTAACTAAACTATGTTCTAGTGATTACAAGTTTAAACCTTCGAATAAGATAGCTTTATATGTATGAATTGAATGATGTTATGAACATCATTACTACCTCAAGTTCCTTGGATAAACCTACTGGAAATGAGAAAAATAGATCTAGCTTCAAAGGATCCTTGGATGGCTTGAAAGTTCTTGAAGCAGAATCATGACACGAAAACAATTTCAAGTAAGATTTCCACTCGAAATAAGATTGTTATAGTTATAGAAATTGAATTAAAGTTTGAATATGATTATTACCTTGTATTAGAAAGATAACCTACTGTAAGTAAGAAAGGTTTCTTGATCTTGGATGAGTACTTGGAATGGATTTAGAAAACTTGAAAGTAAACTTGCAATTTTGGAAGTATTCTTGATTTTATGAAACTAGAACTTTTGGAATTTATGAAGAACACTTAGAACTTGAAGATAGAACTTGAGAGAGATCAATTAGATGAAGAAAATTGAAGAATTAAAGTGTTTGTAGGTGTTTTTAGTCGTTGGTGTATGGATTAGATATAAAGGATATGTAATTTTATTTTCATGTAAATAAGTCATTAATGATTACTCATATTTTTGTAATTTTATGAGATATTTCATGCTAGTTGCCAAATGATGGTTCCCACATGTGTTAGGTGACTCACATGGGCTGCTAAGAGCTGATCATTGGAGTGTATATACCAATAGTACATATATCTAAAAGCTGTGTATTGTACGAGTACGAATACGGGTGCATACGAGTAGAATTGTTGATGAAACTGAACGAGGATGTAATTGTAAGCATTTTTGTTAAGTAGAAGTATTTTGATAAGTGTCTTGAAGTCTTTCAAAAGTGTATAAATACATATTAAAACACTACATGTGTATACATTTTAACTGAGTCGTTAAGTCATCGTTAGTCGTTACATGTAAATGTTGTTTTGAAACCTTTAGGTTAACGATCATGTTGAATGTTGTTAACCCATTGTTTATTATAACAAATGAGATGTTAAATTGTTATATTATCATGATATTATGATATATAATATATGTTAGTATGATATATATACAGTTAAATGCCGTTACAACGATAATCGTTACATATATGTCTCGTTTCGAAATCATATAGTTAGTAGTCTTATTTTTACATATGTATTTCATTGTTAATACACTTAATAATATATTTACTTATCATTTAACATAATTAACCAAGTGTATCAATATCTTAATATGATTCATATGTACCTAGTAAGACGTTGTTATAACGATAATCGTTATATATATCGTTTTCGAGTTTCTTAAATTAACAGTCTCATTTTTATGTATATAACTCATTGTTAAAATACCTAAAGAGATACATACTTATAATAAAATCATGTTAACTATATATATAACCATATATATGTCATCGTATAGTTTTTACAAGTTTTAACGTTCGTGAATCACCGGTCAACTTGGGTGGTCAATTGTCTATATGAAATCTATTTCAATTAATCAAGTCTTAACAAGTTTGATTGCTTAACATGTTGGAAACACTTAATCGTGTAAATAACAATTTTATTTAATATATATATAAACATGGAAAAGTTCGGGTCACTACAGTTGGTGCCGGTGATGTTGTTGAAGCTGGTAAATTTTGCACCATATTCTCCAAATTGATTACTCGAGCGCGAAGTTCGCTGAATTCTTGTATTACTCTGGGATGATTGTCGGACAGAACGAGTGGATGAATAAGGTTTAGAATTTTAGATAGAATATAATCGTGGTGAGATATTCGGAAAATGAGTGTGAAAATGGTGTTTCGAATGGATTCGTCGGTAAGTGCTTCAGGTTCATCGGCAAGAGGTGAAGTTGGTTGGTGGAAAGGATCGCTTTCTTCTCATCTCCAATGATTAAGTAGACTACGAATCCATCAGATGAATTGAGGATGTCTGATTGGCTGATTCATTCTGGTGACGCTGCTTCCGAAGCTTAGGTGAACATCCATGTCGAAATAGCTGTCGGGTTCCGAAGAACTTGAACTAGTGACAAGTTCCATTTCGTACGATTGAGTAAAGGATTTTCGATATGAATTAGATTATAAGATGTAGATTAGTATCCTATAATACATAATTTACATATGCATATATAATACTAAAATCTCATAAGTTATGGAGGAATCTACGGAAGCTGTCAGGCAAAGGTAACAATAACAGATACACTAAGATATGAATTTATCTATACACCATCTATGCAATAGAGGCAGTAAGACGTGTCTAGACTTTAAGGCTGATAAGCAAATAATTTTCGACACTAAATGATAAGCAAAAATTTTGACATGCAGACACGGTCGAAGTCCAGACCTACTAATGCATCTAAACAACTATCAGTTAGACACACTAATGCAAGACCTGGTTCGCTAAGACCACAGCTCTGATACCAACTCTAACGACCCGTCCTAATCCATCTGGACGAATACATTACATTTGGTTACATCGCGAGGTACTTGACCTCTATATGATACATTTTACAAACATTGCATTCGTTTTTCAAAAGACAAACTTTCATTACATTGACAGTTGACGGCATGCATACCATTTCATAATATATCCAACTATAATTGACTTAGCAATAATCTTGATGAACTAAATGACTCGAATGCAACGTCTTTTGAAATATTTCATGAATGACTCCAAGTAATATTTCTAATATGAGCAAATGCATAGCGGAAGATTTCTTTCGTACCTGAGAATAAACATGCTTTAAAGTGTCAACCAAAAGATTTGTGAGTTCATTAGTTTATCATAATCATTCATTTTCATCATTTTAATAGACCACAAGAATTTCATTTCCATTTCTCATAAATAAACGTCCCATGTATAGAGACAAAAATCATTCATATGGATTGAACACCTGGTAACCGACATTAACAAGATGCATATAGAATATCCCCATCATTCTGGGACACCCATCGGACATGATAATTTCGAAGTACTAAAGCATTCCAAATTCCAGAATGGGGCTTGTTGGGCCCGATAGATCTATCTTTAGGATTCGCGTCAATTTGGGCGTCTGTTCCCAAATTCTTAGGCTACCAAGCTAAAAGGGGCATATTCGGCTTCGATCCATTCAACCATATAATGTAGTTTCGATTACTTGTGTCTATTTCGTAAAACATTTATAAAAGTGCATGTATTCTCAGTCCAAAAATATATATTGCAAAAGCATTTAAAAATGGAGCAAATGAAACTCATAATAATGTATTTTGTAGTAAAAATACATATGACGATATTGAACAATGCAGGGTTGGCCTTGGATTCACGAACATATATCATTTGTATATATATTAATACCTATAATCGTAATCGAACAATTTCATATATTATAACTTTATATATCATTTATTTAGTTTGTATATATATTTGAAAATGATTATTATTTATATAGTTTCATGTATATACATATATATATGTAAATATATATATTAAAAATACCTAATTTGTTATATATGAATAATTATATAAAGACTGTTAATATAATATATTCATACTTGTATGTAATATTACTTATAACTATATTTTTATATACCTAATAATATAGTAAATAAAAGTTGTATTTGGTTATAATGTTAATATTAATAATAGCATTACTTATAATAATAATTATAAAAATCATAGTAATAACAATAGTGGTATTAATAATAATACTTGTAACAATATTGATTTTTATTGTTAATGATTGTCATGATACTGACTTTAGTAATTACATAATAATAATAATACTCATGATAATAATATTACTGATGTCAATATTAACAATTCCATTATTTATAAAAAGATATTAATACTAATATTTACGAAAATGATAATAATTCATATTACTTTCATAATAATAATAATAATAAACATATTTATGATAATAATACTAGTAATACTCATATCATACAAATATTTTTATCATCAAAACATATCAAATTATTATCATTTTCATAATAACAATAATATTTATAATACCTAATATTAATAATACTAATACTTTGTAATGATAATAATAATAATGATAATGGTAATAACAAGTACAATAATAATAATCATAGTAATAATAATAATAGTAATAATAATAGTAATAATAATAATAATTATAATTATAATGAAATAATAAAAATAATAAGTTTAAATGTACAACCTTTGAAGGAAACAGGTTCCAAAAAAAATACGCCACCGCCGGGCTCGAACTCGAGACCTCATGATAACCCGACACTCCTTATAACCATTCGATCCAATGTGTTTTTCTGAAATTTTTATTACCTGATATATATATATATATATATATATATATATATATATATATATATATATATATATATATATATATATATATCTGTTTCTTCCTGCCTCTATTCCTTCTTCTTCATTCTAATTTATAATCGATCAGAGGTCCAGATTATTTTAACAATGAATTGCTTATTAATTTTTTAGGATTTACACTTGATACAGAAAACGACTAATGTTTGATGAAATCAATTAAAACAAAAAAAAAAAAAAATGACAGAAGCTGTAACTGTTCCGTAGAACACGACATGAACTCCAATTCAATTTCGCATTTTAGTACGTTTTAGACCCAGATTCCTGAACGAAATAAGTTTTAATTTGTTATTGGAAACTTTTTGGACCTTCAATTTAACTTAAAACACAACAAGGAACTTGAATTTTTATGAAGAACAATGGTTTGACTTTTGAATTTATAACTTTTACTTACAAAATTTGATTTCGATATGGAAAATTGGAATTTAGGACCTTGGAGATAGTTTAAAATAAAGTTTACAAACACAACTGCATTAATACATTTTGCACTTTAATACGAAAATCATGATTTTCCAAAAAAGTTCAAGAACAGAGGGTGCTTCTTTATTTTTCTATTTAATTCTCAAATTATTGTGAATATTGAATGAGTCTGGGTGATTAACTGGATAATAACACTTATAATAGATCCTAGTTTGTTGTGTATCGAATTGAGATGTTGATGCTTAACCAAATTATCCATTTAGTCGACAAGAATTAAGAAGGAACAAAATACAGAGAATAAAATAAAAAAAAATTAAAAGGCGATAGTGATCTCTAACAAACTTGGTACAATCGATTGGATGTTGAATTATTTCAGAGACATAAAACAAAATCGATCATAGTATGATAGAGATGTGAAACGATTTTCCAATTGTATATCCAGTTCTATAAATTTTGTATATAATCAGTATATATTAATAACCGTATTTATACATCAGTTTATATATCTATTTATTTAACTGTATTTATACATAATTTTATTTACATATATCTGTTTATATATATCCTTTATATTAAATTTTGTAATATTAATTAATAATATAAATCTATTAATAAACCTGTAACTGTTAGTAGTTTTAATAAAAATACTAATAATAATAATAGAGATAATACTAATCTTAGTGACAAAAATAATTAACAACATCAATTAATACTAATAATAATAATAAAGATAAAAGAGAAAAAAATAAAAAAAAATAATGATAATAATAATGATGATAATAATAAATCACTATAATGATATTAATGAAAATGATAATAATAATCTTATTTATGATAATTGTAATAATACTATTTATATTATTATTAGTGATAACACTAAGTTACCTCATAACAACAATAATTATTTATAATGATAATAATAATCAATAACAATAATAATGATTTTAATGATAATAGTAATCATAATTATAAAATTAATAATAACAATTTATATATATCAAATTTATATCTATATATTATTTATTGAGAATAATAACGTTATTCCTAATATATTTATTAATATTAATAATAATAATAATAATAATAATGAAAGTAAGGTTAATAATATAACTTTAATATTTTAACTTGTGCTTCAATATTATATAATAACATATAGTGAATATTTAATATTTATAAAATTTATATATATATTACAATATACACATAATAATAATTATGTATAGAAACCATGTATATATATTACATATATCAATCTACCATTATTAATATATATTTATTCGTTATTAAGTTCGTTGAGAAAGTAAAACTAGTATTTCTAAATACTGTGTTCAAAGTTTTTAATATAAATTTGAAATATTATATATCTATGTATTACCTAACAAGTTTTTATTTTTTTAAAATCATAAACCATTTACATTTATAATTTCAACAACTAAACCGTATAACATTTTATTAATATATTTCAACAATCAGTTGTTCGTGAATCGTCGGAAATTGTTAAAGGTCAAATGAATATATGAAAACAGTTCAAAGTTTTAAGACTCAACATTACAGACTTTGCTTATCGTGTCGAGTTCATATTAAAATTAAGTTTAAATTTGGTCGGAAATTTCCGGGTCGTCACAATAACAATGGATTAATTACATTAAACGAGATTGTTAACTTAAAGGTTTCGAAACAACACTTACATGTAACGACTAACGATGACTTAACGACTCAGTTAAAATGTATATACATGTAATGTATTAAGATGTATTGATACACTTTTGAAAGACTTAATGACACATATCAAAGTACTTCTACTTAACAAAAATACTTACAATTACATTCTCATTCATTTTCATCAATGATTCTACTCGTATGCACCCGTATTCGTACCCGTACAATCACAGCTCCTAGATGTATATACTATTGGTATATACACTTCAATGATCAGCTCTTAGTAGCCCTCATTTAGTCAATAAACATGTGGAACCATCATTTGGCAACTAGCATGAATTATTACCCTAAAAATCAAACTACAACTTGCTTAAATGGACACCCCCATTCACGTTTTTGATCACCATTCCACACACTTTCATTTTACAATTTTCTTTCATCCATTTGATCTCTCTCTTATTCTATGATGATGTTCTAATTGTTCTTCATCATATTCAACAAAATCTACATCAATCTAGCTCATAAATCCAACCTTTGATCAACCTACAAACCAACTACTCAAGAACACTTCAATAACACTTTCAAGTTTATTAGTTTACTTCCAAGCTTTCTAATCCATTTCAAGTAATCATCCAAGATCAAGAAACCTTTGTTATTGTAAGACGTGAATAATTATTGTACAGCAGTGTAAATAGGGTTCATAAAGTGTAGGTGACCTTGTGTATTTAAACAGAGGTCAGAGCCTGTTCTGAGCTTGGTGCGCTCAGCGTACACCTAAGGGTACGCGTGGCGCACTATTTACTGTAGCCGGGTTCTGCTTATTTTAATCAGATATTTTGATGGGCTTTTTGATAATTTCACTTATGGACGAGTTTAAGACCAGTAGGTCAGATCTTGGGGTTTCATTCACTCCATTTCCAACAACCTTATCCTATCCACTTTAATTTTAGAGAGAGAGTGAGATTCTTGTGTGACAAAGCTCAAGCAAATGAAGAAGGAGCTAGTTTTGGGTCTTAGCTCGAGTTCTAAAGTTGTTCATCTCCTCTCTAGCTACGTTGTGATTGTGGTGGTATGCTCTAATCTTGATTTCCTTATTTTAGATTATATAAGGGTTAGGGTTTGGGTTAGTGATGAACATAAAACCCATATTTGGTGATTTTGGGTGTTCTTGGGAAAAATTGGGTCATGAAGACTCAATAGTAACTAACCTAGGGTTTCAAAGTGTTAATTGGGGTTTATGAGCCTAAATTGGTTAGTAAATTACTAGCACATGTGTAAGTTAGTGTTGTTAGACCAAGATCACTTGCTTTTAGTGATATGTGGTGGATTTGACCTTAATGATCGGTCTTGGCAAAAATGGGGCATTTAATGCATTAGGTCATTAAATGCACATGTGTAAGTTGTTGGCTTTTAGCCCAACTAGTTTGTGTGTTGATCGAGTACTTATTGTATTAGGTACTTTGCCTTGAAGCTTGCGGAAGTATAAAACATTCACCGAAGGCGTTAAGGTGAGTGAAATGATTATATGCGTATGTATATAATATATTTATTTATATGCTATGGTATGAACCAAAGAGCCGGTAGTGCCATAGTATGTGCAATTGTGCTATGATGTGAACCAAAGAGCCGGTAGCGTCATAGTACGTGTGTTATAGTGTGAACCAAAGAGCTGGTAGCACTACGGCATGAGTTGTTAGAGTGTGAACCAAAGAGCTGGTAGCACTTTAACGCGAGTATGACTCGGGTTGTGATGTGAACCAAAGAGCCGGTAGCATCATAACCGATGTGTATGGTGTGAACCAAAGAGCCGGTAGCACCATGACGCGAGAATGGTTAACCATGGTTGTGTATTATTTTGTAGCATATTGTATTATGTTGATTATATGTTATTGATTGCGCTAGTTGCGATTTGTTGGAGATTATTAGCTTTGTACATGAGATGGTATGCTAATTGTATTGCTAGCGTGTATGCGGTATATGTGTAAGTGATTGAAAGTAGGTATATTATATATATATGGGTTTAATTATTGCATTCACTAAGCTTTGCTTACCCTCTTGTTGTTTATCTTTTTATAGGCTCCGGCGGAGACAAGGGTAAGGGCATTCGTACGGATTAAAGATCCCATTTATTTTGTTAGGGGATGCTTTTGGTTGTTATAGCTTTTGGAGTTCGACCGAGATTTGGGTAGTTTAACCCCCAAACACCATGCTCATAGTGTCGTTTGGAATTTAAACTAGTGTAGTCGAAACTCATATTTTTGTACGAAACTCGTATTACGGCATATGTGGGCCCGGTTTCGTAAAACTTATTTTATTATTGAATCGTGTGAGTTTTAACCATTATAACATGTTGTGAAAAGCGTTTCGTCTAAATATGTCGGGAAGTGGGAGATCTTTATTTGAAAATTGACAAAACCGGACAGAACTGAATTGGGCCTGTGTGCGCTGCGCACCCTGAGGTGGTGCGCGTGGCGCACTCTTCTGAATTAAAAAAAATTTGTTTCGCGTAATCAGTTGGTTCATATTCAAACTTTGATTCAATTTCTATAACTAGAACTATCTTAACTCAAGTAGAAATCTTACTTGAACTTGTTTTTGTGTCATGATTCTACTTCAAGAACTTTCAAGCCATCCAAGATCCTTTGAAGCTCTAGATCATTTCTTGTCATTTTCAGTAGGTTTACCTACTATACTTGAGGTAGTGTTGATGTTCATAACATCATTTGATTCATATTTACAAAACTATACTATTCGAAGATTTAAACTTGTAATCACTAGAACATAGTTTAGTTGATTCTAAACTTGTTCGCAAACAAAGTTAATCCTTCTATCTTAACTTTTAAAATCAAATAAACACTTGTTTTATATCTATATGATATGTTAACTTAATGATATAAAACTTGGAAACGCGAAAAACACCGTAAAACCAGACATACGCCGTCGTAGTAAAACCGGGGGCTGTTTTGGGTTGTAAAAATAAAAACTATCTTAATCTTTGAATTTGAAGTTTGTTTTCTGGAAAAATAATATTTCATATGAACATGTTACTATATCCAAAAAATCATGGTTAAACACAAAGTTGATGTATGTTTTCCAAAATGGTCATCAAGATGTCGTTCTTTCAACGAAAATGACTACCTCTTTCAAAAACAACTTGTAACCTGTATTTCTAACTATAAACTTATACTTTTTCTATTTAATTTCATAAATTTCAGTTCATTATAAAACCATAGCAACTTGATTCACTCAAAACGAATTTATAACGAAGAAATTATGGGTAAAACAAAATTGGTTAGATTTACTAGTTTAGCTATGAGAATTTTATAACAAATCTATACTAACCATAACTTAACTAAATTATATTGTATTATACATGTAGTCTAATATATAATCTTGATAGACCATAGACACGTATACAATGTTTTGACATATAGTATCGACGTCATCTATGTATATTATTTGGAATAACTATAGACACTCTATATGCGGTAATGCTCGAGTTAGCTATACAGGGTTGAGGTTGATTCCAAAATAATATATATACTTTGAGTTGTGATCGAGTCTGAGACTTGTATACACAGGTTCGTGGATTGATTCGAGAAAATATATTTATTTATGTACTACTAACTGTGGACTACTAATTGTGGACTACTAACGATGGACTGCTAACTTAACAATTTAAAACGTCAAAATGTAATAAATATGTTGTGAATATATTTCGATCATACGTTGATATATATGTATATATTTGTTATAGGTTCTTGAATCGACCCGTAGCCAAGTCTTATTCTCGGCGAATTAAAAATCTGTGAAAGTGAGTTATAGTTCCACTTTTAAAATCTAATATTTTTGGGATGAGAATACATGAATTTTTATAAATGTTTTACAAAATAGACACAAGTACGCGAAACTACATTTTATGGTTGGATTATTAAACCGAATATTGCCCCTTCAAGTCTGGTTACCTAATAATTAAGGAAATGGCCCCTAATTGACACGAATCCTAAAGATAGATCTATGGGCCTAACAAACACCATTCTGGAATTTGGAATGCTTTAGTACTTCGATTAAATGGTGATTGCGATTGCCAGTATATGGCATACTTGCGAGTATGCTTGGGATATTCTATATGCATTAAAGTTAATGTTGGTTAACAGATGTTCATCATACGAATGATTTTTATATGCTTGCGAGTGTTTGATTATTTATTAAATGAAATCTTGTGGTCTATTATTACAATTTGATATATATAGATTAAACCTATAACTCACCAACATTTTTTTTGACTTTTTTAAGCATGTTTATTCTCAGGTGGTTATTAAGAGCTTCCTGTAACATCCCGCCTTTTTTAGTTATACTATTTTAAACTCCGTTATATGTTTATAACATCATCCGTTATTACGCGTTTTAAATTATCTTGTTTAGGTAATTTTACGCACCCGCAAACCGAACTCGAGGGACTAGTTTCGCCAAAATGCCAAAGAGGTGACTAGCTTTTGACTAGTCAAACCCACCTCCCCATTTCTTTTCCATTTCTTTTCCATTTCATTTCCATTTTCTCTAATTACTTTCAAAGTTTCTCTCAAACCTTCAAACAAGAATTCATCATCTAAAACAAATCGATCAAGCTTCAACCAAAATAGATTACATATTTGGAATCCTTGCAACTTCCTCTTCGATTCCATACCGATTTCATTACATTTGGGTAACTTTCTAAAATCACTAGATTTTGTGTTCTTGATGTTTTTAACTTATAAAGTTGTTAATTAGTGTCTATGGCTCAATTCTAACATGAATATATGATTTATATGTTTGATTTTGTTATTTGAAGTAACTAGCATGAACATAAACTTTGGTGTGTTTGATTTGGTAATTTGGTTGTTTGAATGATGTTAAATGTTATAAATGCATGTATTAAATGTGTTCCTAGTATCACTAGCTGCAATTTGATGTGTAGGTTGCTTGAGAAAACTCCATAAACTTGATTAGTAATTTTGGTGAATTTGGGTTAGGGTTTGATAAGCTTTCAATGAATATTTGATGCATTGAATGCCATGAATTATTGTTAGTATGTAGTTAGTTGTATTGTATTCTCGATTACCTACAAAACGGCGTGTTGTATGTATGCATTAAATGCCCAAATCATAAATGTGCACTTATCAAATTTGAGTATTAAATGTGTGCATTGATTGATCATTCGATTTGAAAAGTCGGTTATTGCAATTAATGTTTTCGGTTGGTGAAATGTGCTTAGTTGTCTTTCTTGTCAAAAGAGCTTTCTAACGACATAAGGTGCGAGTCATAAGTGTTTACGGTTTGTGTTTTGTGTTTGTTCGAAGTTCGGAAAAAGACTTGAACATTTGAGACTGACCAGGTACCAGCACCCGTTATATGCCGCGGCGCGGCAGCCTTGGGTCGCGGCGCGACATATAACGTGTCCAGGTTCTGACCTCCATGGTCAAAATATGGAAAATGTTTGGCTCGCTATGGACCTCCGATTCACATGAGACTTGTTCTAACATGCTTATATATGAATAAAAACTTCAGAAAAATAGTTCGGGACCTGACCTGAACATGTTGACTTTTTCGTTGACTTTGACCCGATCGAAGTTCGACTTTTTGTCAAACTTAACCAAATGTTTATGCAACCATTCTAACTTGTTTCTATACTTGTATCTTGCATGAAACTTGACAAATTGATTCACATGCTACATAATCGAGTCGTAACGAGCCATAGGACTAATTGAACATCTTTGACCAATCGTGACTATCGTTATTGATACAACCTATTTGTTTAGGTCAAGACTAGCATTGTTCTTTGCACACGTCACTTGTCAAAGTACTTATTTACTCTTGCGCCCAAGATGAGATCATAGTCCCACTTTTACTCGTTTGAACTTACATTTGGGCTGAGAAAACATAAACGTTTCTTTTTAACTAAGTGAACACAAGTACAGAAAAACAAACATTCTACATACGAGTTTAGAACAAAATCCTCAATTCGATTATCATTAGTTACACTTGCAGGGTGTAAGTGTTGGCGTGAACTTATGTTGTATGGCCATATGGGTTTGACAAACCCTCATTCGGATGGTTCGCTACCGTTATTCGGATGAAATATATTTTCGGGAAACAGTGTATGTTCTAACACTATTGTGATGGGGTACTATTGAAGGAAACGTTAAGCCTTGATAATTGGGTGCTCGTGAATATTAACTTTTAGAATGTATTACTATTTATCAATGATGCAAATCTTGTGGTTCGACTTACTTTTACTCACTTACTTACTTAAACCTATGATTTCACCAACGTTTTTCGTTGACAGATTTCTATGTTTTTCTCAGGTCCTTGAACATTAGGTGATACATGCTTCCGCTCATTCTTTTTGATACTTGCTTTGCATGTCGAGTATACTTGCATATGTGGAGGGTCTCTTGACTACTTTAAACTGTGTCGCACGTTTTTCATTTGTACTTTAAACATCGTTATGTACTAGTTATGGAAACTACTTTTGTAAACTTTGAAACATCCACACTTATGAAATGAATGCGACATATTTTCGGTCAAACTTTGTCTTAAAGACTTATGACCATGTAATGGGACCTACGTAGATGGCGCCGTCAAACATGATTTGGTCGGGTCGCTAAAGATGGTATCAGAGCATTGGTTGTAGGGATTTAGAGTTCATTGGTGTCAACCCAGAGTCATAGGGTACATTGTTGAATCTAGACTACAACCGGCATATAGACTCGAAGTAGGAATTACTTGACTACTTGTGCATTTATACTCAAACTCTTCTATCATATCTAACTCATATTCGATCTTGAACTTACGTTGATAAATTTTATTGACGCGCCACCTTGACTATATGAAGTAATGTCGAATGCACATATGAATTAGGGTAATATAATTTTCGGTTATATTACGGTGACTCATATGAATATTTCGACATTATGACATAAAGAATTTAAGGCGAGTCAAGGATAATTTTCTCTCTATCTTTATTCCATATCACGGTTAGTATTATTTAGAATACTAACCAACGGTATTCTTTTGTTTTGAAGGAATAATGCCTCCTCGTCATGTGACACGCCATGAGACTCCCGAACAAGCTCTACAACGAAAGATAGTCACCGCCGTAGAGGCGGCTATGGCCGATCACTCCACCAACAACAACAACAACAATAACAACAACAACAACAACAACAACAACCAAGGGGCCGATAACTCTAGCGAAGGGTGCTCCTACAAGGCTTTTATGGGGTGCAAACCTCATACTTATGATGGAACCGGGGGACCGGTTACTCTCACTCGATGGTTCGAACAAACGGAGGCCGTCTTTAGCATAAGCGGTTGTCGGGACTAAGATAAGGTCAAGTACTCCACCCACACTCTCACCTATGTCGCTCTTACATGGTGGAACACCTATATACAATCGGTGGGTACCGATGAAGCTCATGCCCTCTCTTGGGCCGATTTAAGGGAAAAGATGATTGTTGAATATTTCCCTCGCGAAGAAACCCGGAAGCTCGAACAAGAGCTAAGAACTTTGAAGGCGGTCGGAAACGATCTCAAGGCCTATAACCAACGTTTCGACGAACTATCCTTGATGTGTCCTAATCTCGTGAACCCCGAATCTCAAAGGGTTGAACTCTATATGGATGGTCTTCCAAAGAGCATCAAACAAGGTGTGATGTCCTCTAAACCCACTAATCACCAAGCTGCTTTGAACATGGCCTGCCAATTGATTGAAACGGTTGATGAAATCGTAGTGCCGGCTCCTAAGGCCGAGGACAAATCGGGTGGCAACAAAAGGAAATGGGAAGCCACTCCATCAAGCAACTACAACAACAACACCTTCACCAAAAATCCCTTCACCAACGATGGCAAGAAAGGTTATGCCGGAACTCAACCTTTTTGAAACAAATGTCACAAGCACCACTCGGGTGAATGTGGCAAACTAATTTGTCACCGATGCCAAGGAGTTGGTCACAAGGCCAACAATTGCACAAGCGCCGCCCCCGTCGCTCGAAAGGGGCCCAATCCTCCAAAAACGGTCACTTGTTATGAATGTAGCCAAATGGGCCATTATAGAAACGCATGCCCGAAGAAGAAAGATAACCCCAATACGCACGGCCGAGCTTTCAACATCAACACCGAGGAAGACCGAGATGACAATGAATTAGTCACGGGTACGTTTCTTCTCAACAACACCTATGTTACTTGCTTATTCGATTCGGGTGCCGATAAATGCTTTGTATCCAAGACTTTGATCCATTCTTTTAGCACTCCACCACTCCACTAGATACCACTTATACCATTGAAGTGGCCAACGGGAAGCTATTGAGTGTCGACACATATTACCGGGGGTGTACGTTAAACATTTTGGGTAATGAGTTTGAAATTGATTTGATACCCATGGAACTAGGAAGCTTCGATGTAATAATCGGTATGAATTGGCTAGCTAAAACGAAATCTCATATCCTTTGTGATCTTAACGCAATCCGAATTCCTATCGAGAATGGTGAACCTTTGATTGTCTATGGCGATAAGAGTTGCACTGGACTCAACCTCGTTTCGTGCATTAAAGTTATAAAACTACTCCGTAAGGGTTGTTTTGCGATCCTTGCTCACGTTAAGAAAGTCGAGTTCGATGAGAAGCACATCGATGATGTGCCAATTGTTAGTGACTATTCTGATGTATTTCCCGACGAATTTCCGGGTCTTCCACCTCATCGACCGGTTGAATTTCAAATCGATCTTATTCTGGGAGCCGCACCCGTAGCACGTGCACTATATAGACTCGCTCCATCCGAAATGCAAGAATTGCAAAGTCAAATCCAAGAACTACTTAATCGTGGTTTTATCCAACCTAGCCATTCACCTTGGGGCGCTCCGATTTTGTTTGTTAAAAAGAAAGACGGATCCCTACGAATGTGCATTGTTTATCGTGAACTAAACAAATTGATGGTTAAGAACCGATATCCTCTTCCTCGCATCGATGACCTCTTTGATCAACTACAAGGGTCTTGTGTATATTCAAAAATCGATCTCCGTTCGGGTTATCATCAATTAAGGGTTGAGGGGGAAGATGTCTCCAAAACCGCTTTCCGGACTCGTTATGGTAGTTATGAATTTCTTGTAATGCCATTTGGTCTCACTAACGCACCGGCGGTGTTCATGGATCTTATGAACCGTGTGTGCAAACCGTATCTTGACAAATTCATTATCGTGTTCATCGATGATATTTTGGTTTATTCTAAAAGCGAAGAAGAGCACGAGGAACACCTCCGACTTGTGCTTGAACTTTTAAGACAAGAATGACTCTATGCCAAATTCTCCAAGTGTGAATTTTGGTTGAAGGAAGTTCAATTTCTTGGTCATGTTGTAAGTGATCAAGGTATTAAAGTCGATCCATCAAAAATCAAAGCCATTAGTAAATGGGAGACTCCTACTACTCCTACTCACATTCGTCAATTCTTGGGTCTCGCCGGATACTATCGTAGATTCATCAAAGATTTCTCCTTGGTCGCTCGTACTCTAACCGCGTTAACTCATAAGGGAAGGAAATTTGTTTGGACAACCGAACAAGAATCCGCATTTCAAATCTTGAAAACGAAGCTAACCACCGCTCCTATCTTGTCACTTCCCGAAGGCAACGATGATTTTGTTGTGTATTGTGACGCCTCGAAGCATGGTTTTGGGTGTGTGTTGATGCAACGAACGAAAGTCATTTCATATGCTTCTCGACAACTCAAAATTCATGAACGAAACTACACGACTCATGATCTCGAACTCGGAGCCATTGTCTTTGCACTTAAAATGTGGAGACACTATCTTTATGGAACCAAGAGTACTATCTTTACCGATCACAAAAGTCTCCAACACATCTTCGATCAAAAGCAACTAAACATGAGACAACAACGGTGGATTAAAACCTTAAACGATTATGATTGCGAGCTTCGTTATCATCCCAGAAAGGCAAATGTAGTAACCGATGCCTTAAGTCAAAAAGAAAGAGCGGTGCCTCTTCGTGTCCGCGCCTTAAACATCACCATCCACACCAACCTTAATAGCCAAATTCGGGTAGCCCAAGATGAGGCTCTCAAGGAGGAAAACGTTTCACACGAGCTCTTGAACATTCTCGTCTCCCGATTCGAAATTCGGGAGACCGGACTCCGATATTTCGTCGGAAGGATTTGGATGCCTAGGTATGGCGATTTACGAAACCTCATCTTTGATGAAGCCCACAAATCACGATACTCGATTCATCCCGGTGCCAATAAGATGTACCACGACCTTAAAGAACAATATTGGTGGCCGAACATTAAGAAGGACGTTGCTACTTACGTTGCCAAGTGTTTAACTTGCTCTAAAGTCAAAGCCGAACACCAAAGACCATCCGGGTTGCTTCAACAACCCGAAATCCCGCAATGGAAATGGGAAAGGATAACGATGGATTTTATCACCAAGCTACCAAAAACGTCGAGCGGTTATGATACTATTTAGGTCATTGTTGACCGTCTCACCAAATCTGCACACTTCCTTGCCATGAAAGAAACGGACAAAATGGAGAAACTTGCACAACTTTACATCAAGGAGATCGTAGCCTGACACGGTGTACCTTTATCGATTATCTCCGACCGAGATGGCCGTTTTGTTTCTAGATTTTGGCGTACCTTGCAAGAAGCGTTGGGAACGCGTTTAGACATGAGCACCGCATATCATCTTCAAACCGATGGACAAAGCGAACGCACAATTCAAACCTTGGAGGACATGTTACGAGCTTGCGTGGTTGATTTTGGAAAATCTTGGGACAAGCACTTACCTCTCGCCGAGTTCTCTTACAACAATAGTTATCACGCTAGTATTAAAGCCGCACCTTTTAAAGCATTATATGGCTGAAAATGTCGTTCACCTCTTTGTTGGGCTGAGGTAGGCGACGTGCAAATCAACGGGCCCGAACTCATTCACGAAACCACCGAGAAAATCGTTCAAATCCGAGATAGGCTTAGGACGGCCCGAAGTCGTCAAAAGAGCTATACCGACAAAAGACGCAACGACCTCGAATTTCAAGTCGGTGACCGCGTAATGTTAAAAGTTGCACCTTGGAAAGGTGTAATCCGTTTTGGGAAACGCGGGAAGCTAAATCCGCGGTATATTGGTCCTTTCGAAATCTTGGAGCGTATTGGAACCGTTGCTTATCGTTTAGATCTTCCGCCTCAATTGAACTCCGTTCATCCTACCTTCCATGTATCTAACTTGAAAAAGTGTCTTGCCGAACCCGATATCGTCATCCCTCTCGAGGAACTCACTATTGATGACAAACTTCATTTTGTGGAGGAACCGGTTGAAATTGTGGACACCTCCGTCAAGACATTGAAACAAAGCAAAATTCCGATTTTTAAAGTCCGTTGGAACGCCAAAAGGGGACCCGAGTTTACTTGGGAAAGGAAAGATCAAATGCAAAAGAAATACCCTCACTTGTTCCCGGTTCTGGAAACGCAAGATTCCGAGGAAGAAACAACGACTACTACGCCTACTTAAATTTCGGGACGAAATTTCTTTTAAGGAGTAGGTAATGTAACATCCCTCCTTTTTTCGTTATACTATTTTAAACTCCGTTATATGTTTATAACATCTTCGGTTATTACGCGTTTTAAATTATCTTGTTTAGGTAATTTTACGCACCCGTAAACCGAACTCGAGGGACTAGTTTTGCCAAAATGCCAAAGAGGTGACTAGCTTTTGACTAGTCAAACCCACCTCCCCATTTGTTTTCCATTTCTTTTCCATTTCTTTTCCATTTTCTCTAATTACTTTCAAAGTTTCTCTCAAACCTTCAAACAAGAATTCATCATCTAAAACAAATCGATCAAGCTTCAACCAAAACAGATTACATATTTGGAATCCTTGCAACTTCCTCTTCGATTCCATACCGATTTCATTACATTTGGGTAACTTTCTAAAATCACTAGATTTTGTGTTCTTTATATTTTTAACTTATAAAGTTGTTAATTAGTGTCTATGGCTCAAGTCTAACATGAATATATGATTTATATGTTCGATTTTGTTATTTGAAGTAACTAGCATGAACATAAACTGTGGTGTGTTTGATTTGGTGATTTGGTTGTTTGAATGATGTTAAATGTTATAAATGCATGTATTAAATGTGTTCCTAGTATCACTAGCTTCAATTTGATGTGTAGGTTGCTTGAGAAAACTCCATAAACTAGATTAGTGATTTTGGTGAATTTGGGTTAGGGTTTGATAAGCTTGAAATGAATATTTGATGCATTGAATACCATGAATTATTGTTAGTAAGTAGTTAGTTGTATTGTATTCTCAATTACCTACAAAACGGCGTGTTGTATGTATGCATTAAATGCCCAAATCATAAATGTGCACTTATCAAATTTGAGTATTAAATGTGTGCATTGATTGATCATTCGATTTGAAAAGTCGGTTATTGCAATTAATGTTTTCGGTTGGTGAAATGTGCTTAGTTGTCTTCCTTGTCAAAAGAGCTTTCCAACGACATAAGGTGCGAGTCATAAGTGTTTACGGTTCATGTTTTGTGTTTGTTCGAAGTTTGGAAAAAGACTTGAACATTTGAGACTGACCAGGTACCAGCACCCGTTATATGCCGCGGCGCGGCAGCCTTGGGTCGCGGCGTGACATATAACGTGTCCAGGTTCTGACCTCCATGGTCAAAATATGGAAAATGTTAGGCTCGCTATGGACCTCCGATTCACCTGAGACTTGTTCTAACATGCTTATATATGAATAAAAACTTCAGAAAAATAGTTCGGGACCCGACCCGAACATGTTGACTTTTTCGTTGACTTTGACCCGACCGAAGTTTGACTTTTTGTCAAACTTAACCAAATGTTTATGCAACCATTCTAACTTGTTTCTATACTTGTATCTTGCATGAAACTTGAAAAATTGATTCACATGCTACATAATCGAGTCGTAACGAGCCATAGGATTAATTGAACATCTTTGACCAATCGTGACTATCGTTATTGATACAACCTATTTGTTTAGGTCAAGACTAGCATTGTTCTTTGCACACGTCACTTGTCGAAGTACTTATTTACTCTTGCGCCCAAGGTGAGATCATAGTCCCACTTTTACTCGTTTGAACTTACATTTGGGATGAGAAAACATAAACGTTTCTTTTTAACTAAGTGAACACAAGTACAGGAAAACAAACATTCTACATACAAGTTTAGAACAAAATCCTCAATTCGATTATCATTAGTTACACTTGCAGGGTGTAAGTGTAGGCGTGAACTTATGTTGTATGGCCATATGGGTTTGACAAACCCTCATTCGGACGGTTCGCTACCGTTATTCGGATGAAATATATTTTCGGGAAACAGTGTATGTTCTAACACTATTGTGATGGGGTACTATTGAAGGAAACGTTAAGCCTTGATAATTGGGTGCTCGTGAATATTAACTTTTAGAATGTATTACTATTTATCAATGATGCAAATCTTGTGGTTCGACTTACTTTTACTCACTTACTTACTTAAACCTATGATTTCACCAACGTTTTTCGTTGACAGATTTCTATGTTTTTCTCAGGTCCTTGAACATTAGGCGATACATGCTTCCGCTCATTCTTTTTGATACTTGCTTTGGTTGTCGAGTATACTTGCATATGTGGAGCGTCTCTTGACTACTTTAAACTGTGTCGCACGTGTTTCATTTGTACTTTAAACATCGTTATGTACTACTTATGGAAACTACTTTTGTAAACTTTGAAACATCTACACTTATGAAATGAATGCGACATATTTTCGGTCAAACTTTGTTTTAAAAATCGAATGCAGTCTTTGAAAAAGGTCTCATATAGAGGTCAAAACCTCGCAACGAAACCAATTAATATGAAACGTTTATAATCAATATGAACGGGACATTTCACACTTGGTACCATCTGACTATCTGAGAGAGACATACATACATTAGTAGAGGTACAACTAGCAAAATGTTAGGTTGGGTAACATAGCAAATTGGACTCTGACTTAAGACATAACATCTTATGTCCCTTTTTATTATTTTCGAAGATGACGCATTAAAAAAGACAGCGTGAAGTAATTAATAAAAAATATTAGTAATTAATTCTAAAAGCTAAGCATTATAGTCAGGTTTTGGAGAGCTTTCTAAATAAGATTCATATTACTTCAAAATAAGTGTTTCCTGGTTAGCTAAACTTAATGATTGTACCCATGTATTTACGACAGTCCAAATCTACCCACTCATAAGTAAGTAGGTCAAAAGTGACAGCTCTACAGGTAAGTAATAGAAGTTTAATGGGACACAAAATTCTGACCTGGCCATTTATGCTTTTATATTTCCTGAGCTCCTCCTATGCAAATATATGCCTACATATTGAACATCGGATGCGCGCTATTACAGAATTCTCCATATCATCGGTGCCTCTAGCTGTAAAAAATAATATTAACTGATTAACAATGTCTATTTACTTTTGCTTTTAGAACAATTAGAAACTTGATAAAAACAAACATAGAAAAATATAGGGAACCTGGGCATACGCAAATAACACTGGAAATACTTAATTATACTACAACCACAATGTTACTCTAAATTCAGCTAAGTCTTGTGATTGGTTTACATGTAGTATTTCTGATCAGCTATTTGCATCATTCAGTTATTTTCAACTGCATTCCTCAAAGCCTACTTAAATTACTTTGCAAGTTATTTTATGAAAACGGAATATTGTGTGGTCTAGTATTAACCCATTTGGAATAGAAGATCGGATTCATGAGAAAATTTTAAGTTGGCATAGAAGCTCGGTGCCATTCTAGTATTGATATCTTCAATCTTTTAGAAATCCATAAGAAACTATTAAGTTGTATCTGATTTAGTGCTAACGACTCGCATAACAGCTTTATGACTAACTTTAAAAGAAAAATAAAAAAAAACATTCACACAACATATCGATTATTTAAATATAAATTAACTTGTAATTTTCATTGTTTCCATTTGCTCCAAAGATCAAGTTCTACCATGTAACACCCTAGGCAAATCTCACATCGCCACGGACATGAGTGATCATGGGATTATAAGGTAATACTCACGCTTAAATGACACAACGCGTTTTGGGACCACAGGCAGAGTGGATATGCGAGTACGTTGTGGTTAAACGTGCTCAGGCGAGAGCACTACCAGGATGGGTGACCTCCTAGGAAAGTGCTTCTCGTGTGTAGTCGCCAAGAAAAGCCGTGCGCCTGCGTGCAAAGCGGACACTATTGTGATCATGTTAAGATGGGGTGTTACAAATGGTATCAGAGCTACTCATGTGCCGATGAAGGTGGTGGGGCAAACCTCATCGAGGACGATGAGTCCCTAAGGGGGTGAATGTAACACCCTAGTGTAGTGACCCGTCTTAATCCATCTGGATGAATACATTACATTTGGTTACATCGCGAGGTACTTGACCTCTATATTATACATTTTACAAACATTGCATTCGTTTTTAAAAGACAAACTTTCATTACATCGAAGGTTGACGGCATGCATACCATTTCATAATATATCCAACTATTATTGACTTAGTAATAATCTTGATGAACTCGATGACTCGAATGTAACGTCTTTTGAAATATGTCATGAATGACTCCAAATAATATCTCTGATACGAGCAAATGCACAGCGGAAGATTTCTTTCATACCTGAGAATAAATATGCTTTAAAGTGTCAACCAAAAGGTTGGTGAGTTCATTAGTTTATCATAATCGATCATTTACATCATTTTAATAGACCACAAGATTTTCATTTTCATTTCTCATAAATATACGTCCCATACATAGAGACAAAAATCATTCACATGGATTGGACACCTGGTAATCGACATTCACAAGATTCATATAGAATATCCCCATCATTCCGGGACTCCCTTCGGACATGATAAATTTCGAAGTACTAAAGCATCCGGTACTTTGGATGGGGTTTGTTGGGCCCGATAGATCTACCTTTAGGATTCGCGTCAATTAAGGTGTCTGTTCCCTAATTGTTATATTACCAGATTAAAAAGGGGCATATTCGATTTCGATCATTCAACCATAGAATGTAGTTTCGATTACTTGTGTCTATTTCGTAAAACAGTTATAAAAGCAGCGCATGTATTCTCAGTCCCAAAAATAAATATTGCAAAAGCATTTAAAATGGAGCAAATGAAACTCACGATACGATATTTTGTAGTAAAAATATGCATACGACGATATTGAACAATGCAGGGTTGGTCTCGGATTCACGAACCTATATCAGTTATATAAATTAAAACATATAATAACAACTAACAAGTTGATATATTAATAATTTACACATCATATTACTAATTAAGTTATATTTATTCTATGTATTTTAGGTAGTTAATATTTATTTCTATATTACATTTATTAATATTAATATAGTAAATACTTATTAAAGTAGTTTAATAATATAATATTTATCATTTATCATAATATATTACAAATAGAAATTTATTTCAAGGTTTGTATATGATAAGAATATATATTTATATTAATTAATATATTTTATATATAGCTTACTTAATGTCATAAAAATTTAGTAATATATAATATTAATATATTTGTAATGTATTTTTGAAAAATAATATTTATTTGTAATTTTAACAATAATAGTGATAATAAAAATGATACCCTTGAAAATGATAATTTTTAATATAAATGGTATTAATAATAATTTCAAAAATGATTCTAATAATAATAACCTAAATTATAATAATAATGTTAAATCTAATATCAATGTTAGTAATAATAATAACAATAATTTTATTAATCATTTTAATACTAAGGATAATAATTTTTAATAGAAATGATAATAATAATAATAATAATAATAATAATAATAATAATAATAATAATAATAATAATAAAAATAAAAATAATAATAATAATAATAATAATAATAATAATAATAATAATAATAATAATAATAATAATAATAATAATAATAATAATAATAATGATATTACTAATATTAACAATAATGATATTAGCATTAATTAATTGTATTAACAATACTAATAATTATGTTCTTCATATTAGTAATAACCTAATAACAATAATAACTAATAATAACAATAATAATAATAATAATAATAATAATAATAATAATAATAATAATAATAATAATAATAATAATAATAATAAAAATGAGTAATTAGTAAACTACCTCAAAGAAGTAGTCCTTAAAAAAATGCCCAAGTCCGGGTTTGAACCCGCGACCTCCCGCTAACCCGATAACATCCATAACCATTACTCTGCCTCGTATCTTTCCGATTTAACTCGTACGATTAATTAATTAACCTATAGTGAACTGTTTATCTATCCTTCCATTTTCATTTACCATTTTTACATATCCACCATCATCATCAACGACCTCACCATACATCCTCATAATCATAATTCTAACATCATCATCATCATCATCATCATCATCATCATCATACGTATTATCATCATTAATTCGAATCTTAATCGTCATTTTATGTTTATAACATCATCAATATCTACCTAATAACCATATCATCATCATCTCACATATCAAACCCGTCATTCCCTTATTCCTAATCAATACCATCACCATTTTTTTTATTTATTTCATGTATTATTAATATCACGATCATGATCATTATCATGATATTATCCATCTCCATCATCTTCCTCGTCTTTTCAACATCAACAAATCATTATCATCATTATTTACTATCATCTTAGTCATCCTAATTATATCGTATATCATTGTTATCATGTTCGTATCATTGTTCTCGTTAAGATACAGTATTAAAATCATCATCAATCAAATTGCCAATCCGTATCTTTATATATCCCGTGCCCATCCCTATATTCTGTCCCAATTATCTCGACCCAACAGCATTCTAAATAAACCCATATGTACACTAGCCTAATTAGTAATTAAATCGGCCCATGATTAAACCGAGTTTGTTCAGTTTAAATACTAATCTATTATATCCATGTACAGCTCGTCACACACCAATTGGTTCTCAGACCCTACTATAATCAAGTTATCCCACTAATATATAATCCAATGATTAACATAGTCCACTTTAGCTTTAACTTTTAAAAGTTCATGACTTAAAAATTTTAGCTTTAACAATGAAGATAATAGCATCGGCAAAGAATTTTGTTACGATTAAGACTTGACGGAAAAAAAATAACACGACCTGCAGTAGGAGCAAAATACAGTAGCAGTTACGTGTAGTAAGTGGCTTGGTTCGAGATGGTGAATAGGCTGTATTTCAGCAACTATATCGGTGATGGTAATGGTTGTTATAAGGTTGTAACAGATGAGAATAACACTATATTACCGGCTATAATAGAAACAATGGTTGGTGATGGTTTGTTGTTGTTATGGCTCAAACGAAAATAGAAACAGAATAGAAACTCGATTATGGTGATTGTAATTTAGAGAGAGAGATGAGAGAGAGAGAGACGTTATCAATGGTGGTTTATTGTAGTCAAACATGAACAAGAAATTAATAACAACGAGTATGTAGCAGTAAATTTGACAAGTTGATGATCGTTACCTATAGTGATGATATTCATTGGTGTTTGGGTCTTCGAACAAGAAATAATGAAAACAAGCAACAATGATGGTTGAATAGTGATAAATATAGATGGTGACCGATAGTTGTATGAGGGTAAGGTGACGGTTATGTAGGTGGTGATGTAGGGTGGAGGATGATGGTCTTGGTGGTTATACTTGAAATATAAAGATAAAAGGAAAGTGGGTCAAGTGGGTTCAAGGGTGGTGAAGTGGTCTCTGATGGTTGAGGGTGACAGATATGGTGATGGTGTTGGTTGTTGTTGGTGGTGAAAGATTGAGGTTGGGTCGACCCGAAGCAGAAACGAACAACATATTAGTTTTTGCAGGTTTGTTTAGTGATGATGGATTTCGAACACAAAAGGTTAGTGATGGCGTTTTGAATTTGTTATGGTAAGCTTTAGTGGATTGTTCATCGAGTAAGAAGATGGTAATGTGTTTGTGTAAGATGTTGGCCGAACAAACAAGCAAATAGTTTGATGTGTGCCCTTTTTCTGTAAATGCATTTGTATAATATAGTTTTGTATAATATAGTTATATATGTAACTTCAATGAAGGGACAAAACAAAATTTAACACAGGATACGAATATATATTAAGATTGCAATCGATAAAATAAAGTAAAAATTTAATATAATAATAATTCTAATATAATTTACATATAAAATGTGTAAATTGTTAGCCGTCGTCTACTATTTCATTTACGGATTGAAATTCGTGCTCCGTTGATAAATTAGTGGCGGATAAAAGTGTTCAGAAAAATCCCATATTTTAAAATTAACTATATTTATTTATTTTGGTCTTTATGGTATAAAATTCAGTCATTAACTATTAAATAAAAATTACATTAATTATTCACTCCCAACCCCAAGTAAAATATAGAAAGTTTTAAAATTCAACAAATGGTTCCTTTTTAACTCGTTTACTATCAATCGAATAACAATTGAGCATTACCGTCGCTTACTATATAACTTCGAAATCACAAAATATATATTCTATATACTTTATTTATATATATAGACATGTTTTAATTTAATAATTATTATAATAACATATTTTTTATTTTATTTTACAAAATTAATTTTAATAACAATAATAAATAATACTTCAATTTATTTTTCCAATTATTATTTATATATCATATATGTATATATACACACATATTAATTTACAATTAATTGTTCGTGAATCGTTGGAAATAGTCAAAGGACAATTGAATTCATATTAACAGTTAAAAATTTTTGAAATTCAACTAAATAGACTTTGCTTATCGTGTCGAATCATATAAAAATAAAGTTTAAATTTACTCGAAAATTTCCGGGTCGTCACAGTACCTACCCGTTAAAGAAATTTTGTCCTGAAATTTGATCGAGGTTGTCATGTCTAACAATAAAAATGTTTTCATGACGAATATGAGTTGATAAATAGAGTTTTATCATCATTGAGTAATAAGGATAAAATAATTCGATTACTCGAATAGTACGAATGAAGCTATCACTAAATAGTGAAATGAGAAAGACATGTTTCATCATAACTTTTGACTAGTCATGGTTGAATTCTGGAATTCAAGGGGAAAGATAGGACTATCAAGAAATATGTTCTTGATATGTTTAGAGATTAGATAGAATGTAAGAGTCATGTAACAAGGCACGTGATGACGTTATGGTCTGTGAATCATCACATTTCATTAGAAACTCAGCATGACTTATGATAATATAATCACGTTGATCAGGTGTCATTATATTATACTAACTCATTCTTCAGTTCCCAACACTACTTCAAAAATATTCATATTTTAAACTCAAAGGTTTTCAGAATATAGCAACTAAACAGTTTCCTTTATGATGTAATACAGATAGCACGAGGGGATAAACTATTTCAGATAAGAATTGTTATGAAAATATATCTTCAGAAATATCGAGGATATTTATAATGAGAGTTTCGATGATATCTTAGAATTTCTAATATTAGAGGATGACGAAGAATATTGTCCGCAAGGGTTTAGAGTAAGGAGCAAGGTATTCACTAATGACTTTAGCAGATACTGAATCATTTGGATTCTTTGGAGACAGGTTTAGTCTTTGTGATTTTTCCAAAACCGCTTTCATAGTTTGCTCAATCCGTTTTCCAGTTCCAAACATTCTCTTTTTTTGAGCTTTGCCAACACGATATTCTTTATTATCAAACTTTTGGCTGTTAACGTCGTTTACAGTTTTTTTTTTTTTGCTTCATTAAACTTTTCAAAATTCAGGGTATTGATTCGCAGACTGGGTATAATTCTAAGAGATAAAGGTTATATGTATACATATAACTGTTGATGTAGACATGCTGCAAGATTTCAAAATACTGATTACTAATTCCGGTAATTAATGTGGTAATTCTCGTTATAAGATGTGGATGAGTATATGAATAGGTTTTAATGAACAAATATAATGGTTTTTCGAAGAGATTCAAGCCAATGAGTAATGAAGTTGCAGGTAAGTTTGCTGCTAATATGGTGGAATATAAACGGTTCTCCGGTAACGATGATGAAGGGCGAACTTTTATACCAAAGTTATAATAGAGTTCATTCGAATGAAAAGTCGAAACTAATTTGCTGAAGCTGTGACAAAATTGGCTACTTTGTAAAGGGATTGCAAAGTTATTTTCGGTAATAACAACACTAAAGGAGCTAGCACGGATACGTGTTAAACGGTTACTCAAATTCTGAGTGTTTTCAAGTGTATAACTATATACATCAATCTTTTTCTTCTGTAGATGAAGTGCGGTTGGTTCATCCTCTCGATTAAGGTGTTTTCAAGAATCATGAAAGGTTTGAACTCAGATTGTAATCGTCAAGATACAAATGAGGTTTAAGATGAAATCAAGTGGCAAACTTGAAGAAAATGTTTAGTTTCATATGTTATAATCAATATTTTAATTCATTTTAATTGTCCAATGTTATTAGTCCACAGTTAGTAGTCCATAATTAGTAGTTCAACAATTCATATATAGTTTAATATATAATATTCGAATTAATTAATACGTATCGTGACCCATTGTATACATGTCTCAGACTCGATCACAACTCAAAGTATATATATTATTTTAGAATCAACCTCAACCCTGTATAGCTAACTCGAGCATTACTACATATAGGGTGTCTATGGTTATTCCAAATAATATATATAGATGACGTCGATATGATATGTCAAAACATTGTATACGTGTCCCGATATTTAAAATGCGTAAATAACAGTATTTAAATGACGATAAATAAAGTTCGTAAAATAAATAACAGAAATTAAATGACGATAATTAAAATTGTGAGAATTAAATTGCGATAATTAAAATGTAATAAGGAATTAACAGTTAGCTAGGATTTTGTTAGCGTGGATTCTTAACAAAATTTCTCATAGTTAATTTGTTTGTTTCTAACAAATTTTATTTTGTCCAATGTTTTCTTCATTATGCCACTTGTCAGATTCTGATAGGTCAAAATCCAAATATGAAATTGAATGAAAATAGTTATTCTACGATGAACGGATACGTATATCTGTGGATGTAAGTAGGATAGTAAATGACTGTTGAATCAGATTGGAAGAATGTACAGTGTAACTTATTAATGTGAAATCAAAATATTTCTATGGTATTACCTACCCGTTAAAATATTTTCACCATTAACATTTTGTACAAAAGAATTTTTAGTTACAATCTTTATGAAAACATATATACATATATATTTTCTTCAGATGTAATCATGGATTTAATGAGTCAATATGATATTAAACTCATTTGATTTACCGTTAGAATAAGAATCTATAATCTCTAAAACATTAGAGATTACATAATCGCTATGTCGAACGAAGATAAATGATGTAGAACGATACGTAAAATGATGATTATACTCGAGGTATAGAATGAGATGTTGAGGCATGGATTGTTGATGGTACTGGTGCTGTTATTGATGGTACTGTTGGTGCCAGTGATGTTGCTGAAGCTGGTAAATTTTACACCATATTCTCGAAATTGATTACTCGAGCGCGGAGTTCATTGACTTCTTCCGGGATGATTGTCGGTCGGAACGAGCGGATGAATAAGGTTTAGAATTGTGGATAGAATATAATGGTGTCGAGCTACTCTGGAAATGAGGCTGAAAATGGTGTTTCGAACAGGTTCGCTGGTAAGAGAGGTGAATTCGGTTAGTGGAAAGGATCGCCTTCTTCTCGTCTCCATTGATTAAGTCGACTACGAACCCATCCCCAATTCATCCAGAATTGATGACGGCTAATTGGTTGATCCCTTCTGGTCACACTGCTTTCGAAGCTTAGGTGAACATCCATGTCGGAATGGCTGTCGGAATCCGCGGGTTTTGAACTAGTGACGAGTTCCATATCGTACGATTGAGTAAAGGGTTTTTTGGCATGAAATGATTTTTGGATATCGGATGGTATTCTAATTACATAGAATATCTATATACATAGAACAAAAGATTTTGTAGACTACAGAGGAATTTACGGAATATGTTAGTCAAAGTTTACAGTAACAGATATGCTAAGATATGAATTAGCAGATACGCTAAGATATAAATTTTGTCTATACACTATTCATGCAATCCAGGCAGTAAGATATGTCTAGATTAAGAATGATAAGAAAGTGATTCCCTAAGAATGATAAGCAGGTAATTTTTGACACGGAATGATAAGCAAAACTTTTGACATGCAGACACGGTCGAAGTCCAGACTCACTAATGCATCTAATCAACTATCAGTTAGACACACTAATGCAAGACCGGGTTCGCTAAGACCACCGCTCTGATACCACCTGTAGTGACCCGTCATAATCCATCAAGACGAATACATTACATTTGGTCACATCGCGAGGTACTTAACCTCTATATGATACATTTTATAAACATTGCATTCGTTTTTAAAAGATAAACTTTCATTACATCAAATGTTGACGGCATGCATACCATTTCATAATATATCCAACTATAATTGACTTAGTAATAATCTTGACGAACTCGACAACTCGAATGCAACATCTTTTGAAATATGTCATGAATGACTCCAAATAATATCTCTGATACGAGCAAATGCACAGCGGAAGATTTCTTTCATACCTGAGAATAAATATGCTTTAAAGTGTCAACCAAAAGGTTGGTGAGTTCATTAGTTTATCATAATCGATCATTTACATCATTTTAATAGACCACAAGATTTTCATTTTCATTTCTTATAAATATACGTCCCATACATAGAGACAAAAATCATTCATATGGATTGAACACCTGGTAATCGACATTCACAAGATTCATATAGAATATCCCCATCATTCTGGGACTCCCTTCGGACATGATAAATTTTGAAGTACTAAAGCATCCGGTACTTTGGATGGGGTATGTTGGGCCCGATAGATCTACCTTTAGGATTCGCGTCAATTAAGGTGTCTGTTCCCTAATTCTTAGATTACTAGATTAAAAAGGGGCATATTCGATTTCGATCATTCAACCATAGAATGTAGTTTCGATTACTTGTGTCTATTTCGTAAAACAGTTATAAAAGCAGCGCATGTATTCTCAGTCGCAAAAATAAATATTGCAAAAGCATTTAAAAATGGAGCAAATGAAACTCACGATACGATATTTTCTAGTAAAAATATACATACGACGATACTGAACAATGCAGGGTTGGTCTCGGATTCACGAACATATATCAGTTATATAAATTAAAGCATATAACAACAACTAACAAGTTGATATATTAATAATTTACACATTATATTACTAATTAAGTTATATTTATTCTATGTATTTTAGGTAGTTAATATTTATTTCTATATTACATTTATTAATATTAATATAGTAAATACTTATTAAAGTATTTTAATAATATAATATTTATCATTTATCATAATATATTACAAATAGAAATTTATTTCAAGGTTTATATATGATAAGAATATATATTTATATTAATTAATATATTTTATATATAGCTTACTTAATGTCATAAAAATTTAGTAATATATAATATTAACATATTTGTAATGTATTTTTGAAAAATAATATTTATTTGTAATTTTAACAATAATAGTGATAATAAAAATGATACCCTTGAAAATGATAATTTTTAATATAAATGGTATTAATAATAATTTCAATAATGATACTAATAATAATAACCTAAATTATAATAATAACGTTAAATCTAATATCAATGTTAGTAATAATAATAACAATAATTTTATTAATCATTTTAATACTAAGGATAATAATTTTTAATAGAAATGATAATAATAATAATAATAATAATAATAATAATAATAATAATAATAATAATAATAATAAAAATAATAATAATAATAATAATAATAATAATAATAACAATAATAATAATAATAATAATAATAATAATAATAATAATAATAATAATAATAATAATAATAATAATAATAATAATAATAATGATATTAGTAATATTAACAATAATGATATTAACATTAATTAATTGTATTAACAATACTAATAATTATGTTCTTCATATTAGTTATAACCTAATAACAATAATAACTAATAATAACAATAATAATAATAATAATAAAAATGAGTAATTAGTAAACTACCTCAAAGAAGTAGTCCTTAAAAAAATGCCCAAGTCCGGGTTTGAACCCGCGACCTCCCGCTAACCCGATAACATCCATAACCATTACTCTGCCACGTATCTTTCCGATTTAACTCGTACGATTAATTAATTAACCTATAGTGAACTGTTTATCTATCCTTTCCATTTTCATTTACCATTTTTACATATCCACCATCATCATCAATGACCTCACCATACATCCTCATAATCATAATTCTAACATCATCATCATCATACGTTTTATCATCATTAATTCGAATCTTAATCGTCATTTTATGTTCATAACATCATCAATATCTACCTAATAACCATATCATCATCATCTCACATATCAAACCCGTCATTCCCTTATTCCTAATCAATACCATCACCATTTTTATTTATTTATTTCATATATTATTAATATCACGATCATGATCATTATCATGATATTATCCATCTCCATCATCTTCCTCGTCTTTTCAACATCAACAAATCATTATCATCATTATTTACTATCATCTTAGTCATCCTAATTATATCGTATATCATTGTTATCATGTTCATATCATTGTTCTCGTTAAGATACAGTATTCCAATCATCATCAATCAAATTGCCAATCCGTATCTTTATATATCCCGTGCCCATCCCTATATTCTGTTCCAATTCCCTCGGCCCAACAGCATTCTAAATAAACCCATATATACACTAGCCTAATTAGTAATTAAATCGGCCCATGATTAAATCGAGTTTGTTCAGTTTAAATACTAATCTATTATATCCATGTACAGCTCGTCACACACCAATTGGTTCTCAGACCCTACTCTAATCAAGTCATCCCACTAATATATAATCCAATGATTAACATAGTCCACTTTAGCTTTAACTTTTAAAAGTTCATGACTTAAAAATTTTAGCTTTAACCATGAAGATAATAGCATCGGCATAGAATTTTGTTGCGATTAAGACTTGATGGAAAAAAAATAACACGGCCTGCAGTAGGAGCAAAATACAGTAGCAGTTACGTGTAGTAAGTGGGTTGGTTCGAGATGGCGAATAGGCTGTATTTCAGCAACTATATCGGTGATGGTAAGGGTTGTTTTAAGGTTGTAACAGATGAGAATAACACTATATTACCGGCTATAATAGAAACAATGGTTGGTGATGGTTTATTGTTGTTATGGCTCAAACGAAAACAAAAACAGAATAGAAACTCGATTATGGTGATTGTAATTTAGAGAGAGAGAGATGAGAGAGAGAGAGAGAGAGACATTATCAATGGTGGTTTATTGCAGTCAAACATGAACAAGAAATTAAGAACAACGAGTATGTAGCAGTAAATTTGACAAGTTGATGATCGTTACCTATGGTGATGATCTTCAATGGTGTTTGGGTCTTCAAACAAGAAATAATGAAAACAAGCAACAATGATGGTTGAATAGTGATAAATAGATATGGTGACTGATAGTTGTATGAGGGTAAGGTGACAGTTATGTAGGTGGTGATGTAGGGTGGAGGATGATGGTCTTGGTGGTTATACGCGAAATATAAAGATAAAAAGAAAGTGGGTCAAGTGGGTTCAAGGGTGGTGAAGTGGTCTCTGATGGTTGAGGGTGACAGATATGGTGATGGTGTTGGTTATCGTTGGTGGTGAAAGATTGAGGTTGGGTCGACCCGAAGCAGAAACGAACAACATATTAGTTATTGCAGATTTGTTTAGTGATGATGGATTTCGAACACAAAAGGTTAGTGATGGCGTTTTGAATTTGTTATGGTAAGCTTTAGTGGTTTGTTCATCGAGTAAGAAGATGGTAATGTGTTTGTGTAAAATGTTGGCCGAACAAACAAGCAAATAGTTGGATGGTTGTAGGAGACTTCAAGAATTAAAAGAGAAGAGAAAGAGTTAAATGAGTTTGATGTGTGCCCTTTTTCTATAAATGCTTTTGTATAATATAGTTATATATGTAACTTCAATGAAGGGACAAAACAAAATTTAACACAGGATACGAATATATATTAAGATTGCAATCGATAAAATAAAGTAAAAATTTAATATAATAATAATTATAATATAATTTACATATAAAATGTGTAAATTGTTAGCCGTCATCTACTATTTCATTTACGGATTGAAATTCATGCTCCGTTGACAAATTAGTGGCGGATAAAAGTGTTCAGAAAAATCCCATATTTTAAAATTAACTATATTTATTTATTTTGGTCTTTATGGTATAAAATTCAGTCATTAACTATTAAATAAAAATTATATTAATTATTCACTCCCAACCCCAAGTAAAATATAGAAAGTTTTAAAATTCAACAAATGGTTCCTAAATACATTTTTAATAAGTCTAAAATTTGTAAAACTCATTTTCAGATCATCGTTTATTTTATAATCACATAAGTTCCTTTTTAACTCGTTTACTATCAATCGAATAACAATTGAGCATTACCATCGCTTCCTATATAGACATGTTTTAATTTAATAATTATTATAATAACATATTTTTTATTTTATTTTACAAAATTAATTTTAATAACAATAATAAATAATATTTCAATTTATTTTTCCAATTATTATTTATATATCATATATGTATATATACACACCTATTAATTTACAATTAATTGTTCGTGAATTGTTGGAAATAGTCAAATGACAATTGAATTCATATTAACAGTTAAAAAATTTTGAAATTCAACTAAATAGACTTTGCTTATCGTGTCGAATCATATAAAAATAAAGTTTAAATTTACTCGAAAATTTCTGGGTCGTCACAGTACCTACCCGTTAAAGAAATTTTGTCCTGAAATTTGATCGAGGTTGTCATGGCTAACAATAAAAATGTTTTCATGACGAATATGAGTTGATAAATAGAGTTTTATCATCATTGAGTAATAAGGATAAAATAATTCGATTACTCGAATAGTACGAATGAAGCTATCACTAAATAGTGAAATGAGAAAGACATGTTTCATCATAACTTTTGACTAGTCATGGTTGAATTCTGGAATTCAAGGGGAAAGATAGGACTATCAAGAAAATATGTTCTTGATATGTTTAGAGATTAGATAGAATGTAAGAGTCGTGTAACATGGCACGTGATGACGTTATGGTCTGTGAATCATCACATTTCATTAGAAACTCAGCATGACTTACTATAATATAATCACGTTGATCAGGTGTCATTATATTATACTAACTCATTCTTTAGTTCCCAACACTACTTCAAATATTTTCATATTTTAAACTCAAAGGTTTTCAGAATATAAGAACTAAACAGTTTCCTTTATGATGTAATACAGATAGCACGAGGGGATAAATTATTTCAGATAAGAATTGTTATGAAAATATATCTTCAGAAATATCGAGGATATTTATAATGAGAGTTTCGACGATATCTTAGAATTTTTAATATTAGAGGATGATGAAGAATATTGTCCGCAAGGGTTTAGAGTAAGGAGCAAGGTATTCACTAATGACTTTAGCAGATACTGAATCATTTGGATTCTTTGGAGACAGGTTTAGTCTTTGTGATTTGTCCAAAACCTCTTTCATAGTTTGCTCAATCCGTTTTCCAGTTCCAAACATTCTCTTTTTCTGAGCTTTGCCAACACGATATTCTTTATTATCAAACTTTTGGCTGTTAACGTCGTTTACAGTTTTTTTTTTTTACTTCATTAAACTTTTCAAAATTCAGGGTATTGATTCGCAGACTGGGTATAATTCTAAGAGATAAAGGTTATATGTATACATATAACTGTTGATGTAGACATGTTGCGAGATTTCAAAATACTGATTACTAATTCCCGGTAATTGATGTGGTAATTCTCGTTATAAGATGTGGATGAGTATACGAATAGATTTTAATGAACAAATATAATGGTTTTTCGGAGAGATTCAAGCCAATGAGTAATGAAGTTGCAGGTAAGTTTGCTGCTAATGTGGTGGAATATAAACGGTTCTCCGGTAACGATGATGAAGGGTGAACTTTTATACCAAAGTTATAATAGAGTTCATTCGAATGAAAAGTCAAAAGTGATTTGCTGAAGCTGTGACAAAATTGGCTACTTTGTAAAGGGATTGCAAAGTTATTTTCGGTAATAACAACACTAAAGGAGCTAGCACAGATACCTGTTAAACGGTTACTCAAATTCTGAGTGTTTTCAAGTGTATAACTATATACATCAATCTTTTCTTCCGTAGATGAAGTGCGGTTGGTTCATCCTCTCGATTGAGGTGTTTTCAAGAATCATGAAAGGTTTGAACGCAGATTGTAATCGTCAAGATACAAATGAGGTTTAAGATGAAATCAAGTGGCAAACTTGAAGAAAATGTTTAGTTTCATATGTTATAATCAATATTTTAATTCATTTTAATTGTCCAATGTTATTAGTCCACAGTTAGTAGTTCATAATTAGTAGTTCAACAATTCATATATAGTTTAATATATAATATTCGAATTAATTAATACGTATCGTGACCCATTGTATACATGTCTCAGACTCGATCACAACTCAAAGTATATATATTATTTTAGAATCAACCTTAACCCTGTATAGCTAACTCGAGCATTACTACATATAGGGTGTCTATGGTTATTCCAAATAATATATATAGATGACGTCGATATGATATGTCAAAACATTGTATACGTGTCCCAATATTTAAAATGCGTAAATAACAGTATTTAAATGACGATAAATAAAGTGCATAAAATAAATAACAGAAATTAAATGACGATAATTAAAATTGCGAGAATTAAATTGCGATAAAATAAATTGCGATAATTAAAATGTAATAAGGAATTAACAGTTAGCTAGGATTTTGTTAGCATGGATTCTTAACAAAATTTCTCATAGTTAATTTGTTTGTTTCTAACAAATTTTATTTTGTCCAATGTTTTCTTCATTATGCCACTTGTCAGATTCTGATAGGTCAAAATCCAAATATGAAATTGAATGAAAATGGTTATTCTACGGTGAACGGATACGTATATCTGTGGATGTAAGTAGGATAGTAAATGACTGTTGAATCAGATTGGAAGAATGTATAGTGTAACTTATTAATGTGAAATCTAAATATTTCTATGGTATTACCTACCCGTTAAAATATTTTCACCATTAACATTTTGTACAAAAGAATTTTTAGTTACAATCTTTATGAAAACATATATACATATATATTTTCTTCAGATGTAATCATGGATTTAATGAGTCAATATGATATTAAACTCATTTGATTTACTGTTAGAATAAGAATCTATAATCTCTAAAACATTAGAGATTACATAATCGCTATGTCGAACGAAGATAAATGATGTAGAACGATACGTAAAATGATGATTATACTCGAGGTATAGAATGAGATGTTGAGGCATGGATTGTTGATTGTACTGGTGCTGTTATTGATGGTACTGTTGGTGCCAGTGATGTTGCTGAAGCTGGTAAATTTTGCACCATATTCTCGAAATTGATTACTCGAGCGCGAAGTTCATTGACTTCTTCCGGGATGTTTGTTGGTCGGAACGAGCGGATGAATAAGGTTTAGAATTGTGGATAGAATATAATCGTGTCGAGCTACTCTGGAAATGAGGCTGAAAATGGTGTTTCGGACAGGTTCGCTGGTAAGAGAGGTGAATTCGGTTAGTGGAAAGGACCGCCTTCTTCTCGTCTCCATTGATTAAGTTGACTACGAACCCATCCCCAATTCATCCAGAATTGATGACGACTAATTGGTTGATCCCTTCTGGTCACACTGCTTTCGAAGCTTAGGTGAACATCCATGTCGGAATGGCTGTCGGAATCCGCGGGTTTTGAACTAGTGACGAGTTCCATATCGTACGATTGAGTAAAGGGTTTTTCGGTATGAAATGATTTTCGGATATCGGATGGTATTCTAATTACATAGAATATCTATATACATAGAACAAAAGATTTTGTAGACTACGGAGGAATTTACGGAATATGTTATTCAAAGTTTACAGTAACAGATATGCTAAGATATGAATTAGCAGATACGCTAAGATATAAATTTTGTCTATACACTATTCATGCAATCCAGGCAGTAAGATATGTCTAGATTAAGAATGATAAGCAAGTGATTCCCTAAGAATGATAAGCAGGTAATTTTTGACACGGAATGATAAGCAAAACTTTTGACATGCAGACACGGTCGAAGTCCAGACTCACTAATGCATCTAATTAACTATCAGTTAGACACACTAATGCAAGACCGGGATCGCTAAGACCATCGCTCTGATACCACCTGTAGTGACCCGTCATAATCCATCTAGACGAATACATTACATTTTGTTACATCGCGAGGTACTTAACCTCTATATGATACATTTTACAAACATTGCATTCGTTTTTAAAAGACAAACTTTCATTACATCGAAGGTTGACGGCATGCATACCATTTCATAATATATCCAACTATAATTGACTTAGTAATAATCTTGAAGAACTCGACGACTCGAATGCAACATCTTTTGAAATATGTCATGAATGACTCCAAGTAATATCTCTAATATGAGCAAATGCACAGCGGAAGATTTCTTTCATACCTGAGCACAAACATGCTTTAAAGTGTCAACCAAAAGGTTGGTGAGTTCATTAGTTTATCATAATCGATCATTTCCATCATTTTAATAGACCACAAGATTTTCATTTCCATTTCTCATAAATATACGTCCCATACATAGAGACAAAAATCATTCATATGGATTGAACACCTGGTAATCAACATTCACAAGATGCATATAGAATATCACCATCATTCCGGGACTCCCTTTGGATATGAAAAATTTCGAAGTACTAAAGCATCCGGTACTTTGGATGGGGCTTGTTGGGCCCGATAGATCTATCTTTAGGATTCACGTCAATTAGGGTGTATATTACCTAATTCTTAGATTACCAGACTAAAAAGGGGCATATTCGATTTCGATCATTCAACCATAGAATGTAGTTTCGATTACTTGTGTCTATTTCATAAAATAGTTATAAAGCAGCGCATGTATTCTCAGTCCCAAAAATATATATTGCAAAAGCATTTAAAAAGGGAACAAATGAAACTCACGATACGATATTTTGTAGTAAAAATATGCATACGACGATACTGAACAATGAGGGGTTGGCCTCGGATTCACGAACCTATATCAGTTATATATATTAAAACATATAATAACAACTAACAAGTTGATATATTAATAATTTACAAATCATATAACTAATTAAGTTATATTTATTCTATGTATTTTAGGTAGTTAATATTTATTTCTATATTACATTTATTAATATTAATATAGTAAATACTTATTAAAGTAGTTTAATAATATAATATTTATCATTTATCATAATATATTACAAATAGAAATTTATTTCAAGGTTTATATATGATAAGAATATATATTTATATTAATTAATATATTTTATATATAGCTTACTTAATGTCATAAAAATTTAGTAATATATAATATTAACATATTTGTAATGTATTTTTGAAAAATAATATTTATTTGTAATAATAACAATAATAGTGGTAATAAAAATGATACACTTGAAAATGATAATTTTTAATATAAATGGTATTAATACTAATTTCAATAATGATACTAATAATAATAACCTAAATGATAATAATAATGTTAATTCTAATATTAATGTTAGTAATAATAATAACAATAATTTTATTAATCATTTTAATACTAAGGATAATAATTTTTAATAGAAATGATAATAATAATAATAATAATAATAATAATAATAATAATAATAATAATAATAATAATAATAATAATAATGATTTTACTAATATTAACAATAATGATATTAACATTAATTAATTGTATTAACAATACTAATAATTATGTTCTTCATATTAGTAATAACCTAATAACAATAATAACTAATCATAACAATAATAATAATAATAATAATAATAATAAAAATGAGTAATAAGTAAACTACCTCAATGAAGTGGTTCTTAAAAAAAATGCCCAAGTCCGGGTTTGAACCTGCGACCTCCCGTTAACCCGATAACATCCATAACCATTACTCTGCCTCGTATCTTTCCGATTTAACTCGTACGATTAATTAATTAACCTATAGTGAACTGTTTATCTATCATTTCCATTTTCATTTACCATTTTTACATATCCACCATCATCATCAACGACCTCGCCATGCATCCTCATAATCATAATTCTAACATCGTCATCATCATCATCATCACACGTATTATCAACATTAATTCGAATCTTAATCGTCATTTTATGTTCATAACATCATCAATATCAACCTAATAACCATATCATCATCATCTCACATATAAAACCCGTCATTCCCTTATTCCTAATCAATACCATCACCATTTTTTTTATTTATTTCATGTATTATTAATATCATGATCACGATCATTATCATGATATTATCCATCTCCATCCTCTTCCTCGTCTTTTTAACATCAATAAATCGTTATCATCATTATTTACTATCATCTTAGTCATCCTAATTATATCGTATATCATTGTTATCATGTTCATATCATTTTTCTCGTTAAGATACAGTATTACAATCATCATCAATCAAATTGCCAATCCGTATCTTTATATATACCGTCCCCATCCCTATATTCTGTCCCAATTCCCTCGGCCCAACAGCATTCTAAATAAACCGATATGTACACTAGCCCAATTAGTAATTAAATCGACACATGATCAAATCAAGTTTGTTCAGTTTACAGACTAATTTATTATATCCATGTACAGCTCGTCACACACCAATTGGTTCTCAGACCCTACTATAATCAAGTCATCCCACTAATATATAATCCAATGATTAACAAATCAACTTTAGCTTTAACTTTTAAAAGTTCATGACTTATAAATTTTAGCTTTAACCATGAAGATAATAGCATCGGCAGAGAGTTTTGTTGTGATTAAGACTTGACGGAAAAAAATAACACGGCCTGCAGTAGCAGCAAAATACAGTAGTAGTTACGTGTAATAAGTGGGTTGGTTCGAGAAGGCGAATAGGCTGTATTTCAGCACCTATATCGGTGATGGTAATGGTTGTTTTAAGGTTGTAACAGATGAGAATAACACTATATTACCAGCTATAATAGAAACAATGGTTGGTGATGGTTTGTTGTTGTTGTGGCTCAAATGAAAACAGAAATAGAATAGAAACTCGATTATGGTGATTTTAATTTAGAGAGAGAGATGAGAGAGAGAGGTTATCAATGGTGGTTTATTGCAGTCAAACATGAACAAGAAATTAGGAACAACGAGTATGCAACAGTAAATTTGACAAGTTGATGATCGTTACTTATGGTGATGATCTTATATGGTGTTTGGGTCTTCGAACAAGAAATAATGAAAACAAGCAACAATGATGGTTGAATAGTGATAAATAGAGATGGTGACCGATAGTTGTATGAGGGTAAGGTGACGGTTATGTGGGTGGTGATGTAGGGTGGAGGATGATGGTCTTGGTGGTTATACGCGAAACAGAAAGATAAAAAGAAAGTGGGTCAAGTGGGTTCAAGAGTGGTGAAGTGGTCTCCGATGGTTGAGGGTGATGGATATGGTGATGGTGTTGGTTGTCGTTGGTGGTGAAACATTGAGGTTGGGTCGAACCCGAAGCAGAAACGAATAACATATTTGTTTTGCAGGTTTATTTAATGATGAATTTCGAACACAAAAGGTTAGTGATGGTGTTTTGAATTTGTTATGGTAAGATTTAGTGGTTTGTTCATCGAGTAAAAAGATGGTAATGTGTTTGTGTAAGATGTTGGCCGAACAAACAAGCAAATAGTTGGATGGTTGTAGGAGACTTCAAGAATTAAAAGAGAAGAGAAAGTGTTAAATGAGTTTGATGTGTGCCCTTTTTCTGTAATTGCATTTGTATAATATAGTTATATATGTAACTTCAATGAAGGGACACAACAAAATTTAACACGGGATACGAATATATATTAAGATTGCAATCGATAAAATAAAGTAAAAATATAATATAATAATAATTATAATATAAATTAAATATAAAACGTGTAAATTGTTAGCCGTCGTCTACTATTTCATTTACGGATTGAAATTCGTGCTCCGTTGATAAATTAGTGGCGGATAAAAGTGTTCAGAAAAATCCCATATTTTTAAATTAACTATATTTATTTATTTTGGTCTTTATGGTATAAAATTCAGTCATTAATTATTAAATAAAAATTACATTAATTATTCACTCCCAACCCCAAGTAAAATATAGAAAGTTTTAAAATTCAACAAATGGTTCCTAAATACATTTTTAATAAGTCTTAAATTTGTAAAACTCATTTTCGAATCATCGTTTATTTTAAAATCACGTAAGGTCCCTTTTAACTCGTTTACTATCAATCGAATAAAAATTGAGCATTACCGTCGCTTACTATATAACTTCGAAATCACAAAATATATATTCTATATACTTTATTTATATATATAGACATGTTTTAATTTAATAATTATTATAATAACATATTTTTTATTTTATTTTACATAATTAATTTTAATAACAATAATAAATAATATTTCAATTTATTTTCCAATTATTATTTATATATCATATATGTATATATACACACATATCTATTTATAATTAATTGTTCATGAATCGTCGGAAATTGTCAATGGACAATTGAATTCATATTAACAGTTCAAAAAATTTTGAAATTCAGCTAAATAGACTTTGCTTATCGTGTCGAATCATATAAAAATAAAGTTTAAATTTACTCGGAAATTTCCGGGTCGTCACACCTAGGAAAATCCTACATCGCCCACGGACATGAGTGATCATGGGATTACAAGGTAATACTCACGCTTAAATGACAGAACACATTTTGGGACCACGTGCAGAGCGGATATGCGAGTACGTTATGGTTAAGCGTGCTCGGGCGAGAGAACTACCAGGATGGGTGACCTGCTGGATAAGTGCTTCTCGTGTGTGGTCACCAAGCAAAAGTCATGCGCCTGCGAGCAAAGCGGACAATATTGTGATCATGTTAAGCTGGGGTGTTACATACCAAACTTGATACTAATGGTGTATCCTAGGGATACACGCATAAAAACAAGATTTTTATACAGAAAAATGGATCAAAGAGCATAAAAGATAATAATATTTAGCAGTTTTTAGCATTTGCCGCCTAGCCTTCAGGAGACCGCTCATCGTCATGCGTAACCCTTGCAGACAGCTTTTATGCTTAAGCCCTTATATTAGGCGCGTGAGCAGCACGCAACCACGTCAGCCGCATTAAAGTCGGTTCCGAATATTTCGCACAACAGAATTATTTAGCTATTGACACGTGTATCTCGAGAATTTCAGACATTCTACGCCTATAAAAAGACCCCCTGGGTTACCACATTTCACATCTGAACTTCAGTCAGAGAGAAGTACACTTTCTCTTTCACGCAGTTCTTTCTCACTCTAAAACATTAACCTATTAGCAACAGAATGCTATACGGATCAATTACAGGTTGATCCACAGTTTGATTGAGGCCACCCCACGGATCTCTCATCCGTGTTCCGGGTCTGCAGGGATTATTTCCCGAGGGAAAACATCAATCAACATACATGATCAATCCTATATTATCCAATAAAGGCTAATCAAGGATTGAGTGCAATGAGGGGGTATAATGGATGTCGATTATGGTTTTGGGACCTTATTGTCATATTTGGTTAAGTGCTAAACGATCAACAACCATGTCCCGGTCTTCATAAATTACCTTAACTAACAAAGATCAAGTCTCGGGCAAACTCACGAGAGAGATCAATAAGGCTAGGGCAATCCTTCCAGAATCAACAACCTAAAATGAGAGGCCAAGTTCCCTATTTATAGGTTTGAGATCTGCACGGAAGTAAGATGTGCGCGCACTTAGGCTTTCTACACAAGTACTGCGAGAATCCTACGCACTTTTTAATATTCCGCGTAATCTCACCGCATTCATTAGCATTTACCGCGGTTCATCAGTTTCACGTCTTTGTCCTTAAGTGGCTTTTCGCACCAAAAATATACATATACATATGTATGTATATGATTAAGTCCCCCCAGTTTATTGTGTTACATTTGTGCAGAAAATGTAATACAATAAACTCTAAAAAATAAAAATTAAAAATTGTAGTTGGCATGAGGTTCTAAAACCATACTCATATGTACGCAGTATCGCATATCATACAAATAAACCGCCTACGTTGTTCTTTTTACTTTAACGGCTATATTTTTATCCGTTGTAATTCCTACGCATGTTAGTAGCAGTTGATTTGTGATGATTACATTTAAACGGTACTTTGCGATCTGGAGAGTATAAATTGAAGAGATGGTCGCATATTTGAAAGTTCACTTTCCCTTGCTATTTTATCTCTCTCAAAGTTATACTCATAATCTTCAACATAATTTTCTAACTTTCTGCGTTGACTTTGTATTTGCGTACTTACACAAAAGCCTTTTCCTTATACCTTCATTATGTCTGATGTGTGTGAGCGGAGGGGTACGAAATAGTTATATTTTTACTACGAAATACTATTAAATACGATACAATTTTACACAAGTTATTTATTTATTTATAGAGTGGATATACTTAAACCTTGCCACAACACTTATAGGCAGTGTACCTAATCGTAGAGTAGTGAAGTTTTTAGTAAGTCCGGTTCGTTCCACAGGGAGCTAGCTGAGTTTAACGCTATATGTTAAACAACTATATTTATATAAAATATATATAATTATATATGGTAATATTATTATAAAAGGGGGTTTTTACCGTTTAATGACCGGTTTGTCGAATTTAAATTTTAAGCGTAAAGATAAATAACGATAATATAAATGACAGAATTTAAATTACGATAAAGTAAATTGCAGTAATTAAAATGACAGTAAATAAAGGTATGATAAAATATGAAATAAAAGTATTATGCTTATTTAAACTTCCGTAATCATGATGTTTGACGTTTTGATTTTAATTTATTTATCTGGGTTAATTTTCCTTTGTCCTGGATTTATTTAATACCTATCTGGTTTTGTCCATAATAGTCCATCGGTCATAATTATAAAATGCTCGTCAAATTAACCTTATTCCCGAAGTCAAATATTCCAACTAATTAGGGATTCGAACTGTAACAAGGATTACACCAGGTTATCGATTTCACCAGTGTTTAATGATTACAAAATGTCCTTTGTTTAATGATTACACCAGGTTATTGGCTGCGTATAATCCAAGGTTTTAATACTTTGTTAACAATTACACCAATTACCCTTGTATGTAATCCACCCCTATTTTAATAAGATATGAACATTAATTTACCCACTTGATCAGTTTGAATAATCAATTACCCAACCCGAATAATTAATTAAATGATCGTAAAAGATGTCGTATAAACGTCACTAAATAGGACATGCATAATCATTTAATAATTATTAGATTAACTAATTTGAAGATAGGTTCGACAGATTCTAAAAAGTTGTCATTCGATTAGACAATACCCCCCATCTATTAATAGTTCATAGTCCAATGTCCACAAGTGTCAGTCTTTTGTCCAAACCCAAATTATGGTACAAAATCCAATAACCCCATCTTTAATATTTAGCCCAACATCACGATTACTTCGGCTCAAATAAGCATAATAATAACTTAGTTACGAGACATTAATTTAAAAAGGAATAACATAGCTTACAGTGGTGATTAACCGTGTAGCGTTACCCGGACAGAGTTCCGACTTACAAAACCTTAAAACATTTCTTACATTAACCCAATTATTATTAAACTTAATTTAAACTTAATATTATAAATATAAATATATATATTTGATTACAGATAAAGGAAGAGAAAAAGATGTGTGGCTAATTTCGGCCAGAAAACGTGAGTTTTATAGAATGTGGCCTGCTACAGTAACTCATGCGAGTGCATGAGTTTTATGCCTTCTGTCAATGCGATCGCATGGCCGTCATTTCCTTGTCACATAATTTTTGGCTCCTAGCTTGTCGACATATTTATTTAATATATATAATATATATATAATTTTATATAATTATATATATATTATATTATATTCATGTGCATAGTTGATTTGTAATTTTAGCTCCGTTGTGTCGCGCATTGATAGTTGGCTCAGGTCCCAGTTCTGAATTTTCGAACGTCCTTTCGTACGATTTAATATCTTCTACTTTGCGTTCCGCAACTTGTACTCTTGTCAATATATAGATGTTGATCATCAATAAATTGAACCACTTGGAGTTTGACTTGTACGTTTGAGCATTTTGGATGTTTGCGTTCATATCTTCGTTTTCTTTTTTTATCTTCGCACTTATTTATTTAAACGATTATTACACAAAAATAGAACAATTGCAACTAAAAACTTTACATATTGGAAGGATATTGCGCCTAAATATATGTTCATTTGGAGCACTATCAAATATCCCCACACTTGAGCGTTGCTTGTCCTCAAGCAATACATAACTTGAAATTAAATCACACTTCAATCGAATCACTTTTTATTCTCACACTTTATACATCAGTGATTTTGGTACGGCGGTATAAACAATGATAGTAACGATGTGGTTTACAGTCCCACATGACTATGAAAATTTAGATCCTTTAGGAAATTGGATCTTTATGAAAATATTTGATCTTTTGAAAATTCATTCTAGCTTTTACCCTAGATAAGTTTTCCGGAATAACCCTTCACCGGTGTTTGCAAAATGTTTTTGTGGGTTGTGTGGGTTTCATATTTTAAAATTTTAGCTCAAAACTTGCGGTTTTGTGTCACCCACTTTCTAACCTTGTATTAGAAAAGCACACGTCCAGTATACTTGCTCCGTATATTACCTTTCGGTAAACTACCGCCAGGTTGTAAAGGAAAGTGTTAAACAAGCAACTATTAAGGCAATGTCTAATGACATGCAGATGTTCATGGTCCATAATGTGTCGGATACAATTACTATCCTTTGTAGGAGCAATAGTAAAGATCATCCTATAATTTTTTGGTCTGACACAAGGTCCTGTCTCCGACCATGCTATTCAACCACTGTTCTTACAGTTGACACCCGATTTGGTTCAAGTGACCTAATGAATTCCAGGTGAATTCCTAGGATTTTACGTTCAATGGTAATGAACGCATTGAAAATAGATTTCAGAAAATAAATCGATTTTAATTTTGATCAAAATATTTTCTCGTTCAAGCTCGAGTTTAGATATCATTGAATTCCATGAGTTTGCAATTCTCAATCTTTAAATTCAATCTCAAGGATTGAGTAATATCAGGCTTAAAAGCTGATTTTTAATCTTTAAGGAGGTTATCCTTTCTGGGGGTCTGATTCATTAGTCTTATCAATCTAATTTGCACGGCGCCCTTTCCATTTTACGAGACAGTTCCTCTCATGGCTAGGATAAGTCTGACCACTTGGCGACCCTGTTTGATGCTGAGGTCCGTGGATTTCCTGCTGATTTTAGAGATGACTTTTCTAGATTTTTCGTCAACCTACAGCTGGTCTGGACGACAACTTCCTGATCTAAATCAAGAAGCGCGTGTGTTTTTCGGAAGACTTTACTTCCTTTTAATGATGGAATTGATTCATTGTGTAGATCCATCTATTATTTCAAAGATATTACAATAAATTGTGTAAAACTGATTAGTTTAGTCCAAAGCAAAAGTACCTGCAATAATCTTGTACAAATATGTGATATATGTTTTGAAGAACTTGGTAAATTCTTCCCACACTTAGCTTTTATTTATATTTTTCTTTGCCTTTTTATTCCCCTTTATTCCATTTTAAATGAATTCAAGCATTTTGGGTTGTTTCTCCATTTATGTTCTCTCCAAGGTAATAATAATTTCGATATTATAACCTAGTTTTATCGTTCATAAGTATGTATAAACATGATTTTGAATTCATTTAGTTGAAATTTTTTCAAATTTTCACAAAATTTGGCAATTAAACTAAGTGTAAACCCGAGAGAATTTATAACCCATTCATGAGGGTGATTAGTGTAGAAAAGTGATTAAAAATACCGAGTTTGCAAACATATTATTTTATATCACATTTGATATTTTGCGTCTTGTCGTCAAAATTAGTAGCTTTTGCTGAATTTTAATGTCAGTCTTTGAAATTGCGCTGTTTTACCCTGTTTTGTACATAAGATAAACTACAAACATATAATATATATATATATATATACATATATATATATATATATATATATATATATATATATATATATATATATATATATATATATATATATATATATATATATATATATATATATATATATTATAAAACCTTTATTTATTAAAATAATTTAAATGAATAATTTTTTAAAATTTTTGATTCCTTTTACTTTAAGTAGTTTCGGTATGTTTAGCTAGTCCGTCCTTCGACAAAATTTAAAATTTGTAGTTTTTAAAGCGATTGTTTTAAAAGCAAAGATTTTTGGATTTTTTAATTTTTTTTGGTATACTTTAGATCAATAATATTAAAAATAATGATAAAAAGATTAGTCGCCCCGTCCTCGGGTAAAGCAATTTCGGTTCCATGACCTAGTCTTCAACTTAAGATGAATTTTAGAAATCATTTTTTAAACTTAATGAAATAAAATAAATTTTGTTTTTAAATTCACAAAAAACTTAAATTTAAAAATGCATATTAATTTCATACAAAACCTACAAAAATAAATTCAGAATGGGGGGAGAAAACTAGTTCTTTAGTGTCTGCTAGTGGAAAAGACCAATCGGATTCCATTCTCGGAACTACACGAGAACAGAACAACTAACTCTAGACAGAATTTTCTTTTTAGAACATTTGAATCTCCCCACACTTAGGTAGCTGTGGTGTCGAAATTGTGATTAACTTCATCGTCAATTTCTTTTGGACCATAATCAACTTGCATATCTGTGACTTTTGCTTTAAGCCATTGGTCGGATTCCTGTGTAATATCTACAAATTCAACTAGTTTTGCCTTTTCTTTAGGCGATAGATTGGATACTAACCGGTTACATAACTTAAAGTTCCCCTTGGTTCTAGCATCGCGAATCCGTTTAATAAGTTTCTTCATTGAACTATTAATAACGGGGTCGTTTAATTTCGTATCAACAACGGGGTTCTTTGTTATAAGGTTATCATTAGGTGTTACTTCATTTTCCCCACACTTAGGTGTTTTATTATTGTTAAGCACTACCGTTGGAGTTGGTAAAACAATATGGTTCTTACCAAACGTTTTTGTTGGTTCAACGGTTTTGGTTGGTGGAGATTTAGCCTTTCGACTCACAAAGGTGATCGATTTTTCAGCATTACTAAGTGTCATTCTACCTTTTCTTACATCAAATAACGCCCCGGTGGACGCTAAGAATGGTCGACCTAAAATTAGAGGAATGTTTGAGTCCTCTTCTATGTCAATGACAATGAATTCGACTAGAAATGTTAAATTACCTACTTGAACGGGTAGGTTGTCAGCAATTCCAACTGGGTGCCTAATGGTTTGATCAAAGAGTCGGACACTCATCTCTGTTGGACTTAACTCACCTACTCCTAATCTCTTATATAATGAAAGAGGCATAACACTCACACTCGCACCAAAATCTGCTAGTGCATTATAAATGACACAATCACTAAGTAGACAAAGAACACTAAATTCACCTGGATCACCCAACCTGGGTGGAACTTTTGGTGGAACTGTCTTCACCGGGTTTATCTTTACGGTTTTTTTTTCTTGTACTTTCTTATTCTTCTTCTTCTTTCCAGAGGTATCACAAACTTTATTACCTATTACTTGCTCATACTCAACTCCTTTTCTTGGAAACGGGATAGGTGGTCTGTATGGTGCTACCACTGGCTTTACATACTCGGGTAGTGGTGGTGGCGTAACTTCTTCATTGTTACTCACATCAAAAACATTCCCATCTTCTGATGCTTGTTTTTCAGAATTCGTTGAAGCCATATTAACATTCTCATTCTGAGGATTTACTTCAGTATTACTCGGTAGCTTTCCTTGTTCCCTTTCACTCATCATGCTAGCAAGAGTACCTACGTGTTTTTCTAGATTCAAAATGAAAGCTTGTTGAGTTCTTAATGACTGATCAAACCTCTCATTTGTTTGGGTTTGAGATGTAATAAATTGTGTTTGAGATTCCATTAGCTTTGCCATCATTTCTTCTAGATTTGGCTTTTTCTCTTCGGTTTGTTGTGGTGGTTTATATAAGCCAGGTCTTTGTTGATTGAAAGTGTTGTTTTGAGTTGGTTGGTTATTCAGACCTTATTGGTTGTACGAGTTATTGTTTGGCCCATTTGGATTGTAAAGAATGTTTTGATTTCGATTGAAGTTTGGCCTTGGCGGTTGATTATTATTTTGATAATTAGTTCACGGCCTTTGGTTCATGTAGGAAACATTCTTACGTTGTTCCATCGTTTGCTCGATGTGACACTCTTTCGTTAAGTGTGGTCCACCGCATTGCTCACAACTGATTCGTATCGAGTGAATATCTGTATTCATCTTTTCCATTCGTCTCTCGAAAGTATCTATTTTTGCGGAAATGGAATCAAAGTCATGGCTAGAATCGGCTCTAGCCGCTTTAGATGAAAGAAAGATATCTTTTTCTTGGTGCCACTCATGTGAGTGGGAGGCTGTGTTATCAATGATTTTGTGAGCTTCGGTTGCAGTTTTCTTCATAATGGAACCACCAGCTACTGTGTCGATGTCTTTTCGTGTAGCAACATTGCATCCTTGGTAGAATATTTGCACTATTTAATAAGTGTCTAAACCATGTTGAGGACATCCTCTCAACAACTTTCCAAATCTTGTCCATGCCTCATATAATGTTTCATTTGGCTTTTGTGTGAACGTAACAATTTCTCCTTGAAGTCTCACAGCTTTAGATGCCGGAAAGAATTGTTTAAGAAAATTTTCAACTAAAACATCCCATGTATCAATCGCCCCTTCAGGTAACGATTCTAACCAATCTTTGGCTTCTCCTTTTAAAGTCCAGGGAAATAACATGAGATAGATCTATTCATCCTCAACTTCTCTGATTTTGAATAGAGTACAGATCCTATTAAAGGTTCGAAGATGTTCGTTTGGATCTTCTTTTGGCGTACCACTATATTGGCATTGATTAGTTACCATGTGTAGGATTTGTCCTTTGATTTCATAATCTGGTGCATTAATATCTGGCTTAATAATAGCGTGACCTTGCCCCTTGCATGTGGCTCTCATTCGGTCTTCCATACTTAGAGGTTCTGTTACTTCCATAATTGAATTTGTTGAATACAAATCACTAAAGAATTTTGATTTAAAGGTTTGTGGTTCAGGACGAATGATTAGTGGTTCAGGATCTTGGAATTGTCCTTGAATATCCTTCGGGTTCTCAATTGTGAGGTCTGGTTCAAAAAATGGATTATCGAAAATTCGAATTGGAGTACTTGGTCGACTAGATGATGATTCTAAAGAAAAATCAATGGCAATAATATTAGCTAGATGTCTTGATCGAGTTACAGGTGGTGAACGTATGAAAGGTGGTGAACGTTTTTCTCGGTGCATTCACTGAATATCCTATTAGTTATAAAAGATAAAAGTTATATAAGTTATCAAATTAATAGACTTTTCTGATTTTGCCCACGTTTCGAATAGCCAATAGATGCAGCAGGTAGCCAGGACCCTTTAAATCAGAAGCCCACAACTCGCCACTAACAAATCCAACTATTAATACGAATCAGAAAATTTTGATGTCTATCAATTTAACCACTTAAATTAATTTTTCGTCGAAATTTTGAAGAAAAAAAAAATCTATCCTAAAAACTAGAACGTCGAGAAATAAGAAAGAAAAAGAGTGAGTCGAAAACGTATAAGAGAGAAAAACGTCGAAACTTAAAAGTCTAAAAACTAAATCTAGAAAGTTGCGTCTAAAGGTATTAAAGCTTAAAAGGAATTCTATATCCAAAACGGCAATAACTTAAAAAGTACTAAAATCTTAAAACGGCGTCGCAAAATTCTAAATCACCTAAATTTTAGTCTAAAGAAAAAGCACTTAAAGGATTTTACGGCAAAGCCTAAAAATCTAGAAATAAAAATAACTACGGCAAAAACTATATCTTAAAACTAGTTACGAACGATAAATATACAATTTACGAATAAATGATTAAAAAGATACGAAATATAAAAAGAAATAAAAAGTGATAAAATTACTTATTTTTTAAAAAAAATATTATATTTATATTATTATTTTATAAAAGTATTAATTAATAAATTAATAAAACTAATTAGAACTTAAAAATACAATTTAATTAAAAACTAAAACTAATTATTATTAAATTAAACCCTAATTCTAATTAATTAATAATAATAAAAATTAAAACCCTTAACCCTAATCGTACCAGCTAATGATCAGACCTGTCAGTCTAGTCCATGTGGTTGCATGGAGTTAAGGGGCTAATCTCATGCGGTCGCATGAGGTTCAGGCTCAGTTCACATGCAGGTCAAAATCGTGCAGGCTCAGATTTATATATATATATATATATATATATATATATATATATATATATATATATATATATATATATATATATATATATATATATATATATATTTTACTTTATAATTTTACAAAATAAGTAATTAAAATAAACTTATATTTTTAAGATCTAAAAAAAATACTTTTATACTTTATAAAATATATATTTTCGTTTTACTCTTTTTTTTATGATTTAAATTTTTATTTTTAATATTTAAAACGTATTTTTATGACAATAAATTAAAACTTAATAAATTTTTTTTTTATCTGGGTTAATTGTCCTTTGTCCTGGATTTATTTGATACCTATCTGGTTTTTGTCCATAATAGTCCGTCGGTCATAATTATAAAATGCTCGTCAAATTAACCTTATTCCCGAAGTCAAATATTCCAACTAATTAGGAATTCGAACTGTAACAAGGTTTTAATACTTTGTTTAATGATTACACCAGGTTATCGACTGCGTATAATCTAAGGTTTTAATACTTTGTTAACAATTACACCAATTACCCTTATATGTAATCCACCCCTGTTTTAATAAGATATGAACATTAATTTACCCACTTGATTAGTTTGAATAATCAATTACCCAACCCGAATAATTAATTAAATGATCGTAAAAGATGTCGTATAAACGTCCCTAAATAGGACATGCATAATCATTTAATAATTATTAGACTAACTAATTTGAAGATAGTTTCGACAGATTCTAATGAGTTATCATTCGATTAGACAATACCCCTCATCTATTAATAGTTCATAGTCCAATGTCCACAAGTGTCGGTCTTTTGTCCAAACCCGAATTATGGTACAAAATCCAATAACCCCATCTTTAATATTTAGCTCAACATCACGATTACTTTGGCTCAAATAAGCATAATAAAAACTTAGTTACGAGACATTAATTTAAAAAGGAAGAACATTGGTTACAGTGGTGATTAATCGCGTAGCGTTACCCGGACAGAGTTCTGACTTACAAAACCTTAAAACATTTCTTACATTAACCCAATTATTATTAAACTTAATTTAAACTTAATATTATATTTTATTCATGTGCATAGTTGATTTGTAATTTTAGCTTCGTTGCGTCGCGCGTTGATAGTTGGCTCAGGTCCCGGTTCTGGATTTTCGAACGTCCTTTCGTACGATTTAATATCTTGTACTTTGCGTTCCGCAACTTGTACTCTTGTCAATATTTAGATGTTGATCATCAATAAATTGAACCACTTGGAGTTTAACTTGTACGTTTGAGCATTTTGGACGTTTGCGTTCAAATCTTCATTTTCTTCTTTTATCTTCGCACTTATTTATTTAAACGATTATTACATAAAAATAGAAAAATTGCAACTAAAAACTTTACATATTGGAAGGATATTGCGCCTAAATATATGTTCATTTGGAGCACTATCAATGTCTGCGACACCTGCTCCTTCTGCTGCTGGTCCATCTGATAATGACTTTGAGTCACTTATTACGGATGAAAAGCTTACACAAATCTAACTCAACTACCCAATGCTTGAGTTATTTGAGCCTATTGCACCTACTGCGGGTGTCATGGCTAATAATCCACCAAAGGATTACTTTGCTATATATGAAACCTCTCTATATTTAGGTAACATTAGGTTCCCTTTTATTGATTTCTTCTTAAGTGCGTGTCAATTCTACATAGTGAGCCCTGGGCAATTTCATCCCAACACAGTTACGAAACTCATTCTTTTTAAATGTATTGCAACACACTCAATGTAAAGACCCGTCCTAATCCATAAGAACGAATACAATAACATATGATTACATCGCGAGGTAATTGACCTCTATATGATACATTTTACAAACATTGCATTCGTTTTAAAAGACAATCTTTCATTACATCGAAAGTTGACAGGCATGCATACCATTTCATAATATCCATCTATAAATGATCTAATTTGTCATTTACTTAATCATAATCTTTACTGAACTCAATGACTTGAATGCAACGTCTTTTGAAATATGCCATGAATGATTCTAAGTAATATCTTTAAAATGAGCTAATGCACAGCGAAAGATTTCTTTTATACCTGAGAATAAACATGCTTTAAAGTGTCAACCAAAAGGTTGGTGAGTTCATTAGTTTATCATAATCATTCATTTCCATCATTTTAATAGACCACAAGAATTTCATTTCTAGTTCTCATAAATATACGTCCCATGCATAGAGACAAAAATCATTCATATGGATTGAACACCTGGTAACCGACATTAACAAGATGCATATAAGAATATCCCCTATCATTCCGGGAAATCCTTCGGACATGATAAAACAACATAAAAGTACTAAAGCATCCGGTACTTTGGATGGGGTTCGTTAGGCCCAATAAATCTATCTTTAGAATTCTCGTCAATTAGTAGATCGGTTTACTAATTCTTAGGTTACCAAGCAAAAAGGGGCATATTCGGCTTCGATCATTCAACCATATAATGTAGTTTCGATTACTTGTGTCTATTTCGTAAAACATTTATAAAAATTTCGCATGTATTCTCAGCCAAAAAATATAAAGGGTAAAAAGGCAAATGAAACTCACCATATTGTATTTCGTAGTAAAAATACATATAACGTCATTGAACAAGTGCAAGGTTGGCCTCGGATTCACGAACCTATATTAATTATATATATTTATATGTTGGTCAATATTTGTCTAACAATTTAGGTCAAGTCGTAGTGTATCACAATCCTAATGCTCGAGACTAATATGCAAAAGTCAACAAAAGTCAATTTGACTCAAAATGATTTCCAAAATTTATACATGATTAATATATAGTTTAAATATCGACGTTTTATATTTTGAAATATTTTTAAAAGATTTAATAGAGTAAATAATATAATTCATTTATTAATAACTAAAAATATACTTTTATATATCTTAAGTAGTAAAATTTATAAAGTTTATTTAATATTATAAAAATATTATGATAGATTCTATTAAGGTATTTATATTATATTTATTTGATAAAATAACCTTGATAATAATAATAAGTAAAAGTTATATTATTTTGTAATAATGATTATTATTATTCTATAAATAAAAATATCAATATTTATATTTATTAAAAAAAGATATTATGATAAAATGATAATTCTAATTATGATAACTTTAATATTTACGATACTTTTTAATATTAACTTTTAAAAATAATAATTTTATTTAAAATAGTAATAATAATGATATTTTATAATAACAATGACATTTCTATTAAAAAGATAATTTTGTTAAAATGATAGTTTTAATACTAACGATACTTTTAATAATAATAATAATAATAAAAATAATAAGAACGATAATTTTATCTAAATTAATATCTTATAATATTTTAAATTCATCATGATACTCATGCTCATTATTTTCTAATCGATTCATTTAATAGCTTTTAAATGGTCTTTTATATCGCGTTCATATTAATGGTAATAATAGTAATCATAATAATTAGGTGTTACTAATATTAGTTTTTAATTATAAATATTATGATAATATTAATGATAATACTTAATTATAACTTTAACGATAATAACGATAGTAATAATAATAAAAATAACAATTTTTAACGATAATACTTTTTATTGATAATGATGATAATAATAATAATAATAATAATAATAATAATAATAATAATAATAATAATAATAATAATAATAATATTAATAATAATAATAATAAGATAAAAATTATAACGAAGATAATAACGACGATAATAATAATCATTTTTAATAATAATACAAAAATTCAATTGACTATAACTTCTAATACGTTCATCGAAACCATTCGACATCTAAATGAAAAGTTCTTAATTTTTCGCTAGCTTTTCAATGACATGCATATCTTATACCTTATCTCAACCACATATGTAACTAATTCAGGATTCAACATAACCTATTTAATGACAATAGCAAAAATACAAGCATGCGTAATCCTATATACTCGAGCACTAGTCAGAGATACACCAATGATATATAAAAGTTAAGTTATGAGTGCTCACGTATCAATATTGAGATTCAATATTGCAGGAAAGGTACGTAAATGCAACGGAGATGATAAACACTAAATTGACCTCACAAGCATACCCATGAATCATACCCATCACCTCCATAGCTATAACCCATAATTTCCTTAGCCCTATCCTACTCGAAAAACCCGTTTTTGAAATCTCTTGAGCAGAACCTCGTCGTAGTATTTTATGTATAATACATAATAATAATAATACCTCTAATTTTTGATATCATAAGATTAATAATAACCTTTAATAATAATATTAATAATTAAATAAATAAATAAATAATATAAGTAATACGGAGCAATATAGAGTGATAGGTGAAAAATGAATCAGAAAACGAAAATGCTCGAGCTTTAAAGGAATTGATCCTTACCTAACCGATGATTGATCATAATTTAAATAATATAATATTATAATAATATAATATAATATATATAAAATGTGTTAAAATAGTGAAAAATAGTGAAGAATTGTGAAAAACAGTAAAGCCGCCTCAATTATGTAAACATTACACGTTTCGCGTAAAGTTTACAAATTCTGCGTAATGTTTTGAAACATTAGGCGCTTTGCATAGATGGATACGCGATCCGCGTATGGTGTCTTCACGAAAGTTGTAGATTTTTGAGTTACGGTCGTTTGGACACCAGAATCACCCTTTTTCGAGTCAGTATGATTTAGTTATGATTTTTCTCGTGCGAATGCGCAGGTTTAGTGATTTCCATCATTTTAACTTGTAATCTTGAGGTGAAATGTTGTAGTCTTTTAGTGCTCATTAGAAATCTTTATTTTATATTTATTTTTATTTTCATATCATTGAAAATCCATAAAAATATTTTATAATCAAATTCTATTATATCGAAAAAAATGTTTTCGTACGTTTGAAACTAAATCAAATAATACTATAAGGTTTAGTTTTCCAAAACTACTTATATTCAAAATCATTTTATTCAAAGGTTTAAATAATAGAAATTGTTATATCATAAAATATTTTCATTTCATAAAGTAAAATCATACAATATATAAGTCATAATGGTTTCCAGTTTTTACTTACAGTTTATTCGTGAATCGTAGGTTAAGTCCAATGGACAATTAAACGTATGAAATCGTTTTAAATCAACATATCCATTTGATTATTTTGTCGACATCCATTTACATTTCATGTTCTTACTATTAATTTTATGAAAGTTAAATAATTAACTTATCAAGAGTCACGAGAAAGTTATTGTAAAGCATGCATTGAAAATTAAGCAGGAATCTCTACTAACTTTTGTCCAGTTACCGTTAATTGACACTTTAGTTTTTACTTGTAAATCACTTTACCAATCATTCCTAATATCGTTAAAAAGGAAAGGTTTCTTAAATCAAAGTGGACCTTTCAACAGAGACTCGTAATCATACAATGTATCTGATAAATCAATCATTAGATATTATCTTTTAATTCCGCTGATAAGTATCTTGAAATAATTACGTTCATGTAAAGTATTATTCATCTAATACTTTGTTAAAGTTTTCAAGTTATAATATATATATACACATATACATATATAATCATATACGTTCAATTAATGGTTCGTGAATCATTGGAATTTGGTCGATGTTTAAATGAATGTACAAACATAGTTTAAAACTCTTGAGATTCAACTTAACAACCTTTGCTTATCGTGTCAGAATAATATAAAGATAAAGTTTAAATTTGTTCGGAAATTTCCGGGTCATCACAGTACCTACCCGTTAAAGAAATTTCGTCCCGAAATTTGATTGGGCTGGTCATGGCTGACAATAAGTATGTTTTCATGATGCATATATGCTAAAGATTAGGGTTTTATCATCATTGAGTAATAAGGATAGAACCATTTGAATTTGTGAAGAGTACGAGTGAAGATATCACCAAAAGAGTGAAATGAGTAGATATAGATTCGTCATATCTTTTGACGTGGATAGGATTGATTTCTAAGTTTAAGAGATTTGGAGAAAATCTTCGTAATAAGATTTGATTCTTTGGTAATCAAGGGAATTAGGATCCGCTTTAAATGCGATCATCTGTTTTGATTTCTCTGTTAGATATTTTACTATAAATCCACCTCCTTTGTTTCCTTACAACTCACACCTTCTATTCCTTGTCCCTCAACTCATACTTTAAAACATTCGTTAATATGCTTCATCCAGTTCTGATTCTTGATATACTCCTAACCTTCATATCGGTCATTCTTCTTTTTCATCTACCGCAGGAAGAATCTATTTACTTCTACTATACTCTTGGTTTTATAGTGTTTCTAGTTCTCCCATGTCTTTATATTGCTATATGCATCGACATATACGGTTTATAATTTCTGGGTGGTTGTTGGGTTTTATATCTTCCCTTATATTTCGATGTCCCTGCTTCTGTCTTCTATAATCATTGTCATCTCCAATTAATGCTCTCTTTTATTTGCTGCAATTTATATCCCAATTTCTGTTTCGGAGCTTTGTCCTTTCGTTTCTTCTTCTTGCGAGTAAGTACCGCTTATAATGGTCCATAATTCGCAGATAAAAATTTCGGAATAAACATTGTGAATGTTCTAAGAAGGAAATCGTAATGGCACAATCTTGATTTGTCAAATTATCAGAATACCTCGGAAAAGATCGAATCATCAAGAAAATATTTTCTTGATATTTTTAGAGATTAATTAGAATACAAGAGTCGTGTAACATGGCACATGATGACGCTATGATCTGTGAGTCATCATGTTTCATTAGAAACTCAGCATGAATTACTGTAATATAATCACGTTGATCAAGTGTCATTATATTATACTGACTCATGCTTCAGTTCCCAACACTACTTCAAAAATATTTCTATTTTAAACTCGAAAGTTTCAGAATTTAGAATCTAACATAGTCTCTTTTATGATGTAATACAGATAGCGCGAAGAGATAAATGATTTCAGATAGGAATAATTATAAAAATGTCTTCAGAAATATGGAGGATATTTATAATGAAAGATACGATGATATCTTAGAATTTCTAATCTCAGAGGATGACGAAGAATATTGTCCGCAAGGGTTTAGAGTTAGGAGCAAGGTATTTGATAATAATTTCAACAGACACTGAATCATTTGTATTCTTTGAAGGCAGGTTTAGTCTTTGTGATTTGTCCACAGCCTCCTTCATAGTTTGCTTAATCCGTTTTCCAGTTCCAAACCTTCTCTTTTTCTGGGCTTTTCCAACACACTATTCTTTATCATCAAACTATTGACTGTTAAAGTCGTTTACAGTTTTTTTTTTTTTTGCTGCTTCATCAGTATTTTCCAAACTTCGAAGAACTAATTCGCAGTTTAGGGTATTTTTCAAAAATTTCATATATATATATATATATATATATATATATATATATATATATATATATATATATATATATATATATATATATATATAGTCTAGGAGATAGTTATACACCTATAACTGTTGGCGTCGACATGCTGCAAGATTTCAAAATACTGATTGCTTATTCTCAGTAATTGGCATGACAATTCTTGTTACAAGATGCGGATGAGTAAATGATGGGGTTTCGATAAATATAATGATTTTTTGAAAAGTCAATATCAGTGAAGTTGTTGGTAAGTTTATTGCTAATGTGGTGAGACATAAAAGGTTCTCCGGTAACGATGACGAAAGGGCAACGTCTATATCAAGGTTATAATAAGACTGTTTCAACTGAAAAGTCGAAGTTGACTTGCTGGATCTGTGACAAAACTAACTAATTTGAAAAGGAATCACAAAGTTATTTTTGATGATAAATGTCAAAGGATCTGACACGGATACGTGTTAAACTATGACTTTGGTTTCAAGAGCTTTTCAAATACATAACTATGGGTAAAATTGTGACGACCCGAAAATTTCTGACCAAATTTAAACTTAATCTTTATATGTTTTCGGCACGATAAGCAAAGTCTGTAATATTGAGTCTCGAAAATTTTGAACTGTTTCATATATTCAATTGACCTTGACCATTCCCGACGATTCACGAACAACTATTTGTAAATAGATATGTGTGTATATATATAAATAATAATTGGAAGTATAATTTGAAATATTTAATGTTGTTGTTATAAAATATGATATTATAACAATTATTATTTAAAACATATCTATATATACATAAAAATATAAAAAAAATATTAAATAATTGTAATACTCGTTTAATGTGCCGATTGATATTAAGCAAGTTTAATTTGAACTTATATGATTTTTAAATAAACGGTGATCCGAAAATGAGTTCTATAAATTTTAGACTTACTAAAAATGTATTTAGGATTTAATTATTAAATTTTAATACTTTTCATATTTTACCCAGAATTGAGAGGGACAGTTGATGAAATTTTTTTAATAATTTATGATCGAATTTTATACCATAATGACTAAAATAAATAAATATAGTTAATTTAAAAATATGGGATTTTTCTGAACACTTTTATTCCCCACTGAGTAACAACAGTGTACGAAATAATAGTCCGTGAAAACTGTCGGTAATTAGAATCCAAATTTAGGCTGCTTTCTGTTTCACACGTTTCTTATTTAAGATACATTATTATATTATTTATTATTATTATATATCTTTTTTTTCTATTGATTGAACACATAAACATACTCTGAATCAAGACACAAATCATTGATTGAATCACTGTATTTTCTTGATCAACTTTACAGCAGATTACATATTCATAGCATATAGGTGATAGTTACATAAAGAATTGCTGATAGACCCACACAAACACGTTTTCCCTGTTTACTAATCTATCTTTAATATTTATATTGTATTATTATATCAATTTGAATGTGCACCGTTCATACTTCATAGCATGTCAATCACACAATTATTACATTATCAATTCACTCAGACTTCTGTTTGGAAGACATCCTCACCAAACCATCATTATCAAACAAACTTTTCACTGTTTTTATGAGCATATCTCTTAATATATATTTACACATGCTTATAAAAACACAACCTACACAACACATAATCCGTTTCACTTGATTACTAAGCTTACTTATTCGTCCTCTGATTAACTCACAAATTGCCATTCGACACCCATCATCCTATGAACACTATCTTTATCGACCACCTCCACTAGCTACATTAATCTCTAACAACATAAACTGAAACCTATTTCATCACCATTAATGAAAACGAACACCAACTTATTCCAACACCCATTACTATTGAGTGGTACTGTTTGTCGATCGAAAACTCAAGTCACCACCTAGTTAACCACCATCGATCTTCATCAAACAAAACCCATCATCATCATTCGGTTCACTGGTTTATCCATGGATCACCATCAAACAATCACTATTAAATCGCCATATGTTGAAACTATATTGAACACCACCATAATCTTATACTTGTTCCTTCTGTTTCTTGTTCGAACCACAAACTAATCGAAATCCACCTTTGATCATCACCAAAACAGCCATGAACCATCACTACTATCATTAAACTGGTTGTTGTTTGCTACTACCGTGCAACTACAATCAATCGTCACTTTCACAATATGATCATCATCATTATATTTTTTTTACTTACTTCGATGGCTCCTGTTACACTGTTCCTGTTGAGTTTACAAACGATGAAGGTGAGGATAGATAATAAAATTATGATATGAGCTGTAAAGAAAACAACACTTGTGCAACTTTTGATTTAATATTGGATAGCTTTAATCAAACCCATTAAATCTTTTCATTGGGCCGTTATATGTTGTCTCCTAATTGGAACGAAACCAATTTAAAATAAGACGATGATGATGATAAATCGAAGTCAACAGCTACTGCTATATGCGTGTGTTTTCCTGTTTCGTTTCAAACACCACAACAACCCATAACATCATAACTAGTCATCATCGAACCTTACTATAACTGCAAGTTCTATTTTCGGTCGTGAACCACACCAAACCCACATGAATTAACGTTGTTTCTGTTAACCAAAGACCACCAAAACAACTACCATAACCTGCTATTTCTGTTTTTCAACTTGAACCACGGCCACTAACTAGCACGCTATATCTCCTGTTCCTTCAAGAACCCACCTACTATGTTGCTGATATTAACTTCATACTGCTACAACTATATTTATATGTTTCTGTATCGTTTCTGTTTCCACTTCTGCTATACGTGATGTTATAGTGTTGATAATGATACACGATATGATAGATGAAGTGATGATTAAATGATGATGATGATGATGGCTGTAGGAAGATGAAGTTCATGATGAGTATAAGAATATGTTTGATGATTTTGTATGATGATGATAACGATGCAGAGATGATGACTATGATCACGAAAAAGAATGATGATGACACGATGATGATTTAAAAACCAAAACCCTATTAATTTTTTTTATTTGTCGACTTCTATTCGTGAATGGATGGATCTGTACACCGAAAACCCCAATTTTTTTTGGGTCATGAGCTATATTCTTGGGCCATTAATCCATTAAAACATACGTTTGGGCTGCCACATTTCTGTTGGGTCGTAATTTATGTTTGGGCCTAGTTAACGAGTTTTATTAAGTAGAAGGAGAGAAAAGGAAACATACTAGTATCGGGTTAATTAAATTAAAACTCTAATAATAAATAGATATGCAAAGACATAGGGACGGTTCATTAGGTGTGTTATGTGTTAAGCGAGAGGTCGCGGGTTTGAGCCTGGTTTGGGGCATTTTTTTTTTTTTGGGAAAAGCTTTAAAGGTAGTCCTCCATTATTAAGATTATTATCAATTATTATTAATTATTATTACTATTATTATTACAATTATTATTATTATCAACATCATTGATATTATTGTTGTTATCAATAATGTTAAAAAAAATATCATTTTTTTATAAATGTCATTTAGCAAAAGTATTATTATTATTATTATTATTATTTTTATTATTATTATTATTATTATTATTATTATTATTATTATTATTATTATTATTATTATTATTATTATTATTATTATTATTATTATTATTATTATCATCATCATAAGTATTAGTATTATTATTAGTAGTATTATTATCATTATAGTTATTAATATTAGTATCATTTTTATTAAAGTTATCATTTTATCATTTATATTAAAAGTATCATTTTTAACTCTATTATCATTATTATTATTTTTATCATTACTAATATTATTTTAGTATTATAATAATTTTAACAAACAAACAATATGTATATATATATATATATATATATATATATATATATATATATATATATATATATATATCCAAAATTATATTTTTATGTATAAAATGAATATATAGGTTATTAATATAAAAATGATATAACTAATAAATTTATATGTATTTGTTCGATTACAATTATGTGTGTTAATAAATATACAAATGATATAGGTTCGTGAATCCGAGGCCAACCCCACACTTGTTCAGTGTCGTCATATGTATTTTTACTACAAAATACAGTATTGTGAGTTTCATTTTCTCCCTTTTTAAATGCTTTTGCAATATATATTTTTGGGACTGAGAATACATGTGCTGTTTTATAAATGCTTTACGAAATAGATACAAGTAATCGAAACTACATTCTATGGTTGAATGATCGAAGCCGAATATGCCCCTTTTTAGCTTGGTAGCCTAAGAATTTGGGAACAGACCCCCAAATTGATGCGAATCCTAAAGATAGATCTATCGGGCCCAACAAGCCCTATTCTGGAATTTGGAATGCTTTAGTACTTCGATTTTATCATGTCCGATGGGTGTCCCGGAATGATGGGGATATTCTATATGCATCTTGTTAAGGTCAGTTACCAGGTGTTCAATCCATATGAATGATTTTTATGAGAAATGGAAATGAAAATCTTGTGGTCTATTAAAATTATCGAATTGATTATTATGATAAACTAATGAACTCACCAACCTTTTGGTTGACACTTGAAAGCATGTTTATTCTCAGGTATTAAAGAAATCTTCCGCTGTGCATTTGCTCATTTTAAAGATATTACTTGGAGTCATTCATGACATATTTCAAAATACGTTGCATATGAGTTGCTAAAGTTTAATTGAGATTATTATTAAGTAAATGACATATTAGGTCATTTATAGTTTGGATATTATGAAATGGTATGCATACTAGCCAACTTTCGATGAAATGAAAGTTTGTCTTTTAAAAACTAATGCAATGTTTGTAAAATGTATCATATAGAGGTCAAGTACATCACGATGTAATCATATGTTATTGTATTCGTCCTTATGGATTAGGACGGGTCGCTTCATGTGGTATTAGAGCGGTGGTCTTAGCGAACCAGATCTTGCATTAGTGTGTCTAACTGATAGTTATTAGGATGCATTAGTGAGTCTGGACTTCGACCGTGTCTTCATGTCAAAAGTTTTGCTTATCATTTCTAGTCGGAAATCATCTACTTATCATCCGTAGAAAATTACCTGCTTATCATTCTTAAGTCTAGACACGTCTTGCTGCATTGACTGCATGAATAGTGTACAGACAAAATTCATATCTTAGTGTATCTGCCAAATCATATCTTATCGTATCTATTACTGTAAACTTTGCCTGACATATTCCGCAAATTCCTCCGTAATCTACGAAATCTTTTGTTCTATATATATGGATATTCTATGTAATTAGAATACCACCCGGTAGCCAGAAAATCATTTCATATCGAAAAATCCTTTATTCAATCATACGAAATAGAATTCGTCATTAGTTCAAGTCCCTTGGATTCCGAAATGGAATCCCATTCAAGCTCCGAAAGCAGTGTAACCGGAATGGATCAACCAATCAGCCATCATCTATTCTGGATGAATTTGGGGATGAGTTCGTAGCCTCCTTAATCATTGGAGACAAGAAGAAGGTGTGACGACACAGAAATTTCCGACCAAATTTAAACTTAATCTTTATATAATTCCGACTTGATAAGCAATGAATTTTAATAAATCTTGAACCTCGAAAAAGAGTTTTACACAAGCTTTTGGTCACCCTTTTATTCCGACGATTCACGAACGTCATAACTTGATTTAATTGTTTAATTGTTTAATTATTGTGTATATATATATGGATTTATATATATTTAACTTGAAAATATGATAATTAAATATCTCATTAAGTATATTAACAAAGTATTATATATATATATATATATATATATATATATATATATATATATATATATATATATATATTTTCATACTACTAATTTAAAGAGTTTTCAAACAATATATATATTACTATCTAAACGACGTAATTAACTTATGTTATAATGTATTTACATATAATGTATTATGAGTGTAAATACATCCTTACAAGTATTGAATACACTTTATAATATACCAATACATATAAAGGATAGCTATACTCATATTTCCGTTTAATTTCCTCAAAGAATTCTACTCGCATTCATACGGTATTTTTACCCGTATTATACAAAGCTTCTAGAAGTATTTACTTTTGGTATATACCAATAGAAATTTGCAATTATTTGTGTAATATGTCATCCATGACCTAATCAATTTAATATGTCATGCATGACTTAATACAATTTAACTTATCTTAGATATTTTCACTAAAAGTCAAAATTATAAGCTTATAAATAAGGACCATTTTAACTAATTTTTACTCCACATTTTCTTAAACTAAAAACACACATTTGAATGCTCTCATATCATACTTTAATCTCAGAAAATTTCCTCTTCATAATCAAGGTAAAATACTTCTCAAAATTCGTGTTCAATTCCTTGTATAGTTGCTATCTTATTATACTTATAAAACTTGTAAAAACTAGAACTTGTTTTGGTGAACACCAAGCTTGTTAGAAAAACTAATCTAATATTTCTAACTTAACTCTAATAACACTTATTTATATGTATTATGATGTTATATTAAGTTAATATAAGAACTTATAACTTGTACATATGAAGAACACCTTGAAACTTAACATATATCCTTTAATCTCCATTCGGTAAAAAGCGGGCTTTTTTGGGTTGGGAATTAAAAACCTATCTTAGACTTTGAGTTTGAGGCTAAGACTTTGTAAATATGTTAATATATGTAAATAAGACTTCCAGTATTTTTTTCATGATTTTAGACAAAGTGAAAGTATTTTATCAAAAATCATATATTGGGTGGATGCCGGGATTTTTCCAAATCTGTCCACCGACACAAAAAGAGGGTAAGGCTCTAAAAATTACTACTTGGGATGAATTTTTCGAATTGGTTTTGTAAAATTTACTTCTTAATGAATCCATATCAATTTGATTCACTTTAAACGGAGTTGTAATGAATATTTGGCGAGTAAAACAAAATCTGCTAAAATTAACGTTGTATGGACGAAATTTATATTAAAAAAACTATATTAACCATATTCTTGTTAACTTTTTCTATATCCTATATATATTTGGACATGTTATCAGTAGTATAACAAAATATTATAATCTTGGTTAATTCTGTGATTGTATATATGTATAATAATATTCTTGGTACGTCATAACACAATAAGTATACAATACGTTTTGATAAATCCTAAGACAATACGTACACAATATGTCTTAGTTAATTCTAAGACAATACGTATACAATACGTCTCTGGGTTGATGCAAAGACAATACATATACAATACGTCGTGGGGTAATTCTAAGATTATATATATACCGATTATTGGACTGTTAGACTTTTCGGACTATTTTGGACTACTAATAAAGGACTACTAACAATGGACTACTATGGACTACTAACATAAAATGTTAAAAATTATTATATAAGTATTCTATGAACTTGCTTTATTTTATTCATATGTCGTATTATTATCTGAATCATTATTATTGTTATAAGTTCGTGAATCCAAGGACGACGGTCATATTTTTAACAAGTTGAAAACTTATTATTAATATACTTTTACTACTGTGAGTATATAGTCCCATTTTTAAACTCTACAAATATTTTGGGATGAGAATACATGCATTTTATGTTTTAGGCCATTGACACAAGTACTTAAAATATATTCTACGTTGAGTTGTACCACTTTGCATATATTCCCTAATAGCTTGGTAACTAATATTTACATGTTGTAAGAACATGTATACGTGAATCCTATTGATAGATCTATCGGGTTTGACAACCCCAACCGGGCTAGTCGCTCTAGTATCGTAAATGGTTGCATATTACTTCGTTTTTACTACACTTGGTACAGTGTAGGGAGATTTCATAATAAAGGGAATATGCCACATTAATGGTTAAGTATGGTTACCGAAGCACTCAACAACTTATAGAATACTTTTATACACTTGCGAGTGTACATATATTTATAACTATGAAATCTTGTGGTCTATATTTATATCGATGATAAACCTATATATCTCACTAACCTTTGTGTTGACTGTTTACGCATATTTATTCTCAGGTCCTTAAGAAAGTCTTCCGCTGTTGCATTATCTGAGCAAGCTGTGCATGGAGTCTCTTACTTTTATTTAAATAAAGTATTGCATTCAATAAAACCTTTGTCATGTATTATATTCGACTGTTATGTCACGTGTGTAGTATTTGGAAACTAATGTATTTTGGGAATTATTTCTTAAATAATCGCCCACTTGTTTAAAACATGCATTATGTATAATAATGATGTGCTTTTTATGAAACGAATGCAATATTTTCTAAAACGTATCATATAGAGGTCAAATACCTCACTATGGGACCAATGAGAACGTACTGCGTTTATAGTAATATGGACGGGTCGTTTCAGTTGGTATCATAGCGGTGGTCTTAGCGAACCATGTCTTGCATTAATATGTCTAACGGATAGTTATTAAGATGCATTAGTGAGTCTGTAATTCGACCTTAACTGCATGTCAAAAGTTTTGCTTATCATTTCTAGTCGGAAATCATGTGCTTATCACCCTTATAAAATTACATGCTTATCATTCTTAGTCTAGACACATCTTACTACTTTGATTGCATAAATATTGTATAGACAAAGTTCATATTTTAGCGTATATGCTAATTCATATCTTAGCGTATCTGTTACTGTAAACTTTGCCTAACATATTCCGTAAATTCCTCCGTAATCTATGAAATCTTATGCTCTATATATATAGATATTTTATGTAATTAGAATACCATCCGATAGCCAGAAATCATTTCATATCGAAAAATCCTTTATTCAATCGTACGAAATGGAACTCTCCACTAGTTCAAGTCCCTCGAATTCCGATATGGAATTTCACTCGAGCTCCGAAAGCAGTGTGACCGGAATGGATCAACCAATTATCCATCATCTATTTTGGATGAATTGGGGATGAGTTCGTAGTCTACTTAATCATTGGAGATAAGAAGAAGGTGATCCCTTCCATCCACCACATTGCCCTCTTGGTGAAGTACATGAGGCACTTACCGGCGAACCCGTTCGTAACACCATTTTCTCTCTCCTTTCCAGGATATGCCGCAACGAGTATAATATTACTAATATTATTGAGGCTATCCGACCTTTACTCCGTATCTTGCATGGTGAATTATTTAGTAAAAAAAAAAATTACTGTCATGAAAAGCAAAACTTCATTAGCAAGTGCATCCTATATCATTTCATTCCCTTTATAAAGCTCTTGACCTCTCTTTTTATTCAAGAAACTTTAAACATGTTCTTTCACAATACAAAACAAAACAAATTCTCATCATCTATACTCACATCAAACCACTACCAGCACCAGCAGCAGCATTATCAACAACATCACAAGCCTCAACACCGCAAGCCGCATTATGAGCATCAACATCATACGAACCGCAGGCACTGAGGGATACCAACAATAATGAGTGATGAAGTATTAATTCATTATTTCATTCACGTTGAAGAAATATTCTGCGGTGATTATGTAATCTCTAAAGTTTTAGGGATTATTCATTTCTAGTTCCAACCGTAAACCAAATGATATTAATATAATATTAACTCATTAAATCCATATTACATCTGAAGAATATATACATACATATATTTTCATAAAGACTAATAAAAATTCTTTTGTACAAAATATTACTTGTGAAATTTTATTTTAACGGGTAGGTAATACCCGAGAAATACTTAAGTTCATATTAATATGTTACACTGTACATTTTCAATGATGTTTTGACAATCGTTAATTATACTCTCTCCTTTCATAGCAATATACATCATTTCACAAAATTCAAGACAACCATTTTTCATACCAATTCAATTACATATTCTGATTTTGACTGATCAAAATCCAAGTCAAGATTTAAGAAGTGCCATCAATCTTAAATTCCTACATTCTTCAAAATCATACTTTAAATTCAAACTATACTTGTAACGACCCTGGTTTTTCCAACGTTTAATTAATAATATTTATTATTAATACTTGTGTTTTAACGAATGTATTTTATTACATTTACTTGTCACCATGATTGACTTTTAATTGCCCGACACGTCTTTGTGACACACGAACTTTTCACGAATAATATTCCGGATATTATTTGCATTCATGATTAAGTTTTATTAATCATTTTTAATTAACGAAGGTTACTAGTTAATTACCTGGGCTTTGTTGGATTAATTTGTTAATTACTTGAACTTGGGCTTTTATTATTTGATATGGACTTAGAAGCCCACCCTACTTATCTTAATGGATTAATTTAGGAGCCCTTTTGTTGTAAGTAGTCCATTAAGACTTAACTAGTTAGTTAGAGTCATGTAAAGACTAGTTACTTGTTCCATTACAACACTTTCCCATAACAACTCACTTTATTACTACTTTGAGCCAAATACATGCAAAAGACTTGTGGACATTTCCTTTCCCCCCTTTCTTGATGAAACCGTCGGCCACCACATAGCAAAGGGAGTGTTCAAATTTTTTTTTATTACTTATCACTTGTATTCTTCATTTGTTCTCATTTCACTTTTCACACACACAAACATACTTCTCATTTTCTCTCATTTGCTCTCAAATATTGTAAGTAACATGAGACTTTTCTTCTCCTTTTTCTTCATCTAAAACCGCCACCTAAAGCACTCATCATCATCATTCTTTTGCTTGTTTGTTACTTATTCTTGTTGTTGTTTACTTACTAGTTCAAGAATCAAACTTTCTAGTTTAATTCTTCATATTATCTTGTATTTAAAAGAATACACAAGAACCTAAACTTACTAGTTCATGGTTCAACACTTAAGGTTTTTAAAGAAAGAAAGTTCATGTTGTAAAATCATACTTGAAGTTCATGTTGTAAACTTAAAGTTTACTTTCTTAAAGATCAAAGCCTTGGCTTGAATCTTTAAAAGTATGAACAACCATGAACTTGTTACTTATTTATTTAGTTTATTTCTTCATATTATGCACATTTAAATTCGTGATTTTGGTATAATGGTCAAGTATTACAAGTTAATCTTGATCTCATACTTCTTGAAACTAAAAGCTAACTTTATAAGTTCAAGAACATGGAAGTTTAACTTTCTAGTTACAACTTCACATACTTATAAAAGATCTAAGTTTCTATAGCTTATGGTCTACTTATTTTATCATAATCAAGAGCTCATAAGCTTACATACACTTTACAGGATGAAAATCTAAGTTTCATAACTGATGGTTTCATAAAAGTAAAGATTTATGTCTTATAACTTAGGATTTAACTTAATAACTTTAGATCTAGACTTTTAGGTCGTGGATCTTCAAGATCTAACTAAAAACTATGTTCTACAACTTAAGATCTTGATTAGTTAGTTTACTTTCAAGTTTGTAGTTCAATATTACTTTTATAACTCATGTATGTGATAAATCTAAGATCTTGATGTAACTTTGGTTCATCAAACTACTTACAATACTTAATTGAGTTGTGCTACATATCTTAGACTTTGATAGTGTTCCAAATGAACATATATTTAGTAGCAATATCGTTCCAATATGTAAAGTTTTTAAATGTAATTTCCTTATTTTTAGTTGTAATAGTTAAATAAATAAGTGCGAAGACGAAAGACGCAAATCGCTCGAAAATGAAGATTTAAAGACAAAAAACGAAGATTTGAAAGACCAAAACGTCCAAAAAGCTCAAAAGTACAAGATACAATCAAAAAGGTTCAAATTATTGATGAAGAACGTCTAAAAATGACAAGAGTACAAGTTACAAAACGCAAAGTACAAGATATTAAATTATACGAAAGGACGTTCGAAAATCCGGAACCAGGACATGAACCAACTCTCAACGCTCGACGCAACGGTGTAAAAATTACGAGTCAACTATGCACAAGAATAAAATATAATATTTAAATAAATCATAATAAGAATAATATTAAATAATAAAAAGTTGTTAATTAAGCATAGTTCAGGGGTCGTAAATGAAAATTTCAAATTCTAAATTCGCTATAAAACGATGATTTACGATGAATTGAAGGAGAGATATTTTTTCGATCTTTTTTTTCTTTCTATCTTTTTTCTTATTTTTCTATATCAAATATCAATATCTATATTTATAATTCTCTATCATAATGTTAATGTAATCAGATATAACAATAATCTTAATTTTAATTTTAAATTATGATAATAATAAGATTTATGATAGAGATCGTTTGAGTGTGTAAGTCGAAATTCTGTCCGTGTAACGCTACGCTATTTTTAATCATTGTAAGTTATGTTCAACCTTTTTACATTAATGTCTCGTAGCTAAGTTATTATTATGCTTATTTGAGCCGAAGTAATCGTGATGTTGGGCTAAAATATTAAGACGGGGTTATTGAACTTTGTACCATAATTGGGGTTTGGGCAAAAGACCGACACTTGTGGAAATTGGACTATTGACTATTAATAGATGGGGGGTATTGTCTAATTGAGTGACAACTCATTGGAGTCTGTCGAACCTATCTTCAAATTAATTAACCTAATAATTAATAATGATTATGGTTGTCCTATTTAGTGATGTTCATATGGAATCTGTTATAATCATTTAATTAATCAATTGGGTTGGGTAATTGATTATTCATTCTGATCAAGTGGATGAATTAATATTCATAAACTAATTAAAACAGGGGTGAATTACATACAGTGATAACTGGTGTAATTGTTGACAGAAGTGATAACTGCGTCACAGTTTAAATCCTTAATCAGTTGGAATATTTGACTTCGGGTATAAGGGTAATTTGACGAGGATACTCGCACTTTATATTTATGACCGATGGACTATTATGGACAAAAACCAGATAAACGTATCAAATAAACCAGGACAAAGGACAATTAACCCATGGTAATAAATTAAAATCAACACGTCAAACATCATGATTACGGAAGTTTAAATAAGAATAATTCTTTTATTATATTTCTCATCGTATCTTTATTTACTGTCATTTTATTACTCGCAATTTTATTTACTGTCATTTTATTTATTGTCATTATTTTACGCACTTTAATTATCGTCATTTATCTTTACGCTTAAAATATAGAATCGACAAACCGGTCATTAAACGGTAAAACCCCCCTTTTATAATAATATTACTACTTATATAATTATATATATTTTGTATAAATATAGTTAAAAATATAGTAAGTATCACCAGCTCCCTGTGGAACGAACCGGACTTACTAAAAACTACACTACTCTACGATTAGGTACACTGCCTATAGTGTTGTAGCAAGGTTTAGGTATATCCCATCCGTAAATTAATAAAACTTGTGTCATATTTTGTAGTATTTTGTATTAAAAATAATACTATTTCGTACCCTCACGCTACATCATCAAGTTTTTGGCGCCGCTGCCGGGGAGCGCTAAAACGCTATATTTTTAATTATAATAATATTGAAATAAAATATAATAATATAATAATATTGAAATAGAATATAATAATATAATAATATTGAAATAGAATATAATAATATAAAAATATTTAAGAATAAAAGTTTACGTAAAATTTAAAAAAAAAAGTCGTATTTATTAAATACTTCAGGGGTATATTATGTAACTTATAATTAATAATTGCTATCATGTCGCTTTCATGTGAATAGTAAATTAATTATTATATTTTCATTTACTATTCATGAATAGTAAATGAATTAAAAAAAAAAAAAAAAAAAAAAAAAAATCGTTTTTTTTAAAAAAAAAAAAAAAAAAAAAAAAAAAAAAAAAACGAAAAAAAAAAAAAAAAAAAAAAAAAAAAAAAAAAAAAAAAAAATATATATGTATTTTTAAGACTTTGTTAAATAGTTAAGTTTTAAAAGTTTCTTTATTTTTATTTTAGTTTATAAAAATATAAGTTTTAATTTTAATATCTTTTATTTAATTAAAAAACAAAAAAAAAAAAAAAAAAAAAAAAAAAAGAAAAACGCGTAAAAACAAAAGCTGTCAACTGAATTCCTGAACCCCGCGACTCGCGGAGTTTTCCTCTTTATTTACCGCGACTCGCGGAGGCCTTCTGACACACGGACAAAAACCCTAATCACGGGTTATTTTTAATTATTATTATTATTAAAACCTAATTATTATTATTATTATTATTAGTTTTAAGTTTTATTTTTATTTATGTATTTAGTTTAAATAAGTTTTTATTAAATTGTAAAATTAATAGTTTTATTAAATAAATAATATAAAATAATATTTTTATAAAAATTGTACTTTTTACAACTTTTTGTATATTTTTATATTTTGTACCTTTTTAATCGTTGTAGCGTAACTTTTGTATTTTTAGCTCATATTTAATTTTAAACTTAGTTTTTGCTATAGTTATTTTTACTCCTAGATTTTTAGGCTTTGCCGTAGAATTCCTTAAGTGCTTTTTTTTCTTTAGACTAAGATTTAGGTGCTTTAGAATTTTGCGACGCCTTTTTAAGTTTTAGTTTCTTTTTAAGTTATTTCCATTTGGGATTTAGTCTTTTCCTGTAAGCTTTAATATTTTTAGACCTTTTACTATGTATCAATTATCATTCCAATTAGTAATTTCAATTTGCGATTATAATTTTAAGTTAGTTGTAGTAATAAGGTTAAATTAGTTAAGTATTTTTAAGTTTTGATAAGTTTCTTTTATTTTTCCGTCACCTTTTATTTTTCAACCATTTTTTATTTTTCGACATTTTTCGGCGCGCAATCTATTTCTCTCTTATTTCTCGCCATTCTAGTTTTTAGGACTTAGAATTTTTTTCTACTTCTTCTCTAAATTTCTTAAAATTACGAAAATTTATTTTAAGTTGTTAAATTGATAGACATCAAAATTTTCTGGTTCGTAGTAATAGTTGGATTTGTACGTGGACCGGGTTATTGGAGCCAAACAGTCCTCAATTATATTGAGACCAAACGAATCCTGCCCCTCTGCTGCATCTTTTGGCTATTCGAAACGTGGGCAAAATCAGAAAAGTCTATTAATTGGATAACTTATTATAATTTTTCTTTCCTTTTTAAAAACTAATAGGATATTCAGTGAATGCACCGAGCAAAACGTTCACCACCTTTCATACGTTCACCACCTGTAACTCGATCAAGACATCTAGCAAATATTGTCGCCGTTGATTTTTCTTTAGAATCGTCATCTAGTCGAACAAGAACTCCAACTCAAATTTCCGATAATCCATCTTTTGAACCCGACTTCACAATTAAGAACCCGGAGCATATTCAAGGACAATTCCAAGATCTTGAACCACTAATTATTCCTCCTGAGCCACAAACCATTAAATCAGAATCCTCTAGTGATTCGTATTCAACAAATTCAATTATGGAAGTAACGGAACCTCTAAGTATGGAAGACCGAATGAGAGCTACACGCACGGGCCAAGGTCACGCCATTATTAAGCCAGAAGTTAATGCGCCAGATTATGAAATCAAAGGACAAATTCTACACATGGTAACTAACCAATGCCAATTCAGTGGTGCACCGAATGAAGATCCTAACGAACACCTTCGTACGTTTAAAAGAATTTGTACACTATTCAAAATCCGAGAAGTGGAAGATGAGCAGATCTATCTCATGTTGTTTCCCTGGACTTTAAAGAGAGAAGCCAAAGATTGGTTAGAATCGTTACCTGAAGGGGCGATTGACACATGGGATGTTTTAGTTGAAAAATTTCTTAAACGATTCTTTCCGGCATCCAAAGCCGTGAGACTTCAAGGAGAAATTGTTACGTTCGCGCAAAATCCAAATGAAACATTATATGAGGCGTGGACAAGATTCGGAAGGATGTTGAGAGGATGTCCTCAACACGGATTAGATACTTTTCAAATAGTACAAATCTTCTATAAAGGCGTAGACATCGCCACACGAAAAGACATCGACATAACCGCTGGTGGATCCATTATGAAGAAAACCGCAACTGAAGCTTACAAGATCATTGATAGCACAGCCTCCCACTCACATGAGTGGCATCAAGAAAAAGATATCTTTCGATCATCTAAAGTGGCTAGAGCCGATTCTAGCCATGACTTTGATTCCGTTTCCGCAAAAATAGATGCTTTCGAAAGACGAATGGAAAAGATGAATAAAGATATTCACGCAATACGAATCAGTTGTGAGCAATGCGGTGGACCACACTTATTGAAAGATTGTCACATTGAACCAACGATGGAACAACGAGAGAATGTTTCCTATATGAACCAAAGGCCGGGAAATAATTATCAAAATAATTATCAACCGCCAAGGCTAAACTTAAATCGAAATCAAAACATTCTTTACAATCCAAAAGGACCCGAAAATAACTGGTATAACCAACAAGGTCCGAATAACCAACCAACTCAAAACAACACTTTCAATCAACAAAGACCTAGCTTGTATAAACCACCACAACAACCCGAAGAGAAAAAGCCAAATCTAGAAGAAATGATGGCAAAGCTGATTGAATCTCAAACACAATTCATTACATCTCAAACCCAAACGAACGAGAGGTTTGATCAGTCATTAAGAACTCAACAAGCTTCCATTTTGAATCTAGAAAAACACGTAGGTACTCTTGCTAGCATGATGAGTGAGAGGGAACAAGGAAAGCTACCGAGTAATACTGAAGTAAATCCTCGGAATGAGAATGTTAATATGGTGTCAACGAATTCTGAAAAACCAGCATCAGAAGATGGGAAGGTTTTAGATGAGAGTAACAATGAAGAAGTTACACCACCACCACCCGAGTATGTAAAGCCAGTGGTGGCACCATACAAACCACCCATCCCGTTTCCAAGAAAAGGAGTTGAGTATGAGCAAGTGATAGGTAATAAAGATTGTGATACCTCTGGAAAGAAGAAGAAGAAAAAGAATAAGAAAGTGCAAGAAACAAAAGCCGTAAATATAAACCCGGTGAAGACAGTTCCACCAAAACCTCCACCTAGGGTAGGTGATCCGGGTGAATTTATTGTTCCTTGTCTACTTAGTGATTGTGTCATGTATGATGCACTAGCAGATTTAGGTGCGAGTGTGAGTGTTATGCCTCTTTCCTTATATAAGAGATTAGGTGTAGGTGAGTTAAGTCCAACGGATATGAGTGTTCGACTCTTTGATCAAACCATTAAGCACCCAGTTGGAATTGCTGACAAACTACCCGTTCAAGTAGGCAATTTAACCTTTCTAGTCGAATTTATTGTCATTGACATAGAAGAGGACCCAAACATTCCTCTAATTTTAGGTCGGCCATTCTTAGCGTCCACCAAGGCGTTATTTGATGTAGGAAATGGAAGAATGACACTTAAAAGTGGTGACAAATCGATCACCTTTATGATTCGAAAGTCTAAATCTCCACCAGCCAAAACCGTTGAACCAGTAAAAACAATTGGTAAGAACCATGTGCTTTTACCAACTCCAACGGTAATACTTAGCAATAATGAAACGCCTAAGTGTGGGGAAAATGAAGTAACACCTAATGATGACATGATAACAAAGAACCCCGTTGTTGATACGAAATTAAATAATCCCGTTATTAATAGTTCAATGAAGAAACTTATTAAACGGATTCGCGATGCTAGAACCAAGGGGAACTTTAAGTTATGTAACCGGTTAGTATCCAATCTATCACCTAAAGAAAAGGAGAAACTAGTTGAAATTGTGGATATTACACAGGAATCCGACCAATGGCTTAAAGAAAAAGTCACGGATATGCAAGTTGATTATGGACCAAGAGAAATTAACGATGAAGTTAATCACAATTTTGACACCACGGCTACCTAAGTGTGGGGAGATTCAAATGTTCTAAAAAGAAAATGCTATCTAGAGTTAGTTGTTCTGTTCTCGTGTAGTTCCGAGAATGGAATCAGATTGGTCTTTTCCGCTAGCAGACACTAAAGAACTAGTTTTCTCCCTCCATTCTGAATTTTTATTTTTTTTTAGGTTTTATTTGAAATTAATATGCATTTTAATTTATGTTTTATTGTGATTTTAAAAAAAACAAAATTTACTTTAATTCATTAAGTTTAAAAAATGATTTCTAAAATTCGTCGTGAGTTAAAGACTAGGTCGTTGAGCCGAAATTGCTTTACCCGAGGGCGGGGCGACAAATTTTGTTATCATTATTTTTAATTTTATTGATTTAAAGTATGCCAAAAATATTATACTTTATAAATTTTTGAAAAGTGGGGTTATAAACCAAACTTCAAAAATATATATATATATATATATATATGTTTGTATTTTATGTTATGTACAAAACAGGGTAGAACAACGCACTTTCAAAGACTAACATTAAGTTCAGCAATAGCTACTGATTTTGACGACAAGAAGCAAAATATCAAATGTGATGTAAAATAATATGCTTACAAACTGGGTATTTTTAATCACTTTTCTACACTAATCACCCTCATGAATTTATAATTATAGTCTGATTTCATGCAAATGAGGGCATTGCATGATCTCAAGTGTGGGGAAGGGTTATAAATTCTCTCGGGTTTGCACTTGGTTTATTTGCCAAATTTTGTAAAAATTTGAAAAATTTTCAACTAAATGAACTCAAAATCATGTTTATACATATTTATGAACGATGAAAACTAGGTGTTAATACCGAAATTATCGTTACCTCGAAAAGGACATAAATTGAGAAACAACTTAAAACGCTTGAATTCATTTAAAATGGAATAAAGGAGAATAAAAAGGCAAAGAAAGAAACTAAGTGTGGGGAGAATGTACCAAGTTATTCAATTAAAAACTATCTATCACATATTTTTGTACAAACAATTGAAAATACTTTTGTTTTGAACGATAATCAACTGTTTTATCCGATGAAAGAAAAGAAGAGATGGATCTACACAATGAATCAATTCCATCATTTGAAGGAAGTAAAGTCTTCCGAAAAAGACACGCGCTTCTTGATTTAGGTCATGAAGTTGTCGTCCAGACCAGCTGTAGGTTGACGAAAAATCTAGAAAAGTCATCACTAAAATCAGCAGGAAATCCACGGACCTCAGCATCAAACAGGGTCGCCAAGTGGTCAGATTTATCCTAACCATGAGAAGGATTTATCTCGTACAATGGGGAGGCACCGTGCAAATTAGCTTGATAAGACTAATGAATCAGATCCCCAGAAAAGGATAATCTCCTTAAAGATTAAAAATCAGCTTTTAAGACTGATAATACTCAATCCTAGAGATTGACCTTAAAGATTGAGAATTCAAACTCATGGAATTCAATGATATCTAAACTCGAGCTTGAACGAGAAAATATTTTGATCAAAAATACAAACCGATTTGTTTTCTGAAAAACCATTTTCAATGCGTTCATTACCATTGAACGTAAAATCCTAAGAAATTCACCTGGAATTCATTAGGTCACCTGAACCAAATCGGGTGTCAACCGTAAGAACGGTGGTTGCATAGCATGGTCGGAGACAGGACCTTGTGCCAGACCGAAAAATCATAGGATGATCTTTACTATCGCTCCTACCAAGGATAGTTCTAGCATCTGACACGTTAAAAGACCATAATCATCTGCATGTCACGGAACATTGCCTTAACAGTTTCTTGTTCATCGCTTTCCTTTACAACCGGACGGTAGTTTGCCGAAAGGTAATATACGGAACAAGTAAACTGGATGTGTGCTTTCCGATACCGGGATAGCAGTGGATTACACGAACCTAAATGTTTTTAGCCAAAATATTGATCCACAAATATATTTTGCAACACCAATGGTGGATAAAATCAGAAAACTTATCTAGGGTAAAAGCTAGATTGAATTTTCAAAAGATCAAATGTTTTCATAAAGATCCTATTTCCTAAAGGATCTAAATTTTTATAGTCATGTGGGACTGTAAACCGCCTTTCAAATGTGCACTTTGCTTTGGAAACCGAAAGTAAATCGGCTATTTGATTGCCAGTGTCGTTGACCTAAACCCGAGGCAACTATGGATGACACACCCACCTTTAACCATCATTACTGTCATTGTTTATACCGCTATATCAAAATCACTGATGTACAAAATGTGATGAATAAAAAAGTGATTCATGTATGTTTTTATTTCAAGTTCTGTATTGCTTGAGGACAAGCAACGCTCAAGTGTGGGGATATTTGATAGTGTTCCAAATGAACATATATTTAGTAGCAATATCGTTCCAATATGTAAAGTTTTTAAATGTAATTTCCTTATTTTTAGTTGTAATAGTTAAATAAATAAGTGCGAAGACGAAAGACGCAAATCGCTCGAAAATGAAGATTTAAAGACAAAAAACGAAGATTTGAAAGACCAAAACGTCCAAAAAGCTCAAAAGTACAAGATACAATCAAAAAGGTTCAAATTATTGATGAAGAACGTCTAAAAATGACAAGAGTACAAGTTACAAAACGCAAAGTACAAGATATTAAATTATACGAAAGGACGTTCGAAAATCCGGAACCAGGACATGAACCAACTCTCAACGCTCGACGCAACGGTGTAAAAATTACGAGTCAACTATGCACAAGAATAAAATATAATATTTAAATAAATCATAATAAGAATAATATTAAATAATAAAAAGTTGTTAATTAAGCATAGTTCAGGGGTCGTAAATGAAAATTTCAAATTCTAAATTCGCTATAAAACGATGATTTACGATGAATTGAAGGAGAGATATTTTTTCGATCTTTTTTTTCTTTCTATCTTTTTTCTTATTTTTCTATATCAAATATCAATATCTATATTTATAATTCTCTATCATAATGTTAATGTAATCAGATATAACAATAATCTTAATTTTAATTTTAAATTATGATAATAATAAGATTTATGATAGAGATCGTTTGAGTGTGTAAGTCGAAATTCTGTCCGTGTAACGCTACGCTATTTTTAATCATTGTAAGTTATGTTCAACCTTTTTACATTAATGTCTCGTAGCTAAGTTATTATTATGCTTATTTGAGCCGAAGTAATCGTGATGTTGGGCTAAAATATTAAGACGGGGTTATTGAACTTTGTACCATAATTGGGGTTTGGGCAAAAGACCGACACTTGTGGAAATTGGACTATTGACTATTAATAGATGGGGGGTATTGTCTAATTGAGTGACAACTCATTGGAGTCTGTCGAACCTATCTTCAAATTAATTAACCTAATAATTAATAATGATTATGGTTGTCCTATTTAGTGATGTTCATATGGAATCTGTTATAATCATTTAATTAATCAATTGGGTTGGGTAATTGATTATTCATTCTGATCAAGTGGATGAATTAATATTCATAAACTAATTAAAACAGGGGTGAATTACATACAGTGATAACTGGTGTAATTGTTGACAGAAGTGATAACTGCGTCACAGTTTAAATCCTTAATCAGTTGGAATATTTGACTTCGGGTATAAGGGTAATTTGACGAGGATACTCGCACTTTATATTTATGACCGATGGACTATTATGGACAAAAACCAGATAAACGTATCAAATAAACCAGGACAAAGGACAATTAACCCATGGTAATAAATTAAAATCAACACGTCAAACATCATGATTACGGAAGTTTAAATAAGAATAATTCTTTTATTATATTTCTCATCGTATCTTTATTTACTGTCATTTTATTACTCGCAATTTTATTTACTGTCATTTTATTTATTGTCATTATTTTACGCACTTTAATTATCGTCATTTATCTTTACGCTTAAAATATAGAATCGACAAACCGGTCATTAAACGGTAAAACCCCCCTTTTATAATAATATTACTACTTATATAATTATATATATTTTGTATAAATATAGTTAAAAATATAGTAAGTATCACCAGCTCCCTGTGGAACGAACCGGACTTACTAAAAACTACACTACTCTACGATTAGGTACACTGCCTATAGTGTTGTAGCAAGGTTTAGGTATATCCCATCCGTAAATTAATAAAACTTGTGTCATATTTTGTAGTATTTTGTATTAAAAATAATACTATTTCGTACCCTCACGCTACATCATCAGACTTGCATTAGTTTTATGATGGTCAAAACTTGGTAAAGATGATGCAAACACATCAATGAGTTGTACACTTGAAGCTACAAGCATCAAGGATGAGAACTGTGATGAGCATCAAGCACCAAGAACCCACCAGAGCACTTTATCTTCTGTTTTCTCTAACTGATTAGAATACCTGAGCTACTTTAAAGTTGATTTTCAGTTATCTCTGTTCGAGTAGATAATTTTTTGTTTAAGACTTGTCTTAATCCGAGTTACGGTTTAGGATCTATGGCCCTCCGAACGTCACTATGTCCTTTTAACGTTGTGCCGAAAAATTCTGACCTACTCGCACTTTAACCGTCGCCACAGTCAAAAGAAGATGAGTTTGGTTCTGGAATTTTTATAGCAACTAAAGGACTTATATACGGAGCCATGGCCACTGGTCTCACCTTATTTCAGTAGGTATAGAGGCCTTGGTGACTGATTGAATCAGCCTTTGTTTTAAACTCTTTTCTAGAACGAAACTTACTTTATACTTTTTGTTTAATGATGAATGATGATGACCCTTAAGACCTAATTTGCATACTTATAAACCTATTGGGACGATTTACTGACTTAGTAACTTTTGACTTAGGTTGAGGACTTTCCGGACCTACATACTTGCTTAATTTCCCGAACCAACTTTACTACTACTTTACACTGTGAGTTATAGCATCCCTTTTTACTTTAACTATTTTGGGAACTGAGAATACATGCGCATTTTATATTTTACATACTAGGCACGAGTACTTAAACTTTATATATGTGTGGGTTATACAATGGTATAAACATTCCCTTTAGCTCGGTAACGTTTAGTCATTGGTTTTTGAACCAGTGAACGCGAATCTTAGATATGGATCCATAGGGTTTGACATCCCCACTCGGGCTAGTAGCGCTAGCATTTAACGGGTGTTTAATACTTCGTAAACATATGCACTCGCCAAGTATACTTTCAAGGGGTTATAAATGTTAAGTTAGTTACCAAGTGCCCACGGTTAAACATATACTTTACATACTATTTTGAAACGCTCTTTGTAGCACTGAAATCTCGTGGCCTACCTTACTTATTGTTATACTTAAACTATAGCTCACCAACCTTTGTGTTGACGTTTTTAAGCATGTTTTTCTCAGGTGCTTAAGGTTGCTTGCTTCCGCTGTTGTACTAGTCTTGCTGATTAGCCACCCGCTGCCTTGTTAGAGTTGTCACCGCATGAAACATTTTATCTTGCATTCAAACTTTATTACTGTTGAACAATGATTTGTAATGACCTAAGGGTCACGTACTATTATTACTTGCTTCCGTTCATAGAGGCATACCTTTGGTTGAAAAACAATTGACGTTGGTTATGATGTCCCCTTTTATCATGAATGCAAACTTGTTTTGAAAACGCATATATTGTTTGACCTTGTAATGATCCTGTTGTTGATGATTCGTACACGATGGTTTTGTACGGGGCATCACAATACTAGAACATCACTTTCATTCACAAAACTCATAAAGATATTTGTATCATTTAAGATTCATGACGAATTCATTATACGGATATTGACGATGACAACCTGCGTCTAAACCCTTCAAAATTCTTGAAAACATCTCAACTAAGGAACAATCGAGAGAATGAACCAATCACACAATACATACGAAGAATATATGCATATAGATATGCATTCGGAGGACACTTGAACCTAAGCAAAGGTTCAACACGTATCCGTGTCAGATCCTTTAGCATTATTATTACCCAAAATAACTTTACAATCCCTTTTCAAAATAGCAAATTTTATCACAGCTCCAAAAAGACAACTTCGACTTTTCATCCGGAGTAGCCTTATTATAACCTTGATATATACGTTGTCTTTTTGCCATCGTTACTGTGGAACCTTTTATATTCCACCACATTAGTAGTAAGCTTACCAGCAACTTTATTGCTCTTTGACTTAAATCTCTCTGAAAGATCACTATAAAACCTTGTCATGTACCCATCTACATCTTGTGACAATAATTGTCCTACCAACCCCAGGAAGCATCAATAATTATTCTTGAATCTCACATCATTTCTACATATACATATAACGTTATTTCCTGGAATTGTAATTGTGAAATCCGGAATAGCACTTCAGCCTACGAATCAGTACTATGAAGTTTTGAAAAAGCTGAATGAAGCAGCAGAAACTGTAGACAATCGTAACAGTCAAAAGTTGATGATAAAGAATATTGTGTTAGCAAAGCACAGAAAAAGAGAAGGTTTGAAACTGGAAAACGGATTGAGCAAACCCTGAAAGAGGCTGTGGACAAATCTCAAGGACGAAATCTACCTTCAAAGAATCCAAATGATTCGGTGTCTGCTAAAATCCTTAGCAAATACCTTGCTCCTTACTCTAAAACCCTTGTGGACAATTTTCTTCATCATCCTCTTATCTTAAATATTCTAAGATATCATCGTATCTTCCATTATAAATATCCTTCATATTTCTGAAGATATTTTAATAACCATTCTTATCTGAAATCATTTATTCCTTCGCGTTATCTGTATCACATCATAAAGAAAACTGTTTTAGTTTCTAAATATCTAAAACCTCTGAGTGTAAAGTATGAATATTTTTGAAGTAATGTTAGGAACTAAAGCATGAGTTAGTATAATATAATGACACTTGATCAACATGATTATATTATAGTAAGTCATGCTGAGTTTCTAAATGGAACGTAATGATTCACAGACCATAACGTCATCATGTGCCATGTTACATGACTCTTACATTCAATCTAATCTCTAAACATATCAAGAATATATTCTATTGATAGTTCTATCTTTTCCTTTGGATTCTGGTAATTTTACAAGTCAAATTATGCTATTACAATTTCTCTCTTAGAGCATTAGCTATGTTCATTCCGAATTTCATATCTATGAATTCTAGACCATTATTCGCTTGACTTGAAGTCGGGAAAAGAAGACGGAAGCATGAAACTCCAAAATATAAGGAAAAATATAAGCACAAAGACAACGCAGAAATTACAAACCATATATATCGATGCGTATAGCAATATAAAGACACGGGAAAACTAAGAACACTATAAACCCAAGAGCATAGTAGAAATTAACGAATTCCTCCGGTGGAAGATGAAAAAGAAGAATGACAGATGTGATAGTCAAGAATATATCAAGAATTAAATCTGGATGGAGCATATTGACGAATGTTTTGGAAGCACGAAGAAAGGAAGAAAGTATAAAAGATGGGAGATGTGGAAATAAGGAAACGTAGGAGGTTGATTTATAGTAAAATATCCGACAGATAAATCGAGACAGATTATTGCATTAAATCGAAGAGGATCATAATTTCCTTAATCGCCGAAGAATCAAATCTTATATAAATTACAAAGATTTTCTTTAATCTGAAGATCAACCGTGATGACGTCAAAAGATAAGATGAATCCCTATGTTCTCATTTCACTCTTTTACGATAGCTTCACTCATACGTTTCGAGTAATCGAATTATTTTATCCATATTTCTCAATCATGATAAAACTCTATGAATCAACTTATATTCTTCATAATAACATTCTTATTGTTAGCCATGACAACCTCGATCAAATTTTGGGACGAAATTTCTTTAACGGGTAGGTACTGTGACGACCCGGAAATTTCCGACCAAATTTAAACTTAATCCTTATATAATTCCGACTTGATAAGCAATGAATTTTAATAAATCTTGAACCTCCGAAAAGAGTTTTACACAAGCTTTTGGTCACCCTTTTATTCCGACGATTCACGAACGTCATAACTTGATTTAATTGTTTAATTATTGTGTATATATATGGATTTATATATATTTAACTTGAAAATATGATAATTAAATAACTCATTAATTATATTAACAAAGTATTATATATATTTTCATACTACTAATTTAAAGAGTTTTCAAACAATATATATATTACTATCTAAACGACGTAATTAACTTATGTTATAATGTATTTACATATAATGTATTACGAGTGTAAATACATCCTTATAAGTATTGAATACACTTTATAATATACCAATACATATAAAGGATAGCTATACTCGTATTTCCGTTTAATTTTGTCAAAGAATTCTACTCGCATTCATACGGTATTTTTACCCGTATTATACACAGCTTCTAGATGTATTTACTATTGGTATATACCAATAGAAATCTGTAATTATTTGTGTAATATGTCATTCATGACCTGATCAAATTAATATGTCATGCATGACTTAATACAATTTAACTTATCTTAGATATTTTCACTAAAAGCCAAAATTATAAGCTTATAAATAAGGACCATTTTAACTCATTTTTACTCCAAATTTTCTTATACTAAAAACACACACTTGAATACTGTCATATCATACTTTAATATCAGCAAATTTCCTCTTCATAATCAAGGTAAAATACTTCTCAAAATTCTTTTCCAATTCCTTGTATAGTTGCTATCTTATTATACTTATAAAACTTGTAAAAACTAGAACTTGTTTTGGTGAACACCAAGCTTGTTTGAAAAACTAATCTAATCTTTCTAACTTAACTCTAATAACACTTATTTATATGTATTATGATGTTATATTAAGTTAATATAAGAACTTATAACTTATACATATGAAGAACATCTTGAAACTTAACATATATCCTTTAATCTCCATTCGGTAAAAAGAGGGTTGTTTTGAGTTGGGAATTAAAAACCTATCTTAGACTTTGAGTTCGTGGATAAGACTTTGGAAATATGTTAATATATGTAAATAAGACTTCCAGTATTTTTTTCATGATTTTAGACAAAGTGAAAGTATTTTATCAAAAATCATATATTGGGTGGATGCCGGGATTTTTCCAAATCTGTCCACCGACACAAAAAGAGGGTAAAGCTCTAAAAATTAGTACTTGGGATGAATTTTTCGAATTGGTTTTGTAAAATTTTCTTCTTAATGAATCCATAGCAATTTGATTCACTTTAAACGGAGTTGTAATGAATATTTGGCGAGCAAAACAAAATCTGTTAAAATTAACGTTGTATGAACGAAATTTATATTATAAAAACTATATTAACCATATCTTTGTTAACTTTTCCTATATCCTATATATATTTTGACATGTTATCAGTAGTATAACAAAATATTATAATCTTGGTTAATTCTGTGATTGTATATATGTATAATAATATTCTTGGTACGTCCTAACACAATAAGTATACAATACGTTTTGATAAATCCTAAGACAATACGTACACAATATGTCTTAGTTAATTCTAAGATAATACGTATACAATACGTCTCTGGGTTGATGTAAAGACAATACGTATACAATACGTCGTGGGGTAATTATAAGATATATATATATATATATATATATATATATATATATATATATATATATATATATATATATATATATATATATATATATATATATATATATATATATATATATATCGATTATTGGACTGTTGGACTTTTTGGACTATTTTGGACTACTAACAATGGACTACTAACATAAAATGATAAAAATTATTATATAAGTATTCTATGAACTTGCTTTATTTTATTCATATGTCGTATTATTATCTGAATCGTTATTATTGTTATAGGTTCGGGAATCCAAGGATGACGGTCATATTTTTAATAAGTTGAAAACTTATTATTAATATACTTTTACTACTGTGAGTATATAGTCCCATTTTTAAACTCTACAAATATTTTGGGATGAGAATACATGCATTTTATGTTTTACGCCATAGACACAAGTACTAAAAATATATTCTACGTTGAGTTGTACCACTTTGCATATCTTCCCTAATAGCTTGGTAACTAATATTTACATGTTGTAAGAACATGTATACGCGAATCCTATTGATAGATCTATTGGGTTTGACAACCCCAACCGGGCTAGTCGCTCTAGTATCGTAAACGGTTGCATATTACTTCATTTTTGCTACACTTGGTACAGTGTAGGGAGATTTCATAATAAAGGGAATATGCCACATTAATGGTTAAGTATGGTTACCGAAGCGCTCAACAACTTATAGAATACTTTTATACACTTGCGAGTGTACATATATTTATAACTAGAAAATCTTGTGGTCTATATTTATATCGATGATAAACCTATATATCTCACCAACCTTTGTGTTGACTGTTTATGCATGTTTACTCTCAGGTCCTTAAGAAAGTCTTCCGCTATTGCATTATCTGAGCAAGCTGTGCATGGAGTCTCTTACTTTTATTTAAATAAAGTGTTGCATTCAACTGTTACTCATTATATTCGACTGTTGCATATTATATTCGACTGTTATGTCACGTGTGTAGTGTTTGGAAACCGATGTATTTTGGAGATTATTTCTTAAATAATCGCCCACTTATTTAAAATATGCATTATGTATAATAATGATGTGCTTTTTATGAAACGAATGCAATATTTTCTAAAACGTATCATATAGAGGTCAAATACCTCGCTATGGAACCAATGAGAACGTACTGCATTTATAGTAATATGGACGGGTCGTTTCAGAAGGCGATCCTTTCCATCCACCACATTGCCCTCTTGACGAAGAACCTGAACCACTTACCGGCGAACCTGTCCGAAACACCATTTTCTCTCTCATTTCCAGAGTATCTCGTCACGATTATATATTACATCAAATTTTAGATTTAATTTATCCGCTCGTCCGAACCGACAATCACCCCGGTGTAATAGAAGAAGTCAACGAGCTTCGCTCTCGGGTAGTGGCTTTGGAGAATATGACGCAGAGATTACAAACACCAATAGTAGCTCCAGCAGCATTACTAGTACCACCATCATCAACGCCAACAGTACCATTATCACCTCCAACCACAACCGCGTGATAAACCTCAACTTCACAATCTGTCCCACGAGCATCAACGTCATACGCACCATAGATACCAAGGAGTACCAACAACAATAACTGACGAAGTGTTGATTCATAACTTCATTGGAAAAACATTCTGCGGTGATTATGTAGTCTCTAAAGTCTTAGAGATTATTTATTCTAGCCCTAGCCATAAACTAGATAAATGAACCAAAATGATAGGAGGAAGAATAGAAATTCTGACAAGAATGGTGTGTGATTTACAAGCTAGACTTGTTTTACCAACAGCATCAATAGTACCGTTAGCATCACCAGCAAAGTCAGTGCCGTCAGCATCATCAGAATCAGCAGCACCTATAACATCACAAACTCCGTCGGTTCAAGAATCACTGTGGACTTCATTACGAATCAATAACATGTATATTGTATCAACAAGTTATGAAGTATTAACTCATTCCCTCTGAAGAAATTAGATGTATATATATATATATATATATATATATATATATATATATATATATATATATATATATATATATATATATATATATATATATATATAGATTTTGAGATCAAAATAAATCTTTCCGTACTAAGCTATTGTGTGTGAATCTTAACTATTCGGTTAATTCATATTACAAAAATACAATGATGTAAGTTCTTCGTCCTCAACTTAACCATCGTTAACTACAATCTCTGTTTCAATTCAATAAACTCTATTTCATAATAAATCAAATGTATTATTCAAATATATGTTTGAATTTACATTTTTATTTTCGATGTACTCGAAACTTTTCAGACAACATCATTCATATCTTGCGAAGTTCACAAGAATTTCACAAAAACCAACATCATGCATCAACAAATAACAAAGTATTGATTCATAATATCATTGTAGAAATACTTATGTGATTTCTAAAGTTTTAGGGATTACTCAATTCTAATTTCAACCGTAAATCAAATGAGTTTAATTTAATATTAACTCATTAAATCTATGTTACATCTAAAGAGAATATACACATATATATTTTCATAAAGACTGTAATAAAATTCTTTTGTACGAAATATTAATTGTGAAATTTTTTTTAACGGGTAGGTAATACCCGAGAGATATATAAATTCACAATTAATATGTTACATTCTTCGAATCTGATTCAACAATCATCAACTATACTCACTATTTCCTCAACAATATACATTCTTTCATAAAAATCAAAACAACCATACTCATTCAAATTCAATTACATATTCTGATTTTGAAATCGCAGAATTCAATTCGAGATATAATCGGTACCATCACTTTTAGATTCCTACATCTTTCAAAGTTATAGTTTGACTTCAAAACTGTGTTAGAACAACATATGTATATTAACGATTATAATCTGTGTTCAAGACCTCTGGAATACCTGAAGAAACTTCAAATAATGAACAATCATGATGATGATCCAACCACATATTACCCACAGTTATGTACCTGAAAAGCTCTCAAAGCCAAAGTCATAGTTCGACGCGTATCTGTGTAAGACCCTTTGACATTTATTAGCAAAAATAACTTTTCAATTCCTTTCCAAAGTAGTCAGTTTTGTCACAGCTCCAGCAAGTCAACTTCGATTTTTCATTCGAAACAGTCTTATTATAACCTTGATAGATACGTTGTCCTTTAGCCATCGTTACTGGGGAACCTTTCATATTCTACCATATTAGCAGTAAAATTACCAGCAACTTCATTACCCATTGACTCTAGCCTCTCCAAAAAGTCATTATATTTATTCATTAAAACCCTATCATTTACTCATATGCCTCTTGTAACGAGAATTGCCATACGAATCATTGGGAATTAGCAATCAGTATTTTGAAATCTCGTAGCATGTCGACGCCAACAGTTATACATATAACGTCTATCTCCTGGACTTACATACGGCGAATGTGAAGTTTCTGAAAAACACCATAAACTGCGAACTAGTTCTCGAAATTTTGAAAAATGCTGATGAAGCAGCAAAAACTGTAAACGACCTTAACTGTAAAAAGTTTGATGATAAAGAATAAGTGTATTGGCAAAGCTCAGAAAAAGAGAAGTTTTGGAACTGAAAAACGGATTGAGCAAAGTATGAAGGAGGCCGTGGACAAATCACAAAGACTAAACCTGCCTTAAAAGAATCTAAATGATTCAGTATCTGATGAAGTCATTAACGAATATCTTGCTCCTAACTCTAAACCCCTGCGGACAATATTCTTCATCATCCTCTGATATTAGAAATTCTAAGATATCATCATAATCTTTCATTATAAATATCTTCCATATTTCTGAAGATATTTTCATAATTATTCGTATCTGAAATCATTTACCTCTTCGCGCTATCTGTATTACATCATAAAAGAAACTATTTTAGTTTCTAAATTCTAAAACTTTTGAATTTAAAATAGGAATATTTTTGAAGTAGTGTTGGGAACTGAAGCATGAATTAGTATAATATAATGACACTTGATCAACGTGATTATATTACAGTAATTCATGCTGAGTTTTTTTAAATGGAACGTGATGATTCACAGATCATAACATCATCATGTGCCATGTTACACGACTCTTGTATTCTACTTAATCTCTAAAAATATCAAGAAAATATTTTCTTGATGATTCGGTCTTTTCCGAGGTACTCTGGTAATTTAACAAATCTAGATCGTGCCATTACCATTTCCTTCTTAGAACATTAACAATGTTCATTCCGAAATTTGTATCTGCGAATTTTGGATCATTACAAGTGGTTCTTAATCGCAAGAAGAAGAAACGAAATGACAAATCTCCAAAATAGAAATTGGGGTATAAATCGCAGCAAATAGGAGAGAGCATTAACTGTGGATGACAATGATTATAGGAGACAGAAGCAGGGACATCGAAATGTAAGAGAAGATATAAAACCCAACAACCACCCAGAAATTATAAACCGTATAGATCGATGCATATAGCTATATAAAGACACGGGAGAACTAAAAACACTATAAAACTAAGTGTATAGTAGAAGTAAATAGATTCTTCTGGCGGTAGATAAAAAAGAAGAATGACCGATATGAAAGTTAGAAGTATATCGAGAACCAGAACTGGATGAAGCATATTGACAAATGATTCAAAATATGAATTAAAGAAAAAAGAATAGAAGGTGTGAATTGTAAGGAAACGAAGGGGGTAGATTTATAGTAAAATATCCAACAGAGCAAATCAAAACAAATGATTTCATTTAAAGTGGATCCTAATTTCCTTGATTTCCGAAGAATCAAATCTTATTACTAAGATCTTCTCCAATTCTATTGAACTTCGGGAATCAACCTGTTTACGTCAAAAGATACGAGGAAACTTTACCTTTCTCATTTCACTCTTTTACGATAGCTTCAATTATACTCTTCGCGTAATCAAATTGTTTTATCTATATTACTCAATAAAGATAAAACTCTATTTACCAACTCATATTCATCATGAAAACATTCTTATTGTCAATCATGACCATCCCAATCAAATTTCGGGACGAAATTTCTTTAACGGGTAGGTACAGTGATGACCCGGAAATTTCTGAACAGATTTAAACTTTAATCTTTATTTGTTTCCAATACGATAAGCAAAGTTGTTAAGTTCAATCTCTAGAATTTTAAAGTATGTTCATACGTTCATCTAACCTCGACCAAATTCCAATGATTCACGAACCATTATATGAACAGATATGATTACATATGTATATGTGTATATATTATAACTTGAAAACATTAACAAAGTATTAGGCGTATAATATTTTACATAAACGTATTTGTTTCAAAATATATTCAAATAATTATCGTTGGAAATAAAAAGATGATATCAAATGATTGAATTATCAGATACATTGAATTATGATTACGAGTCTCTGTTGAGAGGTCCACTTTGATTTAAGAAATCTATTTTTCTTTTTAACGGTATTCGGAAAATGATAAAGTGATTTGCATATAAGAACAATGTGTCAAATATCGAGAGTTAGACAAAAGCTAGTGGAAGACTAAATTACATAATAATCAATTGATGTAATTTTCAACTATACGAAAACGCTTTTCGATATAATAGAACTTGTTTATTTAAAATGTCTTTGATTAAATAAACCTAGGTTGGAATATTGGTTGTTATATATATAAATAACTTGCAACGTGTATTTAAAACTTGTTCATTAAATATATATATGTTTTCAAATTAGTTTAGTACACGATAGTAACTCTCGTTTAATAATGCGTTTGATATTTAAAAAGTTAGTACATAAATGAATTCTATCTATTTAAGTTTTCAAATGAAAACGTTACGAGTTATAATATTTTTCTAAACGATTTTAAAACGAACTTTGAAATATAATTAGTTTTGAAAGACTAAATATTATATTTCAAACATATATATTATGTATAAATTTACAATTTTAAATAAAAATCTATATATAATTTAACTTAGTCATAAAACGTCCTGATTTAAACTAATATATTTTGACAAACAATGAGCCACTGATTTGTAGAAGCAAATGACCGCAATGCTAAACATTTATTATAAGATAATTTATTGATGAGTAAGTCAAATTATTAATAAGAGTACACGTCACGTAACGTAAAAGACTAGTTTTCTAAGCATACGAGAATGAGTTCGGGAAACCGAAAGCGAGAGATAAGTCGGGTGACAACGCCCATGTCAGTTAAGGAAAAATTACATTTTTACTACACACATAAATATAATATAATATATAATTAATTATATAAATTAAATATATTATATATATAAATAAATATATAAACGAGTGTCAGAAAGTTTTGGAGATGGATACCAGCTGGTGGAAGTGTTCATGCGACCGCACGAAGTAACACCACAAACCCCATGCGATCGCATGGGGTGTGGTTGGCCAAAAAGTGTATAAAGCTCGACGTGTTTTCATTTCTGATCCATTCTCTTATCCCTCTTGTACTCTCTATATATATTATATAATTATTATTATTATTATTATTATTATTATTATTAATATTAATATTAAGATAATTAATATTAATCTTATTATTATTATTATTATTATTATTATTATTATTATTATTATTATTATTATTATTATTATTATTATTATTATTATTATTATTATTATTATTAGTATTATTAGGAGTGATATTTTTAGTATTATACATAAAATACTACGACGGAGTGCTGCTCGAGTAATCTAAAATGAATTTTTAAAACTGGTTTTCGAGTAGGATATGGCTAAGGAAATTATGGGTTATAACTATGGAGATGATGGGTATGGTTCAAGGGTATGCGCGTGAGGTCAATCTTGTGTTTATCATCTCCGTTGCGTTTACCTACCTTTCCTGCAATATTGAATCTCAATATTGATAAGTGAGTACTCATAATTTAACTTTTATATATTAATAGTGTATCCTTGACTAGTGCTCGAGTATATAGGATTATGCATGCTTGTACTTTTGATATTGCCATTAGATAGGTTATGTTGAATCCTGAATTAGTTACATATGCGGTTGAGATAAGGTATAAGATATGCATGTCGTTAGAAAGCTAGCGAAAAATTAAAAACTTTTCATTTAGATGTCGAATGATTTCGATGAACGGATTAGAAGTTATAGTCAATTGAATTTTTGTATTGTTATTAAAAATAATTATTATTATCGTCGTTATTATCGTCGTTATAGTTTTTATCTAATTATTATTATTATTATTATTATTATTATTATTATTATTATTATTATTATTATTATTATTATTATTATTATTATTGTTATTATTATTATTATTATTATTATTATTATTATCAATATCAATAAAAGATATTATCATTAAAAATTGTTATTTTTATTATTATTACTACTATTACTATCTTTAAAGTTATAATTAGTATTATTATTATCATTAAAATAGTTATTAGTATTATCATTAATATTATCATAATATTTATTATTATTAGTATTATTATAATTAAAACTAATATTAGTAACACCTAATTATTATGATTACTATTATTATCATTATTATAAACGCGATATAAAAGACGATTAAAAGCTATTAACAAATTGATTAGGAAATAATGAGTATGAGTATCATGATGAAGTTAAAATATTGTAAGATATTGATTTAGATAAAATTATTGTTCTTATTAATTTTATCATTATTATTATTATTAAAAGTATTACTAATAATAAAACTATCATTTTTTTACTAAAATTATTATTTGTAATAGAAATATATTTGTTATTATAAATTATCATTTTATTATAATTAATATTATTTTTAGTAAATATAAATATAGTTATTTTTATTAGTAGAATAATAATAATTATTATTACAAAATAATACAACTTTTACTTATTATTGTTTATATTATTTTATCAAATGAATATGTAATACAAAGATATTTTATTACACGTAATATAATTACATTAATAATACCTATCATTATATTTTTATGATATTAAATGAACTTTATAAATTTATTTACTTAAGATATATAAAAGAATATTTTTATCATATACAAATTTTAAATATAAATTTTATTAACAAATGACTTTTAAAAATATTAAATAAATAAAAAGACGATATTCAAGTTATATAATAATCATGTATAAACTTTGGAAATCATTTTGAGTCAAATTGACTTTGGTTGACTTTTTCATATTAGTCTCGAGCATTAGGATTGTGATACACTACAGTTTAACCTAAATTGCTATACAAATATTGACCAACATATAAAAATATATAATTAATATAGGTTCGTGAATCCAAGGCCAACCTTACACTTGTTCAATGATGTTATATGTATTTTTACTACGAAATACAGTATGGTGAGTTCATTCGATTCCCTTTTACTCATTTACAATATATTTTTGGGACTGAGAATACGTGCGCAACTTTTATAAATGTTTAACGAAATAGACACAAGTACTTAAAAATATTCTACGAATGAGCTATTATGACGTAAACTGGATATCACCCCCTTTTAGTCTAGTAATCTGAGAATTTGGAAACCGAGCTCCAAATTGACGCGAATCATAAAGATAGATCTATGGGCACTAACGAGCCCCAGTCAGAGAATTTGAATTGCTTTAGTACTTCGAAATAGGTATACAACTGCTAGCTTTAAAAGATATAATCTGTTTGTGAGGTGTACACAACCATCATATTTTAAAGAGTGGTCTGTTTGTATGCTTTTTGCATGACCGTGCGGAATGTCGGTATGCGGGGGATATTCTATATGCATTTTGTTAAGGTCGATTACCAGGTGTTTGTAGTTCGTATGAATGACTCTTATCTCTATGTCGTGCGAAATGCCTGATACGAGATGATGTTTATGAAAAATGGAATTTAAATCTTGTGGTCTATTAAAAATATGGAATTGACGGATTATGATAAACTAATGAACTCACCAACCTTTTGGTTGACACTTTAAAGCATGTTTATCCTCAGGTGTTAAAGAAATCTTCCGCTGTGCATTTGCTCATTTTAAAGATATTACTTGGAGTCATTCATGGCATATTTCAAAAGACGTTGCATTCAAGTCGTTGAGTTCAATACAAATTATTATTAAGTAAATGATAGATTAGGTCATTTATAGTTGGATATTATGAAATGGTATGCATGCCCGTTAATTTTCGATGTAAAGGAAGTTTATCTTTTAAAAACGAATGCAATGTTTGAAAAATATATCATATAGAGGTCAAATACCTCGCGATGTAATCAACTATTGAGAATCATTTATAATGTATATGAATGGGTCCTTTCAGCAATTAATCACTAACGCTCGCCTACAGATCCGCCCATATGGGATTGTGCCTCTTCATGTAGGAAGGATTTCTACTCAATGGTCGTGGTCCAACCAAATAGGCATTTTTAGAGACGCAGATGGTAACATTGTGCGTTTATTGCTTTACTTTTTATTTATGATTAACGCGTATTTTCACATACGCATTACTGTCAACACTTGTTTTTTATTTTCGTAGAGATTACTCTTGCAAATCTTATGTGCGGGAAGGATATTAGAGGATTCACTTCATACCGTCGCTCTCTAGAGGATGGTAATGAAGCTACCGATATTGAAGAGCCATTAATACACGAGAACATCATTCCTGTTATTCATGATAAAGCAAAATGCAAAAGCACCTTACCTATTCCGGCAACGACATCAAAGAGTCTGAAGAAGGTATGCAAAATACTTTTTGCGAATACTCTATTAAATATAATGCGTTCATACTGCGATTATTATGCATTCATACTGCGATTATTGTGCATTCATACTGCATTTATTGTGCATTCATACTGCGATTATTGTGCATTCATACAACATTTTCTTAATAACATTTCTTTTAAACATGTTTACACAGAGCCCATCGATCTTACCAAAAGCTCACAAGAGGGTCCTCAATTTAACATTTCACAAGAGATCCCTGATAATGTTTTTGACAACAACTTTGCTCCAGCAAGCCCAATCATGTTTGTCAGATTTGATCATCTCCGCGAACATGTGGACATTGAACGAGAGACAGCCGCAGACCAACTTAAACAACTTGGATACGCGGTCCCTGAAGATGTTCGTGCGGAGTTTGAGAAAATCGATGATGAAACAATGGAGAGCGCCAGAGTGCAGAATTTAAATTCTGCAGTATGTTTTCTAGTTGATGATATTCCCCGCAGAGATAGACTAGTCACTGAACTTTACAGTCAAACCAAGGCAACTCAGCAAGCTAACAAGAAATTTTCTCGTCTTGAAAAGGAGAATGCAAAGCTAAAAAAAGAGCTTGAGACTGCACAAACCGCGCTCCAATCAGCCGAAGCTCATGTTACTACGCTTACTATGGTGCTAGTGTCTCAACAGCAATTCGCAACCACAGACGATCAATTCAAGTAACTCATCGCATACCTACCAGACCTTGGCCATAAGATTATGGACTCCAAGCCAGTTTCCCAAAAATTCCAAGCATATCTTAATGCGGTTAAACTCCGCGAACGCTGTGAATTTTAATCATTAATCTCAACCGCTTATGGTATTAGCGCGCCATATCCAGAGGTTATTGAGAAGGAGGTATGCGACATAGAGATTGCTAATGACGTTTATACAGAAACCAGCAAAACAATAGAACATATTGACATTCCAGATCTTATCGCACTCAGTCAACAAGAAAATGTCACTTTTAAAGACGTTGTAGATCTTGAATTATAAATTTTCAGTTATTCCGCAATTAAGATTGCGTTCGATTTTGTAACACATGACCGCCTTCTTAAGCAGTTTTATTAATAGTGAAATGTTTATATCAGTTGCAACTGTTTACTTTTATAGCACTTAAGTACTTTTTTCAATATTCATAATCACTAGCATTGTCCTTTATAATTTCACTGCTTATTATTGTGCACATAACAAACAATTACTTTTATGAAACAACATGTATGCACGTGCTTATACACATTATGAATCTTCTAAGTCCGTCCTTAGGCAAATATGTGTTTCATGCGAAGCATCCAAGTATTGCTTAATTAAATACTTTGGGAAAATTATAAGTATCAGCCTTTTCGCATTACACTTTTCAATTAGTTATATGAAACAACAATTAGGTTTTTCCATCACTTTTACAATTGCAAATTTGTTACTTATATAATGTTTCCAGTCAGCAGCTTTCGCACAAGTTGTCATTTTTATCATCATATTGCTTCGCACAAGACAACAAATGCGATTTTGCAATGGCTATCAGCTTAAACAGCATTATTTTCGTAAGATCAATTTCAGCATGAATGTTAATATAATTCTGCATTAAGTGGGCTTTTCCATCACTTTATGCTATATTTATTAAAAAATTTCCTTGATTATGAAACTTTGCACGCAGAACTTGCCAATATGCGCTACTATCATAGTTTTACTCGCATATAATGAAACCTTAACAGAAATCAAAGCACTTTTTTTATTTACTCACATTGCTTTGTTTAAAAGACAACATTCACTAGCTAAATGCATTTGCCATATCCTCTCTAAACAATAATATCTGCGCCAACTTCCGCACTACTCACATCCGCATTATAGTATCTTATCTCAACTTTATATTTCACCAGAAAAATCATTTAATCGTCATCACTTCTATATTTTCAACTACAACATGGCATTCTGTTCCAATATTATCATCCACCATTATAGATGCACATAATGGTTCCGAAACCGCAGATGTGACTGTTGCAATGCCTTTAGAAGTTGCAAACTTAACCATACCATGATTGGTGAAGAAATAATCCCCAGCTTACATACAGCTGTGCGTCCCAGGAGAATTTTATAATGTGATACAGTATTCATGACATACAAATTCAACAAAGCTTTACGCATAATCATTGCGTTATGTTCATCCATGATTTCAATTTCTAACTCCAATTGCCTTATAGGCCAAGCAGATTCTCCTGAAAAACCTGACAAAGACATCCCGGTTGACTTGAGCTTGGATTGAATATCTTTTGGCAGTTTGTGAGAACACTGATTGTACATAACATCAATACTACTAACAGTGTCTACATGTACTTTCATCACTTGAATACCAACTTCCGCAATCCTGCATGATATCACAATTGGCTTCTCCAAAAATCCGCAATCTTTTTCTGATGTGAAAGTTATAGGCTCAAGCTGCCATTTCGCATAAGCTTCAACAAATCTCTGCTTTTGCACATTACCATTAATAGTCACCATGTTGATTACTTGAATTTGTTGAAAACTATCCTTTTTTCCCACCACCTTTGCACCTAGGTTTTTGACCACGGGCGCTTTGCGTTCTTGTTGCACCACCATATTGACATTTGGTGTTTTTGGAGTAGCTGCCAATGCAGGTACCACTATCGCATCTGTTGTGCATGTTTCCTTGCTAATTAAGAGATGATTCAATTTCCCTTGCACGACCGCATCTGCAATTAGCTCGATAAGGTCGCGACATCTATTTGTATCATGCCCATAATTGTCATGAAAAATACAAAATTTAGATTTGTCACGCCTATTATTATCACTCAACTGCGGAGGGTCTGGAAATGCCTTAGCAACACGCTCTTGCAAAAGTATTTCTTTTGGAGTTTTTGATAACGTTTGAATTACTGCAAAGGAATCATTATTCCACTTTCACGTGTAATTCCTATCACAGTTATTATAACCCTGATTACCACCATCTCCATTATTGCGCTGACGGTCATTACGCCAATTTCCTTCTTTATTATTCCTTCGTTGCTGTCCAGATCCACGATTGTAATCGCGATATCCATCCCCGTTACCATCACGGTATGTATCATTATCATCGCGCCAATTTCTGTCTTTGCCCCACCCGCAATTTTGCACTATATTGTTGTCCTCACCACAGCGAATATAGTCAAATGTTTCTTGCAAAATTTCTTACTTTAGCAAAATTTCGCGGTACATCTCTTCGCAAACGCCGCACAAGCGTTGGGTGCCTTTGCGAATTTATCGCATGCACAAACCTAGAAATTTTCTGATCTTCATTGAGATTTGGGATCTTCTGACACTCATAGATGTATCGTGTTAACAAACTTCCCAACGTTTCTTTGAAGCCTTGTTTAATATCATGGCACTCAATGTGCGTCTTTTTCTGCGGAAGCTATTTTTGAAACTGCAAGAGAAATTTTTCTCTCAAATCAACAAACCCCACAATGCTTCGTGCACTTAGATTATGGAACCATTCACGCGCTAAGCCTTACAGCACCATTGGAAATACGCGGCACGCAACTGACTCGTCCCAATTATATGTGCTCACAACTCCTTCAAATCTCTGTAGAAAATCAAGTGGACCAATTAACCCTGAAAATACACCCAGAGTTGCACGCACAATGGGTGGTGTAGTAATCGGGTAATCAGATATGTGTGCCACAAACTTGTCTATTGCGGATGTTATTTCAACTGCTCTCTTCGACCGCGCTTCCTTATTCTCCGCGCAGTGCTTTTCAATCATTTACTGAATAACATCTGGCTGTTCAAACTTGTGTTGCATGTCTTTTGGTACCAACTTTTTGAACATATCCGCCAAAAATGTATGCGCATTCTGCATTTTAATGGCTTGAGATGTTTCTCCTTCTTCATAATTACGCGGAAAAGGCGTGGGAGACCTTTTGTGTTTTAATTTGGAAATTTCAACCACCTCGTGGTCACTTTTAGATTTTTTAGAAGTATCAAAATTATCAGAATTTTGCAACAATATATTAGTGCGCTTTGCTTTCTTCAAAATTAATACTGGCGAACCAAAAGCGTTTTGATTTTGACTTTCATTTCACGCACTTGTATCATGATTTATTATTAACCTTTGCGTATTTGGAGATATATCATTGAGCGGCCATTCATAGTTTTTTGGGATACGTAGGTCAAAACCTCCTTCCCTCAACTATTCTTTTGCCTCTAAGGGCGTAAGCACTTTTTTCGCAGTCTTTTTGGGCATTTGCTTTACTGTGCTTTCAGTGGTATTACGCACATTGCTCTCATTAACTAAACTTTTGTCCGCATTTGCCTGCGCATATGCAGAGTCTGATTTTAACCTCATTTCTTCTGCCTTTTGCTCTTCACGCGCTTGAAGAAGATTTCGCTTTGCCGCGTTCATTTTTTCTACCATAACACTTGATTGCGTTTCTTCGGTTACTTTGGCATTCGCAGATGCCTTTACAAGTAACTCTTTTGTTTGTTGGCTAACTTCAAGACTTGCTTGAAAGTCAAAATTCGAAGCATTTTTTGGGTCAAATGCACATATAGTGCATGTATTCTTCTTTTTGTTACCCGTAGTCATATTTACTCAAGAGTACCTTCGAGTTTTTACGCCTTTAGAATCGAAAACACTTTCCTGCAATGTAATAAAGAAAATAACACGATTAGAATTAAGAAATGAGTTTAATAGCTCGATTAAAACGAACGCGAATTTCTCATTTCAATTCTATTCGTGTCTCACGGATGGCGCCAATTGATCAATCCTAGATTATCCAATAAAGGCTAATCAAGGATTGAGTGTAATGAGGGGGTATAATGGATGTCGATTATGGTTTTGGGACCATATTGTCATATTTCGTTAAGTGCTAAACGATCAACAACCATGTCCCGGTCTTCGTAAATTACCTTAACCAACAAAGATCAAGTCTCGGGAAAACTCACGAGAGAGATCAATATGGCTAGGGCAATCCTTCCAGAATCAACAACCTAAATTGAGAGGCCAAGCTCCCTATTTATAGCCTTGAGATCTGTGCAGAAGTAAGATGTGCACGCACTTAGGCATTCCGCACAAGTACTGCGAGAATTCTACGCACTCTTTAATATTCTGCGTAATCTCACCGCATTCATTACCATTTACTGCGGCTCATCAGTTTCGCGTCTTTGTCCTTAAGTGGCTTTTTGCACCAAAAATATACATATACATATGTATGTATATGATCAATACAATCATTCTACGCTAGGCGGATAGTATCCTGTACTGGTACCTTACACCCGCTATGGCTCCATCCGTTCTAAAGGATCACTCAACTCTCAATAGCACCAAGAGGTGTAATCATAAGATAACACCTATTGAAGCAAATATGATACACTCATGGCAAGGTGGACAATGGAGGAAAGCAGAAGCATTAGAAGATTGGAAACAGGAATTGATTGCTTTTCCTTCCATGTTTAATACCAATCCATCTGATGCTCCTGTGGTAATTAAAGCCCGAATAGCAAATTGTGTTGTTGGAGGAATATATACTGATACAGGAGGAGTGGCAGATATCATGTATGAGCATTGTTTTGTACAATTGCCAGAAAGAGTTAAGGAGAAGTTGAAAGATACGTTTGTTCCCTTAGCAAGTTTTGCTAATGACCCATCATGGTCAGAAGGAAGCATAGTTTTAGAAGTAGTTTTGGAAAAAACACCATTTAAACGAACAGCTCATATCGAGTTTTTGGTTGTCAAATCAAATTCATATTATAATGTCATTTTAGGTTGATCAACTATGATGACATTTGCAGCTGTGACATCAAAAGTGCACGGAATGATGAAATTTCCTACACCGGATGGCATTGCCACGCTATACGCTGAGCAGAAAAGAGCAATAAAATGTGTGCAAATAAACAGAACTGATGTCAATCTAATTGTTCATGAAGATGGGTTAGTGTCACCAAATCCAGAATTCCCAGATCAGAAAATCATTATTGGAAACACGATAGCAAAAGAGACAAAGGAAAAACTTTACAAAATTTAGCAACCAATTTAGATGTTTTTGCGTGGCAAGTTTATGATATAACTGTTGTACCACATCATATAGCTGAACATAAGCTCGGTGTGAATCCCAATATCCTACCAGTATGTCAAAAGAAAAGAGGCATGGCTCCAGATCGAACCAAATTTCTTAGAGAAGAAGTTAAAAAATTAGTGGAAGCTGGGATATTGAAGGAAGTTAAATACCAAACATGGGTAACAAATCCAGTGATGGTCGGAAAACCAGATAATACATGGAGGATGTGTGTGGATTTCACAGACATAAACAAAGCATGCCTAAAGGACAACTACCCTTTACCAAAAATTGATTGGAAAGTGGAATCCGTAAGCAGATATCAATTTAAATCTTTTTTGGATGCATTCAAGGGGTACCATCAAATCCCCATGGCAATACGGGATCATGATAAAACAACATTTCACACACCAGATGGAATTTTTTGCTACATCATGATGCCTTTTGGATTGAAGAATGCAGGAGCAACTTATCATCTTGTGATTGATAAGGCGTTTAAAGATCAAATAGTCAGGAACATGGAAGCCTATATCGATGATATTGTTATCAAGAGTCATACGGAAGAAGTATGCTCAGAGATACTCTTGAAACATTTGAATCACTACAAAGAGTTAATATGAAGTTGAATCCTAAGAAGTGCACTGCGTGGAAGAAGGCAAATTTTTAGTTCATATTGTTACAGAGAGTGGAATTAAGGATAATCCAAAAACGATTCAAGCAATTGAAGTATGGTATCTCCAAAAATAAAGAAAGAAGTACAAAGCTTGAATGGAAGATTGGCAGCCTTAACAAGGTTTTTATTTAGAGCAGCATATCGATCACTACCATTTATGAGGGTCTTAAAAAGTTGTTTGAACAAAAAGGATTTTATGTGAACGGAAGAGGCTGAAATAGCTTTTCAGGATATTAAGCGGCTCTTAAAAGAATTGCCTACTTTAACTGCACCAATAGCAGGAGAAATGTTAATTTTATACATGGCAGCGTCGGCAGAGGCCATTAGTTCAGTTTTAAGAGCAGAACAGAACGGGGTACAAATGCCAATATACTTTGTCAGTAAGATATTGCAGCAAAGTGAAGTTAACTATCCGCCAATTGAAAAATTGGTCTACGCTTTAACACACACAGCTAGACGACTCAGACGTTATTTTCAAGCACATCCAATTCTTATTCTAACAGATCAACCAATAAAGCAAATTTTGAAACATCCAGAGTCGTCAGGACATTTAGCGAAATGGGCAGTTGAGTCGGGGGACTATGAAATAAATTTCTCACCACGACATGCAGTTAAAGAGTAAATTTTGGCAGATTTTCTTTTAAAAACAACAGAAAAGGTGGATTATCTACAAGATGTTAAAAGCAGTAATTGCATGTGGGAATTGCACATTGATGGGGCATCAAGTGAGGAAGTTGGTGCTTACCAGTCCAGAAGGGGAAGAACATACATATGCACTAAAGTTTTGTCTTTATACATCCAATAATGAAGCAGAATATGAGGCATTGCTTTCCGGCCTTCGCATAGCATCTGAGATGGGAATAAAGCATCTGCGTGCATATGTAGATTCTCAAAATGTATCACAATAGGTTAACGGAGCATTTGAAGCAAAGGATATCTCAATGAAACGATATTTGCAATTGGCTGAGAAAATTTCAAAAAATTTCAAAACTTTGGAAGTTGTGCAAATATCAAGAAATAAGAATAAAAAGGCAGACGTTTTAAGCAAGTTAGCAACACTAACATTTGATCACTTGCATAAGAAAGTTTTGGTGGAAGTTTTGAAGGATAAATCAATTGATGAAAAAGTGGTAGTGGCAACAGTTGAAGAGGGAGGACCGTGTTGGATGACTCCCTATGTGAAGTATTTGCAGGACGGAACACTGCCAGCTAATGTCACGGAAGCAAGACAGATAAAGGTAAGTGCCCCGCTATAAGTCTTGGAAAATGGGGTACTTTATATAAAATCTTTCAATGGTCCGAATTTAAGATGTTTAGCACCACAGCAAGCAATAGATGTGGTAAAAGAGATGCATGAAGGTTTGTGTGCACAACATTCTGGTTATAGAACTGTTGTTGGACGGATATTGCGACAAGGATATTATTGGCAAACAATTTATAGAGATATGGCAGAAGTAATCAAAACATGTGATGCTTGTTAGCGGCATGGAACCGTCCAGTGTTTACCCAAATATGATTTAATCTCAGTATCGTCTGCATGGCCATTTTGTAAGTGGGAAATTGATATAGTAGGGCCATTTCCAAGAGGTGTGGAAAATGCAAAGTTCCTGGTGGTTGCAATTGATTTCTTCAGTAAGTGGGTTGAAGCAAAGGTGTCAGCACGGATAACGGGTGAAAATATAAAGAAGTTTGTATGGAATGATATTGTGTGTAGATATGGATTACCAAACAAAATTGTAACCGATAATGGTAAGCAGTTTGCAGATAATCCATTCAGAAGTTGGTGTGAGGAATTAAACATCAAACATTTACCTCAGTTGTTCACCCACAAGCCAATTGCCAAGTTGAAGTAACAAATAAGAAAATTGTAGCCGGCATAAAGGCTAGATTGGGTTTGAGTCAGAATAAATGGGTAGATGAAGTACCATATATTTTGTAGGCTCACCGTACAACGCCACAACGGAGCACGGGTGAAACACCGTTCAGCTTGGTATATGGAACTGAGGCAGTAATACCAGCTGAAATCCGTGTTCCGACACAAAGAGTTTTGGCATTTGAAATAGAAAAAAATTCATCTGTCTTGCGTGAAAATTGAATTTATTGGAAAGACGTGAATCATGGCCGCCATCTGTCAATCAGATGCTAAGCAGCGAATGGCAAAATATTACAATAAGCGAGTTAGATATGTGCAATCCAAGGAAGGAGATTTAGTGTTGAGGGACAATGAAGGAAGCAGACAGGAAAAATAAGAGAAGTTAAGGCCACGATGGGAAGGTCCATACAAAATTGTACGGGCGCATCCTAATAGAACATATACCCTTGTAGTGCCCTCCGGTGAGGAAATTCAAAGAACATGGAACGCAATGAGTTTAAAGAAATTTTATGCGTAGTATTGCATGTTCAAATAGCTTAATAAACTATTGTGAATATGAGATGCAATCATAAATGTAAAAATTTCTTTAAGAAATAAGAATATAGAAAATTATTCTTATAACATAATGTTCATAATTTTTATCCGGCCAAGGATTTTTATCATATGTCACAAAGTTGTGTGCCAACCCTGCCCACAGAAGAGAAGTTTATATTCGGTGGCAGAAGTTCAATCATAAACAAAAGGTTGTAATGGCAGCGGATGACGTAGAAATCCGTTGAAAATCCAGGGAATAGAATGTATCTACGATCGTCATTACGTCAAATAATACAAGCAATAAATGGCAAGCCATCATTTTTGATTGTTCAAATCAAACATATAAAGCTTTGGAAAAATTAATGATGTTTTTGGCATACTTTAAATCAATAAGATTAAAAATAATGATAATAAAAGTTCTCGTCCCTCCCTCGGGTAAAGCAATTTCGGTTCAAAGACCTAGTCTTCAACTTACGACGAATTTTAAAAATCATATTTTTAACTTAATGAGATAAAGTAAATTTTTTTGTTTTTAAATTCACACAACTTAAATAATAAATTCAAAATTAAAAAATTAAAAATTAAAAATTCACACCAAACTTAAAATTTGAAATGCATAAAATTAAAATTCATATTTTAAAAATTAAAAATTCACACCAAACTTAATTTAAAAATTCATAAATTCATATCAAACTTATATTAATTTTTCAAATATTTACAATTTTAAATATATTGTTTTTATAAAGTTTACAATATTAATTTAAGGTTTAAATATTAAGATTAAAAACATAATAAAATTAAAAATCTTTTTGTCTTTTTATCCCACTTTAATCAATCAAATATTATCAAAAATATGCGCCCCTCTTTTCGGTAAAGTAATTTCGGTTCCAAGACCTAATTTAACTCATGACGAATTTTTGAAATATTTTGGTTTGATTGTTTAAAGATATTTATACCTTAAGAATAAACGTTAAATTTCGCAGTGATGTAATAAATTTTTGAACAATATCAATAATTTCGGTCGCCAAACCTAATTTTATTTAATACCAATTTAATACTTTTTAGCGAACAAATTAGCGTTTATTATCAAAAGGTTAAAAATAAAAATAAAAACTGTACAGACATACCTGTGAAATAGATTTCTTAGTTATATGATCTATTATATTCATAAGATAGTCGGTTTAATTGGTCTTCCATGGCTGCATAGGCGTAACCTCGAGCATTCATTGTCTTTTCTTCTAAACATATGAACGGTCCGTCTCTGCATAAAGTAACAAATTCGGTATTTGAATAGGTTTGATTATTTGAACATTTACCTCCATGTGACCATTTTCCGCATTTGTGACATTTTTCTAGGTGTCGTGCTCTTCTTTTCGCTGCGGATTTTGATTTTCCTTTACCAAATTGTAACTTATTATCTTCGCATCTGGATCCTTTTCTAACTCCGTCCATTCTTTCTCTGATTACTGATACTAATTCACTCGGTAGTATGTCATTATTACGTTTAGTGATCAAAGCGTGTAGCATTAGACCATGGTTTAGTTCACAGGCAGTCTTCATTTCGTAAAAACCTAAAAAAATAAAAATTCAGAATGGGGGGAGAAGACTAGTTCTTTAGGGTCTGCTAGGGAAAGACCATACGTGTTCCATTTTCGAGAACTACACGAAAACAGACAATCTAACTCTAACAGAAATTCATATTATTCTTTAAAGACTTGATTCTCCCCACACTTAGTTAGCTGTGGTGTCGAAATTGTGATTAACTTCGTTGTCGACTTCCATCGGACCATGTATGTAATGTTTAACTCTGTGACCATTAACTTTAAATTCAATCCCATTTGAATTTATCAATTCTATCGTTCCGTATGGGAAAACTCTTTTGACTATAAATGGTCCAGACCATCTTGATTTCAATTTTCCAGGAAATAGCTTGAATCGTGAATTGAAAAGAAGAACTCTGTCTCCTTCTTTAAATTCTTTTGAACTTCTGATTCTTTTATCATGCCATTTCTTCGTTCTTTCTTTATAGATTAACGAATTTTCGTATGCTTCATGTCTTAATTCTTCTAATTCGTTTAGTTGACTTAATCGTAGACGTCCAGCTTCATGTAAATCAAGATTACATGTCTTCAAAGCCCAAAATGCTTTGTGTTCAATTTCTACTGGAAGATGACACGCTTTTCCATAAACAAGTCTAAAAGGTGTGGTTCCAATTGGAGTTTTGTAGGCTGTTCTAAAAGCCCAGAGTGCATCCTCCAATTTAATGGACCATTCCTTCGAATTTGATCCTACGGTTTTCTCAAGAATACGTTTTAAAGCTCGGTTTGTATTTTCAACCTGTCCACTTGTTTGTGGATGATATGCGGTGGAGATTTTATGAGTTACTCCATATCTTTTAAGAACTTTCTCAAGTTGATTATTACAGAAATGAGTTCCCCGATCACTTATTAAAGCTTTCGGTGTTCCAAACCTTGCAAAAAGACGTTTTAAAAAGTTGACTACAACTCGTGCATCGTTAGTTGGGAGAGCTTGTGCTTCCGCCCATTTAGATACATAATCAATGGCTACGAGTATATATAGATTATTATGAGATTTTGGAAATGGACCCATAAAGTCAATACCCCAAATGTCAAATACTTCACATACTTGGATGACATTTTGTGGCATTTCATCACGTTGACTTATTTTTCCGGCCCTTTGACATGCATCACAGGATTTGCAAAGAAGGTGTGCGTCTTTGTAAATTGTAGGCCAATAGAATCCAGCTTCATAAACTTTTCTTGCTGTTAGTTGAGGCCCATAATGCCCTCCTGTTGGTCCTGTGTGACAATGGTTTAAAATTTTACTCGCTTCATCTCCAAATACACATCGGCGTATTATTTCATCGGGACAACTTTTAAACAGATGTGGATCTTCCCAGAAATAGTGTTTTAAATCACTGAAGAATTTCTTTCGTCTTTGGTACGATAATCCTTTTTCAAGGAATCCACAAACTAAGTAGTTTGCATAGTCTGCAAACCATGGGATTTCTTTATAATCTATCTTCAATAGATATTCATCAGGAAAGTTGTCTTGTATGGCTGATTCATTCAGAACTTCTAATTCGGGATTTTCAAGACGAGAAAGATGATCAGCGGCGAGATTTTCTGCTCCTTTTTTATCTCGGATTTCAATATCAAACTCTTGTAAGAGTAAGATCCAACGGATTAATCTTGGTTTAGCATCTTGTTTTGAAAATAGGTATCTAAGAGCAGAATGGTCGGTATAGACTACCGTTTTTGCTAGAACTAGATATGATCGAAATTTGTCAAAAGCAAAGACAATAGCAAGGAGTTCTTTTTCAGTAGTTGTATAGTTCGTTTGTGCTCCTTGTAATGTCTTACTAGCATAATATATAGGTTGAAATCGTTTTTCAATCCTTTGTCCTAAAACGGCTCCCATTGCAAAATCACTTGCATCGCACATTAGTTCAAATGGTAGATTCCAATTTGGTGTTATCATGATTGGTGCATTAGTGAGTTTTTCTTTAAGAATATTAAAAGATTTGATACATTCATCTGAAAAGATGAATGGCGCATCCTTTTCTAGGAGTTTATTCATAGGAGTGGCAATTTTAGAAAAATCTTTTATGAAACGTCGGTAAAAACCGGCATGCCCTAGAAAACTCCTAACTCCTCTAACATTTGTGGGATGTGGAAGTTTAGCAATTACATCTACTTTAGCTCTATCCACTTCAATTCCTTCTTTTGAAATTTTATGTCCAAGAACGATGCCTTCTTTAACCATGAAATGGCATTTCTCCCAATTAAGTACTAGATTTGATTTTTCGCATCTAATTAGCATTCGTTCCAGATTAACTAGACATGATTTAAATGTATCACCGAAGACTGAAAAGTCATCCATGAATACTTCCATGCATTCTTCTATCATGTCATGAAAAATCGCCATCATACACCTTTGAAAGGTTGCAGGGGCGTTGCAAAGTCCAAATGGCATTCTTTTGTAAGCAAAAGTACCATAAGGGCACGTGAATGTGGTTTTCTCTTGATCTTCGGGTGCTATTGGAATTTGAAAATATCCGGAAAATCCATCTAGAAAACAGTAGTAACTATTTCCGGCTAATCTTTCCAACATTTGATCTATGAACGGTAAGGGAAAGTGATCTTTTCTGGTGGCGTCATTTAATTTTCTATAATCAATACATACACGCCATCCTGTTACAGTCCTAGTAGGAATAAGCTCATTTTTCTCATTTGTGATAACAGTCATGCCACCCTTCTTAGGCACGCATTGAACTGGGCTTACCCATGGACTATCAGAAATTGGATATATCAAACCTGCATCTAGCAGTTTAATAATTTCCTTTTTAACTACATCTTGCATATTAGGATTTAGTCTTCGTTGGCGTTGCACATACGTTTTATGACCTTCTTCCATAAGGATTTTATGTGTGCAATACGAAGGACTTATTCCTTTAATATCATGAATCTTCCATGCAATGGCTGGTTTATGAGCTTTCAACACAGAAATGAGTTGTGATTTCTCATTTTCAGTAAGAGAAGACGATATTATTACAGGTAATTCAGATTCACCATGTAAATAAGCGTATTCCAAATGGTTTGGAAGTGGCTTTAACTCTAATTTCGGAGGTTCTTCTATCGATGATTTATATCGATATCTGTCTTCTTCTTTTAGCATTTGAATTTCTTCTGTTGTTGGTTCATATCCATTAGCTATAAGTGTAGCTAACATTTCAGCTTCATCAATTGGTTCATTACCTTCTCCTAAAGAACATTCTCCTGTTCCTTGTAATTCTGGAAATTCTTCTAATAATTCTGCATGTGCATCTATAGTTTTAATATAATAACATGTATCATCTGCAGATTGTGGTTGTTGCATTGCTCTATCAACTGAAAAGGTAACACTCTCATCCTCTATACTTAGGGTCAGTTTCTTACCGAACACGTCTATCATTGCTTTAGCCGTGTTTAAGAATGGTCTTCCTAATATGAGAGGAACTTGAGAATCTTCTTCCATGTCCAAAACAACAAAATCTACTGGGAATACTAAAGTACCAACTTTAACTAGCATGTTCTCCATTATCCCTCTAGGATATTTTATTGATCTATCGGCTAGTTGTATGCTTATTCTTGTTGGTTTCAATTCTCCAAGGTCTAGTTTAGCGTATAGTGAATACGGCATTAGATTTATACTAGCACCTAAATCTGCTAATGCTTCTATTGAACTAAGACTACCCAGAAAACATGGAATTGTGAAACTTCCTGGATCAGATAGTTTTTCTGGTATCTTATTCAACAGTACTGCTGAACAATTAGCATTCATAGTAACAGCCGAGAGTTCTTCCATTTTTCTTCTATTCGTGATTAGATCTTTCAAGAATTTAGCATACCTTGGCATTCCTGAAATCACATCAATGAAAGGAAGATTTACATTTATTTGTTTAAACATATCCAAGAATTTGGATTGCTCGGCTTCAAGTTTTTCTTTCTTCATTTTACTCGGATAAGGAAGTGGTGGTTGGTATGGTTTAACATAAGGTTTATCCTTAACTGTGTTATCTTCATTAACCTTTTCAACTACCGGTTCTTTTTCCTTATCTTGATCAGGTTGTGGTTCTTGTGGAGTAGGAATAGTTTCATCAGAAGTTACAGGTATTTCAGGTGGTTTAAGTGTTGTACCACTTCTTGTGGTAATAGCTTTAGCTGTTTCATTCCGGGGGTTAGCATTTGTATCGCTAGGTAGACTTCCCGGTTTTCTTTCACCTATTAACCTTGCTAGGTTACTTACTTCTTGTTCCAGATTTTGAATAGAAGCTTGTTGGTTTCTAAATGCTTGAGCATTTTGTTCATTGGTTTGTTTTTGAGATGTGAAAAACTGCGTTTGAGTTTCAACTAGCTTCGTCATCATATCTTCTAAATTTGGCTTTTTATCATCGGTTTGTTGTGGTGGTTTGTTTTGAAAATTCGGTCTTTGCTGATTGTAAGTATTATTGGATACTTGTTGATTGCTAGGACCTTGTTGGTTGTTGTATGGAATATTTCGGTTATAATTCTGGTTTTGATTGTAAATCGGTCTTGGCGGTTGATAATTATTCTGATAATTATTTCCAGGCCTTTGGTTTATGTATGAAATATTCTCTCTTTGTTCCATTGTTAATTCAATACTGAGACAATCTTTTGTCAAATGTGGTCCTCCACACTGCTCACAACTAATTCGTATAGCATGAATATCTTTAGTCATCTTTTCCATTCGTCTCTCGAAAGCATCTATCTTTGCCGAAATGGAATCTAAGTCATGGCTAGAATCGGCTCTAGCTGCTTTAGATGATCTAATGATATCTTTTTCTTGGTGCCACTCATGTGAGTGGGAAGCAGTGTTATCAATAATTTTGTAAGCATCAGTTTCGGTTTTCTTCATAATAGAACCACCAGCTGCTATATCTATGTCTTTTCTTGTAGTGATGTCGCATCCTTGGTAGAATATTTGTACTATTTGACATGTGTCTAAACCATGTTGCGGACATCCTCTTAACAACTTTCCATATCTTGTCCACGCCTCATATAGAGTTTCATTTGGTTTCTGTGTGAACGTAACAATTTCTGCTTGAAGTCTTACGGCTTTAGATGCAGGAAAGAATTGTTTAAGAAATTTGTCAATTAAAACATCCCATGTATCAATCGCCCCTTCAGGTAACGATTCCAACCAATCTTTGGCTTCTCCCTTTAAAGTCCAGGGAAATAACATGAGATATATCTGTTCATCCTCCACTTCTCGTATTTTAAATAGTGTGCAGATCCTATTAAAGGTACGTAGATGTTCATTTGGATCTTCCTTCGGCGCACCACTAAATTGGCATTGATTAGTTACCATGTGTAGAATTTGTCCTTTGATTTCATAATCTGGCGCATTAATGTCTGGATGAGTAATTGCGTGACCTTGGCCAGTGCGTTTAGCTCTCATTCGGTCTTCCATACTTAAAGGTTCCAGATTCTCCATAATTGAATTTGTTGAATCGGTATCACTAGATGATTCTGATTTAATAGTTCGTTCCTCAACAATCTCTGTTTGAATGATTGGTGGTTCCGGAGGAAAGTTTAATGGTTCAGGATCTATGAACCGTTCCTGAATATTTTCTGGATTCTCAATTGTGAGGTCGGGTTCAAAAAATGGATTATCGGAAATTTGAACTGAAGTACTTGGTCGACTGGATGACGATTCTAAAGAAAAATCAACGGCGGTTATATTTGTTAAACGATGTCTTGATCGAGTTACAGGTGGTGAACGTACAACAAGTGGTGAACGTCTTGCTCGGTGCATTCACAGAATATCCTATTAGTTTTAAAAAGGAAAGAAAAATTATAATAAGTTATCCAATCAATAGACTTTTCTGATTTTGCCCACGTTTCGAATAGCCAAAAGATGCAGCAGAGGGGCAGGATTCGTTTGGTCTCAATATAATTGAGGACTGTTTGGCTCCAATAACCCGGTCCACGTACAAATCCAACTATTACTACGAACCAGAAAATTTTGATGTCTATCAATTTAACTACTTAAAATAAATTTTCGTAATTTTAAGAAATTTAGATAAGAAGTAGAATAAAATTCTAAGTCCTAAAACTAGAATGGCGAGAAATAAGAGAGAAAAAGATTGCGCGTCGAAAAATGTCGAAAAAGAAAAATGGTTGAAAAAAATAAAAGGTGACGGAAATAAAAGAAACTTATCAAAACTTAAAAATACTTAACTAATTTAACCTTATTACTACAACTAACTTAAAATTATAATCGCAAATTGAAATTATTAATTGGAATGATAATTGATACATAGTAAAAGGTGTAAAAATATTAAAGCTTACAGGAAAAACTAAATCCCAAATGGAAATAACTTAAAAAGAAACTAAAACTTAAAAAGGCGTCGTAAAATTCTAAAGCACCTAAATCTTAGTCTAAAGAAAAAGCACTTAAAGAATTCTACGGCAAAGCCTAAAAATCTAGGAGTAAAAATAACTATAGCAAAAACTAAGTTTAAAATTAATTATGAGCTAAAAAATACAAAAGTTACGCTACAACGATTAAAAAGGTACAAAATATAAAAATATACAAAAAGTTGTAAAAAGTACAATTTTTATAAAAATATTATTTTTATATTTTTTTATTTTACTAAACTATTAATTTTACAATTTAATAAAAACTTATTAAAACTAAATACATAAATATAAAGTAAAAAAAATAAAAATAAAACTAAAATTAATAATAATAATAATAATTAAGTAATTAATAATAATAATAATAAATTAAAACCCGTGATTAGGGTTTTGTCCGTGTGTCAGAGGCTCTCCGCGAGTCGCGGCAAATAAAGAGTAAAACCCCGCGAGTCGCGGGGATCCAGAAATCAGTTGACAGGTACTAATTTTTACGCGTTTTCTTTTTATTTTTTTTTTATTATTTTCTTTTTTTCTGTTTTTAATTTAATTAAACGATTTTTAATAAAATTTATATTTTTATAAATTAAAATAAAGATAAAGAAACTTATAAAACTTAAATATTTAACAAAATCCTAAAAATACTTATATTTTTTTGTTTTTCTTTTTATATTTTTCAATAATTAAAACGTAATTTTACAAAAACGAATTTTAATAAAATTAAACTAAAAAAAAAATCTTTTTTTTTTTTTTTTTTATATATTAGCGTTGCGCTTCCGGCTTTTAAGATGAGTTCCCCGGCAGCGGCGCCAAAAATACTTGATGTTTCGCGAGGTGTATATAAAATAGCTTATATTTTACTAGAAAATACTATTAAATACGATACAATTTTACACAAGATATTTATTTATTTATAGAATGGATATACTTAAACCTTGCTACAACACTTATAGGCAGTGTACCTAATCGTACAGTAGTGTAGTTTTTAGTAAGTCCGGTTCGTTCCACAGGGAAATCTTTAAACAAAGCTCAACGCTATATTAGTTTACTTTTATTAAAAATACAAATATATATATAAGTGATATTATTATTATAAAGGGGGGTTTTTACCGTTTAATGACCGGTTTGTCGATTTTAAAACTTTAGTCGCAGTTAAAACCTAATGTAAAATATAAAATAAATACAAGACTTAAATTAAAGCGTAAAGTAAATAACGATAATGAAATTGCGAATAAAAATGCGATAAAATAAAATTGCGATAATTAAAAAGTACGATAATTAAAAGTGCGATAAAATGAAATAACAATAAATAAAAGTGCGATAATTAGAAGTGCAATTAAATATAAAATAAAGGAAATTAAAGTATGATATAAAAGAATTATGCTTATTTAAACTTCCGTAATCATGATGTTTGACGTGTTGATTTTAGTTTTATGCCCTTGGGTTAATTGTCCTTTGTCCTGGATTATTCAATATGTCCGTCTGGTTTTTGTCCATAACAGTCCATCAGTCATAAATATAAATTGCAAGTGTCCTTGTCAAATTATTATTATACCCGAAGATAAATATTCCAACTAATTGGGGATTCGAATTGTAACAAGGTTTTAATACTTTGTTTAATGAATACACCAGGTTATCGACTGCGTGTAAACCAAGGTTTTACTACTTTGTTAACAATTACACCAATTACCCTTGAATGTAATTTCACCCCTGTTTTAATTATTCTAGTGGCTATTAATCCATTCCCGTGTCCGGTTAAATGAACGATTATTCGTACATATAAATACCCCGCCCATCGTGTCCGATCGAGTGTATATGGTAATTTATAGGGACGCCCAATTGTAAATCTTTATATTAACATTAACAAACTTTCATTTAGTTAAACAAATATAAAGCCCATTAATAGCCCATAGTCTAGTTTCCACAAGTGTCGTTCTTTTGTCCAAACCCCAATTATGGTACAAAGCCCAATTACCCAATTTTAGTAATTAGCCCAACATCATGATTACTTCGTTTTAAACAAGCATAATAATAACTTAGCTACGAGACATTAATATAAAAAGGTTGAACATAACTTACAATGATTAAAAATAGCGTAGCGTTACACGGACAGAATTTCGACTTACACCCTTACAACATTCGCTAACATACCCTTATTATTAGAATTATAATTAAAATTAAAATATAAATTATAAATATAAATATATATTACTCGTATATATTGAGAGAGATGAAAAAAAGATGATGATTTTGATCAGAATTCGGGTTGATTTATAGCCAGGAGTGAATTTTGGGGCTCCGCGACTCGCGGCAAAAAGCCCTTCAAACTCCGCGAGTCGCGGAGAGGTATTTTCAATTTACTCCCTTGGAGTTTCTGGCTGCCGATAGTTTTTAATATATATATATAATATATATATAATTAATATAATTAATTATATATTATATTATATTTATATACATAGTTAACTTGTAATTTTTAGTCCGTTGCGTCGAGCGTTAAGAGTTGACTCTGGTCCCGGTTCCGGTTTTTCGAACGTCCTTGCGTACAATTTAATATCTTGTACTTTGCGTTTTGAATCTTGTACTCTTGTGATTTCGAGACGTTTCTTATCAATAATTGGAACCTTTTTGATTGTCTTTTGTTCTTTTGAGCTTTTTGGTCGTTTGCGTCTTCAAATCGTCGAATCTGTCTTTTGTCTTCACCTTTTATTATTTAAACGAATATCACTTGTAAATAGAACAATTGCAACTAAAAGCTTGTCTTTCTTGAGGAATAATGCTATGAAATATATGTTCGTTTTTAGCATTATCAAATATTCCCACACTTGAGCGTTGCTTGTCCTCAAGCAATATTGTCTTGAAATACTAGAATCACTTCTTTATTCTTCACACTTTGTACATCAGTGAATTCTATACGGCGGTATAAACAATGGTAGTAACGATATGGTTTACAGTCCCACATGACTATAAAAATTTAGATCCATTAAGGAAATTGGATCTTTATGAAAACATTTGATCTTTTGAAAATTAAATCTAGTTTTTACCCTAGATAAGTTTTCCGGAATAACCCTTTACCGGTGTTTGCAAAATATTTTTGTGGGTTTGGTGGGTTTCAGATTTGAAAATTTTAGCTCAAAACTTGCGGTTTTGTGTCACCCACTTGCTAACCTTGTATTTGGAAAGCAACACGTCCAGTTTACTTGTTCCGTATATTACCTTTCGGCAAACTACCGTCCGGTTGTAAAGGAAAGCGTTGAACAAGCAACTGTTAAGGCAATGTCTCGTGACATGCTTTTGATTATGGTCTATAACGTGTCGGACGCAATTACTATCCTTGGTAGGAGCAATAGTAAAGCTCATCCTATGATTTTTCGGTCTGGCACAAGGTCCTGTCTTTGACCATGCTATGCAACCACCGTTCTTACGGTTGACACCCGATTTGGTTCAGGTGACCTAATGAATTCCAGGTGAATTCCTAGGATTTTACGTTCAATGGTAATGAACGCATTGAAAATAGGGTTTTCAGAAAACAAATCGGTTTGTAATTTTGATCAAAATATTTTCTCGTTTAAGCTCGAGTTTAGATATCATTGAATTCCATGAGTTTGTAATTCTCAATCTTTAAGGTCAATCTCAAGGATTGAGTAATATCAGTCTTAAAAGCTGATTTTTAATCTTTAAGGAGATTATCCTTTCTGGGGATCTGATTCATTAGTCTTATCCAGCTAATTTGCACGGTGCCCCCCCATTGTACTTGATAAATCCTTCTCATGGTTAGGATAAATCTGACCACTTGGCGACCCTGTTTAATGCTGAGGTCCGTGGATTTCCTGCTGATTTTAGTGATGACTTTTCTAGATTTTTCGTCAACCTACAGCTGGTCTGAACGACAACTTCATGACCTAAATCAAGAAGCGCGTGTCTTTTTCGGAAGACTTTACTTCCTTTTAATGATGGAATTGATTCATCGTGTAGATCCATCTCTTCTTTTCTTTCATTGGGTAAAACAGTTTAGTTTAGTCCAAAGCAAAAGTATTTTCAGTTATTTATTACAAATATATGTGGCATATGTTTAAAATAACTTGGTAAATTTTCCCACACTTGGCTTTTTATTTTTCTTTTTATCGTCCTCTATTCCATTTTAAATGAATTTTAACATTTTAGTTTGTTTCTCAATTTATGTCCTTTCCGAGGTAACAATAATTTCGGTGTTAAAACCTAGTTTTATCGTTCATAAATATGTATAAACATGATTTTAATTCATTTAATTGAAAATTTCGAAAAATTTTACTAGAATTGGGTAGTCAGTATATAAGACTAGGGCTGTTCTTTTTATCAGAGAGCACTAGATTCTAATACAACTACTGCTTTACTAGTATTTTTAATGGTAACCAAGTGTTTAATATAAAAATTTTAAAATCCGAAAGAATTTAATCCCTTCCCACACTTAAGATCTTGCAATGCCCTCATTTGCAAGAAATCAGTAACAATTTAAATTATTGAGGGTGATTTGTGTGAAAATGATTAAATTTTTACCAAAGTTTCCAAATATATTGGCGTTTGTTTGCTGAATGATAAATGGTGCACGTCATTTGTTCATTCCGTCTTGTTGTTATTTCACATGTATTTTGCATCATTGTCGTCAAAATTACTTGCTTTTGCTGAACTTAATGCCAGTCTTTGAAAGTGCGTTGTTTTACCCTGTTGTGTACATAAGATAAACTGCAAACATATATACATATTTTTGAAGTTTGGTTTATTACCCCACATTCAAAAATTATTAAAATCTAAGAATAAAAGTTAGAAATTATAAAAATGATTACAATATTAACAAAAAATATTAAACATATCAATAATTACAAATTACAAAATAAAAAAAATAAAAAGTAAACTAAGGATGATATTGGTACCAATAGGGGTTCCACGCATAACCATAAGTGCTATAGAATGCTTCGGCAGGGTCATACGTAGGATATGGTGGCTGCATCTCTATCGACCAAGGAGGGAAGACGGGTTTCGGTGTAGGAATATAGTTTCTACCTATGTGTTGGCAATGCGCTATGATCTGGTTCTGATGAACTTGCCAATCTTCAAATGCTCTCTGTCTAGCATTTTCGTATTCCTGAGAAGCTATAAACCTATGAATTTCTTGCCCCCCTCCTACATTACCTTGTTCCTGGTTTCTCTCTACCTGTGGATGTCTACCATTGTATCGTACTGCGGCGTTATTTCGCCGCTTCAACACTTTCGCACCATGGTATACATTTAAACCTATAGTGTCGCGGGGTTCTGGCTCTTCTACTAATAATCCCCCCCGACTTATATCCACACCGAGATATTCACCAATCAAGGTAATAAAAATACCACCCCCTATTATGCTATGTGGACGCATCCCTCGAACCATAGCTGATAAATAATAACCCACACAATATGGTATACTTACAGCGCTGTGTGGGTCTCGAATACACATATGGTAAAACAAATCTTGTTCATTTACCTTTTCTTTGTTTTTACCCCTTTGTGTAATCGAGTTAGCTAAAAACCTATGTATTACTCTTAATTCGGCTCTATCTATATCCAAATAAGAGTAGTTTCCCCCTTTAAAACGGTGGTGGCTTGTCATTTGACTCCACACACCGTGTGTATCAAAATTCTCATCTATTTTCCTACCGTGTAGTATCAATCCTCTACAATCGGCAGACGCTAATTCCTCAGGCGTATATATACGTAAAGCCTGAGCCATGTCTAGTAAAGACATGTGGCGCATCGAACCGCCTAACAAAAATCTAATAAAAGAACGATCGGTTAAACTAGCTACCCGATCATTCAACTCTATACTACATAACAACTCTTCACACCATACTTTATATACAGGTCTGCGTATGGTGAATAAACATATCCAGTCATTAAAAGAAGAATTACCATACCTCTGTACCAGTAATTCCCTAATTGGCCCGGCCAATTCTACAGCTTCCAAGGGTCCCCATTCTATGACCCTCGGTACCTCAACAACCTTAAAATGAAGAGTATGCAAACCCCGTTGATATTTTGGATAATCTATCCAAAGTCTGTCAAATCGCAGGTTCGGGTGCAACTGTTCCAAGTGCATATCTGAAAAGGTCATGACTGGATGAGGTACATCCTGCTTGTAGTAGTTATCTACCTCCTGTTGTTCCAAGTTCTCAGCAGGAGCATGGCGGGCTTGGGATGAAGATTCACCCCTTTCAGTCTGCAAAACACATCAAACACAAATTTTGTGCATCCAAATATGCATTAGTGTCAGCAAAATCATCAATCAAAATAATTACAATGACATTATCAATTTATATCAAACTTAAGCTTATTTTCACATTTTTATCAAATCTACACTTTTTCAAATAAGCATATACGAAAATTTTCGCCAAGTTCATAAGCATTCAACTCAAATAACATGTCAAAATAATCATTACTAGCAAATAAACAAGTCTCAAATGGCATTATCTTTCAAAAATCAAGTTCATGAATTTTGGACTTGAAAAAGTCCACTTTAATTCTCAAAATCATGTTTAGGCTCAAAGTTTGGATCATTTAACTACCTAGACATGTTACACTACTCATTTTAGCAACAATTCATGACAAAAATCGGCCATAACCTGTTTATATCAAAAAGCCCCAAATTTGCTCAAGAACACAAACCCTAGATTCTAAAGATTTTGAAGTTTTTGGCTTCAAATCATGTTAACAAGCATCAATCTAGGTTATACATGCATAATATACTAACAATTTAACACTAATTACACTAAAAATTAACAAAATTCAAATTATGAAAATATGCTCAAGAACACACTAAAATTCGGATTTAAAGGTGATTTGGGGTGTAATTGTACCTGTTTTCTTGAGTAGTTCCTAGATATCATCCTTCTCAACATGATTGTAGTGAAAAATTTGAAGATTAACGGTGAAAAATCGAGTTTTTGGGATGATTTTCGTGGGTTTTCTCGGGTTTTTTCGCAGCTATTTCGGGTGTTTATGTGTGTGTGTGAGTTATCTGATCGTGTGCAGCTGTTTTATTTTTTTCTGTAATTTGGTCCCTCCGCGAGTCGCGGAGGTTTTTACTCAAAACTCCGCGAGTCGCGGAGTTATTTTTTTTTTTTTTTTTTTATAATCTTTAACTTATAAAACAATTAAGAAATTAATTTTAAAATTTTGTTTCCCTTGTTATTTAGGACGAGGTCGTTTCGGATCGATGTCCTAGTCCGTCCCTCGACAAAAATACTTGATGTTTCGCGAGGTGTATATAAAATAGCTTATATTTTACTAGAAAATACTATTAAATACGATACAATTTTACACAAGATATTTATTTATTTATAGAATGGATATACTTAAACCTTGCTACAACACTTATAGGCAGTGTACCTAATCGTACAGTAGTGTAGTTTTTAGTAAGTCCGGTTCGTTCCACAGGGAAATCTTTAAACAAAGCTCAACGCTATATTAGTTTACTTTTATTAAAAATACAAATATATATATAAGTGATATTATTATTATAAAGGGGGGTTTTTACCGTTTAATGACCGGTTTGTCGATTTTAAAACTTTAGTCGCAGTTAAAACCTAATGTAAAATATAAAATAAATACAAGACTTAAATTAAAGCGTAAAGTAAATAACGATAATGAAATTGCGAATAAAAATGCGATAAAATAAAATTGCGATAATTAAAAAGTACGATAATTAAAAGTGCGATAAAATGAAATAACAATAAATAAAAGTGCGATAATTAGAAGTGCAATTAAATATAAAATAAAGGAAATTAAAGTATGATATAAAAGAATTATGCTTATTTAAACTTCCGTAATCATGATGTTTGACGTGTTGATTTTAGTTTTATGCCCTTGGGTTAATTGTCCTTTGTCCTGGATTATTCAATATGTCCGTCTGGTTTTTGTCCATAACAGTCCATCAGTCATAAATATAAATTGCAAGTGTCCTTGTCAAATTATTATTATACCCGAAGATAAATATTCCAACTAATTGGGGATTCGAATTGTAACAAGGTTTTAATACTTTGTTTAATGAATACACCAGGTTATCGACTGCGTGTAAACCAAGGTTTTACTACTTTGTTAACAATTACACCAATTACCCTTGAATGTAATTTCACCCCTGTTTTAATTATTCTAGTGGCTATTAATCCATTCCCGTGTCCGGTTAAATGAACGATTATTCGTACATATAAATACCCCGCCCATCGTGTCCGATCGAGTGTATATGGTAATTTATAGGGACGCCCAATTGTAAATCTTTATATTAACATTAACAAACTTTCATTTAGTTAAACAAATATAAAGCCCATTAATAGCCCATAGTCTAGTTTCCACAAGTGTCGTTCTTTTGTCCAAACCCCAATTATGGTACAAAGCCCAATTACCCAATTTTAGTAATTAGCCCAACATCATGATTACTTCGTTTTAAACAAGCATAATAATAACTTAGCTACGAGACATTAATATAAAAAGGTTGAACATAACTTACAATGATTAAAAATAGCGTAGCGTTACACGGACAGAATTTCGACTTACACCCTTACAACATTCGCTAACATACCCTTATTATTAGAATTATAATTAAAATTAAAATATAAATTATAAATATAAATATATATTACTCGTATATATTGAGAGAGATGAAAAAAAGATGATGATTTTGATCAGAATTCGGGTTGATTTATAGCCAGGAGTGAATTTTGGGGCTCCGCGACTCGCGGCAAAAAGCCCTTCAAACTCCGCGAGTCGCGGAGAGGTATTTTCAATTTACTCCCTTGGAGTTTCTGGCTGCCGATAGTTTTTAATATATATATATAATATATATATAATTAATATAATTAATTATATATTATATTATATTTATATACATAGTTAACTTGTAATTTTTAGTCCGTTGCGTCGAGCGTTAAGAGTTGACTCTGGTCCCGGTTCCGGTTTTTCGAACGTCCTTGCGTACAATTTAATATCTTGTACTTTGCGTTTTGAATCTTGTACTCTTGTGATTTCGAGACGTTTCTTATCAATAATTGGAACCTTTTTGATTGTCTTTTGTTCTTTTGAGCTTTTTGGTCGTTTGCGTCTTCAAATCGTCGAATCTGTCTTTTGTCTTCACCTTTTATTATTTAAACGAATATCACTTGTAAATAGAACAATTGCAACTAAAAGCTTGTCTTTCTTGAGGAATAATGCTATGAAATATATGTTCGTTTTTAGCATTATCAATTAATACAAAGTAATTGAATATATAATACACATTAATAACCAGCAGATAATACAAGCAGTAAACATTACAATTTCAAATTTAGGACATCATCTACTGATGTAGCAGGACTATTACATAACTTTTATAATTTAGGAAATGATAAATGCTCTATCTGCTCACCTATTACCCTAAACTTATCTTCCGCATCCGGTTTCAATTGTGATGTGAGGGTTTCATGTAAAGATTTAGGGAAGTCAGGAACACCCTTCTGCAACGATTCTAGAAATCTTATCCGTTCAGCGTCCAGCGCAACGTTTATAAACTCATCAAAAGGATTGGTTAGTTTTTCAGAAGCAAAAACATTTTTCATAATCTTTAGAACACCTACAATAAGCCGCTTGGTCTCGTCCTTACTTACCTCTAGTTGTTCCTTTAATGCTGTTTCAGATTGAGTTAATGTTTCAATCTTATAAAGATACCATTTTTCTTTTGTTGCCATTTTAACATAGCGAGCCTCATCAGCATTCTTAATAGCAACAGCAACATTTAATTCAAGCTTAGCAGCTTTTAATAACTCATAATCTTTTTCAATTCTTTCAGATTTATCACGGTGAATTTGATCCGAGCGTTCTAAATGTTTTAGTTTATCAAACTCTGAAGCAATGTTCCAGATTATGCCTTGAGCCTTAGATTTATGACCATCGCCATCAGCTAAGTTTTCAAAAAAATTAACAAGGGATGGAGACACCATCGCTTCAAGGTATTTCATAAAATCTAAATAATCGCTTGGGGGACCTGCAAGAATAGCACACAGACTGGTTGTATATAAATTAGGGAGGCTAATCTGTGAACTGCTTTCCCCTATTTTGTTACGCTGAATGGGAGGCCGAAGAGCAAGCTGTCATGACCCGGAAATTTCGGTCAAATTTAAATTCTGATAACTCCGACAAGATAAGCAAATTGATGTATTGCATTAAAATATTTTTTTCATACATTTAATTAACCATTGGACTTTACCCTACGATTCACGAACAATCTAAAATTTAATACTCAAACCCGTCATGATTTATATATGATTTTACTTTCTTAAACGAAGACGTTTTATAATATAATAATTTCTATTATTATAACCTCTTAATAAAATGATTTTGAATATAATTAGTTCTAGGAATTTAAATTTTATAATATTTATATATGAAATGATAAAAATTTACTATTAAACGATACTATTTCAAATTAAAATTTTTACGTATTAAGTCATTTTATTTTTATGATATAATTTTTGTAATTTTTTTTAAGAAACAAAGTTAAATTAAAAATGTACAATTTGTGAAACACAACGTACAACAACGTGTAGCTTAAATAGTTGAATCGAAATTAATTCATTTACTATTCATATGAATAGTAAATGAAATGAAATTAATTAATTTACTATTCACATGAAATCGACATAATAGAAATTATTAATTATAAGTTACATAATATACCCCTGAAGTATTTAATAAATACACATTTATTATATTATTATATTTTATTTCAATATTATTATATTATTATATTTATTATATTATTATAATAAAATTAATATTATATTATATATCTTTGTCCAGTCAAAAACTAGGAAAACACATATTACGCTTATAAACTTTATAAACGAACCTTTTTACAACTAATTTTATAAAGTTTAAGACCAAAACAGATATATATGTATTCAAATATAAAAAGTGGAATTTTACTCACACTTTTACCCGTCAATTATTAGCAAAAAGAGTACAAAATACCGGTACGTGAAAACTGTCGGCAGCTATTATTGAATTCTAATTCACACGTTTTTAATTTTTGATTTTTTTATTATTATTATTGAATTATTGATTATTATTATATTATTATATTTTATTTTAATATTATTATATTAATATATTTATTATATTATATTATTATATTATTCTATATATATGAATGATTCAATCGAGAGATTTAAAAATCTCACACACACATAAACATATTCATATACATATACTCCGTAGTAATATTATTATTAAGATTATATTTCTTAATATTATTATTAATCTTATTATTATTATTAGATTATTATTTTTATGATACAAAGATAATAATATACATAAAATACTACGACGGGGTTACGTTCGGGTGATTTCAAAATAAGTTTTTCAAATGATTTAAAGTTAAAGAATTCATGGGTATTAAATAAGGAGTTTATGGGTATTGATCGGGGGTATTGTTCGTGAATCAAAGGCCAACCTTGCATTTGTTCAATGCCGTCATATGTGTTTTTACTACGAAATACAGTATTGTGAGTTTTCATAGCTCCCTTTTTAAATGCTTTTGCATTATATATTTTTGGGCTGAGAATACATGCGTATTTTATAACTGTTTTACGAAATAGGCACAAGTACTAAAACTAATTCTACGTGGGTTTAAACCAGAAATACCCCCTTAGCTTGGTAACTATAACTACTGGTGTATGACTGGTAGGTGTGAATCCTAAAGATAGATCTATTGGACCTGACAAACCCCATCCTGACTATGGGATGCTTTAGTACTTCGAGGTTTATATAACACACCTGATTCGGTGTACTTTCAGAGGGTAAAACATGAACGTTAATGATTGTTACCGGGTGCTTACAACTTATAGAATGCTTTTATACACTTACGAGTGTATGGATATTTATGAAATTGAAATCTTGTGGTCTATTACAACTATTGAAAATCATTATTTATGATAAAACTATGAACTCACCAATCTTTTTGGTTGACACTTTAAAGCATGTTTATTCTTAGGTATTAAAGAAGCTTTTGCTGTTTAACTGCTATGTACATGGAGTCTTAGATGGCATATTTTTCAAGGAAACTTGCATTCAAACATTAATATGTATTATATTTGGACTGTTTAGTCAACTGATGTATTATTATGAACTATCATTTATTGGGATTTTCTATATGTAGAAATCACCACAAGTCGAAAACATTTATGTACATGCTTTAAAAATGTATACAAATTTTAAAACTTTCTTATATAGAAAGCGCGTCTTTTGAAATGAATGCAATGTTTGTAAAACGTATCATATAGAGGGCAAACCTCGCAATGGGACCGATGAATGATGTGCTGCGTCAATAGGGATTTTGGCCGGCCATCACAGTTGGCATCAGAGCGTTGATCTTAGTGAACCAGAATTTGCATTAGTGTGTCTAACCAGTAGTTGTTAGGATGCCTTAGTAAGTCTGGACTTCGACCGTATCTGCATATTATAAATTTTGCTTATCATTTCTTGTCGGAAATTACTTGCTTATCGTTCTTAAGTCTAGACGCGTTTTCTTGCATTTATTGCATAAATAGTGTATAGACGAATTCCTATCTTAGCATATCTGTTACTGTGAACTTTGCCTGGCATCTTCCAAAGATTCCTCCGTAATTTATGGGATTTTGATATTATATATACATATGTAAATTATGTATTGAAGAGTACCAAATCTAAGTCCTATAATCTATTTCATACCAAAAATTCTTTCCCTTATTATACAAGATGGATCCCGCATCTTGTTCAAATTCCTCGAATTTCGACAGCTATTCCGATATGGAATTCGACCTGAGCTCCGAAAGCAGCGTAACCGGAATGGATCAACCAATTAGCCATCATCTATTCTGGATGAATTGGGGATGGGTTCGTAATCTACTTAACCATTAGAGACACGAAGAAGGTGATCCCTTCCATCCACCACATTCACCTCTTGGCGAAGAACCTGAAGCACTTAACAGCGAACTTGTTCGAAACACCCTTTTCTCTCTCATTTCCAGAGTATCTCGTCACGATTATATACTATCCTAAATTCTGAATCTTATTCATTCGCTCATCCGAACCGACAATCATCCCGGTGTAATAGAAGAAGTCAACGATCTTCGCGCTCGCGTGACGGCTTTGGAGAATATGCTGCAAGGATTACAAGCACCATCAACAACACCAGTACCGCTATCAATATCCACGCCGGAAGCCTCAATACACAAACACTACCATCATCACCGACATCAACAGTACCATCATCAACATCAATAGTATCATTACCACCACCAACAACCACATCCGCATTCCACACCTCAATATCACATCTAAAATCTGTAGTTCAAGCATTAACATCATATGCACCATAGGTACCAAGGAGTACCAATAACAACAAACGATGAAGTATCAATTCATCACTTCAATGAAGAAATATTCTGCAGAGAATATGTAATTTCTAATAAAAATTAGAGATTACTTATTCTAGTTCTAACCATAAACCATAAGAGTAGATGGATAGAGATGATAGAGGAAACCCTGAAAAGAATGGTGTGTGATCTACAAGCTAGACTGGTTATACAAGCGCCACAAGAAGTACCACCAGCATCACCATTAGTATCGCCAACACCAGTAACACCTGTAGCACCACAAGCTCCACCAACTCCATAACCACCGACGATATCGACACCACAATCACCGAGGAGTATATTGGAATAACGAGTTATGAAGTATTAACTCATTATTTTCGAAAGAATTTATATATCATATATATAAATTTTGGAAACCATAATATATTTTTTGTACTAAGCTATTTAAGTATGAATTGAAAAAGGGTAGATACTACTCGGTTAATTCATATTACTAATATGCTATGATGTACATCCTTCGTTAACTACAATCTCTATTTCAAACCAATGAATTCCATTTCATAATAAACCAAGTGTATTATTCAACTACATGTTTGATTTTACACTCCCATTTTCGATATACTCGAAACTTTCCAGAAAACATCATTCGTACTTTGCGGAATTCACAAGTATTTCATGAGCATCAACATCCTTCACTGAGGAATATCAATAAGAATAAATAATGATGTATTAATTACATTAGTGAAATACTCCGCAAAGATTATGTAATCTCTAATGTTTTAGGGATTATTCATTTCTTGTTCCAACCATAAACCAAATGAGATTGATATAATATTAACTCATTAAATCCATATTACATCTGAAGAAAATATACATACATATATTTTCATAAAGACTGTAATAAAAATTCTTTTGTACAAAATATTACTTGTGAAATTTTATTTTAACAGGTAGGTAATACCCGAGAAATACTTAAGTTCACACTAATATGTTACGCTGTACATTTTCAATGATGTTTCGATAATCGTTAATTATACTCTCTCCTTTCATAGCAATATACATCATTTCACAAAAATCAAGACAACCATTTTTCATGCCAATTCAATTACATATTCTGATTTTGGTAAATCAAAATCCAAGTCAAGATTTAAGAAGTGTCACCAATCTTAAATTCCTACATCCTTCGAAACCATACTTTGAATTCAAAATGTTATTCATAAAACTGAGGAGAATATTATTCGTATCTTTCATAATTCGCGATAATTTCACCTCCACCATCATATACTAACGGATACAACCTGCGTTCAAACACTCCAATTCAAAATTCTTGAAAGCACCCCAGTTTACGAATCAATTCTTGGAATTTTGAAAAGCTGATGAAGCAGCAAAAACTGTAAATGACCTTAACAGTCAAAAGTTTGATGATAAAGAATAGCGTGTTGAAAAAGCTCAGAAAATGAGAAAATTTGGTACTGAAAAACGGATAGAGCAAACCATGAAGGAGGCTGCGAACAAATCACAAAGACTAAATCTACCTTCAAAGAATCCAAATGATTCAGTGTCTGCTGAAATCTTTAGCGAATCGCTTGCTCCTTACATATTCTAAATCCTTGCGAATTTTTTTTCTTCTTCTTCCTTCGATCTTAGAAATTATAAGATATCATCATATCTTCCATTATAAATATCCTCAATATTTCTGAAAAATACCTCCATAACTATTCTTGTTCGAAATTAATTATCTCTTCGCGCTATCTGTAATAAATCATAAAGGAAACTATTTTAGTTCCTAAATTTCAGTAACATTCGAATTTAAAATTCTTGATATTTGGAGTAGTGTTGGAATGAAAGCATGAGTTAGTGTAATATAATGATGCACGATCAACGTGATTATATTATAGTAAGTCATACGGAAGGCCTAATGGCACATGATGAAGGTAGTACTTGATCAACATTACCCTCACCATGTACCATGTTACGCGACTCTTTTATTTTACTTAACATCTGAACATACCAAGAATGTACTTTCTTGATAGTTCTATACTTTCCTTGATTCCAGTAGTTTGCTAATATAATCGTGCCATTACATTTTTCTTTCTGCTTATAACACTAGTTATGCTCATTTGAAATCCTATCTATCGTATTTCCAGAGAAATCTTTATCATTTCATTTGTATTTCTCAATAGTGAGAAATTATCTATTTATTGAACTTGTGCTTATCTTAAAACGGAACCCGACCCATTTAGGGTACTCGAAATACTCCATTCATCGATCTTATCATTTTCTTTGATAATTATAGTGACCCGAACTTTTCCATGTTTATATATATATTAAATGAAATTGTTATTTTACATGATTAAGTGTTTCCAACATGTTAAGCAATCAAACTTGTTAAGACTTGATTAATTGAAATAGGTTTCATATAGACAATTGATCACCCAAGTTGACTGGTGATTCACGAACGTTAAAACTTGTAAAAACTATATGATGACATATATATGGATATATATATATATATTTAACATGATATTATGATAAGTAAACATATCATTAAGTATATTAACAATGAACTACATATGTAAAAACAAGACTACTAACTTAATGATTTTGAAACGAGACATATATGTAACGATTATCGTTGTAACGACATTTAATGTATATATATCATATTAAGAGATATTCGTAAATCATAATATCATGATAATATAATAATTTAAAATCTCTTTTGATATTATAAACATTGGGTTAACAACATTTAACAAGATCGTTAACCTAAAGGTTGCAAAACAACACTTACATGTAACGACTAACGATGACTTAACGACTCAGTTAAAATGTATATACATGTAGTGTTTTAATATGTATTCATACACTTTTGAAAGACTTCAAGAAACTTATCAAAATACTTCTACTTAACAAAAATACTTACAATTACATCCTCGTTCAGTTTCATCAACAATTCTACTCGTATGCACCCGTATTTGTACTTGTACAATACACAGCTTTTAGATGTATGTACTATTGGTATATACACTCCAATGATCAGCTCTTAGCAGCCCATGTGAGTCACCTAACACATGTGGGAACCATCATTTGGCAGCTAGCATGAAATATCTCATAAAATTACAAAAATATGAGTAATCATTCATGACTTATTTACATGAAAACAAAATTATATATCCTTTATATCTAATCCATACACCAACGACCAAAAACACCTACAAACACTTTCATTCTTTAATTTTCTTCATCTAATTGATCTCTCTCAAGTTCTATCTTCAAGTTCTAAGTGTTCTTCATAAATTCCAAAAGTTCTAGTTTCATAAAATTAAGAATACTTCCAAGATTGCAAGTTTACTTCCAAGTTTTCTAAATCCATTCCAAGTAATCATCCAAGATCAAGAAACCTTTGTTACTTATAGTAGGTTATCTTTCTAATACAAGGTAATAATCATATTCAAACTTTAATTCAATTGCTATAACTATAACAATCTTATTTCGAGTGGAAATCTTACTTGAAATTGTTTTCGTGTCATGATTCTGCTTCAAGAACTTTCAAGCCATTCAAGGATCCTTTGAAGCTAGATCCATTTTTCTCATTTACATTAGGTTTATTCAAGGAACTTGAGGTAGTAATGATATTCATAACATCATTCGATTCATACATAAAAAGCTATCTTATTCAACGTTATAAACTTGTAATCGCTAGAACATAGTTTAGTTAATTCTAAACTTGTTCGCAAATAAAGTTAATCCTTCTAACCAGACTTTTAAAATCAACTAAACACATGTTCTATATCTATATGATAGGCTAACTTAATGATTTAAAACCCGGAAACACGATAAACACCATAAAACAGGATATACGCCGTCGTAGTAAAACCGGGGGCTGTTTTGGTTGGGATAATTAAAAGCTAAGAAGAACTTTGATTTAAAAGCTATACTTCTGGAAAAATGATCTTTCTTATGAACATGAAACTATATCCAAAAATCATGGTTAAACTCAAAGTGAAAGTATGTTTTTCAAAATGGTCATCAAGATGTCGTTCTTTCGACGGAAATGACTACCTCTTTCAAAAATGACTTGTAACTTGTATTTTCGACTATAAACTTATACTTTTTATGTTTAGATTCATAAAGTTAAGTTCAATACAAAACCGTGGCCACTGGAATCACTCAAAACGGATTAGAAACGAAGAAATGGCGAGTAAAACAAGATTGATAAAAACTACTCATTTTACCTACGTGAAAGTTAGTAATAAATCTATTCCAACCATAACCTAATCAACTTATATTGTATATTATGTAATCTTGAGATACCATAGACACGTATACAATATTTCGACCTATCATGTCGACCCATCTATATATATATTGCAGAACAACCATAGACACTCTATATGTGAATGTTGGAGTTAGCTATACAGGGATGAGGTTGATTCCAAAATATATATATAGTTTGAGTTATGATCAATACTGAGATACGTATACACCGGGTCGTGGATTGATTCAAGATAATATTTATCGATTTATTTCTGTACATCTAACCGTGGACAACTAGTTGTAGGTTACTAACGAGGACAGCTGGCTTAATAAACTTAAAACATCAAAATGTATTAAAAGTGTTGTAAATATATTTTGAACATACTTTGATATATATGTATATATTGTTATAGGTTCGTGAATCAACCAGTGGCCAAGTCTTACTTCCCGACGAAGTAAAAATCTGTGAAAGTGAGTTATAGTCCCACTTTTAAAATCTAATATTTTTGGGATGAGAATACATGCAGGTTTTATAAATGATTTACAAAATAGACACAAGTACGTGAAACTACATTCTATGGTTGAATTATCGAAATCGAATATGCCCCTTTTTATTAAGTCTGGTAATCTAAGAATTAGGGAACAGACACCCTAATTGACGCGAATCCTAAAGATAGATCTATTGGGCCTAACAAACCCCATCCAATGTACCGGATGCTTTAGTACTTCGAAATTTATATCATATCCGAAGGGTGTCCCGGAATGATGGGGATATTCTTATATATGCATCTTGTTAATGTCGGTTACCAGGTGTTCACCATATGAATGATTTTTATCTCTATGTATGGGATGTATATTGAAATATGAAATCTTGTGGTCTATTGTTACGATTTGATATATATAGGGTAAACCTATTGTAAACCATTATATAATGGTTGTGTGTAAACAGTATATTTTAGATTATCATTATTTGATAATCTACGTAATGCTTTTGAAACCTTTATTGATAAAATAAAGGTTATGGTTGTTTTAAAAATGAATGCAGTCTTGGAAAAACGTCTCATATAGAGGTCAAAACCTCGCAATGAAATCAATTAATATGGAACGTTTATAATCAATATGAACGGAACATTTCAGTTGGTATCCGAGCGTTGGTCTTAGAGAACCAGAATTTTGCATTAGTGTGTCTTATCGAGTTTGTTAGGATGCATTAGTGAGTCTGGACTTCGACCGTGGTTACTTGAAAAATGATTGCTTAACAAATTTTGTTGGAAACTATATATTTTTAACATGTGAATATTATGTGATATATTAATCTCTTAACGCATTTGATATTATGTGATAGATGTCTACCTCTAGAACAAGTCCTATTGACTCACCTAATAATAATGAAGAGTCAAATGTAAATTGGAATGATTCGTGGACTGATTCACAAGTTCCCGAAGAGGAACCGGAAGAAGAGTCGGAACCGGAAGAAGAATCGTAACCGGAAGAAGAATCAGAACCGGAAGAAGAAATAGAACCAGTGGGGGAAATAATAAAACGGTTAAGTAGAAGAAAATCCTCAACCAACCGACCAAAGTTAATTATGGTCAATGGTGTTTCCGCCAAGGAAGCAAAGTATTGGGAGGATTACCAATTCTCCGATGAATCGGATCCCGACAAGGATTCCGATGATGTTATAGAAATTACCCCAACACAATTTAATAAGGCAAAAGCGAACAATAAGGGAAAGGGCATAAAAATAGAGAAATTTGATTCCAAACCCAATGAACTTTATATGTATCGTCAACACCCGTATTTCTTAAGTTGTGACAATAACCCGGGAACCTCTAAACTACCGGTTTTTCTAAACCAATATGGAAAACGAAGCTCGTATTAGGGGAACATCATATATCCCTAGAAACTTGGCAAAACGAACCAAAACCGAAGAAGAAGAAATGAGCGAGTCGGAATAAGATAGTTGTATTCGTGTGGTGTAATATATGTAATATAGTGTGCTTATGCTTTATGATATATGTAAAAATTGCTTGTATTAATAAGTATTTTTTTTATGAATCTAACTCTTGTCTGTTTTACAGTATAAAAACACAAAATGGATAGACAACCCAATATTTTAAGAGACCTACCCGGAGACATGATTGATGAAATCTTGTCTAGAGTCGGTCAGAATTCATCGGCACAACTATTTAAGGCGAGATCAGTTTGTAAGAAATTCGAAGAACGTTCCAAGAATGCCTTGATTTATAAAAGGCTTTTGTTTGAAAGATGGGGGATATCACATTGGGAAATCCATAAGTTACGATGTGTTTACTTTGACGAATATATTGCGGGGAACCCAAATGCTATTTTACGCAACGGGTTAAGAAATTATTTTGACTCAATATATCCGAATATAGGACTTCTTGATTTAGAAAAAGTGGCTAACATGCAACATAAAGAAGCATGTTATGCTTACGGGTTAGTAATGTTCGCTTCTCGCCAAAGTGAGAACAAGAACATCGGGCTACAACTATTAAACAAAACGTTCCCACAAGTGACGGAGTCGGTAATTGGGGTAAGAAATGAGGTTTTTAGGTTATTACGAGACTGTTGGTCATTACGTAACCTTCATCCTTTTGACGACGTTACAACACATTGTCTTACTATCGGTCACAACGGTTATGTTCCAAAAAACCAAGGATGGGAAGTGGTATTAGTAAAACCAGAATGCATGACTTGTTTCTGGCTGTATGAATTACGTGTCTTTATTGCCTTTGCTGAACGCCTTATTTATTAACTAGAATTATCTTCGCAACTACTTTGTATCAAAGTTTTATGTGCTATATTTCATGCTATATGTATAAAAAAAAAAAGCGGTATTGTAAGTTTGCAAGTTATTGTATAAAGGTTTGAATATGATATATTTTTTTTTTGTGATTAGTTTTTCATATAGAATTGTAGTAGTTGAAATGGTATGTTAGCTACTAAGTATGAACTTAACGGGTAGGTACTACCCGAATTAAAGAGTATAAAACGCTAATATGAAGAAAGAGCTTTTATAAATAAGTTCATATTACTCTACGAAATACTATTGACTACTCTTGATATTCTATATGATTAACTCGTTTCATTTAACTATTTTGAAGGAAATGGCACCGACTACTCGACACACCTTGAATATGAGCGAAGAGGAATTTCGTGCCTTTCTTGCTTTAAACATAGTCGCAGTGCAGGCTGCGCTACATACCAACAATAACCTTGGATCTAGCAGTACAGGAAATCATGTAGGATGCACCTATAAAGAATTCACTGCCTGCAAACCTTTGGAATTTGATGGAACCGAAGGACCGACCGGATTGAAACGGTGGACCGAGAAGGTCGAATCGGTGTTTGCCATAAGTAAGTGTACTGAAGAGGACAAAGTGAAGTACGCTACGCATACCTTCACAGGTTCTGCGTTAACATGGTGGAATACCTATCTAGAGCAAGTGGGACAAGATGATGCTTACGCACTACCGTGGTCAGCATTCAAGCACTTGATGAACGAGAAGTACCGTCCCAGAACCGAGGTCAATAAGCTCAAGACAGAACTTAGAGGGTTACAAACCCAAGGATTTGATATTACCACGTACGAAAGACAATTCACAGAATTATGCCTATTGTGTCCGGGAGCGTTCGAAGATGAGGAAGAGAAGATTGACGCGTTTGTGAAAGGATTACCGAAAAGAATCCAAGAAGATATAAGTTCACATGAGCCCGCCTCCATACAACAGGCATGTAGAATGGCTCACAAACTAGTGAATCAGATTGAAGAAAGAATTAAAGAACAGAGTGCTGAAGAGGCCAATGTGAAGCAAGTCAAAAGAAAGTGGGAGGAAAACGGTGATAAGAATCACCAATACAACAACAACAGCAATTACAACAATAATCGCCACAACTATCCCAACAATCGCAACATCAATTGCAACTACAACAAACGGCCCAACAACAACAACAACAACAACAATAGTAACTACAACAATCATCCCAACAACAATAATAACCGCAACAACAACAACAACAATCAGAAGCAGCTATGCCAAAGGTGTGAAAAGTATCACTCGGGGTTCTGCACCAAATTTTGCAACAAGCGTAAAAGAAATGGTCATAGCGCGGTGAAGTGTGAGGTCTATGGACCAGGGGTTAACAGAACGAAAGGAGCAAATGGTGTCGGAACGAGTAATGGTGGAGCAAGTAGTGTCAGAGCAAGTTATGCCAATGTAGTTTGTTATAAATGTGGAAAACTGGGCCACATTATTAGAAATTGCCCGAACCAGGAGAGCCCGAATGGACAAGGCCGCAGAAGAGTTTTCAATATTAATGCGGCAGAGGCACAGGAAGACCTAGAGCTTGTTACGGGTACGTTTCTTATTGACAATAAATCTGCTTACGTTTTATTTGATTCGGGTGCAGATAGAAGCTATATGAGTAGATATTTTTGTGCTAAATTAAGTTGTCCATTGACGCCATTGGATAGTAAATTTTTACTCGAATTAGCAAACGGTAAATTAATTTCAGCAGATTATATATGCCGAAATCGAGAAATTAAACTGGGTAGCGAAATATTTAAGATTGATTTGATACCCGTAGAGTTAGGGAGTTTTGATGTAATAGTTGGCATGGACTGGCTGAAGAAGGTGAAAGCAGAGATCGTAAGTTATAAAAATGCAATTCGCATTGTACGAGAAGAAGAAGAACCCTTAATGGTGTACGGAGAAAAGGGCAACACGAAGCTACATCTTATTAGTAATTTGAAGGCACAAAAACTAATAAGAAAAGGTTGCTATGCTGTTCTAGCACACGTCGAGAAAGTACAAACTGAAGAAAAGAGCATCAATGATGTTCCCGTCGCAAAAGAATTTCCCGATGTATTTCCGAAAGAATTACCGGGACTACCTCCACATCGATCTGTTGAATTTCAAATAGATCTTGTACCAGGAGCTGCACCAATAGCTCGTGCTCCTTACAGACTCGCACCGACCGAGATGAAAGAACTGCAAAGCCAATTACAAGAACTTTTAAAGCGTGGTTTCATTCGACCAAGCACATCACCGTGGGGAGCTCCTGTTTTGTTTGTCAAGAAGAAAGATGGTACATTCAGGTTGTGTATCGACTACCGAGAGTTGAACAAACTTACCATCAAGAACCGCTACCCACTACCGAGAATCGACGACTTATTTGATCAACTACAAGGCTCGTCTGTTTATTCAAAGATTGACTTACGTTCCGGGTATCATCAAATGCGGGTGAAAGAAGATGATATTCCAAAGACTGCTTTCAGAACACGTTACAGTCATTACGAGTTTATGGTCATGCCGTTTGGTTTAACTAATGCACCAGCTGTGTTCATGGACCTTATGAACCGAGTGTGTGGACCATACCTTGACAAGTTTGTCATTGTTTTCATTGATGACATACTTATTTACTCAAAGAATGACCAAGAACACGGTGAACATTTGAGAAAGGTGTTAGAAGTATTGAGGAAGGAAGAATTGTACGCTAAGTTTTCAAAGTGTGCATTTTGGTTGGAAGAAGTTCAATTCCTCGGTCACATAGTGAACAAAGAAGGTATTAATGTGGATCCGGCAAAGATAGAAACTGTTGAAAAGTGGAAAACCCCGAAAACTCTGAAACACATACGCCAGTTTTTAGGACTAGCTGGTTACTACAGAAGGTTCATCCAAGACTTTTCCAGAATAGCAAAACCCTTGACTGCATTAACGCATAAAGGGAAGAAATTTGAATGGAAGGATGAACAAGAGAAAGCGTTTCAGTTATTGAAGAAAAAACTAACTACGACACCTATATTGTCATTGCCTGAAGGGAATGATGATTTTGTGATTTATTGTGATGCATCAAATCAAGGTCTCGGTTGTGTATTAATGCAACGAACGAAGGTGATTGCTTATGCGTCTAGACAATTGAAGATTCACGAACAAAATTATACGACGCATGATTTGGAATTAGGTGCGGTTGTTTTTGCATTGAAGACTTGGAGGCACTACTTATATGGGGTCAAAAGTATTATATATACCGACCACAAAAGTCTTCAACACATATTTAATCAGAAACAACTGAATATGAGGTAGCATAGGTGGATTGAATTGTTGAATGATTACGACTTTGAGATTCGTTACCACCCGGGGAAGGCAAATGTGGTAGCCGACGCCTTGAGCAGAAAGGACAGAGAACCCATTCGAGTAAAATCTATGAATATAATGATTCACACTAACCTTACTACTCAAATAAAGGAGGCGCAACAAGGAGTTTTAAAAGAGGGAAATTTAAAGGATGAAATACCCAAAGGATCGGAGAAGCATCTTAATATTCAGGAAGACGGAACCCAGTATAGGGCTGAAAGAATTTGGGTACCAAAATTTGGAGATATGAGAGAAATGGTACTTAGAGAAGCTCATAAAACCAGATACTCAATACATCCTGGAACGGGGAATATGTACAAGGATCTCAAGAAACATTTTTGGTGGCCGGGTATGAAAGCCGATGTTGCTAAATACGTAGGAGAATGTTTGATGTGTTCTAAGGTCAAAGCTGAGCATCAAAAACCATCAGGTCTACTTCAACAACCCGAAATCCCAGAATGGAAATGGGAAAAAATTACCATGGATTTCATCACTAAATTGCCAAGGACTGCAAGTGGTTTTGATACTATTTGGGTAATAGTTAATCGTCTCACCAAATCAGCACACTTCCTGCCAATAAGAGAAGATGACAAGATAAAGAAGTTAGCACGACTGTATTTGAAGGAAGTCGTCTCCAGACATGGAATACCAATCTCTATTATCTCTAATAGGGATGGCAGATTTATTTCAAGATTCTGGCAGACATTACAGCAAGCATTAGGAACTCGTCTAGACATGAGTACTGCCTATCATTCAGAAACTGATGGGCAGAGCGAAAGGACGATACAAACGCTTGAAGACATGCTACGAGCATGTGTTATTGATTTCGGAAACACTTGGGATCGACATCTACCGTTAGCAGAATTTTCCTACAATAACAGCTACCATTCAAGCATTGAGATGGCGCCGTTTGAAGCACTTTATGGTAGAAAGTACAGGTCTCCAATTTGTTGGAATGAAGTGGGGGATAGACAGATTACGGGTCCGGAGATAATACAAGAAACTACCGAGAAGATCATCCAAATTCAACAACGGTTGAAAACCGCCCAAAGTCGACAAAAGAGCTACGCTGACATTAAAAGAAAAGATATAGAATTTTAAATTGGAGAGATGGTCATGCTTAAAGTTGCACCTTGGAAAGGCGTTGTTCGATTTGGTAAACGAGGAAAATTAAATCCAAGGTATATTGGACCATTCAAGATTATTGATCGTGTCGGACCAGTAGCTTACCGACTTGAGTTACCTCAACAACTCGTGGCTGTACATAACACTTTCCACGTCTCGAATTTGAAGAAATGTTTTGCTAAAGAAGATTTAACTATTCCATTAGATGAAATCCAAATCAACGAAAAACTTCCTGTCGAAATAATGGATCGTGAGGTTAAAAGACTTAAGCAAAACAAGATACCAATTGTTAAGATTCGATGGAATGCTCGTAGAGGACCCGAGTTCATCTAGAAATGAGAAGATCAGATGAAGAATAAATACCCGCATTTATTTCCAGAAGATACGTCAACACCTCCAACTGCTTAAAATTTCGGGACGAAATTTATTTAACGGGTAGGTACTGTAGTGACCCGAACTTTTCCATGTTTATATATATATATATTAAATGAAATTGTTATTTTACATGATTAAGTGTTTCCAACATGTTAAGCAATCAAACTTGTTAAGACTTGATTAATTGAAATAGGTTTCATATAGACAATTGACCACCCAAGTTGACCGGTGATTCACGAACGTTAAAACTTGTAAAAACTATATGATGACATATATATGGTTATATATATATATATATATATATATATATATATATATATATATATATATATATATATATATATATATATATATATATATATATATATATATATATATATATATATATATATATATATATATATATATATATATAACATGATATTATGATAAGTAAACATATCATTAAGTATATTAACAATGAACTACATATGTAAAAACAAGACTACTAACTTAATGATTTTGAAACGAGACATATATGTAACGATTATCGTTGTAAAGATATTTAATGTATATATATCATATTAAGAGATATTCTTACATCATAATATCATGATAATATAATAATTTAAAATCTCTTTTGATATTATAAACATTAGGTTAACAACATTTAACAAGATCGTTAACCTAAAGGTTTCAAAACAACACTTACATGTAACGACTAACGATGACTTAACGACTCAGTTAAAATGTATATACATATAGTGTTTTAATATGTATTCATACACTTTTGAAAGACTTCAAGACATTTATCAAAATACTTCTACTTAACAAAAATACTTACAATTACATCCTCGTTCAGTTTCATTAACAATTCTACTCGTATGCACCCGTATTCGTACTCGTACAATACACAGCTTTTAGATGTATGTACTATTGGTATATACACTCCAATGATCAGCTCTTAGCAGCCCATGTGAGTCACCTAACACATGTAGGAACCATCATTTGGTAACTAGCATAAAATATCTCATAAAATTACAAAAATATGAGTAATCATTCATGACTTATTTACATGAAAACAAAATTACATATCCTTTATATCTAATCCATACACCAACGACCAAAAACACCTACAAACACTTTCATTCTTCAATTTTATTCATCTAATTGATCTCTCTCAAGTTCTATCTTCAAGTTCTAAGTGTTCTTCATAAATTCCAAAAGTTCTAGTTTCATAAAATCAAGAATACTTCCAAGATTGCAAGTTTACTTCCAAGTTTTCTAAATCCATTCCAAGTAATCATCCAAGATCAAGAAACCTTTGTTACTTACAGTAGGTTATCTTTCTAATACAAGGTAATAATCATATTCAAACTTTAATTTAATTTCTATAACTATAACAATCTTATTTCTAGTGGAAATCGTACTTGAAATTGTTTTCGTGTCATGATTCTGCTTCAAGAACTTTCAAGCCATCCAAGGATCCTTTGAAGCTAGATCCATTTTTATCATTTACAGTAGGTTTATCCAAGGAACTTGAGGTAGTAATGATGTTCATAACATCATTCGATTCATACATAAAAAGCTGTCTTATTCAACGTTATAAACTTGTAATCTCTAGAACATAGTTTAGTTAATTCTAAACTTGTTCGCAAATAAAGTTAATCCTTCTAAATAGACTTTTAAAATCAACTAAACACATGTTCTATATCTATATGATATGTTAACTTAATGATTTAAAACCCGGAAACACGATAAACAACATAAAACTGGATATACGCTGTCGTAGTAAAACCGGGGGCTGTTTTGGTTGGGATAATTAAAAGCTAAGAAGAACTTTGATTTAAAAGCTATACTTCTGGAAAAATGATCTTTCTTATGAACATGAAACTATATCCAAAGATCATGGTTAAACTCAAAGTGAAAGTATGTTTTTCAAAATGGTCATCAAGATGTCGTTCTTTCGACGGAAATGACTAGCTCTTTCAAAAATGACTTGTAACTTGTATTTTCGACTATAAACTTATACTTTTTCTATTTATATTCATAAATTTAAGTTCAATACGAAACCGTGGCCACTGGAATCACTCAAAACGGATTAGAAACGAAGAAATGGCGAGTAAAACAAGATTGATAAAAACTACTCATTTTACCTACGTGAAAGTTAGTAATAAATCTATTCCAACCATAACCTAATCAACTTATATTGTATATTATGTAATCTTGAGATACCATAGACACGTATACAATGTTTCGACCTATCATGTCGACCCATCTATATATATATTTCGGAACAACCATAGACACTCTATATGTGAATGTTAGAGTTAGCTATACAGGGTTGAGGTTGATTTTAAAATATATATATAGTTTGAGTTATGATCAATACTGAGATACGTATATAGCGGGTCGTGGATTGATTCAAGATAATATTTATCGATTTATTTTTGTACATCTAACTGTGGACAACTAGTTGTAGGTTACTAACGAGGACATCTGACTTAATAAACTTAAAACATCAAAATGTATTAAAAGTGTTGTAAATATATTTTGAACATACTTTGATATATATGTATATATTGTTATAGGTTCGTGAATCAACCAGTGGCCAAGTCTTACTTCCCGACGAAGTAAAAATCTGTGAAAGTGAGTTATAGTCCCACTTTTAAAATCTAATATTTTTGGGATGAGAATACATGCAGGTTTTATAAATGACTTACAAAATAGACACAAGTACGTGAAACTACATTCTATGGTTGAATTATCGAAATCGAATATGCCCCTTTTTATTAAGTCTGGTAATCTAAGAATTAGGGAACAGACACCCTAATTGACGCGAATCCTAAAGATAGATCTATTGGGCCTAACAAACCTCATCCAAAGTACCGGATGCTTTAGTACTTCGAAATTTATATCATATCCGAAGGGTGTCCCGGAATGATGGGGATATTCTTATATATGCATCTTGTTAATGTCGGTTACCAGGTGTTCACCATATGAATGATTTTTATCTCTATGTATGGGATGTATATTGAAATATGAAATCTTGTGGTCTATTGTTACGATTTGATATATATAGGTTAAACCTATAACTCACCAACATTTTTGTTGACGTTTAAAGCATGTTTATTCTCTGGTGAATATTAAGAGCTTCCGCTATTGCATACTAAAATAAGGACAAGATTTGGAGTCCATATTTGTATGATATTATGTAAAAACTGCATTCAAGAAACATATGTCGATGTAATATATTTCTATTATAAACCATTATGTAATGGTCGTGTGTAAACAGTATATTTTAGATTATCATTATTTGATAATCTACGTAATGCTTTTGAAACCTTTATTGATAAAATAAAGGTTATGGTTGTTTTAAAAATGAATGCAGTCTTTGAAAAACATCTCATATAGAGGTCAAAACCTCGCAACGAAATCAATTAATATGGAACGTTTATAATCAATATGAACGGAACATTTCAATAATGATTATACTAACAATCGAATTCATTTAAAGAATTCAAGTTATATCATATTTCGTGATACGAATATCCTCGTTTTCGTTATCAACTTTCCTAAGCCAAATTTCGGGACGAAATTTCTTTTAACGGGTAGGTACTATCATTTTTCCATTCTATACTTTTCCTTATTAAATGCCCAACAATATAATTAAACTTTAAACGATAATTGTTAAGCGTTAATAATTATAAATTATACTAACTAACTTTGTACATTAATCGACAAGTTAATAAAAATAAGAAGTTAATAAACCTTTGTGAATAAATAAATAACTTTAAAACTTGTGTAATTAAAATAATTAAACTAGGATAATTAAGGAGTCATTTAAGTAAATTAAAGTACAAGGACTAAAGTGAAAAATCACAAACCCTAACCCTAATAACCCTAGCCGATTTTGGGAGGGTAAAATTACCTTCCTACCCCTCAAAATTTTAGCCAAATCCATCCCCCATAACCCCTTTTCCAAGCCAAATTGTTCCCTAAGTAATTCCTTATTAAACCCTAATTCTAAGATTCTCCTATCCTCACTATAAATAGAGACCTAGGCTAACTCATTCTATGTACCAAATCATAATTACAACTCTCTCGCAAATCTCTCTCCCCTCTCTTTTGATTTTGGCCAACACAATCGAAATCATCATCATCACCATCGAAATCCCCACCAATCTTCAAGGTGATCTTCAAGTATTCTTCGCATTCTTCGTGTTCTTCAAGGATCTTCAAGAAGTTCTTCAAGTTTCTCAAGGCTTTAATCTTCAATCTTCATCGCGTTCATCTTTTCTTCGTTAGTTATCTTCGAATCTTCAAAGGTATAACATAAACCCTAAACTATTTACATAAACTTTGATCTTTGTTAATTCATATTCATATTATAAACTTGTTATACATAAGTAAATACATAAACACCTAGATCTATACATGTAAAAAAAATATAAACATATATATGTATGTATGCATGTCGACTAGAAAAAAAAAGGGAAACTTTGATCTTAAAACCCTAGGTTATTACATGGAAGATTTGTTATGGTTAATTAAGGAAACAAAATAAACCTATATATATACATATACATATCGACACATATACATATATACATATATACATGTAAAAAATATATTTTTTATATACATATATATATACACACGAATATATATATATATACTAAACCCTAATTACTTAAACCCTAAACCTAATTAATTATTAAACCCTAATTCATTAAACCTAACCCTAATTATTTCATACCACTTTAATTATTAAAGCCCTAATCATTACCTAATCATTACTACATTAAATAAAACCCTAATTTATTAAACCCTAGGACATTAATTATTAAACCCTAGTTATTAATTACTAATTTAATTAACTAACCCTAATTAATGAAACCCTAATACAACTTATATTATTAATTAACATGTATACACTATTACTATTACTAACACCTATAACCTACTACTTATATTATAACACATAAAAACATTTTGGGATATGTATTAGAGATGTATAGATCTTCGAACTTTCTTGACGAATGGTTTCTACGAAACTCTAGGCAGAAGGGTTTGGATTTCTTATTTAAAGGGTCCTATAACTCAAGCCCCTAGACCTGAAATGGCTATTCGAAGAGAAAGGGGTGATTGGAAGCTTATCTAATACGGCAAGTATCCTAAAATGGAAAACACTCTTAAAGTAGAAACTTTCTAGTTATAGAAACTTACTAAGATAAGAAACCTACTAAAAGTGGAAACTTTCTAAAAATAAAAACTTACTAGGAAAGGAAACTTAGTAAAATGAGCTATACTTAAAACACTATCATACTTAAACATTTTTTTAAACGTGGGCAAAAACAGTTACTACTCTTAAATATCATAGGTTGACTTTTCTGCTCACTCGTCCAACTTTCTATTCCGAGGAATAACTAGCTCTTTTTCTACTAAGGTGAATTCATAGCCCCACTTACTATTGCGCAACTTATTTACTTTTATTCTTGGGGTGAGACACATGCTGTTTTTACATCTTACAATTTAGACACAAGTACCAACTGTTAAAACTATGCTATACCCGGCTATGTCTGACTAAGTCCCTACAGTGATATTTTTAATTGCTACTTGCATGCTTAATTATTGGGGGTAGGCCTATCGGGAGTAACGTCCCCGATACATTTGACTAAGTCTTTGTATTACTTAATAATGAAATTAAACCGACAAGTATAAACGATAACTTGTCTTGGGGCAAACTTGAACGTTTAGTCTAAATATCACGCATTGGCATAACTTTTTGATCCTGCGGGAGATCAACTTTACAACTAAATCTTGTAGTCTAAAACAACGGTCAAACTTTTGTTAAACCTATGAACTTCACTCAACCTTTTTGGTTGACACTTTAGCATGTTTTATCTCAGGTGCTGTTTGATTCAAGCTCTTATACTTACTGCTTATGTGATGCTACTTGGACATATGATCAAGAGATATCGCATTTATTACTATTTCATTTAAACATTTACTTTATTCCTTTGTAACGACATATCATTTTCCGCTGTGTACTCTCATTAAAGTTTGATTTTATCATTTAGTATTGTTCTCGTTATTATAATATGTTGGTATATTTTGATATTAAGTCACATTTCACCCAGGCCCTAACTGGGGGTGTGATAGATTGGTATCAAAGCATAACCAGGCTGTTATAGAGAACCAGGATTGCATTTTTATGTGTGCCTTATTTGCTAGCTAGGGTGCCTTAGCAATCTAGGAAACTATAACCTTTCCTGCCTTAGACTTTAAAGCATTTAGGATTGCCCTATAATCTTAACATTTATGCTTTCCTAAACTTGACTAAAAGATTCTAATCAAAGTCTCTTTCCTAATGATAGGATGTCAAGCTCAAGCATTAATAAACCAACTCTCATCAAGCCAACCGTAGAAGATACTAAAGGGTCTTCCACTGAAAAATCAGTCCAAAGTCCACCTTGTGGCTTTGGTGGTCCTTGCTCACTAACCTATAGTCCGGATACTCTACCTGCTTCTCCTGAATTTCACCCAACTCAAGGATCTAAGAGCGAAGGAGAAAGCCCTACTGATTCTGCTGACTCTGGCTCTTTTCACTCATTGGTACATAAACTAATGAGTACTCCTGAATGGGTTGCTCTTCAAAACCTCCCTAACTACGACAGTGACTGCTCAAATTATGAACCTGAAGAAGATCCTATTGAAGAATCGTCTGAAAACTCAACTCTAAAGAGAAAGCAACCCGAAACCGCTACCAGTCCATTATTCTGTAATAACGAGGAGCACGTAAGGGTGAAGTCTGATATCATCAACCTTCAGAGTAGTTGTGAGAAGAATAGGGAGTTTAGTAGACGTCATGTTGCTCGAATAGAAGTGCATATAAACAACCTAGAAAAAGAAAACAAAATCTTGAAGGAAATTATCAAAGAATCTCTCAAATCTCAAATCGAAAGGCTAGAGAAACTTGTGAAGGATAACATGGAAAAAGTGATGAAGCAGTTTGAGGACGAGAAGAAGAAATATGAAGACTATTTCAATATTAATATTCTTTAGTTATCTTTCCTATTTTTCCATCTATGTAAAGGCTATGCCTTAAAACTATTTCTATTTCCGAATCGTGTATTAAAAAGGCTTATTTAATGCCTCGTTCCTTAATAATATAAAGTGTTTTATATATATCATGTGATATCAATACTTTATCTTATTCCTACTTGTAATTGCTCAACACTATAATTTGTTAACTTATCCGACTTATGTTCACTTATGTAGCAACATCATGGTTCGTCCAGCTGCACCTACTGTTAACAATATCGTTTTGACTACCGAGCAATTCTAACAGTTACTCACTGCCGCACAAGGCAATGCCAAAGCTAATAATGTTAATCCTCAACCGAAACCTTGTTCCTACAAGGATTTTTCAAACTGTCATCCTCCCGCGTTCAAAGGAAATGAAGAAGCTGTCGAACTAGTTCACTGGTTCGAGAAGATGGAATCTATTTTCCGTATTTGCAACTGTGGTGATAACGATCGAGTAAATTATGCCACTAGCTCATTGGGTGGCAATGCTTTAACTTGGTGGTCTGCTCATGCCAAGTCCGTAGGAATTGACAATGCTAATGCAATTCCATGGGACGAACTCAAAAGCTTGATGATCAACAAATTTAGCCCGAGGAGTCAAGTTCAGAAACTTGAAGCTGAGTTCTGGGAACTCAAAGTCAAGGGTACTGATATTGAGAACTACACCAATCGTTATCTGGAACTTTCTACTCCATGTCCTGAGATGTTTCCTACCGAAGCTAGAAGAATTAAGCGGTATATTTAAGGTCTTCCCGAGGATGTTCAAGGGAATGTTATAGCTGCCGAGAAGGTTACTCTGGATGCTGTGATTCTTATGGCACAAAATCTGATGTTGGCCAAGAGAAGAAGAGCGTCGGCTAATAAGCAGGTTGAGACTAAGGGTAATGATGGTAAGAGGAAGTTTGAGCCATCTCATGGTTCGACTCAGAATGGTAGTAAGAAGCCTGCGGATGGTACAAAGTCAAATTATAAGGGTTCCTATCCTTTCTGTGTTCGTTGTGAGAGGTATCACCCGAGACAGTGTACTGTTGTTTGTTCATTGTGTAAGAAAGTGGGACATGTTCTAAGATGTGTAAGACTCCTCCAAGGGATAAGGCTATTGTTCCAGCCAAAGCTCCTCCAACCTGCTATACTTGTGGAGAGAAGGGACACATTAGTCCAAATTGTCCTAAGAAGAAGGATAATCCCGCTACTGGAGCTAATACTACTGCTGCGAAGGGTTGTGTGTTTGTTATTACTGCTACTGAAGCTCGAGATGAGGATGAGGTCATCACGGGTACGTATCTTATCAATAATTGTTATGTAACTATTTTATTCGATACTGGTGCTGACCGAAGTTACATATCTAGTGATTTTTGTACCCTATTTACTAAAAAGCCTCAACCCTTAGAAACTAAAAGATTAGTAGAGGTAGCCAATGGAAAAGTCATGCAAGTCGATAAAATCTATAAAAACTGCAACTTAATCTTAGCCAATAAGGAATTTAAGATAGACCTTTTGCTGGTCGAGCTTGGAAGTTTTGACGTCGTAGTTGGAATTGATTGGTTACGTCCATTACATGCTGCTATCATGTGTTAAGATAAAACTGTTAATGTTCCATGGGGAAATGGATAGACTCTCATCATCCAAGGTGAAAAGAGTGGTTCCAATCTCAATATTATCTCATGTATCAAAACCCGCAAATATCTTATGAAAGGTTATCCAGCTATTCTAGCTCACGTTAAGATGATTGAATCGAAAGAGAAGCGTATTGAAGATGTACCAGTGGTTAAAGAATTTTTCGATGTGTTTCCCGAAGATCTTCCTGGTCTTCCACCTCCTCGACAAGTTGAATTTCAAATTGATTTAACTCCCGGTGCTGCTCCTATTGCTAAAGCTCCGTATCATTTAGCACCCTCAGAGATGAAGGAATTATCCAACCAGCTCCAAGAACTATTGGATAAAGGTTTCATTTGTCCTAGCTCGTCCCTATGGGGAGCTCCTATTCTATTTGTTAAGAAGAAGGATGGTACGTTAAGGATGTACATTGATTATCGTGAACTTAACAAGCTTACTATCAAGAACCGTTATCTGTTGCTGCGTATTGATGATTTATTCGATCAACTCCAAGGGTCGAGCATCTATTCAAAGATTGATTTGAGATCTGGTTATCACCAACTCAAAGTCAAGGAATTCGATATTCCTAAGACTGCTTTTCTTACTCGATATGGACATTATGAATTCTGTGTCATGCCTTTTGGTTTGACCAATGCTCCTGCTGTATTCATGGATCTTATGAATCGTGTCTGCAAGCCTTACCTCGATAAATTCTTTATTGTGTTCATTGACGATATCTTAATCTATTCCAAGAGTGAGAAAGAACATGAGCAATATTTGCGTATGATTCTTGAACTCTTAAGAAAGGAACAACTCTATGCTAAATTTTCTAAGTGCGAGTTTTGGTACAAAATTGTACAATTCCTTGGACATGTTGTTAATAAAGACGGGATACATGTCGATCCAGCTAAGATTACTGCTATTCAGAACTGGGACATACCAAAGACTGCGAAGCATATTCGCCAATTTTTGGGACTTGCCGGTTACTATCGAAGGTTCATAAAAGATTTTTCTCTCATTGCTAAACCTCTTATGAAGCTAACTCAAAAAGGGAAGAAATTTGAGTGGTCCGAAGAACAGGAATCTGCTTTCAAGATTCTGAAGGAGAAATTGACCACATCCCCGATTCTATCTTTACCCGAAGGTACTGACGACTTTGTTATTTACTGCGATGCTTCGAAGCAAGGCTTTGGTTGTGTTTTGATACAATGAGAAAAGGTTATTGCCTACGCATCTAGGCAGTTGAAGAAACATGAAGAGAACTATACCACACATGACCTTGAGTTAGGTGCCGTGGTATTTGCATTAAAGATATGGAGACATTATTTGTATTGTACCCATTTTACAATGTACACTGATCATAAAAGTCTTCGACACATCTTTGATCAAAAATAGCTGAACATGACGCAAAGCCGATGGCTCGAGTTATTGAACGATTATCACTGTGAGCTGAAATATCATCCTGGCAAGGCGAATGTAGTTGCCGATGCCCTTAGTCGGAAAGACGATGTTAAATGTGTTCTTGCTCTAAACCTAAAAATCAAATCAAATCTTGTCTCACGAATCTATGAAGCTCAATTGGAAGCTATTAAACTGACACTTATCAAAGGTGAAGGACCCATTGGTTTTGAGAACCAACTTTAAGTGAAAGCTAATGGTACACGGTACTTTGGCAATAGAATTTGGGTTCCTCGTTTCGGTAATCTCCGTGAACTAGTCTTGGATGAAGCTCATAAGACTAGATATTATATTCATCCCAGTTCCAGTAAAATGTATCACGATGTGAAGCAATTCTACTGGTGGCCTAACATGAAAGCTGACATTGCTACTTATGTTAGTAAGTGTCTCACTTGTTTGAAGGTCAAGGCCAAACATCAAAAGCCTTCTGGTCTGTTGACATAACCCGATATTCCGCAGTGGAAGTGGGAATGTATCACTATGGACTTTGTTACTAAGTTACCTAAGACTTCGAACGGTAACGATACTATTTAGGTCGTAGTTGACCGTCTTACTAAATCTGCACATTTCATACCGATCAACGAAACTGACAAGATGGAAAGATTAGCACAGCTTTATATTAAAGAAATCGTCTCACGTCATGGTGTTCCTATCCCGATTATTTCTGATCGCGACAGTCGATTTGTTTCTAGATTCTAGAAAACTTTACATATGCTCTTGGAACTCAACTCGATATGAGTATAGCTTATCATTCTCAAACTGATGGTCAAAGTGAACGAACTATTCAAACCATGGAAGATATGCTACATGCTTGTGCAATCTATTTCGGCAAAGGATGGGATAGACATCTACCTTTGGTTGAATTTTCTTACAATAACAGTTATCACTCCGGCATTAAAGCTGCACCTTTTGAAGCTTTATATGGACAGAAGTGTAGATCCCCTTTGTGTTGGGATGAACTTGAGGACATACATTTAACTGGTCCTGAAATCATTCACGAAACTACCGAAACGATCGTTCAGATTAAATAACGTTTAGAAACTGCCCGTAGCCGACAAAAGAGCTATGCCGATAGGAAACGAAAAGACATCGAATACCAAGTTGGAGATAAAGTCATATTGAAAGTATCCCCATGGAAAGGTGTTGCCTGCTTCGGTAAACGAAGTAAACTCAGTCCACGATATGTCGGACCATTCACAATCACTGAAAGAGTCGGTCTCGTGGCATACCGATTAGAACTACCAACCGAACTCAGTCAAGTACATGATGTGTTTCATGTCTCAAATCTTAAACGGTGTCTAGCTGATGACACACTCGTTATTCCTCTGGATGATGTCCGCATTGATGAGCATATACACTTCATTGAAGAACCTATAGAAATCATGGAAGGAGAGGTCAAACAAACGCGTAAAAGCAACATACCTATTGTTAAAGTCCGTTAGAATTAGCGTAGAGGCCCCGAATATACCTGGGAGCACAAAGACCATATGCAACGGAACTATCCCCATCTCTTCTCAACTGCTGATGCAATCGAGGAATCTACCTAAAAAATTCGGGACGAAGTTTTCAATAACGGGGAGGTACTATAACGACCCTCATTTTTCCATTATATACTTTTCCTTATTAAATGCCCAACAATATAATTAAACTTAATAATTAAACTTTAATCGATAATTGTTAAGCGTTAATAATTATAAATTATACTAACTAACTTTGTACATTAATTGACAAGTTAATAAAAATAAGAAGTTAATAAACCTTTGTGAATAAATAAATAACTTTAAAACTTGTGTAATTAAAATAATTAAACTAGGATAATTAAGGAGTCATTTAAGCAAATTAAAGTACAAAGACTAAAGTGAAAAATCACAAACCCTAACTTTAATAACCCTAGCCGATTTTGGGAGGGTAAAATTACCCTCCTACTCCTCAATATTTCGGCCAAATCCATCCCCCATAACCCCTTTTCCAAGCCAACTTGTTCCCTAAGTAATTCCTTATTAAATCGTAATTCTAGAATCCTCCTATCCTCACTATAAATAGAGACCTAGGCTAACTCATTCTATGTACCAAATCATAATTATAACTCGCAAATCTCTCTCCCCTCTCTCTTGATTTCGTCCAACACAACCTAAATCATCATCATCACCATCGAAATCCCCACCAATCTTCATAGTGATCTTCAAGTGTTCTTCGCGTTCTTCGTGTTCTTCAAGGATCTTCAAGAAGTTCTTCAAGTTTTTCAAGGCTTTAATCTTCAATCTTCATCGTGTTCATCTTTTCTTCGTTAGTTATCTTCGAATCTTCAAAGGTATAACATAAAACCTAAACTATTTACATAAACTTTGATCTTTGTTAATTCATATTCATATTATAAACTTGTTATACATAAGTAAATACATAAACACCTCGATCTATACATGTAAAAAAAATATAAACATATATATGTATGTATTCATGTATTCATGTCGACTAGAAAAAAAAGGGAAACTTTGATCTTAAAACCCTAGGTTATTACATGGAAGATTTGTTATGGTTAATTAAGGAAACAAAATAAACCTACATATATACATATACATATCAACACATATACATATATACATGTAAAATATATATATATATATATATATATATATATATATATATATATATATATATATATATATATATATATATATATATATATATATATATATACACTAAACCCTAATTACTTAAACCCTAAACCTAATTAATTATTAAACCCTAATTGATTAAACCTAACCCTAATTATTTCATACCACTTTAATTATTAAAACCCTAATCATTACCTAATCATTACTACATTAAATAAAACCCTAATTTATTAAACCCTAGGACATTAATTACTAAACCCTAGTTATTAATTACTACTTTTATTAACTAACCCTAATTAATGAAACCCTAATACAACTTATACTATTAATTAACATGTATACACTATTACTATTACTAACACCTATAACCTACTACTTATATTATAACACATAAAAATATTTTGGGATATGTATTAGAGATGTATAGATCTTCGAACTTTCTTGACAAATGGTTTCTACGAAACTCTAGGTGGAAGGGTTTGGATTTCTGATTTAAAGGGTCCTATAACTCAACCCCTAGACCTGAAATGGCCATTCGAAGAGAAAGGGGTGATTGGAAGCTTATCTAATACGGCAAGTATCCTAAAATGGAAAACACTCTTAAAGTAGAAACTTTCTAGTTATAGAAACTTACTAAGATAAGAAACCTACTAAAAGTGGAAACTTTCTAAAAATAGAAACTTACTAGGAAAGGAAACGTAGTAAAACGAGCTATACTTAAAACACTATCATATTTAAACATTTATTTAAACGTGAGCAAAAACACTTACTAATCTTAAATATCATAGGTTGACTTTTCTGCTCACTCATCCAACTTTCTATTCTGAGGAATAACTAGCTCTCTCTCTCTACTAAGGTGAATTCATAGCCCCACTTACTATTGCACAACTTATTTACTTTTATTCTTGGGGTGAGACACATGCTGTTTTTACATTTTACAATTTAGACACAAGTACCAACTGTTAAAACTATGTTATACCCGACTATGTCCGACTAAGTCCCTACAGTGATATTTTTAATTGCTGCTTGCATGCTTAATTATTGGGGGTAGGCCTATCGGGAGTAACGTCCCCGATACATTTGACTAAGTCTTTGTATTACTTAATAATGAAATTAAACCGACAAGTATAAACGATAACTTGTCTTGGGGCAAACTTGAACGTTTAGTCTAAATATCACGCATTTGCATAACTTTTTGATCCCGCGGGAGATCAACTTTACAACTAAATCTTGTGGTCTAAAACAACGGTCAAACTTTTGTTAAACCTATGAACTTCACTCAACCTTTTTGGTTGACACTTTAGCATGTTTTGTCTCAGGTGATGTTTGATTCAAGCTCTTATACTTACTGCTTATTTGATGCTACTTGGACATAGGATCAAGAGATATCACATTTATTAATATTGTATTTAAACATTTACTTTATTCCTTTGTAACGACATATCATTTTTCGCTACGTACTCTCATTAAAGTTTGATTTTATCATTTAGTATTGTTCTCGTTATTAAAATATGTTGGTATATTTTGATATTAAGTCACATTTCTCCAAGGCCCTAACTGGGAGTGTGATAATATACCCCTGGAGTATTTAATAAATATGACTTTTTAAAAATTTATGATTCAAATTTGATTCTAAATTTATTATTATATTATTATATTTTATTTCAATATTATTATATTATTATATTTATTATATTATTATATTAAAATTAATATTATATTATATATCTTTGTCCAGTCAAAAACTAGGAAAACATATATTACTCTTATAAACTTTATAAACGAACCTTTTTACAACTAATTTTATAAAGCTTAAGACCAAACAGATATATATGTATTCAAATATAAAAAGTGAAATTTTACTCAAACTTTTACCCGTCAATTATTAGCAACAAGAGTATGAAATACCGTTCCATGAAAACTGTCGGCAGATATTATTGAATTCTAATTCACAAGTTTTTAATTTTTGATTTTTTTATTATTATTATTATTGAATTATTGATTATTATTATATTATTATATTTTATTTCAATATTATTATATCAATATATTTATTATATTATATTATTATATTATTCTATATATATGAATGATTCAATCGAGAGATTTAAAAATCTCACACACACATAAACATATTAATATACATATACTCCGTAGTAATATTATTATTAAGATTATATTTCTTAATATTATTATTAATCTTATTATTATTATTATTATTATTATTATTATTATTATTATTATTATTAGATTATTATTTTTATGATACAAAGATAATAATATACATAAAATACTACGACGGGGTTACGTGTGATGACCCGGGAATTTCCGACCAAATTTAAACTTTAATCTTTATATAATTCCGACATGATAAGAAAACATCTTTAATGTTGAAACTCAAAAATCTTGAACTGTTTCATATATGCAATTGACCTTGACCATGCCTGACGATTCACGAACCATTAAATAAATGAATATGATTATATATATAGGTGTATAGATTATAACTTGAAATGTTAACAAAGTATTTAAATGAATAATACATTACATGAACATATTTGTTTAATATATTTATCGACGAGATCAAAAGATAAAATTTAAAAGATTGATTTATCAGATACATTGTATGATTACGAGTCTCTGATGAGAGGTCCACTTTGATTTAGGAAATCTTTCCATTTTAACGGTATTTGGAATAAATGGTAAAGTGATTATTAAAATAAAGCTGTATATAAGTAAATATGATTTATATAAAGAATTATTATATTATGCATAATAGAATATATATATATATATATATATATATATATATATATATATATATATATATATATATATATATATATATATATATATATATATATATATATATAAGATATAAGCATTATTTGTATTATATTACGTAAATTATAATATGTAATTTTAATATATTAAATTCCAAGATTAATGATAGATGCTATTATTCAGGATTAATATTAATATCAGTATTAATAATATTATATATTATATATACGTATATATATGAAATTGGAAATCTTTAATTGCTAATATTATTGATATCATTACTAAAATCATTATTATCATAGCTAGTAAAAGAAAAATTGGATCTTTTGTTATCATTAATATAATCATTAACAATATTATTATTATTATTATCAGTATTATCAGTATTCCTAAAAATTATTAAGATTTTTATAATAAAAGAACTTATCAATAATATTATTTTTATCATCTTTTGTTATTATCAATATCATCAAGTTATTATTATTATAATTATTTTTAAATGTATTAGTGTTAGTGTCTTATTAAAATTATTATTATTATTATTTTATTTAGATATAATTATAATTATTAATTATTAATTATTAATAAAATAATGAGGAGATGAGATCATAGTACGATTTGGAAATCAATTCTGTTACATATAGCTATCAAAACAGTATTTAAGTTTTGTTTGAATCCTTAAACACGTTTTCAATCTCAATCATAGTACAAATCATTGACATTTATAACCAAACTTTATTTATTTTTATTTACTAAGAGAATCTTGTATCATCAATCAAATAGACTTCATATTACACGAATTGTTCAAGGAGAGGGAGTAACACTTTCAGTCTATCATCAACAACCTCCCCAGCTCTGCATTAAATCGAAATAAAATAGAAACAGTCGAAGAACAACCTTTAAACTCTGTACGTGTATATATTATGCAATTCATCGAATTCTTAACAATTTTAGAAATCTAAAAATGCAGTTTAATTATAAATCACGTGTCTAAACTATCTGTAAAGTTTCAAGGATCAATTTAACCTATCGAGTACGAATTTCAAAGTCAAAGTTCGTTTGTCAGAAAAAGTCAACTCTGTGTTCATAGCAAAATTTGTAATCATTTTGATGTTTTAATTCAAATTGACGATTCAGATAGTTTCTAACATTGGTTTCTAAACTTTTTCATGTTTTAACCTTTGACTAATACGTTCTTATAATGGAAATCATTTTTTTTCTATAAAACAAAGACGAACAATTTCTGTCTGTGCTTCCTTTTATTTTTTTTTTCTTCTGTTAATTGTTATCATCGATTATTTATCGTTTCCATGTTATATCAAATAAGTGATGAGGTTAGGAATTGAGATGTTAGTCGATTGGATTTAGAAAAAGAGGGAAGAAGATGAAGTCAGGAAATATACAGGTTAGATATAAACGGAGGTGGAATTAAAACGAGAAAAACACAAGTGGTCCGATGGTTGAGGGTGTTTGTACGTTAGCGGGAGGTCTCGGGTTCGAGTCCCGGCTTGGGCGATTTTGATATTTTTTGAGCCTTTAAGGTATTAACCTATTTTATTATTATTATTATTATTATTATTATTATTATTATTATTATTATTATTATTATTATTATTATTATTATTATTATTATTATTATTATTATTATTATTATTATTGTTATTATTATGACTGATTATTAATTATTGTTATTACAACTAAGTATGTTAATTATCACTAGTATTATAATTATTGTTATTATTATTATTATTATTATTATTATTAATATAAGAGTATTTATAAAAGTTATCATTTATTATCATTATTATTACGTTAGATACAATTATGAATATATTATTATTGTTATTAAGAAATAATAAAATTTATTATTATTTTCATTAATATTAGTGTGAGTATCATTTTAGGATTGTTAGTATTATTAACATAATTATTATTATAAATATTATCATGATTATTATTAACATTATTAAGTATCATTATTGTTAGTATTAGAATGAATATTTGATATTAAATATTAGTTTTATAATATATGTATTAAGATTCTATATAAACTATCATTCCTATCATTTCAAACATTATTATTATTATTAGTATTATCTATATCATTATATTTAAAGTTATTAATGACGTTGTTAAGATTATAGGTATATAAATAAAGATTATACATACAATGATATATTACATAACTTAGTTATATTAGTGTTATTATGTACAAAATGAAAATATATAAATAAATGATAAAAATTATAAATTGTTGATATAACAAATACATTTCTAAAAATAAATAGACTTATTCGATTACGAGTACATGTTTTTAATATATATATATAAATGATATATTTTATATTTATAACATAACAAGAATTAATATTTTTATATACAAAATGAAAATATGAAACGGATATATATGTACTATTACTACAAAAAGGATATAATTAATACATTCATATATATATATTTGTTCGATTACAATTATGTATATTAATAAATATACAAATGATATAGGTTCGTGAATCCAAGGCCAACCCTGCATTGTTCACTATAGACATATGTATTTTTACTACAAAATACATTAGGTGAGTTTCATTTGCTCCCTTTTACTCTTTACGTTTTTGGGCTGAGAATACATGCAAATGCTTTATTAACTGTTTTACAATAATTATATGCGTGAGTTTCATTGCCTTTTTACCCTTTATATTTTTGGGCTGAGAATACATGCGCTGCCTTTATAACTGTTTTACGAAATGGACACAAGTAATCGAAACTCCATTATATGGTTGAATTATCGAAATCGAATATGCCCCTTTTTATTAAGTCTGGTAATCTAAGAATTAGGGAATAGACACCCTAATTGACGCGAATCCTAAAGATAGATCTATTGGGCCCAACATGAAATGTCCCGTTCTTATTGATTAAAAACGTTCCATATTAATTGATTTCATTGTGAGGTTTTGACCTCTATATGAGACGTTTTTTCAAAGACTGCATTCATTTTTAAAACAAACTATAACCTTTATTTCATAAATAAAGGTTAAAAAAACTTTACGTAGATTATCAAATAATGATAATCTAAAATATCCTGTTTACACACGACCATTACATAATGGTTTACAATACAAATATGTTAGATCGAAATCAGTTTCTTGAATGCAGTTTTTACACAATATCATACAAACATGGACTACAAATCTTGTCCTTATTTTAGTATGCAACAGCGGAAGCTCTTAGTATTCACCTGAGAATAAACATGCTTTAAACGTCAACAAAAATGTTGGTGAGTTATAGGTTTAACCTATATATATCAAATCGTAACAATAGACCACAAGATTTCATATTTCAATACACATCCCATACATAGAGATAAAAATCATTCATATGGTGAACACCTGGTAACCGACATTAACAAGATGCATATATAAGAATATCCCCATCATTCCGGGACACCCTTCGGATATGATATAAATTTCGAAGTACTATAGCATCCGGTACTTTGGATGGGGTTTGTTAGGCCCAATAGATCTATCTTTAGGATTCGCGTCAATTAGGGTGTCTGTTCCCTAATTCTTAGATTACCAGACTTAATAAAAAGGGGCATATTCGATTTCGATAATTCAACCATAGAATGTAGTTTAACGTACTTGTGTCTATTTTGTAAATCATTTATAAAACCTGCATGTATTCTCATCCCAAAAATATTAGATTTTAAAAGTGGGACTATAACTCACTTTCACAGATTTTTACTTCGTCGGGAAGTAAGACTTGGCCACTGGTTGATTCACGAACCTATAACAATATATACATATATATCAAAGTATGTTCAAAATTTATTTACAATACTTTTAATACATTTTGATGTTTTAAGTTTATTAAGTCAGCTGTCCTCGTTAGTAACCTACAACTAGTTGTCCAAAGTTAGATGTACAGAAATAAATAGATAAATATTATCTTGAATCAATCCACGACCCAGTGTATACGTATCTCATTATTGATCACAACTCAAACTATATATATATTTTGGAATCAACCTCAACCCTGTATAGCTATCTCCAACATTCACATATAGAGTGTCTATGGTTGTTCCGCAATATATATAGATGGGTCGACATGATAGGTCGAAACATTGTATACGTGTCTATGGTATCTCAAGATTACATAATATACAATATAAGTTGATTAGGTTATGGTTGGAATAGATTTATTACTAACTTTCACGTAGGTAAAATGAGTAGTTTTTATCAATCTTGTTTTACTCGCCATTTCTTCGTTTCTAATCCGTTTTGAGTGATTCCAGTGGCCACGGTTTCGTATTGAACTTAACTTTATGAATCTAAATAGAAAAAGTAAAAGTTTATAGTCAGAAATACAAGTTACAAGTCGTTTTTGAAAGAGGTAGTCATTTCCGTCGAAAGAACGACATCTTGATGACCATTTTGAAAAACATACTTTCACTTTGAGTTTAACCATGATTTTTGTATATAGTTTCATGTTCATAAGAAAAATCATTTTTCCAAAAGTATAGCTTTTAAATCAAAGTTCTTCTTAGCTTTTAATTATCCCAACCAAAACAGCCCCCGGTTTTACTACGACGGCGTATATCCAGTTTTATGGTGTTTATCGTGTTTCCGGGTTTTAAATCATTAAGTTAGCATATCATATAGATATAGAACATGTGTTTAGTTAATTTTAAAAGTCTAGTTAGAAGAATTAACTTTATTTGCGAACAATTTTAGAATTAACTAAACTATGTTCTAGTGATTACAAGTTTATAACGTTGAATAAGACAGCTTTTTATGTATGAATCGAATGATATTATGAACATCATTACTACGTCAAGTTCCTTGGATAAACCTACTGGAAATGATAAAAATAGATCTAGCTTCAAAGGATCCTTGGATGGCTTGAAAGTTCTTGAAGCAGAATCATGACACGAAAAACAAGTTCAAGTAAGATTTCCACTCGAAATAAGATTGTTATAGTTATAGAAATTGAATCAAAGTTTGAATATGAGTATTACCTTGTATTAGAAAGATATCTTACTGTAAATAAGAAAGATTTCTTGAGGTTGTATGATCACTCTACAAGATTGGAAGTAAGATAGCAAACTTGGAAGTATTCTTGATTTAATGAAACTAGAACTTGTAGGATTTATGAAGAACACTTAGAACTTGAAGATAGAACTTGAGAGAGATCAATTAGATGAAGAAAATTGAAGAATGAAAGTTTTTGTAGGTGTTTTTGGTCGTTGGTGTATGGATTAGATATAAAGGATATGTAATTTTGTTTTCATGTAAATAAGTCATGAATGATTACTCATATTTTTGTAATTTTATGAGATATTTCATGGTAGTTGCCAAATGATGGTTCTCACATGTGTTAGGTGACTCACATGGGCTGCTAAGAGCTGATCATTGGAGTGTATATACCAATAGTATATACATCTAAAAGCTGTGTATTGTACGAGTACGAATACGGGTGCATACGAGTAGATTTGTTAATGAAACTGAACGAGGATGTAATTGTAAGCATTTTTGTTAAGTAGAAGTATTTTTATAAGTGTCTTGAAGTCTTTCAAAAGTGTATGAATACATATTAAAACACTACATGTATATACATTTTAACTGAGTCGTTAAGTCATCGTTAGTCGTTACTTGTAAATGTTGTTTTGAAACCTTTAGGTTAACGATCTTGTTAAATGTTATTAACCCAATGTTTATAATCTCAAATGAGATTTTAAATTATTATATTATCATGATATTATGATGTACGAATATCTCTTAATATGATCTATATACATTAAATGTCGTTACAACGATAATCGTTACATATATGTCTCGTTTCAAAATCATTAAGTTAGTAGTCTTATTTTTACATATGTAGTTGATGATGTAGCGTGAGGGTACGAAATAGTATTATTTTACTAGGAAAAACTATTAAATACGATACAATTTTACACAAGATATTTATTTATTTATAGAATGGATATACTTAAACCTTGCTACAACACTTATAGGCAGTGTACCTAATCGTACAGTAGTGTAGTTTTTAGTAAGTCCGGTTCGTTCCACAGGAAAATCTTTAAACAAAGCTCAACGCTATATTAGTTTACTTTTATAAAAATACAAATATATATATATGTAATATTATTATTATAAAGGGGGGTTTTTACCGTTTAATAACCGGTTTGTCGATTTTAAGACTTTAGTCGCAGTTAAAACCTAATGTAAAATATAAAATAAATAAAAGACTTAAATTAAAACTTAAAGTAAATAACGATAATGAAATTGCGAATAATAAAAGTGCGATAAACTTGCGATAATTAAAAAGTACGATAATTAAAAGTGCGATTAAACAACAATAAATAAAAGTGCGATAATTAGAAGTGCAATTAAATATAAAATAAAGGAAATTAAATATGAAATAAAAGAATTATGCTTATTTAAACTTTCGTAATCATGATGTTTGACGTGTTGATTTTAGTTTTATGCCCATGGGTTAATTGTCCTTTGTCCTGGATTATTTAATATGTCCGTCTGGTTTTTGTCCATAACAGTCCATCAGTCATAAATATAAAGTGCGAGTGTCCTCGTCAAATTATCCTTATACCCGAAGTTAAATATTCCAATTAATTGGGGATTCGAATTGTAACAAAGTTTTAATACTTTGTTTAATGAATACACCAGGTTATCGACTGCGTGTAAACCAAGGTTTTACTACTTTGTTAACAATTACACCAATTACCCTTGAATGTAATTTCACCCCTGTTTTAATTATTCTAGTGGCTATTAATCCATTCCCGTGTCCGGTTAAATGAACGATTATTCGTACATATAAATACCCCGCCCATCGTGTCCGATCGAGTGTATATGGTAATTTATAGGGACGCCCAATTGTAAATCTTTATATTAACATTAACAAACTTTCATTTAGTTAAACAAATATAAAGCCCATTAATAGCCCATAGTCAAATTTCCACAAGTGTCGTTCTTTTGTCCAAACCCCAATTATGGTACAAAGCCCAATTACCCAATTTTAGTAATTAGCCCAACATCATGATTACTTCGTTTTAAATAAGCATAATAATAACTTAGCTACGAGACATTAATATAAAAAGGTTGAACATAACTTACAATGATTAAAAATAGCGTAGCGTTACACGGACAGAATTTCGACTTATACCCTTACAACATTCGCTAACATACCCTTATTATTAGAATTAAAATTAAAATTAAAATTAAAATATAAATTATATATATATATATATATATCGTATATATGAGAGAGAGAGATATATTTTCTGTGTTTAAAACTCGGCAGAAAACTGGCTTTATATAGGACCTGACCAGCATTTTCACTCCATGCGACTAGCATGGATTTTGTGCCTCTGGCCATGCGAGTCGCATGGCCACCCTGGATCCAGCCAAATTGCTTTGTTTTCTTCTTGCCGACGTAATATAATAATAATATATAATATATAATTATATATAATTATATATATATTATATTATATTCTTGTGCATAGTAGACTAGATATTTTTGGTCCGTTGCGTCGGGCGTTTCTTCTTGGCTCAGGTCCCGGTTCCGGATTTTTGGACGTCCTCGCGTACTATTTTATATCGTGTACTTTGCGTCTTTTATTTTAAGACGTTCCTCATCAATAATTTGAACCTTTTTGATTGAATCTTGTACTTTTTAGCTTTTTGGACCTTTCCGTCTTCAATTTGTCGAATCTGCCTTTTATCTTCACTTTTTAATATTTAAACGAATAGTGCTTGTAAATCGAACAATATCAACTAAAATCTTGTCTTTCTTGGGAAATAATGCTGTAAAATATGTGTTCATTTTTAGCCTTATCAATATTCCCACACTTAAGCGTTGCTTGTCCTCAAGCAATATAGTCTTGAAACACTTGAATCACTTCTTTATTCTTCACACTTTGTACATAAGTGACTTCAATACAGCGGTATAAACAATGATAGTAACGATGTGGTTTAAAGGTGGGTGTGTCTTTTATAGTTGCCTCGGGTTTAGGTCAACGACACTTGCAATCAAATAGCCGATTTACTTTCGGTTTCCAAAGCAAAGTGCACATTTGAAAGGTGGTTTACAGTCCCACATGACTATAAAAATTTAGATCCTTAAGGAAATTGGATCTTTATGAAAACATTTGATCTTTTGAAAATTCAAGCTAGATTTTACCCTAGACAAGTTTTCTGATTTGATCCATCATCGGTGTTGCAAAATATATCTGTGGATCAATATTTTGGCTAAAACTTTTAGGCTCGTGTAATCCACTGCTATCCCTGTATCGGAAAGCACACATCCACTTTACTTGTTCCGTATATTACCTTTCGGTAAACTACCGTCCGGTTGTAAAGGAAAGCGATGAACAAGAAACTGTTAAGGCAATGTCCTATGACATGCAGATGATTATGGTCTTATTAAACGTGTCGGATGCTAGAACTATCCTTGGTAGGAGCGATAGTAAAGATCATCCTATGATTTTTCGGTCTGGCACAAGGTCCTGTCTCCGACCATGCTATGCAACCACCGTTCTTACGGTTGACACCCGATTTAGTTCAGGTGACCTAATGAATTCCAGGTGAATTCCTAGGATTTTACGTTCAATGGTAATGAACGCATTGAAAATGGATTTTCAGAAAACAAATCGGTTTGTAGTTTTGATCAAAATATTTTCTCGTTCAAGCTCGAGTTTAGATATCATTGAATTCCATGAGTTTGAATTCTCAATCTTTAAGGTCAATCTCAAGGATTGAGTAATATCAGGCTTAAAAGCTGATTTTTAATCTTTAAGGAGATTATCCTTTCTGGGGATCTGATTCATTAGTCTTATCCAGCTAATTTGCACGGTGCCTCCCCATTGTACGAGATAAATCCTTCTCATGGTTAGGATAAATCTGACCACTTGGCGACCCTGTTTAATGCTGAGTTCCGTGGATTTCCTGCTGATTTTAGTGATGACTTTTCTAGATTTTTCGTCAACCTACAGCTGGTCTGGACGACAACTTCATGACCTAAATCAAGAAGCGCGTGTCTTTTTCGGAAGACTTTACTTCCTTTTAATGATGGAATTGATTCATCGTGTAGATCCATCTCTTCTTTTCTTTTATCGGGTAAAACAGTTTAGTTTAGTCCAAAGCAAAAGTATTTTCAGTTATTTGTTACAGATATATGTGACATATGTTTAAAATAACTTGGTAAATTTTCCCACACTTGGCTTTTATTTTCCTTTTTATCGTCCTCTATTCCATTTTAAATGAATTTTAACATTTTAGTTTGTTTCTCAATTTATGTCCTTTCCGAGGTAACAATAATTTCGGTGTTAAAACCTAGTTTTATCGTTCATAAATATGTATAAACATGATTTGAATTCATTTAATTGAAAATTTTAAAAAATTTTACTAGAATTGGGTAGTTAGTATATAAGACTAGGGCTGTTCCTTGTTATCGGAGAGCACTAGATTCTAACACAACTACTGCGTTACTAGCATTTTTAATGGTAACCAAGTGTTTAAATCAAAATCTGAAAGAATTTAACCCCTTCCCACACTTAAGATCTTGCAATGCCCTCATTTGCAAGAAATCAGAAACAATTTAAATTATTGAGGGTTATTAGCGTAGAAAAATGATTAAATTTTACCAAAGTTTCAAACATATTGTCGTTTGATTGTTGAATGATAAATGGTGCACGTCATTTGTTCATTCCGTCTTGTTGTTATTTCACATATATTTTGCATCTTGTCGTCAAAATTACTTGCTTTTGCTGAACTTAATGCCAGTCTTTGAAAACGCGTTGTTTTATCCTGTTTTGTGCATAACATAAAATACATGCAATACAAATATAATCATACATGCAATTTGAAATGGAACTTTGGCATCCCACTTTCAAATTATAAGAAAAATATTAGTACACAATAATAATAGAAATATCAAACATTACATAAATGTAATTAAAATGTTAAGTGTTTAAAATAATAAAAATATAAATTACCAACTTATCTCTACTGATCAGGAGGTGGGTTAGGAGGATAATTAGGATAGGGATCCCAATTCATGTTCGGATCAGGGTTCCATGGCTGTTGATAGGTGAACTGGTATGCTGCGTCATAATCATATATGTCATAGGGCGGTCTCATTTCTGGCTGATGTGCGGGATAGTATGCGGGTCGGGTCGGATAATACATCTCGCCAGGCTGCAACTGGCTTATAATTTGGCGCTGATGATAATCCCATCGGCCATGCTCTCGTTGCCGGGAATGCTCGTAGTCATTCCGACGTTGCCATGCCTCATACTGCATATGCCTATCATAGTTCGTCATGTATTCATCCTCCATACGAACGCCTAAATCAAGAGCAGTCTCCCGAACAACTCCTATAATGTTGTTCTCCTCTTCCATTTCGTCATCCGAACCTCTTTCTACCTGTCGCTGAGGTCCCTCGTATCGATATACCCGACCACGTCTCATCAATAATACCCTTGCACCGTGATAAAGGTTTGAACTTATAGTTTCACCTTCGTCCTCTATTTCGTTCATTGGACCCCCTTGGTGCTTATCCACACCTAAATACTCTCCAATGAGAGTAATGAAAATACCACCACCTATAATACTCCCCGATTTCATCCCCGAAACTACATTAGCGAGATAATAACCAACACAATAGGGAATGTTAACGAAACTCCTCGGGTCTCTAATACACTTGAGGTAGAACAAATCGTTTACGGTCAATTTCTCCTTATTCTTACCCCTTTGTGTAATTGTGTTTGCTAAGAATCTATGAATCACCCGGAGTTCAGCTCTATCTATATCTAAGTATGTATGATTTCCACTGGCGTGAAATTCATTAAAGTGGGACATACGCCTCCAGACGGCGTTAATATCAAATTCCCTATCTATCCTTTCTCCTTGGGCAATCAGGCTATTACAGTCGGGGCTCAAAAGTTCAGCAGGGGTGTAAATCTGTAAGGCCCTGGCTAAATCTATCATGGACATTCTGTACATGCGTCCACCTAACAGAAATCTAATAAAGCTTCTATCATCTATCCTCCTAACATCACTGTTTAACTTAATAGTACTAAGTAATTCTATACACCATTCCCTATATATGGTTCTACGAATGGAAAATAGGCGCATCCAATCGTTAAACTGAGAATTACCATACCTTTGCACCAATAATTCCCGAATCGGTTCGGCAAGGTCAACTGTTTCCAAAGGTACCCAGTCAATTGCCCTTGGCATTTCAACAACCTTAAAGTAGAGAATGTGCATGTTCTTTTGATAATCTGGATACTCTATCCAACATCGATCAAATCTCAGATTTGGGTGTAACTGATCTTCATTAATGTCTAAGCTCAGAATCATTTGATGTGGAGCGAATTGACGAAACTGATTCATGAATAATTGATCTTGATCGTGATATGGAATATGTTGATCCTCATGTTGTTCTTCTTCTTGTTGCATATGTTGTTCTTGTTCATAAAACATTTCCGGTTCGGGCTCTGGTTGTCTGGACGATGATGCACCGTCCGTATCTGTATTTCTCTGCAAAACACATTAAACACAAAATTTGTGCATCCAAATATGCATTAGTGTTAGCAAAATAATAACTTGAAACAATTATGATGACATGTTTAATTCATAACACATTTTATACACATTTTCTTAACAATAACAATTCTACACTTTTACATACGAAAATGTGTACAATGTTTTATCACATTTAAACTCTTAAACATGTCAACAATAATCATTATAGCAATTAAACACTTGTTACATGGCATTCAAATCAAACTAGTGCTTATTTTCATATTTTTGTCAAGTCTACACTTTGTCAAATAAGCATATACGAAAAATGTACATCAAGTTCATAAGCATTTATCTCAAATAACATGCCAAAATAATCACTACTAGCAATGAAACAAGTTTCAAATGGCCTTTATATCAAATTATCCAAGTTCATGAAAAAAAAGTCCACTTTAATTCTCAAAAACATGTTTAGGCTCAAAGTTTGGATCAATTAACTACCTAAACATGTTACACTACTTAATTTAGCAACAATTCATGACAAAAATCGGCCATAACCTGTTTATATCAAAAAGCCCCAAATTGCTCAAGAACACAAACCCTAGATTCTTAAAAATTTGAAGTTTTTAGCTTCAATTCATGTTAAATAGCTTCAATCTAGGATATACATGCATAATATAACAACAATTTAGCTCTAATTACACCTAAAATTAACAAAATCAAAATATAAAATTTCTAGCTCAAGAACACAAAAATTCGAATTTAAATTGATTAGGGGTGAAATCTTTACCGTTCTCCTGAAAGGGTTGAGACTACTGAATCTAGGCATGATTGTTGTGAAGTTTTGCAAGAAATTTGGTGAAAAATGATGAAAATTTGCGAGGATTTGAGAGTAAGTTCGTGTATGTGTGTATATTTGTGAGAGACAGACAGATTCGCTGGATAAATGAACCTGACCAGCATTTTCACTCCATGCGACTCGCATGGATTTTGTGCCTCTGGCCATGCGAGTCGCATGGCCACCCTGGATCCAGCCAAATTGCTTTGTTTTCTTCTTGCCGACGTAATATAATAATAATATATAATATATAATTATATATAATTATATATATATTATATTATATTCTTGTGCATAGTAGACTAGATATTTTTGGTCCGTTGCGTCGGGCGTTTCTTCTTGGCTCAGGTCCCGGTTCCGGATTTTCGGACGTCCTCGCGTACTATTTTATATCGTGTACTTTGCGTCTTTTATTTTGAGACGTTCCTCATCAATAATTTGAACCTTTTTGATTGAATCTTGTACTTTTTAGCTTTTTGGACCTTTCCGTCTTCAATTTGTCGAATCTGCCTTTTATCTTCACTTTTTAATATTTAAACGAATAGTGCTTGTAAATCGAACAATATCAACTAAAATCTTGTCTTTCTTGGGAAATAATGCTGTAAAATATGTGTTCATTTTTAGCCTTATCAATATTCCCACACTTAAGCGTTGCTTGTCCTCAAGCAATATAGTCTTGAAACACTTGAATCACTTCTTTATTCTTCACACTTTGTACATAAGTGACTTCAATACAGCGGTATAAACAATGATAGTAACGATGTGGTTTAAAGGTGGGTGTGTCTTTTATAGTTGCCTCGGGTTTAGGTCAACGACACTTGCAATCAAATAGCCGATTTACTTTCGGTTTCCAAAGCAAAGTGCACATTTGAAAGGTGGTTTACAGTCCCACATGACTATAAAAATTTAGATCCTTAAGGAAATTGGATCTTTATGAAAACATTTGATCTTTTGAAAATTCAAGCTAGATTTTACCCTAGACAAGTTTTCTGATTTGATCCATCATCGGTGTTGCAAAATATATCTGTGGATCAATATTTTGGCTAAAACTTTTAAGCTCGTGTAATCCACTGCTATCCCTGTATCGGAAAGCACACATCCACTTTACTTGTTCCGTATATTACCTTTCGGTAAACTACCGTCCGGTTGTAAAGGAAAGCGATGAACAAGAAACTGTTAAGGCAATGTCCTATGACATGCAGATGATTATGGTCTTATTAAACGTGTCGGATGCTAGAACTATCCTTGGTAGGAGCGATAGTAAAGATCATCCTATGATTTTTCGGTCTGGCACAAGGTCCTGTCTCCGACCATGCTATGCAACCACCGTTCTTACGGTTGACACCCGATTTAGTTCAGGTGACCTAATGAATTCCAGGTGAATTCCTAGGATTTTACGTTCAATGGTAATGAACGCATTGAAAATGGATTTTCAGAAAACAAATCGGTTTGTAGTTTTGATCAAAATATTTTCTCGTTCAAGCTCGAGTTTAGATATCATTGAATTCCATGAGTTTGAATTCTCAATCTTTAAGGTCAATCTCAAGGATTGAGTAATATCAGGCTTAAAAGCTGATTTTTAATCTTTAAGGAGATTATCCTTTCTGGGGATCTGATTCATTAGTCTTATCCAGCTAATTTGCACGGTGCCTCCCCATTGTACGAGATAAATCCTTCTCATGGTTAGGATAAATCTGACCACTTGGCGACCCTGTTTAATGCTGAGGTCCGTGGATTTCCTGCTGATTTTAGTGATGACTTTTCTAGATTTTTCGTCAACCTACAGCTGGTCTGGACGACAACTTCATGACCTAAATCAAGAAGCGCGTGTCTTTTTCGGAAGACTTTACTTCCTTTTAATGATGGAATTGATTCATCGTGTAGATCCATCTCTTCTTTTCTTTTATCGGGTAAAACAGTTTAGTTTAGTCCAAAGCAAAAGTATTTTCAGTTATTTGTTACAGATATATGTGACATATGTTTAAAATAACTTGGTAAATTTTCCCACACTTGGCTTTTATTTTCCTTTTTATCGTCCTCTATTCCATTTTAAATGAATTTTAACATTTTAGTTTGTTTCTCAATTTATGTCCTTTCCGAGGTAACAATAATTTCGGTGTTAAAACCTAGTTTTATCGTTCATAAATATGTATAAACATGATTTGAATTCATTTAATTGAAAATTTTAAAATTTTTTACTAGAATTGGGTAGTTAGTATATAAGACTAGGGCTGTTCCTTGTTATCGGAGAGCACTAGATTCTAACACAACTACTGCGTTACTAGCATTTTTAATGGTAACCAAGTTTTTAGCTTCAATTCATGTTAAATAGCTTCAATCTAGGATATACATGCATAATATAACAACAATTTAGCTCTAATTACACCTAAAATTAACAAAATCAAAATATAAAATTTCTAGCTCAAGAACACAAAAATTCGAATTTAAATTGATTAGGGGTGAAATCTTTACCGTTCTCCTGAAAGGGTTGAGACTACTGAATCTAGGCATGATTGTTGTGAAGTTTTGCAAGAAATTTGGTGAAAAATGATGAAAATTTGAGAGGATTTGAGAGTAAGTTCGTGTATGTGTGTATATTTGTGAGAGACAGACAGATTCGCTGGATAAATGATCCTGACCAGTTTTTTGTAGCCATGCGAGTCGCATGACTTTGTGCCTATCCCCATGCGACTCGCATGGGGTGTATTTTCTGGATTTTTTATTTTTTATTTTATTTTTTTTTAACTATAAAACCTTAAACTTTTAAAACATAAATTAAATAAAATTTTTAAAAATTTTGTTTTTTTTTTAAGACGAGGTCGTTTCGGGACGATGCCCTAGTCCGTCCCTCGACAAAATTTTAAAATTTTGTCATTTTCAAGTGATTGTTTTAAAAGCTTAGATTTTTGGATTTTTTAATTTTTTTTTTGGCATACTTTAAATCAATAAGATTAAAAATAATGATAATAAAAGTTCTCGTCCCTCCCTCGGGTAAAGCAATTTCGGTTCAAAGACCTAGTCTTCAACTTACGACGAATTTTAAAAATCATATTTTTAACTTAATGAGATAAAGTAAATTTTTGTTTTTAAATTCACACAACTTAAATATAAAATTCAAAATTTATATTAAAAATTCACACCAAACTTAATTTAAAAATTTATAAATTCATATCAAACTTATATTAATTTTTCAAATATTTACAATTTTAAATATATTGTTTTTACAAAGTTTACAATATTAATTTAAGATTTATATATCAATTTTAAAAATATGGTAAAAATAAAATTTAAAATCTTTTTGTCTTTTTATCCCACTTTAATCAATCAAATATTATCAAAAATATGCGCCCCTCTTTTCGGTAAAGTAATTTCGGTTCCAAGACCTAATTTAACTCATGACGAATTTTTGAAATATTTTAGGTTGATTGATTAAAGATATTTATACCTTAAGAATAAACGTTAAATTTCGCAGTGATGTAATAAATTTTTGAATGATATCAATAATTTCGGTCGCCAAACCTAATTTTATTCAATACCAATTTAATACTTTTTAGCGAACAAATTAGCGTTTATTATCAAAAGGTTAAAAATAAAAATAAAAATAAAAACTGTACAGACATACCTGTGAAATAGATTTCTTAATTATATGATCTATTCCATTCATAAGATAGTCGGTTTAATTGGTTTTCCATTGCTACATAAGCGTAACCTCGAGCATTCAGTGTCTTTTCTTCTAAACATATGAACGGTCCGTCTCTGCATAAAGTAACAAATTCGGTATTTGAATAGGTTTGATTATTTGAACATTTACCTCCATGTGACCATTTTCCGCATTTGTGACATCGTTCTAGGTGTCGTGCTCTTCTTTTCGCTGCGGATTTTGATTTTCCTTTACCAAATTGTAACTTATTATCTTCGCATCTGGATTCTTTTCTAACTTCGTCCATTCTTTCTCTGATTACTGATACTATTTCACTCGGGAGTATGTCATTATTACGTTTAGTGATCAAAGCGTGTAGCATTAGACCATGGTTTAGTTCACAGGCAGTCTTCATTTCGTAAAAACCTAAAAAAAATAAAAATTCAGAATGGGGGGAGAAGACTAGTTCTTTAGGGTCTGCTAGGGAAAGACCATTCGGGTTCCATTTTCGAGAACTACACGAAAACAGACAATCTAACTCTAACAAAAATACATATTATCCTTTAAAGACTTGATTCTCCCCACACTTAGTTAGCTGTGGTATCGAAATTGTGATTAACTTCGTTGTCGACTTCCATCGGACCATGTATGTAATGTTTAACTCTGTGACCATTAACTTTAAATTCAATCCCATTTGAATTTATCAATTCTATCGTTCCGTATGGGAAAACTCTTTTGACTATGAATGGTCCAGACCATCTTGATTTCAATTTTCCAGGAAATAGCTTGAATCGTGAATTGAAAAGAAGAACTCTGTCTCCTTCTTTAAATTCTTTTGAACTTCTGATTCTTTTATCATGCCATTTCTTCGTTCTTTCTTTATAGATTAACGAATTTTCGTATGCTTCATGTCTTAATTCTTCTAATTCGTTTAGTTGACTTAATCGTAGACGTCCGGCTTCATGTAAATCAAGATTACATGTCTTCAAAGCCCAAAATGCTTTGTGTTCAATTTCTACTGGAAGATGACATGCTTTTCCATAAACAAGTCTAAAAGGTGTGGTTCCAATTGGAGTTTTGTAGGCTGTTCTAAAAGCCCAGAGTGCATCCTCCAATTTAATGGACCATTCCTTCGGATTTAATCCTACGGTTTTCTCTAGAATACGTTTTAAAGCTCGGTTGGTATTTTCAACTTGTCCACTTGTTTGTGGATGATATGCGGTGGAGATTTTATGAGTTACTCCATATCTTTTAAGAACTTTCTCAAGTTGATTATTACAGAAATGAGTACCCCGATCACTTATTAAAGCTTTCGGTGTTCCAAACCTTGCAAAAAGACGTTTTAAAAAGTTGACTACAACTCGTGCATCATTAGTTGGGAGAGCTTGTGCTTCCGCCCATTTAGATACATAATCAATGGCTACGAGTATATATAGATTATTATTAGATTTTGGAAATGGACCCATAAAGTCAATACCCCAAATGTCAAATACTTCACATACTTGGATGACATTTTGTGGCATTTCATCACGTTGACTTATTTTTCCGGCCCTTTGACATGCATCACAGGATTTGCAAAGAAGGTGTGCGTCTTTGTAAATTGTAGGCCAATAGAATCCAGCTTCATAAACTTTTCTTGCTGTTAGTTGAGGCCCATAATGCCCTCCTGTTGGTCCTGTGTGACAATGGTTTAAAATTTTACTAGCTTCATCTCCAAATACACATCGGCGTATTATTCCATCGGGACAACTTTTAAACAAATGTGGATCTTCCCAGAAATAGTGTTTTATATCACTGAAGAATTTCTTTCGTCTTTGGTACGATAATCCTTTTTCAAGGAATCCACAAACTAAGTAGTTTGCATAGTCTGCAAACCATGGGATTTCTTTATAATCTATCTTCAATAGATATTCATCAGGAAAGTTGTCTTGTATGGTCGATTCATTTAAAACTTCTAATTCGGGATTTTCAAGACGAGAAAGATGATCAGCGGCGAGATTTTCTGCTCCTCTTTTATCTCGGATTTCAATATCAAACTCTTGTAAGAGTAAGATCCAACGGATTAATCTTGGTTTAGCATCTTGTTTTGAAAATAGGTATCTAAGAGCAGAATGGTCGGTATAGACCACCGTTTTTGCTAGAACGAGATATGATCGAAATTTGTCAAAAGCAAAGACAATAGCAAGGAGTTCTTTTTCAGTAGTTGTATAGTTCGTTTGTGCTCCTTGTAATGTCTTACTAGCATAGTAAATAGGTTGAAATTGTTTTTCAATCCTTTGTCCTAAAACGGCTCCCATTGCAAAATCACTTGCATCGCACATTAGTTCAAATGATAGATTCCAATTTGGTGTTATCATGATCGGTGCATTAGTGAGTTTTTCTTTAAGAATATTAAAATATTTGATACATTCATCTGAAAAGATGAATGGCGCATCCTTTTCTAGGAGTTTATTCATAGGAGTGGCAATTTTAGAAAAATCTTTTATGAAACGTCGGTAAAAACCGGCATGCCCTAGAAAACTCCTAACTCCTCTAACATTGGTGGGATGTGGAAGTTTAGCAATTACATCTACTTTAGCTCTATCCACTTCAATTCCTTCTTTTGAAATTTTATGTCCAAGAACGATGCCTTCTTTAACCATGAAATGGCATTTCTCCCAATTAAGTACTAGATTTGATTTTTCGCATCTAATTAGCATTCGTTCCAGATTAACTAGACATGATTTAAATGTATCACCGAAGACTGAAAAGTCATCCATGAAAACTTCCATGCATTCTTCTATCATGTCGTGAAAAATCGCCATCATACACCTTTGAAAGGTTGCAGGGGCGTTACAAAGTCCAAATGGCATGCGTTTGTAAGCAAAAGTACCATAAGGGCACGTGAATGTGGTTTTCTCTTGATCTTCGGGTGCTATTGGAATTTGAAAATATCCGGAAAATCCATCTAGAAAACAATAGTAACTATTTCCGGCTAATCTTTCCAACATTTAATCTATGAAAGGTAAGGGAAAGTGATCTTTTCTGGTGGCGTCATTTAATTTTCTATAATCAATACATACACGCCATCCTGTTACAGTCCTAGTAGGAATAAGCTCATTTTTCTCATTTGTGATGACAGTCATGCCACCCTTCTTAGGTACGCATTGAACTGGGCTTACCCATGGACTATCAGAGATTGGATATATCAAACCTGCATCTAGCAGTTTAATAATCTCTTTCTTAACTACATCTTGCATATTAGGATTTAGTCTTCGTTGGCGTTGCACATACGTTTTATGACCTTCTTCCATAAGGATTTTATGTGTGCAATACGAAGGACTTATTCCTTTAATATCATGAATCTTCCATGCAATGGCTGGTTTATGAGCTTTCAACACAGAAATGAGTTGTGATTTCTCATTTTCAGTAAGAGAAGACGATATTATTACAGGTAATTCAGATTCACCATGTAAATAAGCGTATTCCAAATGGTTTGGAAGTGGCTTTAACTCTAATTTCGGAGGTTCTTCTATCGATGATTTATATCGATATCTGTCTTCTTCTTTTAGCATTTGAATTTCTTCTGTTGTTGGTTCATATCCATTAGCTATAAGTGTAGCTAACATTTCAGCTTCATCAATTGGTTCATTACCTTCTCCTAAAGAACATTCTCCTGTTCCTTGTAATTCTGGAAATTCTTCTAATAATTCTGCATGTGCATCTATAGTTTGAATATAATAACATGTATCATCTGCAGATTGTGGTTGTTGCATTGCTCTATCAACTGAAAAGGTAGCACTCTCATCCTCTATACTTAGGGTCAGTTTCTTACCGAACACGTCTATCATTGCTTTAGCCGTGTTTAAGAATGGTCTTCCTAATATGAGAGGAACTTGAGAATCTTCTTCCATGTCCAAAACAACAAAATCTACTGGAAATACTAAAGTACCAACTTTAACTAGCATGTTCTCCATTATCCCTCTAGGATATTTTATTGATCGATCGGCTAGTTGTATACTTATTCTTGTTGGTTTTAATTCTCCAAGGTCCAGTTTAGCGTATAGTGAATACGGCATTAGATTTATACTAGCACCTAAGTCTGCCAATGCTTCTATTGAACTAAGACTACCCAGAAAACATGGAATTGTGAAACTTCCTGGATCAGATAATTTTTCTGGTATCTTATTCAACAGCACTGCTGAACAATTAGCATTCATAGTGACAGCCGAGAGTTCTTCCATTTTCTTTCTATTTGAGATTAGATCTTTCAAGAATTTAGCATATCTAGGCATTCCTGAAATCACATCAATGAAAGGAAGATTTACATTTATCTGTTTAAACATATCCAAGAATTTGGATTGCTCGGCTTCAAGTTTTTCTTTCTTCATTTTACTCGAATAAGGAAGTGGTGGTTGGTATGGTTTAACATAAGGTTTATCCTTAACTGTGTTATCTTTATTATCCTTTTAAACTACCGGTTCTTTTTCCTTATCTTGATCAGGTTGTGGTTCTTGTGGAGTAGGAATAGTTTCATCAGAAGTTACAGGTATTTCAGGTGGTTTAAGTGTTGTACCACTTCTTGTGGTAATAGCTTTAGCTGTTTCATTCTGGGGGTTAGCATTTGTATCGCTCGGTAGACTTCCCGGTTTTCTTTCACCTATTAACCTTGCTAGGTTACTTACTTCTTGTTCCAGATTTTGAATAGAAGCTTGTTGATTTCTAAATGCTTGAGCATTTTGTTCATTGGTTTGTTTCTGAGATGTGAAAAACTGCGTTTGAGTTTCAACTAGCTTCGTCATCATATCTTCTAAATTTGGTTTTTTATCATCGGTTTGTTGTGGTGGTTTGTTTTGAAAATTAGGTCTTTGCTGATTGTAAGTATTATTGGATACTTGTTGATTGCTAGGACCTTGTTGGTTGTTGTATGGAATATTTCGGTTATAATTCTGGTTTTGATTGTAAATTGGTCTTGGCGGTTGATAATTATTCTGATAATTATTTCCAGGCCTTTGGTTTATGTATGAAATATTCTCTCTTTGTTCCATTGTTAATTCAATACTGAGACAATCTTTTGTCAAATGTGGTCCTCCACACTGCTCACAACTAATTCGTATTGAGTGAATATCCTTAGTCATCTTTTCCATTCGTCTCTCCACAACATCTATCTTTGCGGAAATGGAATCTAAGTCATGGCTAGAATCGGCTCTAGCTGCTTTAGATGATCTAATGATATCTTTTTCTTGGTGCCACTCATGTGAGTGGGAAGCAGTGTTATCAATAATTTTGTAAGCATCAGTTTCGGTTTTCTTCATAATAGAACCACCAGCTGCTATATCTATATCTTTCCTTGTAGTGATGTCGCATCCTTGGTAGAATATTTGTACTATTTGACAGGTGTCTAAACCATGTTGCGGACATCCTCTTAACAACTTTCCATATCTTGTCCACGCCTCATATAGAGTTTCATTTGATTTCTGTGTGAACGTAACAATTTCTGCTTGAAGTCTTACGGCTTTAGATGCAGGAAAGAATTGTTTAAGAAATTTGTCAATTAAAACGTCCCATGTATCGATCGCCCCTTCAGGTAACGATTCCAACCAATCTTTGGCTTCTCCCTTTAAAGTCCAGGGAAATAACATGAGATATATCTGTTCATCCTCCACTTCTCGGATTTTAAATAGTGTGCAGATCCTATTAAAGGTACGTAGATGTTCATTTGGATCTTCCTTCGGCGCACCACTAAATTGGCATTGATTAGTCACCATGTGTAGAATTTGTCCTTTGATTTCATAATCTGGCGCATTAATGTCTGGATGAGTAATTGCGTGACCTTGGCCAGTGCGTTTAGCTCTCATTCGGTCTTCCATACTTAAAGGTTCCAGATTCTCCATAATTGAATTTGTTGAATCGGTATCACTAGATGATTCTGATTTAATAGTTCGTTCCTCAACAATCTCTGTTTGAATGATTGGTGGCTCCGGAGGAAAGTTTAATGGTTCAGGATCTACGAACCGTTCCTGAATATTCTCTGGATTCTCAATTGTGAGGTCGGGTTCAAAAAATGGATTATAGGAAATTTGAACTGAAGTACTTGGTCTACTGGATGATGATTCTAAAGAAAAATCAACGGCGGTTATATTTGCTAAATGTCTTGATCTAGTTACAGGTGGTGAACGTACAAAAGGTGATGAACGTCTTGCTCGGTGCATTCACTGAATATCCTATTAGTTTTTAAAAGGAAAGAAAAATTATAATAAGTTATCCAATTAATAGACTTTTCTGATTTTGCCCACGTTTCGAATAGCCAAAAGATGCCGCAGAGGGGCAGGATTCGTTTGGTCTCAATATAATTGAGTACTGTTTGGCTCCAATAACTCGGTCCACGTACAAATCCAACTATTACTACGAACCAGAAAATTTTGATTTCTATCAATTTAACCACTCAAAATAAATTTTCGTAATTTTAAGAAATTTAGATAAGAAGTAGAAAAAATTCTAAGTCCTAAAAACTAGAATAGCGAGAAATAAGAGAGAAAAAGAGTTCGTCGAAAAAGGTTGAAAAAGAAAAAATGGTTGAAAAATAAAAGGTGACGGAAAAATAAAAGAAACTTATAAAAACTTAAAAATACTTGACTAACCTAACCTTATTACTACAACTAACTTAAAATTATAATCGCAAATTGAAATTACTAATTGGAATGATAATTGATACATAGTAAAAGGTGTCTAAAAATATTAAAGCTTACAGGAAAAACTAAATTCCAAATGGAAATAACTTAAAAAGAAACTAAAACTTAAAAAGGCGTCGCAAAATTCTAAAGCACCTAATACTTAATCTAAGGAATAAGCACTTAAGAGAGTTTACGGCAAAGCCTAAAAATCTAGGAGTAAAAATAACTATAGCAAAAACTAAGTTTAAAATTAAATATGAGCTAAAAATACAAAAGTTACGCTAAAACGATTAAAAAGGAACAAAATATAAAAGTTATAAAAATATTAGATTTTATAAAAATATTATTTTTATATTTTTTTATATTATAGTATTAAGTAAATAAATAATAAAACTAAACAAAAGTAAAAATAACTAAATAAATTAAAAACTTAATTATAATAATAATAATAGTTTTAGGGTTTAGAATAATAATAATTAAATAAACTCCGTAATTAATGCATTATTAGGGTTTATATGTGGCCTGACCTGGGTCATCATGCGAGTCGCATGATTTTAGGGAGGGGGTCATGCGAGTCGCATGACCTTCCTTGCAGGTTCAAATCAGGGGGGTCAATGACAGGTTCAATCGTAATTTTTATTTAATATTTATTTTCTTTTTCTGTTTTATAATTAAATAAAATATATAAATAATAAAAACTTTTAAAATTTTAAAACTAAAAAGAAAATACTTTATAATTTTATAAATAAACTTAAAAATAGATTTTAAAATATTATATTTTTTTTTTCGATTTTTTATAGTTTTTAAATTTTTTTTTTACTTTTTAATTTTTTAAACAAAAATATAAATTTTACAAAAACAAATTATAACTTAAAATTTAAAAATATGGCGTTTCGCTTCGGCGATCCCCGGCAGCGGCGCCAAAAACTTGATGATGTAGCGTGAGGGTACGAAATAGTATTATTTTACTAGGAAAAACTATTAAATACGATACAATTTTACACAAGATATTTATTTATTTATAGAATGGATATACTTAAACCTTGCTACAACACTTATAGGCAGTGTACCTAATCGTACAGTAGTGTAGTTTTTAGTAAGTCCGGTTCGTTCCACAGGGAAATCTTTAAACAAAGCTCAACGCTATATTAGTTTACTTTTATAAAAATACAAATATATATATATGTAATATTATTATTATAAAGGGGGGTTTTTACCGTTTAATAACCGGTTTGTCGATTTTAAGACTTTAGTCGCAGTTAAAACCTAATGTAAAATATAAAATAAATAAAAGACTTAAATTAAAACTTAAAGTAAATAACGATAATGAAATTGCGAATAATAAAAGTGCGATAAACTTGCGATAATTAAAAAGTACGATAATTAAAAGTGCGATTAAACAACAATAAATAAAAGTGCGATAATTAGAAGTGCAATTAAATATAAAATAAAGGAAATTAAATATGAAATAAAAGAATTATGCTTATTTAAACTTCCGTAATCATGATGTTTGACGTGTTGTTTTTAGTTTTATGCCCATGGGTTAATTGTCCTTTGTCCTGGATTATTTAATATGTCCGTCTGGTTTTTGTCCATAACAGTCCATCAGTCATAAATATAAAGTGCGAGTGTCCTCGTCAAATTATCCTTATACCCGAAGTTAAATATTCCAACTAATTGGGGATTCGAATTGTAACAAAGTTTTAATACTTTGTTTAATGAATACACCAGGTTATCGACTGCGTGTAAACCAAGGTTTTACTACTTTGTTAACAATTACACCAATTACCCTTGAATGTAATTTCACCCCTGTTTTAATTATTCTAGTGGCTATTAATCCATTCCCGTGTCCGGTTAAATGAACGATTATTCGTACATATAAATACCCCGCCCATTGTGTCCGATCGAGTGTATATGGTAATTTATAGGGACGCCCAATTGTAAATCTTTATATTAACATTAACAAACTTTCATTTAGTTAAACAAATATAAAGCCCATTAATAGCCCATAGTCTAATTTCCACAAGTGTCGTTCTTTTGTCCAAACCCCAATTATGGTACAAAGCCCAATTACCCAATTTTAGTAATTAGCCCAACATCATGATTACTTCGTTTTAAATAAGCATAATAATAACTTAGCTACGAGACATTAATATAAAAAGGTTGAACATAACTTACAATGATTAAAAATAGCGTAGCGTTACACGGACAGAATTTTGACTTATACCCTTACAACATTCGCTAACATACCCTTATTATTAGAATTAAATTTAAAATTAAAATTAAAATATAAATTATATATATATATATATATCGTATATATGAGAGAGAGATATATATTTTCTGTGTTTAAAACTCGGCAGAAAACTGGCTTTATATAGGACCTGACCAGCATTTTCACTCCATGCGACTCGCATGGATTTTGTGCCTCTGGCCATGCGAGTCGCATGGCCACCCTGGATCCAGCCAAATTGCTTTGTTTTCTTCTTGCTGACGTAATATAATAATAATATATAATATATAATTATATATAATTATATATATATTATATTATATTCTTGTGCATAGTAGACTAGATATTTTTGGTCCGTTGCGTCGGGCGTTTCTTCTTGGCTCAGGTCCCGGTTCCGGATTTTCGGACGTCCTCGCGTACTATTTTATATCGTGTACTTTGCGTCTTTTATTTTGAGACGTTCCTCATCAATAATTTGAACCTTTTTGATTGAATCTTGTACTTTTTAGCTTTTTGGACCTTTCCGTCTTCAATTTGTCGAATCTGCCCTTTATCTTCACTTTTTAATATTTAAACGAATAGTGCTTGTAAATCGAACAATATCAACTAAAATCTTGTCTTTCTTGGGAAATAATGCTGTAAAATATGTGTTCATTTTTAGCCTTATCAGTAGTTCATTGTTAATACACTTAATGATATATTTACTTATCATTTAACATAATTAACCAAGTGTATCAATATCTTAATATGATTCATATGTACCTAGTAAGACGTTATAACGATAATCGTTATATATATCATTTTCGAGTTTCTTAATTTAATAGTCTCATTTTTATGTATATAACTCATTGTTAAAATACCTAATGAGATACATACTTATAATAAAATCATGTTAACTACATATATAACCATATATATGTCATCGTATAGTTTTTACAAGTCTTAATAAGTTTGATTGCTTAACATGTCTTAATAAGTTTGATCGGGGTGGTCATTTGTCTATATGAAACCTATTCCAATTAATCAAGTCTTAATAAGTTTGATTGCTTAACATGTTGGAAACACTTAATCATGTAAATATCAATTTCATTTAATATATATAAACATGGAAAAGTTCGGGTCACTACAGTACCTTCCCGTTAAATAAATTTCGTCCCGAAATTTTAAGCTGTTGAAAGTGTTGATGAATCTTCTAGAAATAGATGCGGGTATTTCTTCTTCATCTGATCTTCACGCTCCCAGGTGAACTTGGGTCCTCTACGAGCATTCCATTGAACCTTAACAATCGGTATCTTGTTTTGTTTAAGTCTCGTAACCTCACGATCCATTATTTCGACGGGTTCTTCAATGAATTGAAGTTTTTCATTGATTTGGATTTCGTCCAATGAAATAGTGAGATCTTCTTTAGCAAAACATTTCTTCAAATTTGAGACGTGGAAAGTGTTATGTACAGCCGCGAGTTGTTAAGGTAACTCCAGTTGGTAAGCTACTGGTCTGACACGATCTATAATCTTGAATGGTCCAATGTACCTTGGATTTAGTTTCCCCCGTTTACCAAATCGAACAACGCCTTTCCAAGGTGAAACCTTAAGCATGACCATTTTTCCAATTTCAAACTCTATATCTTTTCTTTTACTGTCCGCGTAGCACTTTTGTCGACTCTGGGCGGTTTTCAATCTTTGTTGAATTTGGATGATTTTCTCGGTAGTTTCTTGTATTATCTCCGGACCCGTAATCTGTCTATCCCCCACTTCATTCCAACAATTCGGAGACCTGCACTTTCTACCATAAAGTGCCTCAAACGGCGCCATCTCAATACTAGAATGATAACTGTTGTTGTAGGAAAATTCTGCTAACGGTAGGTGTCGATCCCAACTGTTTCCGAAATCAATAACACATGCTCGTAGCATGTCTTCAAGCGCTTGTATCGTCCTTTCGCTCTGCCCATCAGTTTCTGGATGATAGGCAGTACTCATGTCTAGACGAGTCCCCAATGCTTGTTGCAACATCTGCCAGAACCTTGAAACAAATCTACCATCCCTATCAGAGATAATAGAGATTGGTATTCCATGTCTAGAGACGACTTCCTTCAAATACAGTCGTGCTAACTTATCCATCTTGTCATCTTCTCTTATTGGCAGGAAGTGTGCTGACTTAGTGAGACGATCAACTATTACCCAAATAGTATCATAACCACTTGCAGTCCTTGGCAATTTAGTAATTAAATCCATGGTAATGTTTTCTCATTTCCATTTCGGGATTTCGGGTTGTTGAAGTAGACCTGATGGTTTCTGATGCTCCGCTTTGACCTTAGAACACATCAAACATTCCCCTACGTATTTAGCAACATCGGCTTTCATACCTGGCCACCAAAAATGTTTCTTGAGATCCTTGTACATCTTCCCCGTTCCAGGATGTATTGAGTATCTGGTTTTATGAGCTTCTCTAAGTACCATTTCTCTCATATCTCCAAATTTTGGTACCCAAATCCTTTCAGCCCTATACCGGCTTCCATCTTCCTGAATATTAAGATGCTTCTCTGATCCTTTGGGTATTTCATTCTTTAAATTTCCCTCTTTTAAAACTCCTTGTTGCGCCTCCTTTATTTGAGTAGTAAGGTTATTGTGAATCATTATATTCATAGATTTAACTCGAATGGGTTCTCTGTCCTTTCTACTCAAGGCGTCGGCTATCACATTTTCCTTCTCCGGGTGGTAACGAATCTCAAAGTCGTAATCATTCAACAATTCAATCCACCTACGCTGCCTCATGTTCAGTTGTTTCTGATTAAATATGTGTTGAAGACTTTTGTGGTCGGTATATATAATACTTTTGACTCCATATATGTAGTGACCCGAACTTTTCCATGTTTATATATATTAATTGAGATTTATATTTAGATGATTAAATGTTTCTAACATGTTAAGCAATCAAACTTGTTAAGACTTGATTAATTGAAATATGTTTCATATAGACAATTGACCACCCAAGTTGACCGGTGATTCACGAACGTTAAAACTTGTAAAAACTATATGATGACATATATATGGATATATATATAGTTAACATGATACTATGATAAGTAAACATATTATTAAGTATATTAACAATGAACTACATATGTAAAAACAAGACTACTAACTTAATGATTTTTAAACGAGACATATATGTAACGATTATCGTTGTAAAGACATTTAATGTATATATATCATATTAAGAGATATTCATACATGATAATATCATGATAATATAATAATTTAAAATCTCATTTGATATTATAAACATTGGGTTAACAACATTTAACAAGATCGTTAACCTAAAGGTTTCAAAACAACACTTACATGTAACGACTAACGACGACTTAACGACTCAGTTAAAATGTATATACATGTAGTGTTTTAATTGAAGGTATTTCGTATGCCCGAGAGACATATTAAATTAATGTGGCCATTATGTTTTGATCCAAGTCGGGTCATACCCAATAACAAGCTTACCGACACCTTAATCGTATTTTGATCTTAACGATTGAATCGTTGATTAAATTACGCAACACTTGAAATTTAAGAAAAATGGTTTTCTTAAATAATATTACTTGATGTGTATATATATATATAAATTATGGAATAATTTATATAATAAGAATTTAATTATTTATAGGTTAAATAATTAATAAAGTTATGTTACATTTTATAAAATTGGTTTTATAAAATAATGTTAACATAACTTGCAATATGGAAATCATAAAAAAATGAGTTTTATGAAAAAGTATACATATTTTATAAAAACAAGTTTATTAAATAAGCAAGTTTATAAAATATGTCTTGTTATATAAAATCATTTTTTATAAAAACCATTTTAATTAAATGTTTGGAAGTGGCATGGGAGTCTTCACAAGCATGCCTTTCTTTACTTGGTTACTTGCATTCAAAGTGCATATTAACCAAGGTATTATTGGAGACCAAAAACACATGCATTTACACATCAAAGACTAGCAAAAAAACTGCAAAAACTCTCCTAAAAAACTGCTGTATTGCCGTGGCCTTTTGGAAGGTTTAAGGGGCTCATAATTTGTGTTTTTGCAAGCAATTTCAAGTGTCCACAAATCCTAACCAAAGTACAAGGTGTTGGTGATAAGCTTGGGGTATTACAACTTGAGGTTTCATTGTTTTGGAGCTCCATTCATCATCATCATCTTCTTCATTTACTAGCAAGCTTGGAGTGGGTATAATCTCTTTACTTGCTTGTAGTTTGTAAGTATATATCACAACTTGATCCTAATTGGGATTTAACTTTAATTGGTTAAAGATTAACAAGCTCTAAATGGTAATTCATACATGCTTCCGCTTTAATTTGATTCTTAAAAGATTTTAAATATTATGGAACTTGTTAAATCCCAACAATGGTATCTAGAGCCGAGGTTGTTGAAATATGCTTCGAGATGGTTATTAAACTCACTATATATTTTGTATTTTATGTACATGCATGATTGTAAAATGCAAAAATTATATGTTTTGGATGGGGGTATTATTTTGGCCGAATTAAAGGGCTTCCAAAATGGGTTTGGAGCTTCAAGTTTGGCCAAGATTTGTTGTTGTTTTGGTTCACAATCATGCCTTGACCTTGTGGTTGGATTTGTGTGTGATTTGGTTGATTATTCATTCTTATGGTTTGTAATAATTATTCATTCATTTTGGTTTGTAATAAGTTGTAATTAATTTTGTAATTTCTTGATGTAATTTATTCTATTTGGTTTGTAAAATAGAATAGGTTGTTATTTCCTTTTCTTAGAGAAAATGTATTAGGTTATATATTTTTTGTAAAAGAAAAGTGAAGATTCATGAAGAAGATTACAAGATGGAACTTTGAAGATTACAAGATTTAGTGGGAGATTTTGTTTAAAATCTCTTACTTGTTTAACCCTTTAGGTAACACTTGTTTTGGCTAAACAAGTGCTTACCACTTTGGCATGATTGTGGACTTTTATTTTGCATGCTTGTATGTTTTTTGTATGTGTTTGGTTGATACAAAATCTCTTGAAAGAACTTGCAAAAATGACATTATAATTGGTTATAATTATAACAACATGACACTAATAAATGGTTATTAGGTACTAGATGAAAATGTAAATAAAATGGTAATGAATTGGTAATTGGTTTACTAAAAGGATATGAAATAGGTTTTTCATAAAACACTACACACCAAATGCATGTTGGTGTATAGCATTTTTCTAAAACTAGAATGTAGAAAACATAAAATCCCTTTAACTAATACAAGGTAAACAAGTTAAACGCCATCCTTTTGTGGAAACACTTAGACTTATTAGGAATCTCTTGATGGGATAAAGGTCACCTAACCGTCATGAGTGAACTAATATGAATAAGGTACACTTCGCATACATGTGGGATAAAGGTCACCTAACCACTTGTATGTTAAGTCTACATGTTTACACAAGTAGGACGACTTGATTTGGGAATCATGAACTTAGGGTCACCGAAGCATGAGGAACAAATAGGCGTTGATGGGATTAATATGCCATGCAAAAGGATTGCATGATCCCATAAAATTAGAAGTTGCAAAAGGATTGCAATTGTCATTATGACTACCTAGCTAAATCAAATGACGGGATAAAGGTCACCTAACCGAAATTTGATTTACCGATGGATTCTAATATTTAATAAAACAAATTAAAAGGGTATTGTTTATTAAATCTAAAATCGATACTTAAAATGAACTTTGTTGAATTTTGTAGATGGCCGCTAATAACAACAACAACATGCAAAACGCACCACTTAACATGAACAACCTATCGTTACTCGAGAAAGACAAACTTAACCATACCAACTTTATGGATTGGTTCCGCAATCTTCGGATTGTCCTCAAACAAGAGGATAAAGCGTATGTACTTGAGGACCCCATTCCCGATCAACCGGATGAGAATGATGTGGAAGCAATGGCCTCTTATGATAAGTATTGCCACGACTCCCTTCAAGTCTCATGCTTAATGCTTGGGACTATGATACCCGAACTCCAAAAGGATTTCGAGCATCATAGTGCATACGACATGATAACGCAATTGAAGGAGATGTTCCTCCAACAAGCGTGTGTCGAGCGTTTCCAAACGGTTCGGGCGCTACATGCTTGTCGTATGGACGATACCCAATCGGTTTCATCTTATGTACTTAAGATGAAAAGCCTTATCGATCGTGCTAACCGTCTTAACCTAAACATATCAAATGAGTTAGCCACCGATCTTATCCTTAACTCCCTATCAAAAAGGTTTGATCAATTTGTAATTAATTACAATATGAATGGGATGGATAAGAGCATAGGTGAGCTTCACGGTATGCTTAGAACGGCGGAAACTAGCATGGGTAAAAGGGCTTTACCCGTGTTAGCAATCGATCAAGGTGGGTCAAAAGGTAACACCTCTAAGCCAAAGGTGGCCAAGAGAAAAGGACCCGCCCATCAAGGCAAAGGGAATAGGAAGATGGTTACCCCAACCATCAACAAGGCTAAGAAGCAAAAGGTAGCCGAGAAGGCAAACCCCAAAGAAGACCCATGTTACGGTTGCGGTGAGATGGGTCATTGGAAACGAAACTGTCCGGTCTATCTTAAGGAGTTGAAGGACAAGAGGGATGCAGGGCAAACCTCAGGTAATATATATATGGTATATATAGAGCTTAGTATTACTTCTTCTAATACATGGGTATTAGACACGGGATGTGGAACTCATATTTGTAATTCTTTGCAGGGGTTCAAAAGAAGTGATCATAAGGCGGGAACATCAAGTCTCTATATGGGCAATGGAGCAAAGGTGCATGTTAAAGCTCAAGGAGATTTTATTTTGAAGCTTCCAAGCGGATTGGAACTTATTTTAGAAAATGTTTTGTATGCTCCGGATTTGTGTAGAAACATTATTTCTATTTCTCGCTTAAAACAATGTGGTTACGTTGTTAATTTTATTGATGATGATATTCATGTTTCTAAAGATAATGTATTCTATTTCAAGGCTTCGCCTTCAAATGGAATTTATGAATTGGTTCATGATGACACATCATCGAGCTCTATATACCATACTAGCACCAAGAAACTCTAAAGGGATTTGAGTGATTCCTACTTATGGCATTGTCGCCTTGGTCACATAAACAAGAACCGAATGCATACACTTCAAAAGAATGGACTCTTGAAATCAAATGAGATGGACTCGTTTGATGTGTGTGAATCTTGTTTACAAGGCAAAATTACTAAAGCACCTTTCAAAGGGACCTATGAAAGGGCTAAGGACTTATTGGGATTAATACATTCGGATGTATGTGGACCCTTTAAGCCCATAGCTAGGAATGGTGAAAGATACTTCGTTACTTTCATTGATGACTTCAGTCGTTTTGGATATGTCTACTTGTTAAGACATAAGGACGAAACTTTTGAAGCATTCAAAGAATATCAAAGCGAAGTACAAAATCAACTCAATAAGACAATCAAGGTACTTCGTACCGATAGAGGAGGAAAATACCTAAGCGATGCTTTCCAAGATCATCTTAGGAGTTGTGGGATTATCTCACAACTTACTCCACCTGGAACACCCCAACTTAATGGAGTTTCCGAAAGGAGGAACCGAACCCTAATGGATATGGTTCGATCTATGATGGCTAGAAGCACGTTACCTCTATCATTCTGGGGTTATTGTCTATGCCCCGCGGCTCGTATTTTAAATATGGCCCCAACCAAGAAAGTGGAACGAACTCCTCATGAGATGTGGTTTGGAAAACCTCCATCTCTATCATACTTAAAGGTATGGGGATGTGAAGCTTATCCTAAGCGTTACGTCCCTAATAAGTTGAATGTTCGATCCACGAAGTGTATCTTCATAGGATATCCCAAGGATGATATGGGATACTATTTCTATGATCCAACCGAGCAAAATGTATTTGTTGCTCGAAGGCTGAATTCCTTGAAACTAAGTTCCTATTAGAAGGAAATAGTGAAAGGAAGATAGATCTTGAAGAGGTTCAAGATCAAGTAGATGATACACAATTGGTTGACACTAGCACTCAACATGAAAATGTCGAGAATGATCAGATGGATGATCAAAGTATACAAGACGTTCGCAGATCTGGTAGGATTAGTAATCCTCCTGAGAGATATGGGTTTCTCATGGATGATTGCTATGTGGTTGATTTGGATGAACCAACAAACTACCAAGATGCTTTATCAAGGATTGATAAAGATAAATGGAAGGAAGCCATGAACGCTGAGATGCAATCCATGTATGACAACCAAGTTTGGGAACTAGTTGTACAACCTACTAGCTCCAAGTTAGTTGATTTTAAATGGATTTTCAAGATGAAAACCGACATGCATGGAAACTTAAATACATATAAAGCTAGACTTGTAGCAAAAGGTTTCACTCAAACTCAAGGGATTGACTATGATGAAACCTTTTCGCCTGTGGCAATGCTAAAGTCTATTAGGATATTATTTGCCATTGCTGCTCATTATGATTATGAAATATGGCAAATGGATGTCAAGACCGCTTTCCTAAATGGATATCTTGAGGAAGATGTCTATATGGTTCAACCTGAAGGTTTTGTCTATCCAAAACATCCTAACAAAGTATGTAAGTTAAAGAAGTCAATCTACGGATTGAAACAAGCATCTAGAATGTGGAATCATCGTTTTAATGAGGAAGACAAGAAATTTGGCTTCGTTAAAAATGGTGATGAAGCTTGTGTATACAAGAAAGCTAGTGGGAGCACTATCATGTTCCTTGTATTATATGTGGATGATATATTATTATTTGGGAATGATATCCCGACAATGCAAGGAGTTAAAACTTGGCTAAAAGGCTGCTTCTCCATTAAGGATCTTGAAGAAGCACAATACATTTTGGGGATTAGGATCTACAGGGATAGATCCAAGAAATTGATAGGTTTGAATCAAAGTACATACATTGAAAAGATCTTGAAAAGGTTCAAGATGGAGAACTCTAAGAAAGGTTTGGTACCTATTCAAAGAGGAACGCTCCTTAGTTCATCTCAGTGCCCCACCACGAAAGATGAATAGGAGAGAATGAAGAAAGTCCCATATGCATCTGCCATTGGGTCAATCATGTATGCAATGATATGCACTAGACCGGATGTGTCATGCGCTCTTAGCTTGACAAGTAGATACCAGAATAACCCAGGTAACAGTCATTGGATTGCTGTCAAATGTATATTGAAATACCTTAGGAGGACTAAGGATATGTTTCTAATATATGGGTCTGGTGAAGAGGAACTTGCTGTAAAAGGTTACGTGGATGCGAGTTTCCAAACTGATCGAGATGATTCTCGATCACAATCCGGTTATGTCTTCACACTAAATGGGGGTGCAGTCTCTTGGAAGAGTTCAAAACAGGATGTTGTTGCTTTATCCACTACAGAGTCGGAGTACATCGCCGCATCATTGGCAGCTCAGGAAGCTGCATGGATGAAGAAGTTCATCGACGACTTAGGAGTAGTCCCTTCCATTCAGGACCCTCTTGAGATCTTTTGTGACAACGAGGGTGTGATTGCTCAAATCAAAGAACCTCGTGCTCACCAAAAGACCCGTCACATTGAGCGGAGATTCAACTACATAAGGGATGAAGTTGAAAAGGGAAAGATATGTATTCGCAAAGTTCACACAGATCTTAATATAGCGGATCCTCTCACGAAGCTCTTACATGGAGCAAAACATGCAGGACATGTTTGTGCGTTAGGGCTTCGATATTCTAGTGATTGGTCATGATCTGTTTTAAGTATTGTAATGGAACGAAATTTGTTCAAACTCATTAATATAATTATGGTGTTAATTTATTAATCCTGAGTCAGGTTCCTATTTTGCATATTTTATCCATGAATAAGCTCTTATTCTAAATTCCGTAGTCGATCACATTTGTGGGAGCAAGTGTGAGGTTTAGACTATTATGAACTTGGATTGGTATACATTCATGTACTGAATGTGGGGCAAGGTTGCTACCAAGGTTCATAGATATTTGTGGGATACAAATATTGGAAGACCCGCCCTCAAGATTCACTAAATAGAGCCTTTGTGGTTGATCACATGTAATCTTGAGTAAAGGCGAATATCATTGTATCCTCTGACCTGAGATACATATCGGGTTCGAATATTTACCAAGCATTCTACCTTGATTCTTTCCTTCGCTATTCTGAAATATGGTAGTCCATAAGGAAGGACTCAGGTGTGATGCAAAGTACATATCTAGGACGTATGTTGTCAAAATGGAATTTGTCCCTCTTATTCGTTGAGAGTCAGATGTCTAAGGCCTGATAAAGTTAAATCTAGAAGAGAGTGATCACTCTGTGTCTCTTGGATTTAACATGACATCTAGGATGAAAGGATATAATGAAAGATTCACCTATTCATATTCGAGATGGGGACTCGAAGGGGATGATGTTATTGAATGGCATAAAGTCATAACATATTGGGGGTGATGGACGGTCGTTAGGTGGTATCCATCACTTGCATTAATTTCTCATGTTTCTCGTGCAAGTGGGAGATTGAAGGTATTTCGTATGCCCGAGAGACATATTAAATTAATGTGGCCATTATGTTTTGATCCAAGTCGGGTCATACCCAATAACAAGCTTACCGACACCTTAATCGTATTTTGATCTTAACGATTGAATCGTTGATTAAATTACGCAACACTTGAAATTTAAGAAAAATGGTTTTCTTAAATAATATTACTTGATGTGTATATATATATATAAATTATGGAATAATTTATATAATAAGAATTTAATTATTTATAGGTTAAATAATTAATAAAGTTATGTTACATTTTATAAAATTGGTTTTATAAAATAATGTTAACATAACTTGCAATATGGAATTCATAAAAAAATGAGTTTTATGAATAAGTATACATATTTTATAAAAACAAGTTTATTAAATAAGCAAGTTTATAAAATATGTCTTGTTATATAAAATCATTTTTTATAAAAACCATTTTAATTAAATGTTTGGAAGTGGCATGGGAGTCTTCACAAGCATGCCTTTCTTTACTTGGTTACTTGCATTCAAAGTGCATATTAACCAAGGTATTATTGGAGACCAAAAACACATGCATTTACACATCAAAGACTAGCAAAAAAACTGCAAAAACTCTCCTAAAAAACTGCTGTATTGCCGTGGCCTTTTGGAAGGTTTAAGGGGCTCATAATTTGTGTTTTTGCAAGCAATTTCAAGTGTCCACAAATCCTAACCAAAGTACAAGGTGTTGGTGATAAGCTTGGGGTATTACAACTTGAGGTTTCATTGTTTTGGAGCTCCATTCATCATCATCATCTTCTTCATTTACTAGCAAGCTTGGAGTAGGTATAATCTCTTTACTTGCTTGTAGTTTGTAAGTATATATCACAACTTGATCCTAATTGGGATTTAACTTTAATTGGTTAAAGATTAACAAGTTCTAAATGGTAATTCATACATGCTTCCGCTTTAATTTGATTCTTAAAAGATTTTAAATATTATGGAACTTGTTAAATCCCAACATTAATATGTATTTATACACTTTTGAAAGACTTCTATACACTTATCAAAATACTTCTACTTAACAAAAATGCTTACAATTACATCCTCGTTCAGTTTCATCAACAATTCTACTCGTATGCACCCGTATTCGTACTCGTACAATACACAGCTTTTAGATGTATGTACTACTGGTATATAAACTCCAATGATCAGCTCTTAGTAGCCCATGTGAGTCACCTAACACATGTGGGAACCATCATTTGGCAACTAGCATGAAATATCTCATAAAATTACAAAAATATGAGTAATCATTCATGACTTATTTACATGAAAACAAAATTACATATCCTTTATATCTAATCCATACACCAACGACCAAAAACACCTAAAAACACTTTCATTCTTCAATTTTCTTCATCTAATTGATCTCTCTCAAGTTCTATCTTCAAGTTCTAAGTGTTCTTCATATATTCTACAAGTTCTAGTTACATAAAATCAAGAATACTTTCAAGTTTGCTAGCTCACTTCCAATCTTTTAAGGTGATCATCCAACCTCAAGAAATCTTTGTTTTTTATAGTAGGTTATCATTCTAATACAAGGCAATAATCATATTCAAACTTTGGTTCAATTTCTATAACTATAACAATCTTATTTCAAGTGATGATCTTACTTGAACTTGTTTTCGTGTCATGATTCTGCTTCAAGAACTTCGAGCCATCCAAGGATCCGTTGAAGCTAGATCCATTTTTCTATTTTCCAGTAGGTTTATCCAAGGAACTTAAGGTAGTAATGATGTTCATAACATCATTCGATTCATACATATAAAGCTATCTTATTCGAAGGTTTAAACTTGTAATCACTAGAACATAGTTTAGTTAATTCTAAACTTGTTCGCAAACAAAAGTTAATCCTTCTAACTTGACTTTTAAAATCAACTAAACACATGTTCTATATCTATATGATATGCTAACTTAATGATTTAAAACCTGGAAACACGAAAAACACCGTAAAACCGGATTTACGCCATCGTAGTAACACCGTGGGCTGTTTTGGGCTAGTTAATTAAAAACTATGATAAACTTTGATTTAAAAGTTGTTATTCTAAGAAAATGATTGTTATTATGAACATGAAACTATATCCAAAAATTATGGTTAAACTCAAAGTGGAAGTATGTTTTCTAAAATGGTCATCTAGACGTCGTTCTTTCGACTGAAATGACTACCTTTACAAAAACGACTTGTAACTTATTTTTCTGACTATAAACCTATACTTTTTCTGTTTAGATTCATAAAATAGAGTTCAATATGAAACCATAGCAATTTGATTCACTCAAAACGGATTTAAAATGAAAAAGTTATGGGTAAAACAAGATTGGATAATTTTTCTTATTTTAGCTTCGTGAAAATTGGTAACAAATCTATTCCAACCATAACTTAATCAACTTGTATTGTATATTATGTAATCTTGAGATACCATAGATACGTATACAATGTTTCGACCTATCATGTCGACACATCTATATATATTTCGGAACAACCATAGACACTCTATATGTGAATGTTGGAGTTAGCTATACAGGGTTGAGGTTGATTCCAAAATATATATAGTTTGAGTTGTGATCAATACTGAGATACGTATACACTGGGTCGTGGATTGATTCAAGATAATATTTATCGATTTATTTCTATACATCTAACTGTGGACAACTAGTTGTAGGTTACTAACGAGGACCGCTGACTTAATAAACTTAAAACATCAAAATATATTAAAAGTGTTGTAAATATATTTTGAACATACTTTGATATATATGTATATATTGTTATAGGTTCGTGAATCAACCAGTGGCCAAGTCTTACTTCCCGACGAAGTAAAAATCTGTGAAAGTGAGTTATAGTCCCACTTTTAAAATCTAATATTTTTGGGATGAGAATACATGCAGGTTTTATAAATGATTTACAAAATAGACACAAGTACGTGAAACTATATTCTATGGTTGAATTATCGAAATCGAATATGCCCCTTTTTATTAAGTCTGGTAATCTAAGAATTAGGAAACAGACACCCTAATTGACGCGAATTCTAAAGATAGATCTATTGGGCCTAACAAACCCCATCCAAAGTACCGGATGCTTTAGTACTTTGAAATTTATATCATATCCGAAGGGTGTCCCGGAATGATGGGGATATTCTTAAATATGCATCTTGTTAATGTCGGTTACCAAGTGTTCACCATATGAATGATTTTTATCTCTATGTATGGGATGTGTATTGAAATATGAAATCTTGTGGTCTATTATTATGATTTGATATATATAGGTTAAACCTATAACTCACCAACATTTTTGTTGACGTTTTAAGCATGTTTATTCTCAGGTGATTATTAAGAGCTTTCGCTGTCGCATACTTAAATAAGGACGAGATTTGGAGTCCATGCTTGTATGATATTGTGTAAAAACTGCATTCAAGAAACTTATTTTGTTGTAACATATTTGTATTGTAAACCATTATGTAATGGTCGTGTGTAAACAGGATATTTTAGATTATCATTATTTGATAATCTACGTAAAGCTTTTTAAACCTTTATTGATGAAATAAAGGTTATGGTTTGTTTTAAAATGAATGCAGTCTTTGAAAAACGTCTCATATAGAGGTCAAAACCTCGCAACGAAATCAATTAATATGGAACGTTTTTAATCAATAAGAATGGGACATTTCAGTTGGTATCCGAGCGTTGGTCTTAGAGAACCAGAATTTTGCATTAGTGTGTCTTATCGAGTTTGTTAGGATGCATTAGTGAGTCTGGACTTCGACCGTGTTTACTTGAAAAATGATTGCTTAACAAATTTTGTTGGAAACTATAACATGTGAATATTATGTGATATATTAATCTCTTAAGTTTGATATTATGTGATAGATGTCTACCTCTAGAACAAGTCCCATTGACTCACCTAATAATAATGAAGAGTCAAATGTAAATTGGAATGATTCGTGGACTGATTCACAAGTTCCCGAAGAGGAACCGGAAGAAGAGTCGGAACCGGAAGAAGAATCAGAACCGGAAGAAGAATCAGAACCGGATGAAGAAATAGAACCGGTGGGGGAAATAATAAAACGGTTAAGTAAAAGAAAATCATCATCCAACCGACCAAGGTTAATTATGGTCAATGGTGTTTCCGCCAAGGAAGCAAAATATTGGGAGGATTACCAATTCTCCGATGAATCGGATTCCGACGAGAATTCCGATGATGTTATAGAAATTACCCCAACTGAATTTAAAAAGGCAAAACAAAATAATAAGGGAAAGGGCATAAAAATAGAGAAATCTAATTCCAACCCCGATGAACTTTATATGTATCGTCAACCCCCGAAGTCCTTAAGTTGTAACAATGACCCGGGAACCTCTAAACCACCAGGTTTTTCTAAACTAATGTGGAAAACGACGGCTCGTATTAGGGGAACATCATATATCCCTAGAAACTTGGCAAAACGAACCAAAACCGAAGAAGAAGAAACAAGCGAGTCGGGATAAGATAGTTGTATTCGTGTGGTGTAATATATGTAATATAGTGTGCTTATGCTTTATGATATATGTAAAAATTACTTGTATTAATAAGTATTTTTTTATGAATCTAACTCTTGTCTATTTTACAGTATAAAAACACAAAATGGATAGACAACCCAATATTTTAAGGGACCTACCCGGAGACATGATTGATGAAATCTTGTCTAGAGTCGGTCAGAATTCTTCGGCACAACTATTTAAGGCGAGATCAGTTTGTAAGACATTCGAAGAACGTTCCAAGAATGCCTTGGTTTATAAAAGGCTTTCGTTCGAAAGATGGGGGATATCACATTGGGAAATCCATAAGTTATGATGTGTTTACTTTGACGCATATATTGCGGGGAACACAAATGCTATTTTACGCAATGGGTCAAGAAATTATTTTGACTCAATATATCCGAATATTAGACTTCGTGATTTAGAAAAAGTGGCTAACATGCAACATAAAGAAGCATGTTATGCTTACGGATTAGTAATGTTCGCTTCTCACCAAAGTGAGAACAAGAACATCGGGCTACAACTATTAAACAAAACGTTCCCACAAGTGACGGAATCGGTAATTGGGGTAAGAAATGAGGTTTTTAGATTGTTACGGGACTGTTGGACATTACGTAACCCTCGTCCCTTTGACGACGTTACAACACGCTATCTTATCAATGGCCATAACGGTTATGTTCCACAAGACCAAGGATGGGAAGTAGTCCTAGTAAAACCAGAATGCATGACTTGTTTCTGGACGTATGAATTACGTGTCTTTATTGCCTTTGCTGAACGACTTGTGTACTAGCTAGAATTATCTTCACCACTATCTTATATCAAAGTTATTGTGTGCTATATTTCATGCTTTATGTAAAATAAGCGGTATTGTAAGTTTGTAAAATATTGTATAAAAGTTTGAACGCGAAATATTATTATAATCAGTTTTTCATATAGAATTGTAGTAGTTGAATTGTATATTAGCTACTAAGTATGAACTTAACGGGTAGGTACTACCCGAATTTAAACTTATAAAACGCTAATATGAAGAAAAAGCTTTTATAAATGAGTTCATATTATGCTACGAAATACTATTAACTACTCTTAATATTCTGTATGATTAACATGTTCCATTTGACTATTTTGAAGGAAATGGCACCGACTACTCGACACACCGTGAATATGAATGAAGAGGAATTCCGTACTTTTCTAGCTTCAAACATAGCCGTAGTACAGGCTGCGCTACATACCAACAATAACCTTGGATCTAGCAGTACAGGAAATCGTGTAGGATGCACCTACAAAGAATTCACTGCCTGCAAACCTTTGGAATTCGATGGAACTGAAGGACCGATCGGATTGAAACGGTGGACTGAGAAGGTCGAATCGGTGTTTGCCATAAGTAAGTGTACTGAAGAGGACAAAGTGAAGTACGCTACGCATACCTTCACAGGTTCTGCGTTAACATGGTAGAATACCTATCTAGAGCAAGTGGGACAAGACGATGCGTACGCACTACCGTGGTCAGCATTCAAGCACTTGATGAACGAGAAGTACCGTCCCAGAACCGAGGTCAATAAGCTCAAGACAGAACTTAGAGGGTTACGAACCCAAGGATTTGATATTACCACGTATGAAAGACGATTCACAGAATTGTGCCTATTGTGTCCGGGAGCATTTGAAGATGAGGAAGAGAAGATCGACGCATTTGTGAAAGGATTATCGGAAAGAATCCAAGAAGATATAAGTTCACACGAGCCCGCCTCCATACAACAGGCATGTAGAATGGCTCACAAACTAGTGAACCAGATTGAAGAAAGAACTAAAGAACAGACTGCTGAAGAGGCCAATGTGAAGCAAGTCAAAAGAAAGTGGGAGGAAAACAGTGATAAGAATCACCAATACAACAACAACAGCAATTACAACAATAATCGCAACAATTATCCCAACAATCGCAACATCAATCGCAACTACAACAAATGGCCCAACAACAACAACAACAACAACAACAACAACAACAGCAACTACAACAATCATCCCAACAACAATAATAACCGCATCAACAACAACAACAATCAGAAGCAGCTATGCCAAAGGTGTGAAAAGTATCACTCGGGGTTCTGCACCAAATTTTGCAACAAGTGTAAAAGAAATGGTCATAGCGCGGCGAAGTGTGAGGTCTACGGACCAGGGGTTAATAGAACAAAAGGAACAAATGGTGTCGGAACGAGTAATGGCGGGGCAAGTAGTGTCGGAGCAAGTTATGCCAATGTAGTTTGTTATAAATGTGGAAAACCGGGCCACATTATTAGAAATTGCCATAACCAGGAGAACACGAATGGACAAGGCCGCGAAAGAGTTTTCAATATTAATGCGGCAGAGGCACAGGAAGACCCGGAGCTTGTTACGGGTACGTTTCTTATTGACAATAAATCTGCTTACGTTTTATTTGATTCGGGTGCGGATAGAAGCTATATGAGTAGAGATTTTTGTGCTAAATTAAGTTGTCCATTGACGCCTTTGGATAGTAAATTTTTACTCGAATTAGCAAATGGTAAATTAATTTCAGCAGATAATATATGTCGGAATCGAGAAATTAAACTGGTTAGCGAAACATTTAAGATTGACTTGATACCAGTAGAGTTAGGGAGTTTTGATGTGATAATCGGTATGGACTGGTTGAAAGAAGTGAAAGCAGAGATCGTTTGTTACAAAAATGCAATTCGCATTATACGAGAAAAAGGAAAACCCTTAATGGTGTACGGAGAAAAGGGCAACACGAAGCTACATCTTATTAGTAATTTGAAGGCACAAAAACTAATAAGAAAAGGTTGCTATGCTGTTCTAGCACACGTCGAGAAAGTACAAACTGAAGAAAAGAGCATCAATGATGTTCCCGTCGCAAAAGAATTTCCCGTTGTATTTCCGAAAGAATTACCGGGATTACCCCCACATCGATCCGTTGAATTTTAAATAGATCTTGTACCAGGAGCTGCACCAATAGCTCGTGCTCCTTACAGACTCGCACCCAGCGAGATGAAAGAACTGCAAAGCCAATTACAAGAACTTTTAGAGCGTGGTTTCATTCGACCAAGTACATCACCGTGGGGAGCTCCTATTTTGTTTGTCAAGAAGAAAGATGGTACATTCAGGTTGTGTATCGACTACCGAGAGTTGAACAAACTTACCATCAAGAACCGCTACCCACTACCGAGAATCGACGACTTATTTGATCAACTACAAGGCTCGTCTATTTATTCAAAGATTGACTTACGTTCCGGGTATCATCAAATGCGGGTGAAAGAAGATGATATTCCAAAGACTGCTTTTAGAACACGTTACGGTCATTACGAGTTTATGGTCATGCCGTTTGGTTTAACTAATGCACCAGCTGTGTTCATGGACCTTATGAACCGAGTGTGTGGACCATACCTTGACAAGTTTGTTATTGTTTTCATTGATGACATACTTATTTACTCAAAGAATGACCAAGAACATGGTGAACATTTGAGAAAGGTGTTAGAAGTATTGAGGAAGGAAGAATTGTACGCTAAATTTTCAAAGTGTGCATATTGGTTGGAAGAAGTTCAATTCCTCGGTCACATAGTGAACAAAAAAGGTATTAAGGTGGATCCGGCAAAGATAGAAACTGTTGAAAAGTGGGAAACCCCGAAAACTCTGAAACACATACGCCAGTTTTTAGGACTAGCTGGTTACTACAGAAGGTTCATCCAAGACTTTTCCAGAATAGCAAAACCCTTGACTGCATTAACGCATAAAGGGAAGAAATTTGAATGGAATGATGAACAAGAGAAAGCGTTTCAGTTATTGAAGAAAAAGCTAACTACGGCACCTATATTGTCATTGCCTGAAGGGAATGTTGATTTTGTGATTTATTGTGACGCATCAAAGCAAGGTCTCGGTTGTGTATTAATGCAACGAACGAAGGTGATTGCTTATGCGTCTAGACAATTGAAGATTCACGAGCAAAATTATACGACGCATGATTTGGAATTAGGCGCGGTTGTTTTTGCATTAAAGACTTGGAGGCACTACTTATATGGGGTCAAAAGTATTATATATACCGACCACAAAAGTCTTCAACACACATTTAATCAGAAACAACTGAATATGAGGCAGCGTAGGTGGATTGAATTGTTGAATGATTACGACTTTGAGATTCGTTACCACCCGGGGAAGGCAAATGTGGTAGCCGATGCCTTGAGCAGGAAGGACAGAGAACCCATTCGAGTAAAATCTATGAATATAATGATTCATAATAACCTTACTACTCAAATAAAGGAGGCGCAACAAGGAGTTTTAAAAGAGGGAAATTTAAAGGATGAAATACCCAAAGGATCGGAGAAGCATCTTAATATTCGGGAAGACGGAACCCGGTATAGGGCTGAAAGGATTTGGGTACCAAAATTTGGAGATATGAGAGAAAAGGTACTTAGAGAAGCTCATAAAACCAGATACTCAATACATCCTGGAACGGGGAAGATGTACAAGGATCTCAAGAAACATTTTTGGTGGCCGGGTATGAAAGCCGATGTTGCTAAATACGTAGGAGAATGTTTGATGTGTTCTAAGGTCAAAGCTGAGCATCAGAAACCATCAGGTCTACTTCAACAACCCGAAATCCCGGAATGGAATTGGGAAAACATTACCATGGATTTCATCACTAAATTGCCAAGGACTGCAAGTGGTTTTGATACTATTTGGGTAATAGTTGATCGTCTCACCAAATCAGCACATTTCCTGCCAATAAGAGAAGATGACAAGATAGAGAAGTTAGCACGACTGTATTTGAAGGAAGTCGTCTCCAGACATGGAATACCAATCTCTATTATCTCTGATAGGGATGGCAGATTTATTTCAAGATTCTGGCAGACATTACAGCAAGCATTAGGAACTCGTCTAGACATGAGTACTGCCTATCATCCACAAACTGATGGGCAGAGCGAAAGGACGATACAAACACTTGAAGACATGCTACGAGCATGTGTTATTGATTTCGGAAACAGTTGGGATCGACATCTACCGTTAGCAGAATTTTCCTACAACAACAGCTACCATTCAAGCATTGAGATGGCGCCGTTTGAAGCACTTTATGGTAGAAAGTGCAGGTCTCCGATTTGTTGGAGTGAAGTGGGGGATAGACAGATTACGGGTCCGGAGATTATACAAGAAACTACCGAGAAGATCATCCAAATTCAACAACGGATGAAAACCGCCCAAAGTCGACAAAAGAGCTACGCTGACATTAAAAGAAAAGATATAGAATTTGAAATTGGAGAGATGGTCATGCTTAAAGTTGCACCTTGGAAAGGCGTTGTTCGATTTGGTAAACGAGGGAAATTAAATCCAAGGTATATTGGACCATTCAAGATTATTGATCGTGTTGGACCAGTAGCTTACCGACTTGAGTTACCTCAACAACTCATGGCTGTACATAACACTTTCCCCGTCTCGAATTTGAAGAAATTTTTTGCTAAAGAAGATCTCACTATTCCGTTAGATGAAATCCAAATCAACGAAAAACTCCAATTCATCGAAGAACCCGTCGAAATAATGGATCGTGAGGTTAAAAGACTTAAGCAAAACAAGATACCAATTGTTAAGGTTCAATGGAATGCTCGTAGAGGACCCGAGTTCACCTGGGAGCGTGAAGATCAGATACAGAAGAAATACCCGCATCTATTTCCAGAAGATTCGTCAACACCTTCAACAACTTAAAATTTCGGGACGAAATTTATTTAACGGGTAGGTACTGTAGTGACCCGAACTTTTCCATGTTTATATATATTAATTGAGATTGATATTTACATGATTAAATGTTTCCAACATGTTAAGCAATCAAACTTGTTAAGACTTGATTAATTGAAATATGTTTCATATAAACAATTGACCACCCAAGTTGACCGGTGATTCACGAACGTTAAAACTTGTAAAAACTATATGATGACATATATATGGATATATATATATATATAGTTAACATGATACTATTATAAGTAAACATATCATTAAGTATATTAACAATGAACTACATATGTAAAAACAAGACTACTAACTTAATGATTTTTAAACGAGACATATATGTAACGATTATCGTTGTAAAGACATTTAATGTATATATATCATATTAAGAGATATTCATACATGATAATATCATGATAATATAATAATTTAAAATCTCATTTGATATTATAAACATTGGGTTAACAACATTTAACAAGATCGTTAACCTAAAGGTTTCAAAACAACACTTACATGTAACGACTAACGATGACTTAACGACTCAGTTAAAATGTATATACATGTAGTGTTTTAATATGTATTTATACACTTTTGAAAGACTTCAATACACTTATCAAAATACTTCTACTTAACAAAAATGCTTACAATTACATCCTCGTTCAGTTTCATCAACAATTCTACTCGTATGCACCCGTATTCGTACTCGTACAATACACAGCTTTTAGATGTATGTACTATTGGTATATACACTCCAATGATCAGCTCTTAGTAGCCCATGTGAGTCACCTAACACATGTGGGAACCATCATTTGGCAACTAGCATGAAATATCTCATAAAATTACAAAAAATATGAGTAATCATTCATGACTTATTTACATGAAAACAAAATTACATATCCTTTATATCTAATCCATACACCAACGACCAAAAACACCTAAAAACACTTTCATTCTTTAATTTTCTTCATCTAATTGATCTCTCTCAAGTTCTATCTTCAAGTTCTAAGTGTTTTTCATATATTCTACAAGTTCTAGTTACATAAAATCAAGAATACTTTCAAGTTTGCTAGCTCACTTCCAATCTTGTAAGGTGATCATCCAACCTCAAGAAATCTTTGTTTCTTACAGTAGGTTATCATTCTAATACAAGGTAATAATCATATTCAAACTTTGGTTCAATTTCTATAACTATAACAATCTTATTTCAAGTGATGATCTTACTTGAACTTGTTTTCGTGTCATGATTCTGCTTCAAGAACTTCGAGCCATCCAAGGATCCGTTGAAGCTAGATCCATTTTTCTCTTTTCCAGTAGGTTTATCCAAGGAACTTAAGGTAGTAATGATGTTCATAACATCATTCGATTCATACATATAAAGCTATGTTATTCGAAGGTTTAAACTTGTAATCACTAGAACATAGTTTAGTTAATTCTAAACTTGTTCACAAACAAAAGTTAATCCTTCTAACTTGACTTTTAAAATCAACTAAACACATGTTCTATATCTATATGATATGCTAACTTAATGATTTAAAACCTGGAAACACGAAAAACACCGTAAAACCGGATTTACGCCGTCGTAGTAACACCGCTGGCTGTTTTGGGTTAGTTAATTAAAAACTATGATAAACTTTGATTTAAAAGTTGTTATTCTGAGAAAATTATTTTTATTATGAACATGAAACTATATCCAAAAATTATGGTTAAACTCAAAGTGGAAGTATGTTTTCTAAAATGGTCATCTAGACGTCGTTCTTTCGACTGAAATGACTACCTTTACAAAAATAACTTGTAACTTATTTTTCCGACTATAAACCTATACTTTTTCTGTTTAGATTCATAAAATAGAGTTCAATATGAAACCATAGCAATTTTATTCACTCAAAACGGATTTAAAATGAAGAAGTTATGGGTAAAACAAGATTGGATAATTTTTCTCATTTTAGCTACGTGAAAATTGGTAACAAATCTATTCCAACCATAACTTAATCAACTTGTATTGTATATTATGTAATCTTGAGATACCATAGACACGTATACAATGTTTCGACCTATCATATCGACACATCTATATATATTTCGGAACAACCATAGACACTCTATATGTGAATGTTGGAGTTAGCTATACAGGGTTGAGGTTGATTCCAAAATATATATAGTTTGAGTTGTGATCAATACTGACATACGTATACACTGGGTCGTGGATTGATTCAAGATAATATTTATCGATTTATTTCTGTACATCTAACTGTGGACAACTAGTTGTAGGTTACCAACGAGGACAGCTGACTTAATAAACTTAAAACATCAAAATATATTAAAAGTGTTGTAAATATATTTTGAACATACTTTGATATATATGTATATATTGTTATAGGTTCGTGAATCAACCAGTGGCCAAGTCTTACTTCCCGACGAAGTAAAAATCTGTGAAAGTGAGTTATAGTCCCACTTTTAAAATCTAATATTTTTGGGATGAGAATACATGCAGGTTTTATAAATGATTTACAAAATAGACACAAGTACGTGAAACTACATTCTATGGTTGAATTATCGAAATCGAATATGCCCCTTTTTATTAAGTCTGGTAATCTAAGAATTAGGGAACAGACACCCTAATTGACGCGAATCCTAAAGATAGATCTATTGGGCCTAACAAACCCCATCCAAAGTACCGGATGCTTTAGTACTTCGAAATTTATATCATATCCGAAGGGTGTCCCGGAATGATGGGGATATTCTTAAATATGCATCTTGTTAATGTCGGTTACCAGGTGTTCACCATATGAATGATTTTTATCTCTATGTATGGGATGTGTATTGAAATATGAAATCTTGTGGTCTATTATTATGATTTGATATATATAGGTTAAACCTATAACTCACCAACATTTTTGTTGACGTTTTAAGCATGTTTATTCTCAGGTGATTATTAAGAGCTTCCGCTGTCGCATACTTAAATAAGGACGAGATTTGGAGTCCATGCTTGTATGATATTGTGTAAAAACTGCATTCAAGAAACTTATTTTGTTGTAACATATTTGTATTGTAAACCATTATGTAATGGTCGTGTGTAAACAGGATATTTTAGATTATCATTATTTGATAATCTACGTAAAGCTTTTTAAACCTTTATTGATAAAATAAAGGTTATGGTTTGTTTTAAAATGAATGCAGTCTTTGAAAAACGTCTCATATAGAGGTCAAAACCTCGCAACGAAATCAATTAATATGGAACGTTTTTAATCAATAAGAACGGGAAATTTCAATATAAGTAGTGCCTCCAAGTCTTTAATGAAAAAACAACCGCGCCTAATTCCAAATCATGCGTCGTATAATTTTGCTCGTGAATCTTCAATTGTCTAGATGCATAAGCAATTACCTTCGTTCGTTGCATTAATACACAACCGAGACCTTGCTTTGAGGCGTCACAATATATCACAAAATCATCATTCCCTTCAGGCAATGACAATATAGGTGCCGTAGTTAGCTTTTTCTTCAATAACTGAAACGCCTTCTCTTGTTCATCCTTCCATTCAAATTTCTTCCCTTTATGCGTTAATGCAGTCAAGGGTTTTGCTATTTTGGAGAAATCTTGGATGAATCTTCTGTAGTAACCAGCCAATCCTAAAAATTGACGTATATGCTTCGGAGTTTTTGGGGTTTCCCACTTTTCAACGGTTTCGATCTTTGTCGGGTCCACCTGGATACCTTCTTTGTTCACTATGTGACCGAGGAATTGAACTTCTTCCAACCAAAATGCACACTTTGAAAACTTAGTGCACAGTTTTTCTTTCCTCAATACTTCTAGCACTTTTCTCAAATGTTCTTCGTGCTCTTGATCATTCTTTGAGTAAATAAGTATGTCATCGATGAAAACAATGACAAACTTGTCAAGATATGGCCCACACACTCGGTTCATAAGGTCCATGAACACAGCTGGTGCGTTAGTCAATCCAAACGGCATAACCATAAACTCGTAATGACCATAACGTGTCCTAAAATCAGTTTTTGGAATATCATCCTCCTTTACTCGCATTTGATGATATCCAGAACGTAAATCGATCTTCGAATAAACCGACGAGCCTTGTAGTTGATCAAATAAGTCATCCATTCTCGGCAGTGGATAACGGTTTTTGATGGTAAGTTTGTTCAACTCTCTGTAGTCAATACACAACCTAAATGTACCATCCTTCTTCTTGACAAATAAAATAGGAGCTCCCCATGGTGATGTGCTTGGTCGAATGAAACCACATTCTAATAGTTCTTGCAGTTGGCTTTGCAGTTCTTTCATCTCGCTGGGTGCGAGTCTATAAGGAGCACGAGCTATTGGTGCAGCTCCTGGTACAAGATCTATTTGAAATTCAACAGATCGATGTGGAGGTAATCCCGGTAATTCTTTCGGAAATACATCGGGAAATTCTTTTGCGACGGGAACATCATTGATGCTCTTTTCTTCAGTTTGTACTTTTTTGACGTGTGCAAGAACAGCATAGCAACCTTTTCTTATTAGTTTTTGTGCCTTCAAATTACTAATAAGATGTAGCTTCGTGTTTCCCTTTTCTCCGTACACCATTAAGGGTTCTCCTTCTTCTCGTACAATGCGAATTGCATTTTTATAACATACGATCTCTGCTTTCACCTTCTTCAGCCAGTCCATGCCAACTATTACATCAAAATTCCCTAACTCTACTGGTATCAAATCAATCTTAAATATTTCGCTACCTAGTTTAATTTCTCGATTCCGGCATATATAATCTGCTGAAATTAATTTACCGTTTGCTAATTCGAGTAAAAATTTACTATCCAACGGCGTCAATGGACAACTTAATTTAGCACAAAAATCTCTACTCATATAGCTTCTATCCGCACCCGAATCAAATAAAACGTAAGCAGATTTATTGTCAATAAGAAACATACCCGTAACAAGCTCCGGGTCTTCCTGTGCCTCTGCCGCATTAATAATGAAAACTCTTCCGTGGCCTTGTCCATTCGTGTTCTCCTGGTTCGGGCAATTTCTAATAATGTGGCCCGGTTTTCCACATTTATAACAAACTACATTGGCATAACTTGCTCTGACACTACTTGCTCCACCATTACTCGTTTCGACACCATTTGTTCCTTTCGTTCTGTTAACCCCTGGTCCGTAGACCTCACACTTTGCCGCGCTATGACCATTTCTTTTACACTTGTTGCAAAATTTGGTGCAGAACCCTGAGTGATACTTTTCACACCTTTGGCATAGCTGCTTCTGATTATTGTTGTTGTTGCGGTTGTTATTGTTGTTGGGATGATTGTTGTAGTTGCTGTTGTTGTTGTTGTTGTTGTTATTGTTGTTGTTGTTGTTGTTGTTGTTGTTGTTGGGCCATTTGTTGTAGTTGCGATTGATGTTGCGATTGTTGGGATAGTTGTTGCGATTATTGTTGTAATTGCTATTGTTGTTGTATTGGTGATTCTTATCACCGTTTTCCTCCCACTTTCTTTTGACTTGCTTCACATTGGCCTCTTCAGCCGCCTGTTCTTTAATTCTTTCCTCAATCTGGTTCACTAGTTTGTGAGCCATTCTACATGCCTGTTGTATGGAGGCAGGCTCGTGTGAACTTATATCTTCTTGGATTCTTTCTGGTAATCCTTTCACAAACGCGTCGATCTTCTCTTCCTCATCTTCGAACGCTCCCGGACACAATAAGCACAATTCTGTGAATCGTCTTTCGTACGTGGTAATATCAAATCCTTGGGTTCGTAACCCTCTAAGTTCTGTCTTGAGCTTATTGACCTCGGTTCTGGGACGGTACTTCTCGTTCATCAAGTGCTTGAATGCTGACCACGGTAGTGCGTAAGCATCATCTTGTCCCACTTGCTCTAGATAGGTATTCCACCATGTTAACGCAGAACCTGTGAAGGTATGAGTAGCGTACTTCACTTTGTCCTCTTCAGTACACTTACTTATGGCAAACACCGATTCGACCTTCTCGGTCCACCGTTTCAATCCGATCGGTCCTTCGGTTCCATCAAATTCCAAAGGTTTGCAGGCAGTGAATTCTTTATAGGTGCATCCTACACGATTTCCTGTACTGCTAGATCCAAGGTTATTGTTGGTATGTAGCGCAGCCTGTACTGCGGCTATGTTTGAAGCTAGAAAAGTACGGAATTCCTCTTCATTCATATTCACGGTGTGTCGAGTAGTCGGTGCCATTTCCTTCAAAATAGTCAAATGGAACAAGTTAATCATACAGAATATTAAGAGTAGTTAATAGTATTTCGTAGCATAATATGAACTCATTTATAAAAGCTTTTTCTTCATATTAGCGTTTTATAATTTAAATTCGGGTAGTACCTACTCGTTAAGTTCATACTTAGTGGCTAATATACAATTCAACTACTACAATTCTATATGAAAAACTGATTATAATAATATTTCGCGTTCAAACTTTTATACAATATTTTACAAACTTACAATACCGCTTATTTTACATATAGCATGAGATATAGCACACAATAACTTTGATACAAGATAGTTGTGAAGATAATTCTAGCTAGTACACAAGTCGTTCAGCAAAGGCAATAAAGACACGTAATTCATACGTCCAGAAACAAGTCATGCATTCTGGTTTTACTAGGACTACTTCCCATCCTTGGTCTTGTGGAACATAACCGTTATGGCCGTTGATAAGACAGCGTGTTGTAACGTCGTCAAAGGGACGAGGGTTACGTAATGACCAACAGTCTCGTAATAACCTAAAAACCTCATTTCTTACCTCAATTACCGACTCCGTCACTTTTGGGAACGTTTTGTTTAATAGTTGTAGCCCGATGTTCTTTTTCTCACTTTGGTGAGAAGCGAACATTACTAACCCGTAAGCATAGCATGCTTCTTTATGTTGCATGTTAGCCGCTTTTTCTAAATCATGAAGTCCTATATTCGGATACATTGAGTCAAAATAATTTCTTAACCCGTTGTGTAAAATAGCATTTGGGTTCCCCGCAATATATGCGTCAAAGTAAACACATCGTAACTTATGGGTTTCCCAATGTGATATCCCTCATCTTTCAAACGAAAGTCTCTTATAAACCAAGACATTCTTGGAACGTTCTTCGAATGTCTTACAAACTGATCTCGCCTTAAATAGTTGTGCCGAGGAATTCTGACCGACTCTAGACAAGATTTCATCAATCATGTCTCCGGGTAGGTCTCTTAAAATATTAGGTTGTCTATCCATTTTGTATTTTTATACTGTAAAATAGACAAGAGTTAGATTCATAAAAAAAAATACTTATTAATACAAGCAATTTTTACATATATCATAAAGCATAAGCACACTACATTACATATATTACACCACACGAATACAACTATCTTATTCCAACTCGCTCGTTTCTTATTCTTTGGTTTTGGTTCGTTTTGCCAAGTTTCTAGGGATATATGATGTTCCCCTAATACGAGCCGTCGTTTTCCACATTGGTTTAGAAAAACCTGGTAGTTTAGAGGTTCCCGGGTTATTGTCACAACTTAAGAAATACGGGTGTTGATGGTACATATAAAGTTCATCGGGTTTGGAATCAAATTTCTCTATTTTTATGCCCTTTCCCTTATTATTTTCTTTTGCCTTTTTAAATTCAGTTGGGGTAATTTCTATAACATCATCAGAATTCTCGTCAGAATCCGATTCATCGGAGAATTGGTAATCCTCCCAATACTTTGCTTCTTTGGCGGAAACACCATTGACCATAATTAACTTTGGTCGTTTGGTTGAGGATTTTCTTCTACTTAACCGTTTTATTATTTCCCCCACTGGTTCCGATTCTTCTTCCGGTTCCGATTCTTCTTCCGGTTCCTCTTCGGGAACTTGTGAATCAGTCCACGAATCTTTCCAATTTACATTTGACTCTTTATTATTATTAGGTGAGTCAATGGAACTTGTATTAGAGGTAGACATCTATCACATTATATCAAACACGTTAATAGATTAATATATCACATAATATTCACATGTTAAAAATATATAGTTTCCAACAAAATTTGTTAAGCAATCATTTTTCAAGTAAACACGGTCGAAGTCTAGACTCACTAATGCATCCTAACAAACTCGATAAGACACACTAATGCAAAATTCTAGTTCTCTAAGACCAACGCTCGGATACCAACTGAAATGTCCCGTTCTTATTGATTAAAAACGTTCCATATTAATTGATTTCGTTGTGAGGTTTTGACCTCTATATGAGACGTTTTTTCAAAGACTGCATTTATTTTTAAAACAAACCATAACCTTTATTTCATAAATAAAGGTTTAAAAAACTTTACGTAGATTATCAAATAATGATAATCTAAAATATCATGTTTACACACGACCATTACATAATGGTTTACAATACAAATATGTTACATCGAAATCAGTTTCTTGAATGCAGGTTTTACACAATATCATACAAACATGGACTCCAAATCTTATCCTTATTTTAGTATGCAACAGCGGAAGCTCTTAGTATTCACCTGAGAATAAACATGCTTTACACGTCAACAAAAATGTTGGTGAGTTATAGGTTTAACCTATATATATCAAATCGTAACAATAGACCACAAGATTTCATATTTCAATACACATCCCATACATAGAGATAAAAATCATTCATATGGTGAACACCTGGTAACCGACATTAACAAGATGCATATATAAGAATATCCCCATCATTCCGGGACACCCTTCGGATATGATATAAATTTCGAAGTACTAAAGCATCCGGTACTTTGGATGGGGTTTGTTAGGCCCAATAGATCTATCTTTAGGATTCGCGTCAATTAGGGTGTCTGTTCCCTAATTCTTAGATTACCAGACTTAATAAAAAGGGGCATATTCGATTTCGATAATTCAACCATAGAATGTAGTTTAACGTACTTGTGTCTATTTTGTAAATCATTTATAAAACCTGCATGTATTCTCATCCCAAAAATATTAGATTTTAAAAGTGGGACTATAACTCACTTTCACAGATTTTTACTTCGTCGGGAAATAAGACTTGTGTAACGGCGCTGGATTTTCCAACGTGTATTTATTAATAATTATTATTATTATTATGTGTGATTAAACGAATGCATGTTATTACGTTTACATGTTGCCTTGATTGCCCGTACTTGACTTTTAAGTGCCCGAAACGTCTTTGTGACACATGAAACTTCACGAATAATATTTCTAGATATTATTTGCATTCATGATTAAGGTTTATTAATCATTTTGATTAACTAAGGCTATTAGTTAATTACTTGGATTGTAATTGGGTTTAACTTGTGAATTATTGAACTTGGGCTTTAATTAATGAAATGGACTCATGAACTTGGGATTATAAGCCCACCCTACATCTAAATGATTTCACTAGCCCATGACTTCCTTATGTAAGTATCAAATTTGATGATAACTAGTTAGTTTAACTTGTAAAGAATCTAGTTTACCCATGATCCCCATGTAAACACCACCATTACCCAAATTTTAAGACTTTGCACACAAGGAACTAGTAGGCAACTCACCCCTCCCTTTTTTTTTGGTTGACCGTCGGCCTCAAATGGGTGAGAGGGTTTCAAAAATCTTTTCTTCATTACTTGTTCACTTGCAATCTCATTTCTCTCATACACACATTTACTTGCCTTCACTTTTACTCTCTTTTTCTCTAAAGTATTGTAAGTAACATGAAGACTTTTCCTCTCTTTCTTTTCTTTACAAAACCGAATACAATCACCCCTAGATCATCATGATCATTTGTTGTTTTGATACTTGTCTTGGTTAATTACTTACTAGTTGTTACTTATTTCTTATTATTGTTGTTTACTTACTATCTTCTAAGAAGCAAACTTATTAGTTTGATTCTTCATCTAACTTGTTCTTACAAGGCAAACAAGAACATAAAGTTTCTAGCTTATGTTCTTCATTTATTATTTCAAAAGTTGTAAGTTCATGTGTTGAAACCACACTTGAAGTTCATGAAGTAAACTTTAAGGTTTACTTTCTAAAGATCAAACTTTGGTTTGAATCTTTAAAGTATGAACAACAATGAACTAATTACTTGTTTATCTAGTTTACTTCTTCATATACTTTCTCTTTAATTTCATTTTTGCTAGTTTAAATGGTCAAGCACTACAAGTTAGTCTTGATCTCATACATCTTGAACTTAAAGTTAACTTTATAACTTCAAGAACATAGAAGTCTTACTTACTAGTTATAACTTCAAATACTTTTGAAAGATCTAAGTTCTATAGCTTATGGTCTTTTTATTTTTGTCATGAACAAGAGCTTTCAAGCTTACATACACTTTACTTGATGATAATCTAAGTTTGTAACTTTTGGTTTCATTAAAGTAAGGATTTATATGTTAGTACTTATGATTTAACTTAACAACTTTAGATCAAGACTTTTGAGTCTTGGATCTTCAAGATCAAACTAAGAACTATGTTCTACTACTTATGATCTTGATTAGTTAGTTTATTTTCAAGTTTATAGTTCAATATTACTTTATAGTTCATGTAAGTGTCAAACCTAAGACTTTGATGTAACTTTGGTTCATCAAACTACATGCAACTCTTAAGTGAGTTGTGCTTCATGTCTTAGACTTGCACTAGTTTTATGATGGTTAAGACTTGGTTGAGATGATGTGAACACATCCATGAGTTGTACACTTGAAGCTATACGCATCAAGGATGAGAACCATGATGAACATCAAGCACTACGACCACCGGAACCCTTTTAAACTTACTGTTTCTGTCCAAAACTTTCTGACCTGATGCTTCTGTAACAGACCAGTAGGTCAGGGCTGTTCTAACCATGATTTTTAGATATAACTTTCCGAGTAGATAATTTTTCATATAAGACTCGTCTTCATCCTAGTTACGGTTTAGGATCTATGGCCCTCCGATCGTCACTAGGTCCTTTAACGTTGTGCAGAAATTTCAGACATACTCGCACTTATACTGTCGACACGGTCAAACGAAGATGAGTCAGATTCTGGAATTTTTACCACACTTAAACGACTCATATACGGAGCCATAGCCACTGGTCTCACCTCTGTTTGGTTTGTGTAGAGGCCGTGGTGACTGATCCAAGTCATCCTTTGTTTTAAACTTCGTTCATGAACGAACCTTACTTGTTACCTTTTGTTTGATGATGATTGATGATGACCCTTATGACCTTAATTACATACATATGAACCTTTTTAGACAACTTACTGACTTAGTATTATTTGACTTAGGTTGAGGATTTCGAACCGTTTACTTGCACACCTTTCCCGACTCAACTTAACCGCTACTACATATCATTGTAAGTTATAGCATTCCCTTTTTACTTTAACTTATTTTGGGAACTGAGAATACATGCGGATTTTATGTTTTATATACTAGGCAGGAGTACTTAAACTTTATATATGTGTGGGTTATATAACGGCACAAAGATTCCCTTTAGCTTGGTAACGTTTAATCATTGGTTTATGAACCGGTGAACGCGAATCTTAGATATGGATCCATAGGGTTTGACATCCCCACTCAGGCTAGTCGCGCTAGCAGTCAACGACTGTTTAATACTTCGTAAACATACGCACTCGCCAAGTGTACTTTCAGGAGGTATTATTATTTTAAACGTTAAGTTAGTTACCGAGTGCTCACGGTTGAGCATATACTTAAACATACTGATTTGGATTACTATTTTAAAACGCTCGTTGTAGCACTTAAATCTCGTGGTCTACTTAAATTACTGTTATACTTAAACTATAGCTCACCAACATTCGTGTTGACATTTTTAAGCATGTTTTTCTCAGGTGCTTAAGGTTTGCTTGCTTCCGCTGTACTAGTCATGCCTTGTAGACACCCGTTGCGCTTAATAGAGATGTCACCGCATGAAACATTATTTTGCATTCAAACATGATACTTTGAAACAATATATTTGTAACGACCTATGGGTCACATACTATTACTTATGCTTGCTATCCGTAGAAGCGTACTTTGGGTTGTAAAACATTTGACGTTAGTTATGACGTCACCTTTTGATATGAATGCAAACTCTTTTTGAAATCGCATATAGTACTTAACCTTGTAATGATCCTGTTGTTGATGGTCCGTACATGATGATTTAGTATGGGGCATCACATTTGGTATCAGAGCATTGGTTGTAGGGAATTAGGTTGCATTAGTGAGTCTAAGACCAACCCGATTAGGATTCACTAATAGGACTAATCTACAACTTGCTAGTTTACTTGTTTCCGCTAAACTTACTGCATGCTGCTGCCTACTTTTACTGCTATATGTTGTATGCTATTACTTGCTTCCGCTACTGCATGCTAATATCTACTTTCGACTGCATGCTACTGTGTTATATTACTGCATGTTACCGTTTACTACTACTGCATGCCACCGCTTACTTCTACTGCTATGTAAACTCGTTGTATGCTTGTGCTTACTCTCGCTACTGCATGCTACTTTCTACTTTTAGCATGTTACTTCGGCACGATACCGTTACTTTTGCCATGCTACGTGCTACTATAAACGATCTAGGCTGCTGTAGTTGATATTCCTGATTACACTCTTGCTACATGTCTACTATTCGCTATGCCGACTTGGAGAACCTATCTTTCCCGATTCAGATGTTTTCCTGAACTACTTTCCCACTCGTCTAATCCTAAGAACTAGTATTGTAATCCACCTGTTACTACTGCTCCACCGTTCCGGAGATCGAAACATTACTTCACGCAATCTAGAAGATTGTTCAGTTGACACATGCCCTGTACGCTTTCATGACTGTCACTCATCTCTTTCATTCTTCACCACTACTCGACGACCTAACGACACTTCTATACTTAGGCATTGGGGAAGCCTGGAAGGCATTTCCCTTTAACAAGGTCATAGCATCTTCTACTGATGCACAGTCATACCCAAAGACTTGGGAGTCGCCTCGAGACATATCGTATCACTACTTGCTACACGTACAACTCGAAACAAGACCCAGATCAAATTTATAGAAAGGAATCTAACGATGTTACTTGAACCCGAATATATCAAAGAAATTTCAGAGCACTTAGGCATTAATACATGATCTACGGAACCTACGCACCCACATCGAGAAACTGTGAGATTAGCTATGCCGATTCTGTTTGAGATAGCATAGTTAAAGCACCATTAGATGAAATTGGGTAGAACTTGAAGTAATCACGTTACATTGACCATATGAAGTGATATTGGAATGAACGTACGATTTAGTACAATATAATGACGCCAGGCCAGCGTGGTTATATTGAAGTAAATCATGCAGAAGTTCCAATGTTACTACATGAGGAATATGAGGTGATCCAGGGAAAACTTTGGCAGGGATCACTTGAGCATACGCATTATAGCCTGTTAAAAATAGGGAAAGAATAACCACGTAGCCTATATACTGTACAAGAAGGGCCTTGTTTGCAGAATTGAAAATCCGAAAGTTTGTTATAGATATTGACACCCTGGATATTTGAGGAAAAGTTCTCATATAGGAAAAACTTTAAAATTACCTGCGGTAAAGTAATCGTTATGGAGACTTGCATGGATCCTGATTTTAGTTGGGGTACGTTTCATTACAATGTTTCATTGTCTTGAGGTTGTTTAATACTAGAATGATAGAAACCTTACATCTAAGAAACTTAGCATTATCGTGAATAATAAACCATCCACAACCATGGGAATTAAGTATTCTATAAGGACACAAGCAAATGGTAAACTGAGGAAGATAGAGGAATAATTTAAAATAGTACTTTAAGATTAACAGGTGGGTCATTTGAAGATGACCTCATATTAACCAAACTTGGGAGTTTTAATGTAGTAATTGAAAATGAATAGTTACCTACGTACAGGCATATTTTATTTGAGAAGATTGATAGAATTTGTTTTCACAGTAGTACAGTAAGATTTGATTTGGGATGAACTTTAAGATTAACCTAATACTCATCGAGCTAGGAAGCTTTGAGGAAATAGTTAGAACGAACTGACTTTCAAGGATGAAAGTGGAATTTGTTTATAATGAGGGAAAATTTATTTGTATACCTCGCAAGAATGGTGAAACTATTATGGGAACAGATGTAGCCCGAAAACTGAACCTTATTAGTTACATGACAACAACCCGAAATCTCACAACGGAAATGGGGAGAAATTCATCCCTAAGCTACCAAAGACGGTAAGACGGTTAGGACATCACCTGGGTTATTATTAACCATCTCGCCAAAACTGCTCACCTCTAGCCATGAAAGAAACCGATACAATGGACAAACTTGTACAATGATACTTAAAGGAATTGTATTCCGTCACTTCAGCAATTCAAATTCTATATTGAGGGTTACCCAAGAATCTCATTTGACACTCATTCTTACGCAACTCTAAGACCTAACTTATTACGAGGAACTTCTTATTCGACGATAATCACAACTTCATCCTTCTTACTTCGATATTAGTCGTACCAGTTTGGAATTTTCCTAAAAACAATGAGAGGTTAACTCTTATCCTCATACCCTCCCATTCGTATCTCACTTATAAGCAACAACTTCACACTTAAGCATTTTTGGTCAAAAGATTTATGCCCTACTAATAGTTGTCAATCACATCTAAATTCAATGGTTTTTATTACCCCAAATATCACTCCAAATTTTCAAAAGTCTTTTACTCGGTTCTCATCAATCTTTTCTAACTTGTATCCCCCGAAATATGAAAATTTTGTTTACCAAATTTTACACACATTATTTTACTGTGCTATCCTCTCAAAGCTTTATAAGAAAAATGAACTTATTTTGTTTGTCATTCATACAAATTTTCGAAATCATACACATTATATAAAAATAAAGTAAATGATTACCTATTTTTGACAAGTACATACGAAACTTCACTTTCACTGTTACAAATCAAATCCTTTATTCAAAAGATATCATACTTTGAATGGTATGTGTTGTACATAACCCTAATTTACTAAGAACTTCGTTCTTCTCTTACCTTGTCACCATAAACAATTTCTATAAAAATTTTCGTTGCTTATTATATAAAACTTTTCGTGTTATTCGTATCCAAGTCATCATAAAGGCTTTATAACCGTCGAAATCGAGAGATTCATGTATATGTGATAAAGTCACTGACAATCACGTCATGCAAGGCCTTCGAGCATCCGCTAACACTCAAACCATTCAAAACTATTGCGTCACCCCATGGATTTATTTCACCACACCAGTTAGAACAATGCTCTTCCTTACATAACTCTAAGTCCTAACTCATTCCAAGAAACTCTCATTTAGTAACATTAACACCATCGGTATTCTGACTTCATTATTAGTCACGACCTGTTTGGCATTTTGCAAATTCAAGAAGCGATTAACTTCTCATCCTCGTGCTCTATCCTTCGTACCTCATTTTTAGCAACGGCTTCGCACGTAAATATTTTTGGCCCAAAGAATTGTATCCTGATAATTACCAAAACTGCATTTATATCATTAGTTTTCATTACCTAGTAACTGGTCACCCAAGGATTCCAAGCTTTTTCACTCAAATCTTTTCAATTCGTAACCTTTGAAATACGAAAAACTATGTTTATCAAAAAAAAAAAATTATTTTACACGTTGTTTATTTGTACAGTCCTCACAAGATTTACAGAAAATGAAGGTACTAAAAACTTTTCGGTCACTTAAACGATTCATAAAATCATATATGTATAAATTTATACTTACTTATTTTGATACTAAGTTATATCTTCAGATTATTTAAAAACCGCTCCTTTACCGAGCTATTCAACTTAAGTCAAATAGTTTTGAGCAAAATGGTACACATTGTACCTACTTCTAAATTTACTAGGAACTTCGTCCGTTTATGTGGTCACAACAAACGTTTAAAGGTTTTGCTTTTCAAAACTCCCTCAGTGGACTTTATTAAAGGCTTTCGTATTAGACTACACCATGTAAGGATCACACTTTCTCTCGCCCTCTGTTAGGAATGAAACCTACTATTAAGATCTTCGTTAAAAATTCTCGAGCCACTTTGGATGGCAGTTTTATAAAATTTGTTAGAAAATCTTTGCACCCACAAAAATGTTCTTTTAAAGTTAGACATGATAAAAACGCGAGCCGATAAATCAGTTTTCTGAGGTACACTCATTGGTCACCCTATCGTAGGAAAGGTACTAGGTGGATTACTATTCTCAATACTTCACGGCGAATCACAACACCCTCGTAAACTTCATCTCTATGAATCAGTATACTGAGACACAAGAATCATTTTTGGAGATTCTTTTCACTCGGAGTAAGCCATTCTTTAGGACCAAGGGTTCACGTATCTCCTCATTCGCGCATCCCCTTAAGTACTCAGATAAATTCAAAACGAACCACTCGAAGAGTTCACTCTCGTTCAAGACCACGCCTTTCGTGCGACTTTCTTTTGGAAATGTAACATAAGAAACTTTGAGAGCCTATGAATCTTGTTACCCCTTGGGAGGGGACTGCTTAAAACATTTACGACACTCATGTGGATACTCTATATATTTCTTCCTTCATTGGTTGCAACTGTATGTTGCTCTAGTTAACGATAATCCTAACTTCAACATGTAACTGAAAGGATGAAGTTACATTGCGGAACCGTGTTTTCATTTCATCCAAGGATAGGTTCACCTGTAGTATGGTAAACTAGGTAGTGTCCTTCCTTGTTCGTTCAGACCGTCCTGAAGACACTATGAGTAATTATGGCCTGCAAGTTCGGTTGGTCACCTTCAGCTAAAATTTCGATTCACTTACTCAAATGAAGCATTCTTAAATATTGAGTTCCTATGCCTATGGCCTCCTTTCGAAACCAAGGGGTTGGTAAAATCCGTAGCTAACGTTATCCATACATCAAATCGCATGGTTGTAATCACTATGTTTCCCATTCTACCTGTCAGCTTATATTACGACATACACGCTCAATGTTTTAGATGAGCTTAGGAACATTCATAATGCAGTTCACGCATCCAGCTTACTGAAGATGCCTGTAAGGCTAAACACACCATCTTTCCTTCTTGTGGATATACATTCAGATGACATACTCCTGTTAATCAGAAATAAAATCAATTTGTTGACCTCTTAGGACAAGAGGCTTAAGTAACGGCATATACCTATTCTCACTTTCTCACAGAACTATGATACGCTCCTTCTTATTCGAATACGGTACCATTGTTGGTCACTCCTTAAAATTTCGGGACGAAATTTTCTTTAACAGGTGGGTAATGTAACGACCATGGATTTTCCAACGTGTATTTATTAATAATTATTATTATTAATATGTGTGATTAAACGAATGCATGTTATTACGTTTACATGTTGCCTTGATTGCTCGTACTTGACTTTTAAGTGCCCGAAACGTCTTTGTGACACATGAAACTTCACGAATAATATTTCTAGATATTATTTGCATTCATGATTAAGGTTTATTAATCATTTTGATTAACTAAGGCTATTAGTTAATTACTTGGATTGTAATTGGGTTTAACTTGTGAATTATTGAACTTGGGCTTTAATTAATGAAATGGACTCATGAACTTGGGCTTATAAGCCCACCCTACATCTAAATGATTTCACTAGCCCATGACTTCCTTATGTAAGTATCAAATTTGATGATAACTAGTTAGTTTAACTTGTAAAGAATCTAGTTTACCCATGATCCCCATGTAAACACCACCATTACCCAACTTTTAAGACTTTACACACAAGGAACTAGTAGGCAACTCACCCCTCCCTTTTTTTTTGGTTGACCGTCGGCCTCAAATGGGTGAGAGGGTTTCAAAAATCTTTTCTTCATTACTTGTTCACTTGCAATCTCATTTCTCTCATACACACATTTACTTGCCTTCACTTTTACTCTCTTTTTCTCTAAAGTATTGTAAGTAAAATGAAGACTTTTCCTCTCTTTCTTTTCTTTACAAAACCGAATACAATCACCCCTAGATCATCATCATCATTTGTTGTTTTGATACTTGTCTTGGTTAATTACTTACTAGTTGTTACTTATTTCTTATTATTGTTGTTTACTTACTATCTTCTAAGAAGCAAACTTATTAGTTTGATTCTTCATCTAACTTGTTCTTACAAGGCATACAAGAACATAAAGTTTATAGCTTATGTTCTTCATTTATTATTTCAAAAGTTGTAAGTTCATGTGTTGAAACCACACTTGAAGTTCATGAAGTAAACTTTAAGGTTTACTTTCTAAAGATCAAACTTTGGTTTGAATCTTTAAAGTATGAACAACAATGAACTAATTACTTGTTTATCTAGTTTACTTCTTCATATACTTGCTCTTTAATTTCATGTTTGCTAGTTTAAATGGTCAAGCACTACAAGTTAGTCTTGATCTCATACATCTTGAACTTAAAGTTAACTTTATAACTTCAAGAACATAGAAGTCTAACTTACTAGTTATAACTTCAAATACTTTTGAAAGATCTAAGTTCTATAGCTTATGGTCTTCTTATTTTTGTCATGAACAAGAGCTTTCAAGCTTACATACACTTTACTTGATGATAATCTAAGTTTGTAACTTTTGGTTTCATTAAAGTAAGGATTTATATGTTAGTACTTATGATTTAACTTAACAACTTTAGATCAAGACTTTTGAGTCTTGGATCTTCAAGATCAAACTAAGAACTATGTTCTACTACTTATGATCTTGATTAGTTAGTTTATTTTCAAGTTTATAGTTCAATATTTCTTTATAGTTCATGTAAGTGTCAAACCTAAGACTTTGATGTAACTTTGGTTCATCAAACTACATGCAACTCTTAAGTGAGTTGTGCTTCATGTCTTAGACTTGCACTAGTGTTATGATGGTCAAGACTTGGTTGAGATGATGTAAACACATCCATGAGTTGTACACTTGAAGCTATACGCATCAAGGATGAGAACCATGATGAACATCAAGCACCAAGACCACCGGAACCCTTTTAAACTTACTGTTTCTGTCCAAAACTTTCTGACCTGATGCTTCTGTAACATACCAGTAAGTCTGGGCTGTTCTAACCATGTTTTTTAGATAGAACTTTTTGAGTAGATAATTTTTCATATAAGACTCGTCTTCATCCGAGTTACGGTTTAGGATCTATGGCCCTCCGATCGTCACTAGGTCCTTTAACGTTGTGCAGAAATTTCAGACCTACTCGCACTTATACCGTCGCCACGGCCAAATGAAGACGAGTTAGCTTCTGGAATTTTTACCACACATAATTGACTCATATACGGAGCCATAGCCACTAGTCTCACCTATGTTTGGTTTGTGTAGAGGTCGTGGTGACTGATCCAAGTCAGCCTTTATTTTAAACTTCGTTCATGAACGAACCTTACTTGTTACCTTTTGTTTGATGATGATTGATGATGACAATTATGACCTTAATTACATACATATGAACCTTTTTAGACAACTTACTGACTTAGTACTATTTGACTTAGGTTGAGGATTTCGGACCGTTTACTTGCACACCTTTCCCGACTCAACTTAACCGCTACTACATATCATTGTGAGTTATAGCATTCCCTTTTTACTTTAACTTATTTTGGGAACTGAGAATACATGCGGATTTTATGTTTTACATACTAGGCATGAGTACTTAAACTTTATATATGTGTGGGTAATATAACGGCACAAAGATTCCCCTTAGCTCGGTAACATTTAATCATTGGTTTATGAACCGGTGAACGCGAATCTTAGATATGGATCCATAGGGTTTGACATTCCCACTCGGGCTAGTCGCGCTAGCATTCAACGAGTGTTTAATACTTCGTAAACATACGTACTTACCAAGTGTACTTTCAGGGGGTATTATTATTTTAAACGTTAAGTTAGTTACCGAGTGCCCACGGTTGAGCATATACTTAAATATACTGATTTGGATTACTATTTTAAAATGCTCGTTGTAGCACTGAAATCTCATGGTCTACTTACAATACTGTTATACTTAAACTATAGCTCACCAACATTCGTGTTGACATTTTTAAGCATGTTTTTCTCAGGTGCTTAAGGTTTGCTTGCTTCCGCTGTACTAGTCATGCCTTGTAGACACTCGTTGCGCTTAATAGAGATGTCACCGCATGAAACGTTATTTTGCATTCGAACATGATACTTTGAAACGATATATTTGTAACGACCTATGGGTCACATACTATTACTTATGCTTGCTATCCGTAGAAGCATACTTTGGGTTGTAAAACATTTGACGTTAGTTATGACGTCACCTTTTGATATGAATGCAAACTCTTTTTGAAATCGCATATAGTACTTAACCTTGTAATGATCATGTTGTTGATGGTCCGTACATGATGATTTAGTACGGGGCATCATAACTTGGCCACTGGTTGATTCACGAACCTATAACAATATATACATATATATCAAAGTTTGTTCAAAATATATTTACAATACTTTTAATACATTTTGATGTTTTAAGTTTATTAAGTCAGCTGTCCTCGTTAGTAACCTACAACTAGTTGTCCACAGTTAGATGTACAGAAATAAATCGATAAATATTATCTTGAATCAATCCACGACCCAGTGTATACGTATCTCAGTATTGATCACAACTCAAACTATATATATATTTTGGAATCAACCTCAACCCTCTATAGCTAACTCCAACATTCACATATAGAGTGTCTATGGTTGTTCCGCAATATATATATAGATGGGTCGATATGATAGGTCGAAACATTGTATACGTGTCTATGGTATCTCAAGATTACATAATATACAATATAAGTTGATTAGGTTATGGTTGGAATAGATTTATTACTAACTTTCACGTAGGTAAAATGAGTAGTTTTTATCAATCTTGTTTTACTCGCCATTTCTTCATTTCTAATCCGTTTTGAGTGATTCCAGTGGCCACGGTTTCGTATTGAACTTAACTTTATGAATCTAAATAGAAAAATTAAAAGTTTATAGTCGGAAATACAAGTTACAAGTCGTTTTTGAAAGAGGTAGTCATTTCCGTTGAAAGAACGACATCTTGATGACCATTTTGAAAAACATACTTTCACTTTGAGTTTAACCATGATTTTTGGATATAGTTTCATGTTCATAAGAAAAATCATTTTTCCAGAAGTATAGCTTTTAAATCAAAGTTCTTCTTAGCTTTTAATTATCCCAACCAAAACAGCCCCCGGTTTTACTACGACGACGTATATCCAGTTTTATGGTGTTTATCGTGTTTCCGGGTTTTAAATCATTAAGTTAGCATATCATATAGATATAGAACATGTGTTTAGTTGATTTTAAAAGTCTAGTTAGAAAGATTAACTTTATTTACGAACAAGTTTAGAATTAACTAAACTATGTTCTAGTGATTACAAGTTTATAACGTTGAATAAGACAACTTTTTATGTATGAATCGAATGATGTTATGAACATCATTACTACCTCAAGTTCCTTGGATAAACCTACTGGAAATGAGAAAAATAGATCTAGCTTCAAAGGATCCTTGGATGGCTTGAAAGTTCTTGAAGCAGAATCATGACACGAAAAACAAGTTCAAGTAAGATTTCCACTAGAAATAAGATTGTTATAGTTATAGAAATTGAATCATAGTTTGAATATGAGTATTACCTTGTATTAGAAAGATATCTTACTATAAATAAGAAAGATTTCTTGAGGTTGGATGATCACTCTACAAGATTGGAAGTAAGATAGCAAACTTGGAAGTATTCTTGATTTTATGACACTAGAACTTGTAGAATTTATGAAGAACACTTAGAACTTGAAGATAGAACTTGAGAGAGATCAATTAGATGAAGAAAATTGAAGAATGAAAGTGTTTTTAGGTGTTTTTGGTCTTTGGTGTATGGATTAGATATAAAGGATATGTAATTTTGTTTTCATGTAAATAAGTCATGAATGATTACTCATATTTTTGTAATTTTATGAGATATTTCATGCTAGTTGCCAAATGATGGTTCCCACATGTGTTAGGTGACTCACATGGGCTGCTAAGAGCTGATCATTGGCATGTATATACCAATAGTACATACATCTAAAAGCTGTGTATTGTACGAGTACGAATACGTGTGCATACGAGTAGATTTGTTGATGAAACTGAACGAGGATGTAATTGTAAGCATTTTTGTTAAGTAGAAGTATTTTGATAAGTGTCTTGAAGTCTTTCAAAAGTGTATGAATACATATTAAAACACTACATGTATATACATTTTAACTGAGTCGTTAAGTCATCGTTAGTCGTTACATGTAAATGTTGTTTTGAAACCTTTAGGTTAACGATCTTGTTAAATGTTGTTAACCCAATGTTTATAATCTCAAATGAGATTTTAAATTATTATATTATAATGATATTATGATGTACGAATATCTCTTAATATGATCTATATACATTAAATGTCGTTACAAAGATAATCGTTACATATATGTCTCGTTTCAAAATCATTAAGTTAGTAGTCTTATTTTTACATATGTAGTTCATTGTTAATACACTTAATGATATATTTACTTATCATTTAACACAATTAACCAAGTGTATCAATATCTTAATATGATTCATATGTACCTAGTAAGACGTTATAACGATAATCGTTATATATATCGTTTTCGAGTTTCTTAATTTAATAGTCTCATTTTTATGTATATAACTCATTGTTAAAATACCTAATGAGATACATAATTATAATAAAATCATGTTAACTATATATATAACCATATATATGTCATCGTATAGTTTTTACAAGTTTTAACATTCGTGAATCACCGGTCAACTTGGGTGGTCATTTGTCTATATGAAACCTATTCCAATTAATCAAGTCTTAATAAGTTTGATTGCTTAACATGTTGGAAACACTTAATCATGTAAATATCAACTTCATTTAATATATATAAACATGGAAAAGTTCGGGTCACTACACAACAAGCCCCATCCAACGTACCGGATGCTTTAGTACTTCGAAAATTATATCATGTTCGAAGGAGGATCCCGGAATGATGGGGATATTCTTATATGCATCTTGTTAAGGTCGGTTACCAGGTGTTCAATCCATATGAATGATATTTTTGTCTCTATGCATGGGACGTATGTTTATGAGAAATGGAAATATGAAATCTTGTGGTCTATTAAAATCATGAAATGATTATTTAAGTTAAACTAATGAACTCACCAACCTTTTGGTTGACACTTGAAAGCATGTTTATTCTCAGGTACGAAAGAAATCTTCCACTGTGCATTTGCTCATTTTAAAGATATTACTTGGAGTCATTCATGACATATTTCAAAAGATGTTGCATTCGAGTCATCGAGTTCATCAAGATTATTACTAAGTCAATTATAGTTGGATATATTATGAAATGGTATGCATACCTGTCAACTTTCGATGTAATGAAAGTTTGTCTTTTAAAAACGAATGCAATGTTTCTAAAATGTATCATATAGAGGTCAAATATCTCGCGATGTAATCAACTGTTGTGAATCGTTTATAATCGATATGGACTTCGTCCAGATGGATTAGGACGGGTCTTCACATTACGTTCGGGTGATTTCAAAACAAGTTTTTCAAATGATTTAAAGCTAAAGAATTCATGGGTATTAAATAAGGAGGTTATGAGTATTGATCGGGGGTATTGTTCGTGAATCAAAGGCCAACCTTGCATTTGTTCGATGCCGTCATATGTGTTTTTACTACGAAATACAGTATTGTGAGTTTTCATAGCTCCCTTTTTAAATGCTTTTGCATAATATATTTTTAGGATGAGAATACATGGGTATTTTATAACTGTTTTACGAAATAGGCACAAGTACTAAAACTAATTCTACATGGGTTTAAACCAGAAATATCCCCTTAGCTTGGTAACTATAACTACTGGTGTATGACTGATAGGCGTGAATCCTAAAGATAGATCTATTGGGCCTGACAAACCCCATCCTAACTATAGAATGCTTTAGTACTTCGAGGTTTATATAACACACCTGATTCGGTGTACTTTCAGAGGGTAAAACATGAATGTTAAGGCTTGTTACCGGGTGCCTACAACATATAGAATGCTTTTATACACTTGTGAGTGTATTGATATTTATGAAACTGAAATCTTGTAGTCTATTACAACTATTGAAAATCATTATTTATGATAAAACTATGAACTCACCAACCTTTTTGATTGACACTTTAAAGCATGTTTATTCTCAGGTATTAAAGAAGCTTCCGCTATTTAACTGCTATGTGCATGGAGTCTTAGATGATATATTTTTCAAGGAAACTTGCATTCAAACATTAATATGTATTATATTTTGACTGTTTAGTCAACTGATGTATTATAATGAATATTTGTGATGCTCCTTTTGTATGAAGTTTTGATCTGCTAATATAACTGTCTTTGTTTATGATAATTTGCCAATGCAACTGTACTTAGGGTTATGATTAAGGTAAAGATTGTACTTTGGGTTATGATTGCCACTGAAGGTGGTTATAAGGTCAACATTGCTTATCATATTGGTTATTGGGTCTGATTTGACATGTATACTACATCATGGGTTTTTTCCTAAATTGAAGTTAGCTTTGAGTTGTTATTACTTCACCAAACATAGGTTGGTTTCTGAATTAGGCATATATATATATATATATATATATATATATATATATATATATATATATATATATATATATATATATATATATATATATATATATTAGAATAGGTTTATATGTTTGGTTTTCTTTTGGTTGCCATATTGTGCAGCAGGTAAATAATCAGGCTATCCAGATTTTGTTATCCAGGTTTTGAGTTATTATTACTTCACCAAACATAGCGTTGAGTTGTTATCCAGGTTTTGTTTAAGCTGTCCTGGTTGGTTCTGCTACTACTATCAGGTTGTGTTTGCCTATTGTTACTATATAGTATAACTTTCTTTCATTGCATAATAAGGTTTTATATGTTATAGGTTACATATAGTGTGTTTATATGATGTTAATAAAGTTTATATGTTGTTAATATAGTGTTGTATGATGTTTAGAATCGTGTTGTGTAATCTGGCGTGTTAAAACAGTTAGATGGTTGTGTGTCATTTGTTTGTCCAGTTCTGCTCCAGGTCTGCACTACATGTCTACAATCGTGTTGGGTAATCGTGTGAATCATGGTGTGTTATATAGTCAAATTCTTGTGCTATAGATCCAATCAAACATGTGTTATAAACCTGATTTATAAGCCTGATTCAAACATGTGTGAACCATGTGATATATTTATACAAACTTTCAGAACAAACGCCCAAGTGTATAAAGAAAAAGAAATATTCAATTACCTCTGATGATTTTGAAGTCTCCATTATCTTTGAATCCTGCGACGAAGCTAAACAAGCAAACAAGAGCAAGCCGAAAAAAAAAAACTAAAAAACGTGTGTTTTTATATTTATGAAAAGATTTTTTATATTTTATATTATTTATAACTTCAATATAAATCTTATTTATTTAAGGTATATAAAATTTTATAATATTATAATTATATTATATATACTTATCAAAATCCATTCCTAGTTATCAAATTATTTCCTAACTCTTCTGTAACTAACTAACTTCCTATTAATTAGACGTGCTTGTTTATTAACCCGTTCAATATGGAACCCTAATAACCCGTTACATTGTTTGTTTACTTAGACGTGTTAGGTAATTTAGGTAGACTAATTAACAGAACTTTAAGGGTTAGGTTGATTAAACGGAGATCGTTAACATATATATCACGTTAACTTATTTAGACGTGTCACAGTTAAAGGCGTTAGTTACAAACTATTTAGACGTGTGTTTTGAAACTTATTAGACGTGTTAAGCATTTAGACGTGTTCCCGACAAATCTAATTAGACGTGTTGTCAATTAGACGTATTGTTGTTTAATATAGACGTGTTATTGGTAGACATAATTAGACATGTTGTTAATTAGACGTGTTAGTTGGAATACTTTTTAGACGTGTTGTCAATTAGAGGTGTTCCAAGTAAAAGTAATTAGACGTGGTTACCAATTAGAGGTGTTAAACTTATTTAGACGTGTTGAAGATATCTAATTAGACGTGTTGCGAATCTTAATTAGACGTGTTCCGTGTTTTTTAGGTAGAAATCTTAATTAGACGTGTTCCGTGTGATAAATTAGACGTGTTATATAGTGAACACGTCTAAATGACGGGCTCTAAATGAGCCGGAATGTTGTAGTGTATGTACATGCTTTAAAAATGTATACAAATTTTAAAACTTTCTTATATAGAAAGCGCGTCTTTTGAAATGAATGCAATGTTTGTAAAACGTATCATATAGAGGGCAAACCTCGCAATAGGACCGATGAATGATGTGCTGCGTCAATAGGAATTTTGGCGGGCCATCACACAAGCCTTCTCTGTCTTTCTTCTTTAGATACCATGGCTGGATTAAAATAGTAGTTATTATTTAAAAAGTTTATCCAATCTAGATGTGATGATTCACAATTCAATACTGGATATCTATCAGGGTCAACATTATATTACCCACCATTGCTAGGCATATTGAAAAAGAAAAAAGATTTTCTTCTGCTATTAATTCAAAAGAAAGATTACCAGCAGCACAGCATTTTCTCGAATTTGCTCGAGTTAAAGCAGCATCATCAACAAGCTCATTTTCACACAAACTTTTCTCAAGTATCTCATCAACCATCTTTTCAGAAGCAAATTGAAGGTCATCAAACTTGATATGATGCAAGGCGGTGAGCGAAGTAATTGCCGAAAGAACAAAAAATAACAGTCACTAAGCATATAATACAACTTAATAAACAAACTACAATTTATCATCAGAATATACCTTTGTTTTTTAACATAAAAATAGCACAGCCACGAGTTTCTACGTCCCATTCAGCATTAAGTGAAGATAATGAAAGCATATGTTCTGGATATCAGCGCTTTGGAATCCTCTCCTTTTTCATCATATTTACTAGCTTTCGTTCATCAGGTGATATCCTAGGATAGGTAATTTTGGGGGGATTGAGTGATGTACACCAGTAACGAGCTTTTAAACAATTATTGGGAATCACTTCACTGTCAATAAAGAAGAAGGTGCTTTGCCAGTCCTCTGATGAATCACCAGAGTTAAGCAGAAATCCACCTAAAGTAATACAGAACCATCCTTTATCATACGACTTTACGATTGCAAGATGACAAAACAGGCGTACAGAAAGTGTAATATCTCGAGCATGACAGTACATCTCGAAAAGCATAATTTTGCGAATGGACATAGGCTCAAATTGTCCAACACTGACGCCGTAAAAAAAGCAAACATCTAAGTAGAATTTTGTAAAAGTGATATGAAGATGAGAAAAATATAGAGCACGACTGTAAATAGCAACTTTCCCAGAAGGGGGACGAGATGCACGATCATGAGAACCTGGAAGAACAGTGTCGTCCCCAAAAAACTTAGGGAATGCAATTCTAACACGATCGAGATATGTTGATGAAATTCTGCTCTGAATATTCTCAACATTAAAGATGGCCATTGATTAGGTAGTTAAGAAGGGAATTATTGACAGAAGATTTAATGTAGATGAAGAAAAGATAATTCGGGTTAAAGTAAATGTGAAACAGTAAAATCCGGGTATTAAATAGCGAGTGGAAGATGAACAGTTGACGGTTAATCGCATGGATGATATGTTGCCACGTGTCGGGTGAACAAATATGCGGGAAAATTAATTTAATTGAAAAGTAAAATTCAAAATTCGAAAAGGTACTTTTTGCAGATCATGATCAAAAAGTAGCTGGCATAGCAGAGAAAAGGTCGGATATAGCAGTTTCTTTTCCCGAGGAAAAATGCAATTTTAAGTTTAATGACTTTATTTTTACAAAAGTAAAGACATTAAACTGGGGGGACTTAATGGTGTATCCTAGGGGATACACGCATAAAAACACCATTTTCATACAGAAAAATGGATCAAAGAGCACAAAAGATAACAATATTTAGCAGTTTTTAGCATTTTCCGCCCAACGTTCAGCAGACCGACCAACATGATGCGTAAGCCTTGCAGGCAGCTTTTATGCTTAAGCCCTTATACTAGGCGCGTGAGCAGCACGCAACCACGTCAGCAACATCAAAGTCGGTTCTGGATATTTCGCACAATAATATTAATCAGTTATTGACACGTGTATCCCGAGAATTTCAGACATTCTACGCCTATAAATAGACCCCCTAGGTCACCATATTTCACATCTGAACTTCAGTCAGAGAGAATTACACTTTCTCTCTCACACAGTTCTTTCTCACTCTAAAACATTAACCGCTTAGCAGCAGAACGCTATACGGATCAATTACAGATTGATCCACAGTTTTATTGAGGCCACCCCACGGATCTCTCATCCGTGTTCCGGGTCTGCAGGGATTATTTCCCGAGGGTAAACATCAATCAACATACAATCATTCTACGCTAGGCGGATAGTGTCCTGTACTGGTACCTTACACCCGCTATACGAAAAATCGTGCCAACAGATACAATTGTACCAAACTTCAAACCATGACAATATTTCTGTTAGCTTCTCATGTAACCGCCCATTCTGACTCCACTATATACTTACAATCTTAGTTATGCATACCTAACAGACAAATTTGTTTATTTTGTATACCATAATATAATCTAAAACACAATCCTCTGCACACAAAATATATTCACTATCTTGAAAAGAATAAGTATACATACCTCTTTTGGCACCTATATTGAAATCTGTATTCGACACTTCATTGATCACCTTGTGTATATTAAAACAAATTAGTACATATTTTGCTGGATTCAATAAGATCAGATTGAGGATTCCTTAGTGAAGAACAGATGCTATGTGTATTTGCTGAAATATACTTGAAAGTATATTAATAGTACATCATAAGGCGTGCCGTGATTTTGATTTGTGCTATTAGTTTGTTATTTTGAACAGACTTAGTTCTAATCATATTCATAATAAAAAAATAAATTATATAACTTACAGTAACAATCGAGAATATGTAAATGTTTGGTCTATCAGGTAGAAATCCATTTGATTGTGAGTCGTAATTCATATTTTGTTGTTTCAACATATTTATTCAATATGCAAATAAGAAAAAAAAAGTTGAATCATAAACAAAACATATTCATAATCAAATTATTAGGGTAAAACTAAATTCACAATTGAGAAAGGCAAAGTAAATCATATTTGAGTCGATGAAATCCAGAATTTAAGAAAATAGAAGATATGAAAAATTAGTTCAAAAACCCAATAAAAACCCTAAATCATAAAAACACTTGCATTGATTTCTCTTATTTTTGGCTATGAATCGTGATTTCATCGACCCAAAAAAAACCCTCATTTAGAAGCACGACTTTATCGTGATATTAACATATGCAAGAAAATCATATCGAATTGTTAACTGGTAAGGGTTTGGATTGTGATATTAACAGCAAATAATTGGCGAATGCACAAAATATATGGTTAGTTTAGGATTCCTCGACCAAAATACTAAGCGTTGACAACAATTAATATTGAATCGAATAACCTGGATTAATTGATGATCCGTGTAACTGAATTAACAGTGGAACAAGTTGTTGTTTATTATCGATTTCACCTTCGATTAGGGAGTTTCTATCGGTAGGTTATTCGGGAATTATAATCTCGTTGTTTATATCAATCAATTATCGATTATTGGTTGGAGGTGATCTCACCCGTCATTTTTTTTTCAATGTGTATGGTTGAAGGTATGGGTAGAAGGAATAGGTGGAAGGATGGTGAAGTTTGTACACTACTCAAAGTCAAAGTTACAGTACCCAATTTTATTCTTTTTTATCAGGCATTGGTGTAAATAAGCCCAACTTTGCAAAATTGTAGCCCAATTACTCTAAAAGAGTCCATCTAAAGAGTATTTGATTAGAAAACAATCCAAATAGGCTAAAGATTGAATAAAATAATGCAAAACACAATATTAAGTAGGAAAAAAAACCCAAAAACATATTGTAAAATAATCTCAAAACGTGACTAGTATTTTTTGGCAAATGAGGAGCCACCAAAATAGGTTGCAAATTAGAAGATGGATAATTAATTGGAAATGGGGGTAGCCGGTAGCATATTTGGGAATTAGAGGTAGCTTTATTAAATTGTAAAAATAAATAATGAATGATGTTGGTTTCGTAAATAAAAAATAATGTTATCCTCACGTGTGAAGTTGTAGTAGGTACAGATTACTTCATGTAAGTGTTTGCATTGTTCACACGCTTGGCAGATTTCTTCATCTATATAAGTAGCTCACTTCTACAGATTAAAATGCGAATCATGGTACCTTCATCATCATTATATATTTTATATCAATTTCAGGCACCTTCCTTCCTATTTCTATTTTTGTTTTTATCGTCGTTCTTTCTAAATTAATAGGTTCATTGTTTTATTCTTAGTTTTCTTTTTATTCCTTCCCGATTTCTTACCTACTTAGTTGATTTTTTCAGATGGTTATTCGATATTGTCGATACAAGAAATGGAAGCTACGTAGATTTGGGGTGATGGGTTTCGATGCACTTCGTGTCAAGTGAGCAGTCTTTTGTGGTCCACCTTTCCTTCGTTGTCTGTTCGACCTTGAATATATACATGCTTAACTATATATTAATATATACATATATATTTTTAAATATATATACTAGCTATAGAAGACGGGCATGGTTTAGGTTTATTTTTTACACCTAACACGATGACCTTTTTGGTCCATATCAACCGTATTTCTTATATTATTAGAATTAGAATAGTTGCATGGTTTATATATATGTGTTGAGGTTTGGATCCATGGCCACGCATACTTCATCTATTTGCTATTGATGGACGATAGTGCGTTAGTTCAATCCCGCTATCGTAAAGTAGGAAAACAATAAATTATATATTTATATTATACCTATTATATATTATATATACATTCATAGTAATTAAAAATATTATTATTATGGTTTTAGGGCTCATGATTTGCCTGATAAAATACTTGTGTGGCCAAACAAATGAGATGAAATCAAATCATAATATTGAAAATTTTCAGTTTGGTTTCGTTTCTTACTAAATGGTTTATATTATGCATATGAGCATATCTATCAAACAACTAACATGATTCTATTGATAGTAGATTTACAGTAATATATACTCCGTATGTACAACTAACATGATTCTATTGATAGTAGATTTACAGTAATATATACTCCGTATGTAATTAGGTCCCAGCCACCTTAACATTTAGGTCACACTTATTTTTTTTTAAAGTTTGGGATTCGAATAAGACTCAATAATGTATTTAATTTTTTATTATGAATTGCATGTAAGTATGTAAGAGATTTACTTTTAATAAGCTTATACTACACAATGGTGATGCACTAATTATCGGTTCATGTACATGCATTTCGGTTGAATAGTACACTAATTACTTACTTCATTAACAGTTGACTGTTATTCCTTTTTCAAAAAAGTCCGTTAATTATTTATAAACTTCCATTTTTGACTTTTGTACGCGTTTGAATTTTAATTTGTTAAACTTTACTGTACATTTTCTTTCATTTTTTAAAGTTCTTTTGGTACTTACTTCATTAACAGTTGACTGTTATTCCTTTTTCAAAAAAGTCCGTTAATTATTTATAAACTTCCATTTTTGACTTTTGTACGCGTTTGAATTTTAATTTGTTAAATTTTACTTTACATTTTCTTTCGTTTTTTAAAGTTCTTTTGGTTAATATCTATATATTTTGTTAGTTTGATAGTAATAACATTGTTTGTTGAAATATTATAAAGAAGTTACATTTATAAGTATTTAATATATTTATTTAATATACAAAGAAAGTCATTTGGGAACAACGAGTGTTGTTCATTTGTATCCTCACCTACCCATGCACACAACCATTTGAATATTGAAGCTGACCACCTTATTTTTCTATAACGATAAATAAAACACCCTTCTTTTTTTGTCCATACTTTTATTAAATGTGTTCAAGAAAATTGTTTTATTGTTTTATCATTAATAGAAATGTATCAAAGTTCGCGTGTTGCGGTTGAAGATATTATTTAAAAAAAATTAAATAAGAAAAAAAAAACAGAATAAATGACGTTACTTGACATCATTGGTAATACTCCTACTGCTAATTAGCTTTATGTTTAAGTATTTTTTTTTTTTTTTTTTTTTTTTTTTTTTTTTTTTTTTGAAAGGCAATGTTAGTGGTTAGCTCACGAAGTTAATTCACGAAAATCCCCCCCCCCCCGAGACTCGAACCCTGGTCTCCTCGAACACCATGTTAACATGGTGACCATGTGTCTATGTTTAAGTATATATAACTATGTGACTATGTGTCTATGTCAATGTATTACCTCACTACTTCTTACCCTAAATTAAAATAATAGGTTTGTGTAATAATAAAAGTGGACAAAACCCACTTTGATTAATTAAACAAATTGTTACCTCTTTATCGGGCTACAAAAAATTATTTAATTTATTTACATTTTTTAATTAATTAAATTTAACCTGAAATTGGGAATAGTCTAAAAGTTGGTGTATGTGACGTAATGTTAGGTCCACAAGTTTTACATCTTGTGTTTTGAAGCCGTATATATGGATCTGATGCAACAACTTTTGTCACCTACCACCACAACAAGACTAAATTATGAATATAATTAATTAAATAAATAATTAATAAATAAAATTATATAACAGCCATGTACAATAATTTCGATGGTAGCTAACGATCGAGTTCACGAGACCATGCCCAGTTGACCATACATGACCTATGTGGCTAAATCACCACCTTCAATACCACCCACCACTTTTTGGACCTTTCTACCAACCTTTAACCACCAAACCATGCTCTTATATAGCCATTAAACAGTAATCATAAAAGCCAACAATTTAAACCACTTTCTGTACGGTTTAATATGCGGTCGACATATAAATAAATGCACTTTAGTTAAGGTGGGACAGACAATGAATGTAAGGTCAGAACAGGCAAAAAGACTGGTTACTTGACATGAGTTTGCATCGAAACCAACACTTGTGTAAGGGGTCGGGATGAATTCATGATCAAAAGGATTCAAATGATACTAATTTCCTTATATTTGGGAAGACAGATGGGAAGAGAGGATCGAAAGGGACACTAATGATTAAATGTATCCATCTGTCGTTTAAGTTCGAGCAATATTGTATAATATTATATTATTTTTAGAGAAATAAATTGTGCAAATGTTAACCAACTCATAAACGGTAAATTTCATGTTGAGATCAAGACAATTGTGATTATATTGTGCCTTAAAAGTAGTGATGGAGCACTTATTGTTAGAATAAACAAACAAAAGTCAACAATGATCAAATTATCATTTTAGGTAATTTAACTTTAAGATCAGAAGGTTACCTTCAACATTTCCACAAATAGATGGGTCACGAGATAACTTTGACAGCATACAAATGGCTAGCACCAACAGCACAATTTCCTTATTAATTAAAGTGGTTCCAAAGTGATATTGGAACCTAACTTTAAATAGAAATAGCTGTTAAGGTTTTCTATGTATAAAATCAACACTTAGCAATTGTAAATGCTCTCAGCTCAGATTGTATCAATTCAATTTGTAATAACAAAGATCAATACAATATCATATTATCAATTTCTTTTACTTTTAACATGATATCAGAGCTAACGGTGTAGATCGAGGATCAATACATCAGTTTTTAGCTTCAATCATTTACCAGGAAAATCTTTTCAAGCTACCATGTCAAGAATTGATGGTAGCTTAGTAAACATAGCTGCCATGTCAAATAATGATGGTAGCTCAATTAATCAAACAAGCTACAACGATTTGAGCATACAAAGTATTAAACACAGTTACCTGGGTGCTCTCTGTTAGCCATTAAAACAGAAACCACCTACTTCCATTACCAAAACAGAAACAATCAGTGCAAACCACCATCGACCACCACAAGAGCTGAGTTGTGCTTATTGTGGTATGTCACAACACACAATAATTCAGTGTTTCAAGCTAATTTGTTATCCTGAATGGTGGAGCAACCGGAAACGTAGCAGAGTGGTAAACAAGGTTGCAACAACAGTAGCGGCAGTCGGCGGCTGAAATGTCCCGTTCATATTGATTATAAACGTTCCATATTAATTGATTTCGTCTCGAGGTTTTGACCTCTATATGAGACGTTTTTCAAAGACTGCATTCATTTTTAAAACAAACATAACCTTTATTTTATCGATAAAGGTTTAAAAAGCATTACGTAGATTATCAAATAATGATAATCTAAAATATACCGTTTACACACGACCATTACATAATGGTTTACAATAAGAATATATTACATCAAAAATAAGTTTCTTGAATGCAGTTTTTACATAATATCATACAAGCATGGACTCCAAATCTTGTCCTTATTTTAGTATGCAACAGCGGAAGCTCTTAATAATCACCTGAGAATAAACATGCTTAAAACGTCAACAAAAATGTCGGTGAGTTATAGGTTTAACCTATATATTATCAAATCATAATAATAGACCACAAGATTTCATATTTCAATATACATCCCATACATAGAGATAAAAATCATTCATATGGTGAACACCTGGTAACCGACATTAACAAGATGCATATAAGAATATCCCCATCATTTCGGGACATCCATCGAACATGATATAAAAACTCGAAGTACTAAAGCATCCGCTACAACGGATGGGGTTTGTTGAGCCCAATAGATCTATCTTTAGGATTCGCGTCAATTAGTAGACTGGTTTACTAATTCTTAGGTTACCAAGTAATAAGGGGCATATTCGGCTTTGATCGTTCAACCATAGAAAGTAGTTTCATGTACTTGTGTCTATTTTGTACAACATTTAAAAAGGTGCATGTATTCTCATCCCAAAAATATTAGATTTTAAAAGTGGGACTATAATTCACTTTCACAGATTTACTTCGTCGAGAAGTAAGACTTGGCCACTGGTCGATTCACGAACCTATAACAAATATGTATATATATATATATATATATATATATATATATATATATATATATATCAAAATATGTTCAAAATATATTTACAACATTTTTAATACGTTTTACTGTTTTAAGTTTATTAAGTCAGCTGTCCTCGTTAGTAACCTACAACTAATTGTCCACAGTTAGATGTACAAAAATAAAGCAATATATAATATCTCGAATCAATCCACGTCCTCGTGTATACAAGCCTCAGGCTAGATCACAACTCAAAGTATATAATATTTTGGAATCAACCTCAACCCTGTATAGCTAACTCCAACATTACTGCATATAGAGTGTCTATGGTTGTTTCGAAATATATATATATATAGGTGGGTCGATATGATATGTCAAAACATTGTACTCGTGTCTATGGTATCCCAAGATTACATAATATATTAGAATACATGTATAATATAATATAAGTTAGCTAGGATATGATTTGTATAGAATTGTTACAATATTTCCCGTAGCTACAACAATCAAAAAATATCCAATCTTGTTTTACCCATAACTTCTTCGTTTTAAATCCGTTTTGAGAGAATCAAATTGCTATAGTTTCATATTGAACTCTATTTTATGAATCTAAATAGAAAAAGTATAGGTTTATAGTCAGAAATATAAGTTACAAGTCATTTTTGTAAGCGGTAGTCATTTCAGTCGAAAGAACGACGTCTTGATGACCTTTTTGAAAAACATACTTCCACTTTGAGTTTAATCATGATTTTTAGATATAGTTTCATGTTCATAAGAAAAATCATTTTCCCAGAAGAAAAACTTTTAAATCAAAGTTTATCATAGTTTTTAATTATCAAACCCAAAACAGCCCGCGGTGTTACTACGACGGCGTATGTCCGGTTTTATGGTGTTTTTCGTGTTACAGGTTTTAAATCATTAAGTTAGCATATCATATAGATATAGAAAATGTGTTTAGTTGATTTTAAAAGTCAAGTTAGAAGTATTAACTTTATTTGCGAACAAGTTTAGAATTAACTAAACTATGTTCTAGTGATTACAAGTTTAAATCTTCAAATAAGATAGTTTTATATGTATGAATCGAATGATGTCATGAACATCATTACTACCTTAATTTTAGTAGGTAAACCTACTGCAAATGAGAAAAATAGATCTAGCTTCAAAGGATCCTTGGATGGCTTGAAAGTTCTTGAAGCAGAATCATGACACGAAAACAAGTTCAAGTAAGATTTTCACTCGAAATAAGATTGTTATAGTTATAGAAATTGAATCAAAGTTTGAATATGAGTATTACCTTGTATTAGAAAGATATCTTACTGTAAATAAGAAAGATTTCTTGAGGTTGAATGATCACTTTACAAGATTGGAAGTAAGCTAGCAAACTTGGAAGTATTCTTGATTTTATGAAACTAGAACTTATAGAATTTATGAAGAACATTTAGAACATGAAGATAGAACTTGAGAGAAATCAATTAGATGAAGAAAATTGAAGAATGAAAGTATTTGTAGGTGTTTTTGGTCGTTGGTATATGGATTAGATATAAAGGATGTGTAATTTTGTTTACTTGTAAATAAGTCATGAATGATTACTAATATTTTTGTAATTTTATGAGATATTTCATGCTAGTTTCCAAATGATGGTTCCCACATGTGTTAGGTGACTCACATGGGCTGCTAAGAGCTGATCATTGGAGTGTATATACCAATAGTGCATACATCTAAAAGTTGTGTATTGTACGAGTACGAATACGGGTGCATACGAGTAGAATTGTTGATGAAACTGAACGAGGATGTAATTGTAAGCATTTTTGTTAAGTAGAAGTATTTTGATAAGTGTCTTGAATTATTTCAAAAGTATATGAATACATATTAAAACACTACATGTATATACATTTTAACTGAGTCGTTAAGTCATCGTTAGTCGTTAAGTCATCGTTAGTCGTTACATGTAAATGGTGTTTTGAAACCTTTAGGTTAACGATCTTGTTAAATGTTGTTAACCCATTGTTTATTATATCTAAAGAGATGTTAAATTATTACATTATCATGATATTATAATATAATAATATATCTTAGTATGATATATATATAGTTAAATGTTGTTACAACGATAATCGTTACATATATGTCTCGTTTCGAAATCATTAAGTTAGTAGTCTTGTTTTTACATATGTAGTTCATTGTTAATACACTTAATGACATGTTTAATTTTCATTTATCATGATTAACATAGTGTATCAATATCTTAATATGATTCATATGTATTTAGTAAGACGTTGTTATAACGATAATCGTTATATATATCGTTTCGAGTTTCGTAATTCAATAAACTCAATTTTATGTATATAACTCATTGTTAAAATACCTAATGAGATACTTGCTTATCATAATATCATGTTAACTATATATATATCCATATATATGTCATCATATAGTTTTTACAAGTTTTAACGTTCGTGAATCACCGGTCAACTTGGGTGGTCAATTGTCTATATAAAACCTATTTCAATTAATCAAGTCTTAACAAGTTTGATTGCTTAACATGGTAGAAACACTTAATCATGTAAATAACAATTTCATTTAATATATATAAACATGGAAAAGTTCGGGTCACTACAGCGGTAACCATACGGCTACCTGCAACGGCACCACAAGAGGTAAGATTTTACCTTTAAATCCTTGTTCACTTCAAAAACCGACCAAATGGGTGAGGGTTAAAACCTCAAACCCTAGTTCATCACCTCAAACATCGATTAAACCTTCAAGATATCAGGACTGGGGTGATTATTGGGCGTGGTACCGAACGGAGTGGGTTGTACTATGTGGATGAAGTAACCCAACAAGGTACCGTGATGCTTGCTCACGGAACACCTACGAGGGAAGCTTGGTTATAGCATAGGAGGTTAGGTCACCCATCTGCCGGATACTTACATGCTTTATTTTCAAATCTTTTTCCATCCAATGTTACCTTGAATTATGAAACTTATATTTTGGCTAAAAGTCACCGAAGTACATTTAAACCAAGTAATACTAGAAAAGATGTACCTTTTGCTTTGATTCATTCTGATGTGTAGGGTCCTGCACCGGTTATTTGGGGGGGAAATTTTTGGTACTTTGTTTTATTTATTGATGACCATTCACGCTTGACCTGGATTTATTTTTTAACTCACAAATCAGAAGTGTTTGAAAAATTCTCCCACTTTTATAAAATGGTACAAACTCAATTTAACGAAAATATACAAATGTTAAGATCCGATAATGAAAGGACCCATCCTAATCCATCTGGACGAATACATTACATTTGGTTACATCGCGAGGTATTTGACCTCTAAATGATACATTTTACAAACATTGCAGTTGTTTTTAAAAGACACACTTTCATTTCAACGAAAATTGACAGACATGCATACTATCTCATAATATATCCAAACTATGAATGACTTATTATCAATCTTGATGAACTCACGACTCGAATGCAACGTCTTTTGAAATATGCCATGAATGACTCCAAGTAATATCTTTAAAATGAGCAAATGCACAGTGGAAGATTTCCTTAATACCTGAGAATAAACATGCTTAAAAGGTTGGTGAGTTTATTAGTTTATCGAAATCAATCATTTCCATAATTTTAATAGACCACAAGATTTCCTTTATTCAATAATCATACAATTGCAAGTGTTTAAAAATAATTCATATGGATTGAACACCTGGTAACCGACATTAACAAAATGCATCTAGAATATCCCCAAACATATAAACATCGAAGTACTAAAGCAGTTCAAATTCTCTCACTGGGGCGTGTCAAAGCCTATAGATCTATCTTTAGGATTCGCGTCAATTGGTGGCAATTATAATAAACACTAATTCTTAGGCTACCAAGTTCAACAAGGGCGATATCCAGTATAACAATTCAACCATAGAATGTAGTTTTGATTACTTGTGTCTATTTCGTCAAACATTTATAAAAGTGCATGTATTCTCAGTCCCAAAAATATATATTGCAAAAGCATTTAAAAAGGGGAGCAAATGAAACTCACGATACAATATTTTGTAGTAAAAATATTCATACGACGGAACTGAAAAATGCAGGGTTGGCCTTGGATTCACGAACCTATATAATTTGTATATTTATTAATATACATAGTTGTAATTGAACAAATATATAAATTTATTAATTATATCCTTTTTATATTCGTAATATATATATATATATATATATATATATATATATATATATATATATATATATATATGTTTCATATATTCATTTTGTATATGAAAATATTAATTTTCGTTATGTTAATTATATTTTTAATATATATATATATATATATATATATATATATATATATATATATATATTTCATTTGTATATTAATAATAGTAGTTATAATAATACCAAAATAATATTAATAGTGGTAAAAATGATAATAATTATAATACTTAATATTACTAAGTAAATAATAATGTTAATAATTCTATTAATGATAATAGTAATGATATTAATAATTATATTTGTAAAAATATTAATTTTACTGTTAATGACAGTTTTGATAATGGTTTTGATAATTATATAATAATTATAATACTCATGATAATATTAATAATCATACTTATGTTAATAATAATAAACCTAGTATTTAAAATGATACCAATACTAATATTTATGAAAATAATAATAACTTGTATTATTTTCATAATAATAGTAATAATAATAATCATAACCATATTAATACTATATTTAATGATAATAAAGATAGATTGTAGTATGATAGTTATAATAATACTTAACTTATCTATAATAATAATAATATTCATTTTTGTAATTATAATCATAATAATAATTTAGTTGTAAAAATAATAGTAATGGTAAATGTAATAATAATGATAATAAATAATAACATTAATGATAATAATAATAATAACAATAATATTTATAATACATAATGTCAATAATACTACTAATTAATAATAATAATAATGATAATAATAACAATAACAATAATATTAATAAAAATTTTAAAATGAGAACTACCTCATATAAGCCCTTTTTTTAAAAACAATGCCCCAAGCTAGACTTGAACCCGTGACCTCACGCCCATCCGAAAACACCACAAACCAGTACACCGATTCTGTTTTTCCTGATTAACTTTCATATCATTTAAGTTTAACCCGTAATTATTATCCTTCAATTTATCTCCTTCTTCATCAATGTAATCGATCTTATTTAATTCAATATTTATCAATTTGAGTTGCCAGAATTATTTAAGCTTTAAAATGGAACATAAATATTTAAGATAGGTTTAGATTAAAATGAAAGAGAAAAAAAAATAAAAAATAAACACAGCCTCTGCTTTTGCTGCTGTTTGTCATTTAAAAAAAAAATTTATTTGATTTTGAAATTTAGCAGGTAATAGACCAAGATTATAACATGAAGTACATTGAAAATCCATCCCAGAAACTATTGGAATCGTTCATTTAACTTAACTCTTAACAGAAATTTCGAATTCGTTCAAGAACAAAAGTTTGACTTTTAAATTTAAAAACTTTGACTCGGAAATTCGCATTCGTTCAGATGAATTGGAAACTATGATTTTGCAGAAAGATTAAGTAAAGGATGCCTAATAAAACTGCAATTATAGATTTTGAAGATTATTTCAAAATCGAGATTTAATTTTTAAACCCAAGAACAGAGATATTCAAGTTGTTTTAAAAAATTTCGAATTTAATTTCTCGGATGGAATCGATATTAATTGTTAATTGATATTGGTAGTGGAGAATTCGAATAACTTTTCAACAATTTGAGGAAATCGATTGTTATATAAAGAAACCAGTGTCGATAGATAAACCATCTGGTACCAAAAAAAATAAAATAAAAGGAGAAAGGGATGGCTAACGGGTTTTGTTTCAATACTGTGATGGATTTCAATCTGTAACCAGATAAGGGACAATAAACAAAATCATCTACAGGTTGATATATACTTGGAACAGATTTTGATTCTTTCCTTGATTTTCTATATAAAATTTAATATTAATAATTAATATAAATATTAATAATAATAATACTAATTAATAATAATAATAATAATTATTGATAAATAATCTAATGATAATAATGATAAATATACTACTTGTTAATGATAATAAAAATTATAATTTTTAAGAATAGATATAATAATAATAATAATATGGTAATATTGATAATAACAATAATGATAATAATAATAATCATAATAATACTAATAATAATATAATAAATTATACATATCAAATTTTACAATTAATAATAATAATAATAATGAAAGTATTGATAATAATGTTAATATAACAATTATGTTCAAACTTGTTGTAACAACCCAACCCGTTGTCCAACCAAAATAGCAGAAATATTTTTATTTTTTTTATACAGATAGGGTGCGCGGCGCGCAACCATCCTTGTGCGCGGCGCGCACAAGGCCATTCAGCTTCTGTCCGGATTTTTAGTTTTTGCGTTAAAGATCTATCACTTCCCGACACGTTTAGGCAAAACGGTTTTCACAACATATTCTAATATGTAAAACTAACACGTTTCAATAATAAAACAAGTTTTACGAACCCGGGCCCACATATGGCCGAAATACGAGTTTCGTACAAAATATAAGTTTCAACCGAATTACATTTAGACGAGTTAGGACTCTATATCCCAACCCGATACTATGAGCGTAATCCCGGGGACTACCAAATCCCCAATTCGCGTCTGTATATCCAAAAGCTACCCCATCGAGCCCAAGCGCTCCTACGCAACTAGTCTAACAACTAGCTAGCCTCATAACACAATACCTGAAAAAGGTAAACAACGAGAGGGGTAAGCTAACGCTTAGTGAGTGCAACAATTATACATACGCATATATAACCCATCTATTTGCAACCGCACCTACCAAATACCTCATACGAAAATATAACTCAAAATAGCATGTCGTCGTACACATAATGCTAACAACTCCTACACCATCACAACACCACATTAGCATATACTCAAAACAATATATATATATATATATATATATATATATATATATATATATATATATATATATATATATATATACATATATATGTATACATATATATATATACATACATATATACATATATATATATATATACATATATATATACATATATATATATACATATATATATATACATACATATATACATATATATATGTATACATATATATATATGTATACTTATATATATATGTATATATATATATATATATATATATATATAGCATGCTAAACAACGTCCAACAACATAATATGGTTAACCATAACGTTATGGTGCTACCGGCACGTTGTTCACACCATACGCATTTGAGTCTCACTCTTTTATAGTGCTACCGGCTGGTGGTTCACACTTTGGCACTACCGGCACGTGGTGCACGCCTCATTTTATAGTGCTATCGGCACGTGGTTCACACTTGACGTTACTGGAACGTGGTTCACATCTAAATTTTATAGTGCTATCGGCACGTGGTTTATACTTGATGCTACCGGGACGTGGTTCACATCCAAATTTTATAGTGCTACCGGCACGTGGTTCACACTTGATGCTACCGGCACGTGGTTCACATCATAATACTCGTCATATACATGTTATGGTACTACTGGCACGTGGTTCATACCATAACATTCACAAATAAACACGCCATATACATGTATGCATAATTATTCCACTCACCTTGGAATGTGTAGTGACCCGAACTTTTCCATGTTTATATATATTAAATGAAATTGATATTTACATGATTAAGTGTTTCCAACATGTTAAGCAATCAAACTTGTTAAGACGTGATTAATTGAAATAGATTTCATATAGACAATTCACCACCCAAGTTGATCGGTGATTCACGAACGTTAAAACTTGTAAAAACTATATGATGTCATATATCAAGATATATATATAGTTAACATGATATTATGATAAGTAAAAATATCATTAAGTATATTAACAATGAACTACATATGTAAAAACAAGACTACTAACTTAAGGATTTCGAAACGAGACATATATGTAACGATTATCGTTGTAACAATATTTAAATGTATATATATATCATATTAAGAAATTTTAATACATTATATTATCATGATAATATATTAATTTAACATCTCATTTGATATAATAAACAATGGGTTAACAACATTTAAAATGATCGTTAACCTAAAGGTTTCAAAACAACACTTACATGTAACGACTAACGATGACTTAACGACTCAGTTAAAATGTATATACATGTAGTGTTTTAATATGTATTCTTACACTTTTGAAAGACTTCAAGACACTTATCAAAGTACTTATATATAACAAAAATGCTTACAATTACATCCTCATTCATTTTCATCAACAATTCTACTCGTATGCACCCGTATTCGTACTCGTATAATACCTAGCTTCTAAATGTATTTATTATTGGTATATACACCCCAATGATCAGCTCTTAGTATCCCATGTGAGTCACCTAACCATATGGGAACCATCATTTAACATCTAGTATGAAATATCTCACAAAATAACAAACTAATGGAGCCTATATGATGCATGCATATTCACGTGAAAGATGAAGTCCATAAACACTTTCATTTTGCAACTTACATGCATCAAACTACTCTCTCTCAAGTGTTCTTCATTTGTTCTAAGTGTTCTTTATCATCTTCAACAAAATCTAGCTCAATCTAGTTCATAATTCCATATATAAACCAAGTTATAATACAACTACTCAAGAACACACCAACAACACTTTCAAGTTTGCTAGCTTACTTCCAATCTTGCAAATCCACTTTGAGTGATCATCCAACCTCAAGAAATCTTTCTTATTTACAGTAAGATATCTTTCTAATACAAGTTAATACTCATATTCAAACTTTGATTCAATTTCTATAACTTTAACAATCTTATTTCGAGTGAAAATCTTACTTGAACTTGTTTTCGTGTCATGATTTTGCTTCAAGAACTTTCAAGCCATCCAAGGATCCTTTGAAGCTAGATCTATTTTTCTCATTTCCAGTAGGTTTATCCACAAAACCTGAGGTAATAATGATGTTCGTAACACCATTCGATTCAAATATATAAAACTACTTTATTCGAAGGTTTAAACTTGTAATCACTATAACATAGTTTAGTTAATTCTAAACTTGTTCGCAAACAAAAGTTAATCCTTCTAACTTGACTTTTAAAATCAACTAAACACATGTTCTATATCTTTATGATATGCTAACTTAATGATTTAAAACCTGGAAACACGAAAAACACCGTAAAACCGAATATACGCTGTCGTAGTAACACCGCGGGCTGTTTTGGGTTTGATAATTAAAAACTATGATAAAATTTGATTTAAAAGTTGTTCTTCTGGGAAAATGATTTTTCTTATGAACATGAAACTATATCCAAAAATCATGGTTAAACTCAAAGTGGAAGTATGTTTTCCAAAATGGTCATCTAGACGTCGTTCTTTCAACTGAAATGACTACCTTTACAAAAACGACTTGTAACCTGTATTTCCGACTATAAACTTATACTTTTTCTGTTTAGATTCATAAACTTAAGTTCAAAATAAAACTATAGCAACTTGATTCACTCAGAACGGATTTAAAACGAACAAGTTATGGGTAAAACAAGATTGGATAATTTTTCTTGTTGTAGCTACGTGAAAATTGGTAACAAACCTATATTAATCATATCCTAGCTAACTTATATTGTATTATATATGTATTCTAATATATTATGTAATCTTGGGATACCATAGACACGTATGCAAATGTTTTGACATATCATATCGACCCATGTATATATATTATTTGGAACAACCATAGACACTCTATATGCAGTAATGTTGGAGTTAGCTATACAGGGTTGAGGTTGATTCTAAAAATATATATACTTTGAGTTGTGATCTAGCCTGAGGGGTGTATACACTGGGTCGTGGATTGATTCAAGATAATATATATCAATTTATTTCTGTACATCTAACTTTGGACAACTAGTTGTAGGTTACTAACGAGGACAGCTGACTTAATAAACTTAAAACATCAAAATGTATTAAAAGTGTTATAAATATATTTTGAACATACTTTGATATATATGTACATATTTGTTATAGGTTCGTGAATCGACCTGTGGCCAAGTCTTACTTTCCGACGAAGTAAAAATCTATGAAAGTGAGTTATAGTCCCACTTTTAAAATCTAATATTTTGGGATGAAAATACATGTAGTTTTATAAATGTTTTACGAAATAGACACAAGTAAATGAAACTACATTATATGGGTGAATGATCGAAGCCGAATATGCCCCTTTTGCTTGGTAACCTAAGAATTAGTAAACCGATCTACTAATTGACGCGAATCCTAAAGATAGATCTATTGGGCCTAACGAACCCCATCCAAAGTACCGGATGCTTTAGTACTTCGAGTTGTTTTATGATGTCCGAAGGATTTTCCAGAATGATAGGGGATATTCTTATATGTATCTTGTTAATGTCGGTTACTAGGTGTTCACCATATGAATGATCTGTATCTCTATGAATGGGATGTTTATTGAAATATGAAATCTTGTGGTCTATTATTGTGATTTGATAATATATAGGTTAAACCTATAACTCACCAACATTTTTGTTGACGTTTTAAGCATGTTTATTCTCAGGTGATTATTAAGAGCTTCCGCTGTTGCATACTAAAATAAGGACAAGATTTGGAGTCCATGCTTGTATGTTATTGTGTAAAAACTGCATTCAAGAAACTTATTTTTGATGTAATATATTCTTATTGTAAACCATTATGTAATGGTCGTGTGTAAACGGTATATTTTAGATTATCATTATTTGATAATCTACGTAATTTTTTTTTAAACCTCTATCGATAAAATAAAGGTTATGATTATTTTAAAAATGAATGCAGTCTTTGAAAAACGTCTCATATAGAGGTCAAAACCTCGCGATGAAATCAATTAATATGGAACATTTATAATCAATATGAACAGGACATTTCAGTTGGTTTCCGAGCGTTGGTCTTAGAGAACCAGAAATTTTCATTAGTGTGTCTTATCGAGTTTGTTAGGATACATTAGTGAGTCTGGACTTCGACCGTATTTTCTTTAAAAACGATTGCTTAACATTTTTTTTGTTGGAAAATATATATTATTAACATGTAAATATTATGTGATATATTAATCTCTTAACGTGTTTGATATTGTGTGATAGATGTCTACCTCTAGTGCAAATTCCATCGACTCACCTAATAATAATGAAGAGTCGAATATACTTTGGGAAGATTCACAAATTCCCGAAGAGGAACCGGAAGAAGAGGAACCGGAAGAGGAGGAACCGGAAGAAGAGGATCCGGAAGAGGAGGAACCAGAAGACGAGGAACCGGAAGAAGAAGAGGTTCCGGAGGAAGAAATTTTGATACCTACTGTAAATCGATTAAATTAAAGAAAATCCTCAATGAACGGACCAAAGTTAAAAATGGTCAATGGTGTTTCCGCCGAGGAAGCAAAATATTGGGAAGATTACCAATTTTCTGATGAATCAGATCCCGATGAGGATTCCGATGATATTATAGAAATTACCTCGACCCAATTTAAAGAAAAAGAAAATAATAAGGGAAAAGGTATAAAAATAGAGAAATCTGATTCCAACCCCGATGAACTTTATATGTATCAGCAACGTCCGTATTTCCTAAATTGTAACAATAACCCGAGAACCTCTAAACCACCAGGTTTTTCTAAACCATTGTGGAAAACGACGGCTCGTATTAGAGGAACACCATATATCCCTAGAAAATTAGGAAAATGAACCAAGTCCGAAGAAGAAGAAACCAGTGATTCAGATTAGAGGGTTGTAATCATGTTGTGTATTATATGTATTGTAGTGTGCTTGTACTTTTATGTTCTATGTAAATTGCTTGCATTGTTTGTTAATTATCTTTTATGAATCTAATTCTTGTCTATTTTACAGTATAAAAACAAAATGGACGTTAAGTGTAGACAACCGAATATTTTAGAAGACCTACCAAAGGATATGATTGAGGAAATCTTGTCTAGAGTCGGTCAAAATTCATCAGCACATTTAGTTATGGCGAAATTAACTTGTCAAACATTTAAAAGACTTTCCAGAAATGCCTTAGTTTATAAAAGGCTTTCCTTTGATAGGTGGGGTATATCACATTGGGGAGACCGTAAGTTACCCCGTGTTTTCTTTAAAGCGTTAAATGCGGGGAACCCAAATGCAATTTTACGCTACGGGTTAAGAACATATTTTGACTCAACATATCCCAACATAGGATTTCATGAGTTAGAAAGAGCTTCTAATATGCAACATAAAGAAGCATCTTATACTTACGGGTTAGTGATGTTCGATTCTTACCAAAGTGAGAAAAAGAACATCGGGTTACAACTTTTAAATAAAACCTTCCCACAAGTGATGGATTCTGTAGTTGGGGTGAGAAACAAGGTTTTTAGATTATTACGGGGCTGTTGGACATTACAAAACCCTCGTCCTTTTGACGACATGACAACATACTGCCTAGCCAATGGTCATAATGGTTACTCTCCACAAGATCAAGGATGAGAAGTCGTCTTAGTAAAACCATAATGCATGACTTGTTTCTGGACTTATGAATTACGTGTATTTAATTCTTTTGCTGAACAACTTGCGTATTAACTAGAATTGCCTTTATAACTGCCGAGTAGCAAAGTTATTATGTGTTATATTTCATCCTATATGTATAATAGTGGTATTGTAAGTTTGTAAAATAATGTATAAAGTTTGAACGCGAAATATTATTGTAATAAGTTTTTCATATAGAAGCGTAGTAGTTAAGTTGTATAGTAGCTAGTAAGTATGAAATTAACGGGTAAGTACTACCCGAATAAAAAACTATAAAATGCTAATATGTAGAAAAATCTTTTATAAATAAGTTCATATAATGCTACGAAATACTATTGACTACTCTTAAATTCTATATGATTAACCCAATTCTTTTGGCTATTTTTGAAGGAAATGGCACCGACGACTCGTCAGAATTTGAACATGAGTGAGGAAGACTTCCGTGTTTTCCTTGCAGCAAACATAGCTGCAGTACAGGCTGCGATGCAAAATAACAATAATTATGGATCTAGCAGTGGAACTAATTCTACAATAAATCATGTAGGATGCTCCTACAAAGAATTCACTGCCTGCAAACCTTTGGAATTTGATGGAACCAAAGGACCAATTGGACTGAAACAGTGGACCGAGAAAGTCGAATCGGTGTTTGCCATAAGTATGTGTACTGAAGAGGACAAAGTTAAGTACGCTACGCTTACCTTCACATGTACTGCGTTAACATGGTGGAACACCTATCTTGAACAGGTAGGACAAAATGCTGCTTATGCACTACCGTGGTCGGCATTCAAGCAATTGATGAACGTGCAGTACCGTCCTAGAAACAAAGTAAATAAGGTCAAGGAAGAACTTAGAGAGTTACGAACACAAGGGTTCGACATTACCACATATGAATGACGATTCACAGAGTTGTGCCTATTGTGTCCAGGAGCGTTCGAAGATGAAGAAGAGAAGATCGACGCATTTGTAAAAGGGTTACCACTAAGGACTCAATAAGATGTGAGTTCACACGAGCCCGCTTCTATACAAAAGGCAAGTCGAATGGCTCATAAACTCATAAATTAAATTGAGGGAAGAAATAAAGAGCAGGCAGCCGAAGAAGCCAACACGAAACAACTCAAGAGGAAGTGGGAGGAAACCGGTGACAAGAGTCACCAGAACAACAACAACAACAATTACAACCATAATCGCAACAACTATCCCAACAACCGCAACAACAATTGCAACAATAACCACAATCCTAACAATAACTACAACAAACATCCCAACAATAACAATAACTACAACAACCGTTTCAACAACAATAACAATCCCAACAACAACCTCAATAACAACAACGGCAACAAAAACCAAAAACAGCCATGTCATAGGTGTGAAGAAAATCACCAGGGGTTTTGCACGACATTTTGCAATAGGTGTAAAAGAAATGTTCATAGCACGACAAAGTGTGAGGTCTACGGACCAAAGTTTAACAGAACTAAGGGGACAAATAGTGTCGAAACAAGTAATGCCGGAACGAATAGTGTAGGAGCAAGTAATACCAACGCTGTTTGTTTTAAATGTGGAAAACCGGGCCACATTATTAGAAATTGCCCGAATCAGGGGAATACTAATGGGCAGGGCTGTGGAAGAGTTTTCAATATTAATGCGGCAGAAGCACAGGAAGACCCGGAGCTTATTATGGGTGCGTTTCTTATTGACGATAAATCTGCTTATGTTTTATTTGATACGGGTGCGGATAGAAGCTATATGAGTAGAGATTTTTGTGCTAAGTTAAGTTGCCCATTGACGCCTTTGGATAGTAAATTTTTACTCGAATTAGCAAACGGTAAATTAATTTCAGCAGCTAATATATGTCGGGAGAGAGAAATTAAACTGGGGGATGAAACGTTTAAAATTGATTTAATACCAGTCGAGTTAGGGAGTTTTGATGTAATAATTGGCATGGACTGGGTGAAAAAGGTGACAGCAGAGGTCGTTTGTTACAAAAATGCGATTCGCATTATGCGTGAAAAAGGAAAACATTTAATGGTGTACGGAGAAAAGAACAACACGAAATTAAATCTTATTAGTAGTTTGAAGGAGCAAAAACTAATAAGAAAAGGTTGTTACATCATTCTAGCACACATCGAGGAAGTTAAACCTGAAGAAAAGAACATCAGTGATGTTCCCGTCGCAAAAGAATTTCCCGATGTATTTCCGAAAGAATTACCGGGATTACCCCCACATTACCAGGAGCTGCACCAATAGCTCGTGCTCCATTACGACTCGCACCCAGTGAAATGAAAGAATTACAAAGTCAGTTACAAGAACTTTTAGAGCGTGGTTTCATTCGACCAAGTACATCACCATGGGGAGCTCCTGTTTTGTTTGTCAAGAAGAAGGATGGTATATTTAGGTTGTGTATCGACTACCGAGAGTTGAACAAACTTACCATCAAGAACCACTACCGACTACCAATAATCGACGACTTATTTGATCAACTACAAGGCTCGTCGGTTTATTCGAAGATCAATTTACGTTCTGGATATCATCAAATGCGGGTGAAGGAGGATGATATTCCAAAGACTGCTTTTAGGACGCGTTATGGTCATTACGAGTTTATGGTTATGCCGTTTGGATTGACTAACGCACCAGCTGTGTTCATGGATCTCATGAACCGAGTGTGTGGGCCATATCTTGAAAAGTTTGTCATTGTTTTCATCGATGACATACTTATTTACTCGAAGAATGATCAAGAACACGAAGAACATTTGAGAAAAGTGCTAGAGTTGCTGAGAAAAGAAAAACTGTACGCTAAGTTTAAAAGTGTGCATTTTGGTTGGAAGAAGTTCAATTCCTCGGTCACATAGTGAACAAATAAGGTATTCAGGTGGATCCAGCAAAGATTGAAATCGTTGAAAAGTGGGAAACCCCGAAAACTCCGAAACACATACGCCAATTTTTAGGGCTAGCTGGTTATTACAGGAGATTCATCCAAGATTTTTCCAAAATAGCAAAACCCTTGACTGCATTAACGCATAAAGGGAAGAAATTTGAATGGAATGATGAACATGAGAAAGCGTTTCAATTGTTGAAGAGAAAGTTAACTACGACACCTATATTGTCATTACCTGAAGGGAATGATGATTTTGTGATATATTGTGACGCCTCAAAGCAAGGTCTCGGTTGTGTATTAATACAACGAACGAAAGTAATTGCTTATGCATCTAGACAATTGAAGATTCACTAGCAGAATTATACGACACATGATTTGTAATTAGGCGCGGTTGTTTTTGCATTAAAGACTTGGAGGCACTACTTATATGGGATCAAAAGTATTATATATACCGACCACAAAAGTGTTCAATAAATATTTAATCAGAAACCACGAAACATGAGGCAGCGTAGGTGGATTGAATTGTTGAATGATTACGACTTTGAGATTCGTTACCACCCGGGGAAGGAAAATGTGGTAGCCGACGCCCTGAGCAGAAAGGACAGAGAACCCATTCGTGTAAAAGCTATGAATATAATGATTCACACTAACCTTACTACTCAAATAAAGGAGGCGCAACAAGGAGTTTTAAAAGAGGAAAACTTACGGGATGAAATACCCAAAGGATTGGAGAAGCATCTTAATATTCGGGAAGACGAAACCCGGTATAGGGCTGAAAGAATTTGGGTACCAAAATTTGAAGATATAAGAGAAATGGTACTTAGAGAAGCTCATAAAATCAGATACTCAATACATCCTGGAACGGAAAAGATGTACAAGGATCTTAAGAAACATTTTTGGTGTCCGGGTATGAAAGCTGATGTTGCTAAATACGTAGGAGAATGTTTGACGTGTTATAAGGTCAAAGATGAGCATCAGAAACCATCAGGTCTACTTCAACAACCCGAAATCCCGGAATGGAAATGGGAAAACATTACCATGGATTTCATCACTAAATTTCCAAGGTCTGCAAGTTGTTTTGATACTATTTGTGTAATAGTTGATCGTCTCACAAAATCAGCACACTTCCTGCCAATAAGAGAAGATGACAAGATGGAGAAGTTAGCACGACTGTATTTGAAGGAAGTCGTCTCCAAACATGGAATACCAATCTCTATTATCTCTGATAGGGATGACAGATTTATTTCAAGATTCTGGCAGACATTACAGCAGGCATTAGGAACTCATCTAGACATGAGTACTGCTTATCATCCACAAACTGATGGGCAGAGCGAAAGGACGATACAAAAGCTTGAAGACATGCTACGAGCATGTGTTATTGATTTCAGAAACAGTTGGGATCGGCACCTTCCGTTAGCAGAATTTTCCTACAACAACAGCTACCATTCAAGCATTGAGATGGCGCCATTTGAAGCACTTTATGGTAGAAAGTGCAGGTCTCCGATTTGTTGGAGTGAAGTAGGGGATAGACAGATTACGGGTCCGGAGATAATACAAGAAACTACCGAGAAGATCATCCAAATTCAACAAACGATTGAAAACTGCCTAAAGTCGACAAAAGAGCTACGCTGACATTAAAAGAAAAGATATAGAATTTGAAATTAGAGAGATGGTCATCCTTAAAGTTTCACCTTGGAAAGGCGTTGTTCGATTTGGTAAACGGGGGAAATTAAATCAAAGGTATATTGGACCATTCAAGATTATTGATCCTGTCGGACCAGTTGCTTACCACTTGAATTACCGCAACAACTCGAGGCTGTACATAACACTTTTCACGTCTCAAATTTGAAGAAATGTTTTGCTAAAGAAGATCTCACTATTCCGTTCGACGAAATCCAAATCAACGAAAAACTTCAATTCATCGAAGAACCCGTCGAAATAATGGATCGTGAGGTTAAAAGACTTAAGCAAAACACGATACCAATTGTTAAGGTTATATGGAATGCTTGTAGAGGACCTGAGTTCACCTGGGAACGAGAAGATCAGATAAAGAAGAAATACCCACACTTATTTCCAGAAGATACGTCAACACCTCCAACTGCTTAAAATTTCGGGACGAAATTTATTTAACGGGTAGGTACTGTAGTGACCTGAACTTTTCCTTGTTTATATATATTAAATGAAATTAATATTTACATGATTAAGTGTTTCCAACATGTTAAGCAATCAAACTTGTTAAAATGTGATTAACTGAATTAGGTTTCATATAGACAACTAACCACCCAAGTTGACCGGTGATTCACGAACGTTAAAACTTGTAAAAACTATATGATGTCATATATATGGATATATATATAGTTAACATGATATTATGATAAGTAAAAATATTATTAAGTATATTAACAATGAACTACATATGTAAAAACAAGACTACTAACTTAAGGATTTCGAAACGAGACATATATGTAACGATTATCGTTGTAACAATATTTAAATGTATATATATCATATTAAGAAATATTAATACATCATATTATCATGATAATATAATAATTTAACATCTCATTTGATATAATAAACAATGGGTTAAAAATATTTAACATGATCGTTAACCTAAAGGTTTCAAAACAACACTTACATGTAACGACTAACGATGACTTAACGACTCAGTTAAAATGTATATATATGTAGTATTTTAATATGTATTATTACACTTTTGAAAGACTTCAAGACACTTATAAAAGTACTTCTACTTAACAAAAATGCTTACAATTACATCCTCATTCATTTTCATCAACAATTCTACTCGTATGCACCCGTATTCGTACTCGTACAATACCTAGCTTCTAAATGTATTTACTATTGGTATATACACCCTAATGATCAGCTCTTAGCAGCCCATGTGAGTCACCTAATCATGTGGGAACCATCATTTAACATCTAGTATGAAATATCTCACAAAATAACAAACTAATGGAGCCTATATGATGCATGCATATTCAAGTGAAAGATGAAGTCCATAAACACTTTCATTTTGCAACTTACATGCATCAAACTACTCTCTCTCAAGGGTTCTTCATTTGTTCTAAGTGTTCTTCATCATCTTCAACAAAATCTAGCTCAATCTAGTTCATAATTCCATACATAAACCAAGTTATAAAATAACTACTCAAGAACACACCAACAACACTTCCAAGTTTGCTAGCTTACTTCCAATCTTGCAAATCCACTTTGAGTGATCATCCAACCTCAAGAAATCTTTCTTATTTATAGTAAGATATCTTTCTAATACAAGGTAATACTCATATTAAAACGTTGATTCAATTTCTAACTTTAACAATCTTATTTCGAGTGGAAATCTTACTTGAACTTGTTTTCGTGTCATAATTTTGCTTCAAGAACTTTCAAGCCATCCAAGGATCCTTTGAAGCTAGATCTATTTTTCTCATTTCCAGTAGGTTTATCCACAAAACCTGAGGTAGTAATGATGTTCATAACATCATTCGATTCATATATATAAAACTACCTTATTCGAAGGTTTAAACTTGTAATCACTAGAACATAGTTTAGTTAATTCTAAACTTGTTCGCAAACAGAAGTTAATCCTTCTAACTTTACTTTTAAAATCAACTAAACATATGTTCTATATCTTTATGATATGCTAACTTAATGTTTTAAAACCTGGAAACACGAAAAACACCATAAAACCAGATATACACCGTCGTAGTAACACCGCGGGCTGTTTTGGGTTAGTTAATTAAAAACTATGATAAACTTTGATTTAAAAGTTGTTTTTCTGAGAAAATAATTTTTCTTATGAACATGAAACTATATCCAAAAATCATGGTTAAACTCAAAGTGGAAGTATGTTTTCCAAAATGGTCATCTAGACGTCGTTCTTTCGACTGAAATGATCACCTTTACAAAAATGACTTGTAACCTGTATTTCCGACTATAAACTTATACTATTTATATTTAGATTCATAAACTTAAGTTCAAAATAAAACCATAGCAACTTGATTCACTCAAAACGGATTTAAAACGAAGAAGTTATGGGTAAAACAAGATTGGAAAATTTTTCTTGTTGTAGCTACGTGAAAATTGGTAACAAACCTATATTAATCATATCCTAGCTAACTTATATTGTATTATATATGTATTCTAATATATTATGTAATCTTGGAATACCATAGACACGTATGCAAATGTTTTGACATATCATATCGACCCATGTATATATATTATTTGGAACAACCATAGACACTTTATATGCAGTAATGTTGGAGTTAGCTATACAGGGTTGAGGTTGATTCCAAAAATATATATACTTTGAGTTGTGATCAAGCCTGAGACGTGTATACACTGAGTCGTGGATTGATTCAAGATAATATATATCAATTTATTTCTGTACATCTAACTTTGGACAACTAGTTGTAGGTTACTAACGAAGACAGCTGACTTAATAAACTTAAAACATCAAAATGTATTAAAAGTGTTGTAAATATATTTTGAACATACTTTGATATATATATATATATATATATATATATATATATATATATATATATATATATATATATATATATATATATATATATATATATATATATATATATATATATATATATATATATATATATATATATATATATATATATATATATATATATATACATATTTGTTATAGGTTCGTGAATCGACCAGTGGCCAAGTCTTACTTCCCGACGAAGTAAAAATCTGTGAAAGTGAGTTATAGTCCCACTTTTAAAATCTAATATTTTGGGATGAGAATACATGCAGTTTTATAAATGTTTTACGAAATAGACACAAGTAAATGAAACCATATTATATGGGTGAATAATCGAAGCCGAATATGCCCCTTTTTCTTGGTAACCTAAGAATTAGTAAATCGATCTACTAATTGACGCGAATCCTAAAGATAGATCTATTGGGCCTAACGAACCCCATCCAAAGTACCGGATGCTTTAGTACTTCGAGTTGTTTTATCATGTTCGAAGGATTTCCGGAATGATAGGGGATATTCTTATATGCATCTTGTTAATGTCGGTTACTAGGTGTTCACCATATGAATGATTTTTATCTCTATGAATGGGATGTTTATTGAAATATGAAATATTTTGGTCTATTATTGTGATTTGATAATATATAGGTTAAACCTATAACTCACCAACATTTTTGTTGACGTTTTAAGCATGTTTTTTCTCAGGTGATTATTAAGAGCTTCCGCTGTTGCATACAAAAATAAGGACAAGATTTGGAGTCCATGCTTGTATGATATTGTGTAAAAACTGCATTCAAGAAACTTATTTTTGATGTAATATATTCTTATTGTTAACCATTATGTAATGGTCGTGTGTAAATGGTATATTTTAGATTATCATTATTTGATAATCTACGTAATGTTTTTTTTAAACCTTTATCAATAAAATAAAGGTTATGATTATTTTAAAAATGAATGCAGTCTTTGAAAAACGTCTCATATAGAGGTCAAAACCTCGCGACGAAATCAATTAATATGGAATATTTATAATCAATATGAACGGGACATTTCAGAATGTCCGCACAAGTCATGTATAACATGTTCGCCGTCCTCAAATCCGAGCAAGTAACCACCTATATCACACATAGGCACAAAATACACATAAATAACAATTCTCTAAAAGAGAATCCGACACTCACATCCCTTAGTTGAGGGATCTTACCTTGCTCGCTAAAACCCGCCCATTTAACACCTAATGGACACAAACCAATTACCACTTCGGGTGGTAATTCAAACCCGCTCCACAAAGTACAATTTAACACTTAACAAGAGCGTTTAACATCCATTTAACCAACTAACATGTTCTTATGAACATCTAAATCACCAACACACTTACAATCTAGTGATTAACACCCAAACCAATGACAAATACTTCCAAATTTGTCATCTAACCCTAAACCCACAATAATTGGGTTTACTTATACTAACAATACCTATAACCCCCAATTTCACAATAAATGGGGTTTATAACCCTAACTAGCTCAAACCCTAACCCCAAATCAAAATTAAAGTAATTAAATCAAATCTAGGGTTTACCTCAACTCCAAAACCGAGCTAGTAATAAGAAACACCAAGGAGAACCAAAACCTGCTTCCAATTTGGGCAAAAATCACTATCTTCATCATCTGTTCAAGCTTCCACTCTCTAGAACTCACTCTCTCTCTATAAGATAAGATGGGAGTGTTTGTGGATGTGAAAGTGATTCAAAAGTGGATCTAAAACTGATAATATGGCCACAGATCCGTCCTCAAGTGAAAAGACCAAAAAGCCCTTCATTTAACTCAAAAATAGAAAAAGCAAAAAACTGTCGCTGGCAGTGTGCGTGGCGCGCTCACCTAATGGTGCGCGGCGCATACAACGGTCTGAGCAGTTTCTGAAGTTCAGGGACTGATTCTGACAAATCCTGATTCTGATGTAAATTCTGAAAATGCATCAGTGTTAGGTAGACCTTTTGTGGCGCTTTCTGGAGCACACATTTTCTGAAACCTTCAGGAACATTTCCTGACGCACAAAATTCAGGGTGTTACAACTCTCCCCTACTTAGATTGGATCACGTCCTCGTGATCTGCACCGAATACTAGAAGTTAAGCACTTCCTCTTTGAACATTATCGCCTCCAAATACGGAGTCACATATGTAGTAATCACGTATCTGACGAAACACAATCAAGGCCGATATCCAATAACATCTTACGTAAATTCTAAGATCTCACCACACGCTAATAATTACTAGCGTGCACTACCGCAACGAGCGATATCTCATACACTCAAAGTCAAAATACGGAAAACACCATTATCCCTGCAAGTTCTCTAGACTAAAACTATCAACAAGCTACATCTATAACTACATCACCCGAAGCGATTTACTAGGTCCACTACGCCGTGAACCAAGTCTTGCACTAATCCCAATCGAGAAGGATTCATGTCGCGTCAAAACTCAGTACTTTCAATGGTCCATAACTGTACCACTCAACGATCGCACATCCGTTTATGCGCAAACATTTGTTTTCCACCCCAGAAAACCCGTGATTTCCAATTTTACAAGTCGATGCCAACGGGGCAATCGACACGCTCCTCCGACTAGTACTTCTTACAGTTACCACGACCGGGTTATTCTTCAACAAAGAAATTTCGGTAACCCGAAATAAGCACTTTAGAAGTACCACCTTTCCCACCGATCGATCCGCACACGACTATCCGTCACTGGATTAATCCAGGACGACAATAATACACCACGAATTAGCCGAAACACCAACACATTGTCATAGGGTTTCTCCTCTGAACTATACAATACGGCTTCCTAGTACAAGTACAGAAGCTATTCGTATACTAAAATCCCGTCAAAGGCGAATCATCATCCCGACAAATTCGCAATTCGCCACACATCCACAAAATATTCACCAAAGCGGGTGAATCCTCCTACTTAGACCGTCCACTTAGGATGGTTTTGACATTTCAATGCGACCAACGGGTCGCATCACTAGGGAACACACCCTTGCAAACAAACAACACTTGTGTGTCTCTATGTGAGACAATCAGAACTGACACTCTCGCCTCACAATCGTCCATTAAGTGGAATAATCCACTTGACAATTTTCACGATCACGTTTCTCGACAGGGAAAATACAGTATCCACCACAATATAGAAATTGTACCTATTCAACAATACGATCCAAGTTTCTTAGCAACCCATATTTTACATTCGAGAGCACCTGCAACAACAAGTTCACTATCTCATCTCCGTGAACTCCATCTTTGCACTTGATCTCGTACCTCACTTTGGTGCTACACGACCACCTTACATAAGAAGTCTTACACTTCACTTGATCTAGTACCACGGGAGCTTTCTCGGGAGGCCGTAAAAAAACTCCACCACATAGGATTTAGCTCCACATTCTTACCGCAAGGATGATAACATCCCGCGGAATTACCATTCCACACACACATGATCATTCTCATCACTAATCGTAAACACCGAATCACTGCAGATTCACTTTAGACTCTCAGAGCCGTCATACAAAACTACCAGAGATGTCGTACACGCGACGACTTCACACCTTCATACCACAAATCACAATCGACTGCCTTAATCGTTCGCAAAGCGAACTCCACCAAAGTCCCACTTACATCCCTATGCCTAAGCATACGTCACCCCGATAAATCAGTCGTGCATCTCGGTCGAGATTGCCAGAACTTCCACTCAACGAACCTTTTCCAACAATTTCTCACTCTCATGGAGAAGAGTGACCAATCCGGCACAATAATTGCATCGACCGCAATATCAACACTTCATCATAACCTTCGGTCTAACCGACCCTTAAGTCCACTACCGGCTCACCGGTCATCTTTACTCGTCTAACATTAAAACTTAAAAACAACAAGATTCGCTCATCCGTCACTTCCCAAGAAGTATTTACCGAAATGCTCTTAAACTTCGACTTTCATAACCGTCGAATTACAATCACTCGTCGATCACTATTGTAATCTAAACTGCTTCCAAGGGCATCTCACGGTCACCCTAAGCACAAAGTGATCACACCACTACCGGAGTTAAACATTACACTAGTAGGTATAAAGGGGCACCTGAAACAGTGTCATGCAGACTCCCACCACAATCTACCGAAATTTAGAAACTCGGTCTTTGGGTTTCATACACCCGATGTGTAGTGACTCGAACTTTTCCATGTTTATATATATTAAATGAAATTGTTATTTATATGATTAAGTGTTTCTAACATGTTAAGCAATCAAACTTGTTAAGACTTGATTAATTGAAATAGGTTTCATATAGACAATTGACCACTCAAGTTGACCGGTGATTCACGAACATTAAAACTCGTAAAAACAAGTAAAACTATCATTAAGTATATTAACAATGAACTACATATGTAAAAACAAGACTACTAACTTAAGGATTTTCAAACGAGGCATATATGTAACGATTATCGTTGTAACGACATTTAATTGTATATATATCATATTAAGATATATTAATACATTATAATATCATGATAATGTAATAATTTAACATCTCTTTAGATATAATAAACAATGGGTTAACAACATTTAACAAGATCGTTAACCTAAAGGTTTTAAAACAACACTTACATGTAACGACTAACTATGACTTAACGACTCAGTTAAAATGTATATACATGTAGTGTTTTAATATGTATTCATACACTTTTGAAAGACTTCAAGACACTTATCAAAGTACTTCTACTTAACAAAAATTCTTACAATTACATCCTCATTCATTTTCATCAACAATTCTACTCGTATGCACTCGTATTCGTACTAGTACAATACCCAGCTTCTAAATGTATTTACTATTGGTATATACACTCCAATGATCAGATCTTAGCAGCCCTTGTGAGTCACCTAACACATGTGGGAACCATCATTTAGCAACTAGCATGAAATATCTCATAAAATTACAAAAATATTAGTAATCATTCATGACTTATTTACAAGTAAACAAAATTACACATGCTTTATATCTAATCCATATACCAACGACCAAAAACACCTACAAACACTTTAATTCTTCAATTTTCTTTATCTAATTGATCTCTCTCAAGTTCTATCTTCAAATTCTAAGTGTTCTTCATAAATTCTATAAGTTCTAGTTTCATAAAATCAAGAATAATTCCAAGTTTGCTAGATTACTTCCAATCTTGTAAAGTGATCATCCAACCTCAAGAAATCTTTCTTATTTACAGTAATATATCTTTCTAATACAAGGTAATACTCATATTCAAACTTTGATTCAATTTCTATAACTATAACAATCTTATTTCGAGTGGAAATCTTACTTGAACTTGTTTTCGTGTCATGATTCTGCTTCAAGAACTTTCAAGCCATCCAAGGATCCTTTGAAGCTAGATCTATTTTTCTCATTTCTAGTAGGTTTACCTACTAAAATTAAGGTTGTAATGATATTCATAACATCATTCGATTCATACATATAAAACTATCTTATTCGAAGATTTAAACTTGTAATCACTAGAACATAGTTTAGTTAATTCTAAACTGGTTCGCAAATAAAGTTAATCCTTCTAACTTGACTTTTAAAATCAACTAAAAACATGTTCTATATCTATATGATATGCTAACTTAATGATTTAAAACCTGGAAACATGAAAAACACCGTAAAACCGGATATACGCCGTCGTAGTAACACCGCGGGCTGTTTTGGGTTAGTTAATTAAAAATTATGATAAACTTTGATTTAAAAGTTGTTCTTCTGGGAAAATGATTTTTCTTATAAACATGAAACTATATCCAAAAATCATGGTTAAACTCAAAGTGGAAGTATGTTTTCCAAAATGGTCATCTAGACGTCGTTCTTTCGACTAAAATGACTACCTTTACAAAAATGACTTGTAACCTGTATTTCCGACTATAAACTTATACTTTTTCTGTTTAGATTCATAAACTTAAGTTCAATATGAAACCATAGCAACTTGAAACACTCAAAACGGATTTAAAACGAAGAAGTTATAGGTAAAACAAGATTGGATAATTTTTCTTGTTGTAGCTACGTGAAAATTGGTAACAAATCTATATTAATCATATCCTAGCTAACTCATATTGTATTATACATGTACTCTAATATATTATGTAATCTTGGGATACCATAGACACGAATACAATGTTTTGACATATCATATCGACCCATCTATATATATATTTCGGAACAACCATAGGCACTCTATATGCAGTAATGTTGGAGTTAGCTATACAGGGTTGTGGTTGATTCCAAAATATTATATATACTTTGAATTGTGATTTAGCCTGAGGCTTGTATACACGAGGTAGTGGATTGATTCAAGATAATATATATTGCTTTATTTTCTGTACATCTAACTGTGGACAACTAGTTGTAGGTTACCAACGAGGACAGCTGACTTAATAAACTTAAAACAGCAAAATGTCTTAAAAATGTTGTAAATATATTTTGAGCATACTTTGATATATATGTACATATTTGTTATAGGTTCGTGAATCGACCAGTGGCCAAGTCTTACTTTCTGACGAAGTAAAAATCTGTGAAAGTGAGTTATAGTCCCACTTTTAAAATCTAATATTTTGGGATGAGAATACATGCAGTTTTATAAATGTTTTACAAAATAGACACAAGTAAATGAAACTACATTCTATGGCTGGATTATTAAATCGAATATGCCCCTTTTTAGTCTGGTAATCTAAGAATTAGGGAACAAACACCATAATTGATGCGAATCCTAAAGATAGATCTATTGGGCCCAACGAGCCCCATCCAAAGTACCGGATGCTTTAGTACTTCGAATTCATCATGTCCGAAGGGAGTCCTGGATTGATAGGGGATATTCTATATGCATCTTGTTAAGGTCGGTTACCAGGTGTTCACCATATGAATGATTTTAATCTCTATGTATGGGATGTATATTGAAATATGAAATCTTGAGGTCTATTATTACGATTTGATAAATATAGGTTAAACCTATAACTCACCAACATTTTTGTTGACGTTTAAAGCATGTTTATTCTCAGGTGATTATTAAGAGCTTCCGCTGTTGCATGCTATTATATGGACAAGATTTGGTGTCAGCATGCTTGTATAATATTGTTTAAAACTGCATTCGAGATTTATTTTGTTGTAACATATTAATATTTGTAAACCAATATGTATTGGTAGTGTGTAAGTGTGATATTTGTTAGATTATCATTTCTGGATAATCTAAGTGGTGTCTTATTAACCTTCTCAATAAAATAAAGGTTATGGTTTGTTTTAAAAACGAATGCAGTCTTTGAAAAACGTCTCATATAGAGGTCAAAACCTCCCAACGAAATCAATTAATATGGAACGTTTATAATCTATATGAACGGGACATTTCACGATGTCACCCATTTCTCCACAATAATGACCCGAAGTCATACCTACCCGAAAAACCTTACGGTTTATTGTCTTCTCGAAAGTTCCTAGCGATCACATGCTAGCCACAATTTCCACAAGGCCAAAACAATATAGCCTCACAAACCCTTTCATCTAACACCAAAGAGATGCTTGGAAACACCAAGTCTTACACCCTTCCGCACATCGGCACGACCACCACAATAAGGGATATTCCGTTAGGAATGTTACCCTATAATCCATAACACGCTTACACACTAACACAATCATCATCATACGGGTCCCACTCCCATGAGTTTAATGACCCCAAGACTCCCTATTCGCCAATTCCAAGGCGGCTCACAACTGGAATCCTTACACGATCCTCTAACCACACACTCTACCGAGTGCAACCCCAAACTGCAATCATTAGACTTGTCGTATTCCATTACGGAATTTAAGTCCTTGACGCACACACACACATACAATAATCGGTTATCCTAGTTACGATGGGTAACTACAACCAGTGACGATCTCAAATAATGCACCCACTACGTAGAGTGACTAATTATGCGCCGAACTCGTGAGTTGGATCACTCACTTAACTAACCGAATCCACCGTAACAATTTTTGACTCACAACAAATCAGATGTGACAACAAGCACATCACCCGAGACCACTATAACCTAGGAACAAATAAAAGATTCCTAACTCGTCTCGATTCTACCCCAACCATGCCACGTTTCCTTCGCTCGGTACTCGTCATGTCATGCTTGGTGTCAAGATACACGGTTGTAATAATGGTGATCAGTCACTATTACAATTGCGTACCTTACCATTTTCGCATGGTCACGCAAAGTACTTTACCCGGACTGACGCGACATTCACACAAAATAACACGCGATAACTGCTTGTACCCGAATGACCAAAGTCCTTACAGCGAACTTGATCACTGCAAACCGCCAAACATGCGAATCTCTCCAATAGATTCGTCCCTAGGACACCGCACCAAATAGATACATGTATATATACACCAATATACAATATAGTAATAAACGTACACAAGTACACCACAACAAGAAGTCAACCTACAACCTAGGTGACTATCACTGAAACAACGTCCAAGTTCGCCTACTTACATTAGACACTAGCTATCTAAGGCACTAATTTACACGCGAAATAAAGCCCCACATAATCACACCTTGGACATGCAGAAGTCTTAGTTAGTCACCTACTCTAAGGCACTAACAAATCTCAATCTGACCCGTATTCCAATAAGTCCACCAAATAATACGTAACTGTCAATAAGTCTAAGACTAGGCACCTATTCCAAGGTCACCTAATTCCCTTAGACTATGCTCTGATACCACTTGTAACAACCCAACCCGTTGTCCAACCAAAAATGCGGAAATATTTTTATTTTTTTATACAGATAGGGTGCGCGGCGCGCAACCCTCCTTGTGCGCGGCGCGTACAAGGCCATTCAGCTTCTGTCCGGATTTTTAGTTTTTGCATTAAAGATCTATCACTTCCCGACACTTTTAGGCGAAATGGTTTTCACAACATATTCTAATATGTAAAACTAACACGTATCAATAATAAAACAAGTTTTACGAACCCGGGCCCACATATGGCCGAAATACGAGTTTCGTACAAAATATAAGTTTCAACCGAATTACATTTAGACGAGTTAGGACTCTATATCCCAACCCGATACCATGAGCATAATCCCAGGGACTACCAAATCCCCAATCCGCGTCCGTATATCCAAAAGCTACCCCATCGAGCCCAAGCGCTCCTACGCAACTAGTCTAACAACTAGCTAGCCTCATAACACAATACCTGAAAAAGGTAAACAACGAGAGGGGTAAGCTAACGCTTAGTGAGTGCAACAATTATACATACGCATATATAACCCATCTATTTGCAACCGCACCCACCAAATACCTCATACAAAAATATAACTCAAAATAGCATGCCGTCGTACACATAATGCTAACAACTTGTACACCATCACAACACCACATTAGCATATACTCAACACAATATATATATATATATATATATATATATATATATATATATATATATATATATATATATATATATATGTATATATATATGTGTATATATATATATATATATCATGCTAAACAACATCCAACAACATAATATGGTTAACCATAACGCTATGGTGCTACCGGCACGTGGTTCACACCATACGCATTTGAATCTCACCCTTTATAGTGCTACCGGCTCGTGGTTCACACTTTGGTGCTACCGGCATGTGGTTCACGCCTCATTTTATAGTGCTATCGGCACGTGGTTCACACTTGATGCTACCGGCACGTGGTTCACATCCAAATTTTATAGTGCTATCGGCACGTGGTTCACACTTGATGCTACCGGCACGTGGTTTACATCCAAATTTTATAGTGCTACCGGCATGTGGTTCACACTTGATGCTACCGGCATGTGGTTCACATGATAATACTCGTCACATACATGTTATGGTACTACCGACACGTGGTTCATACCATAACATTAACAAATAAACACGCCATATACATGTACGCATAATTATTCCACTCACCTTGGAATGTCCACACAAGTCATGTATAACATGATCTCCGTCCTCAAATCCAAGCAAGTAACCACCTATATCACACATAGGCACAAAATACACATAAATAACAATTCTCTAAAAGAGAATCCGACACTCACATCCCTTAGTCGAGGGATCTCACCTTGCTCGCCAAAACGCGCCCATTTAACACCTAATGGACACAAACCAATTACCACTTCGGGTGGTAATTCTAACCGGCTCCACAAAGTACAATTTAACACTTAACAAAAGCATTTAACATCCATTTAACCAACTAACATGTTCTTATGAACATCTAAATCACCAACACACTTATAATCTAGTGATTAACACCCAAACTAATGACAAATACTTCCAAATTTGTCATCTAACCATAAACCCACAATAATTGGGTTTATTTATACTAACAATACCCATAACCCCCACTTTCACAAGAAATGAGGTTTATAACCATAACTAGCTCAAACCCTAACCCCAAATCAAAATAAAAATAATTAAATCGAATCTAGGGTTTACCTCAACTCCAAAACCGAGCTAGTAACAAGAAACACCAAGGAGAACCAAAACCCGATTCCAATTTGGGCAAAAATCACTATCTTCATCATCTATTCAAGCTTCCACTCTCTAGAACTCACTCTCTCTCTCTCTCTCTAAGATAAGATGGGAGTGTTTGTGGATGTGAAAGTGATCCAAATGTGAATCTAAAACTGATAGACCTTTTGTGGCGCTTTCTGGTGCACACATTTTCTGACACCTTCAAGAACATTTCCTGACGCACAAAATTCAGGGTGTTACACTTGTAATTAAATTTAATATAATACAATTTATTAATTATATCATATTTACTAATTATAATATATTGAATCTTTAATATTTAGTAATTACAATATATATATAATAATACTTATGTATTGAATATATATATATATATATATATATATATATATATATATATATAGATTCATTTTAATTACAAATTTATTATCTTATATATTATTTTTCATATTTAATTCTAATGATTAAATTATATTTTATAATCTCAAATCATTATATGTACTTACATTTATATATATATATGTACATATTTATTTACAAGCAATTATTCGTGAATCGTCGGGATTAGCCAAAGGTTATTGATTACATGAATATAGTTTTCAAAACTTTTGAGACTCCACATTACAAACTTAGCTTATCGTGTCGAAATCATTTAAAGATTTAAGTTTAAATTTGGTCGGAAATTTTTGGGCCGTCACAGTACCTACCCGTTAAAGAAATTTCGTCCCGAAATTTGATTGAGATCGGCTGACAATAAGTATGTTTTTATGACGAAAATGAGTTGATAAATAGAGTTTTATTACCATTGAGTAATAAGAATAAAATAATTTCGTGTATTCGAAGAGTACGAATGAAGCTATCACAAAAGAGTGAAATGAATAAATACAAGTTTGACTTAACCGGTGGCGTAGTCACGGGTGATCTCCGAAATTTAAGGGATTTAAAGAAAATTTTCGAAATCTAAAAGATTTGATTCTTCAGCAAATAAGGAAATTAAGATCTCTATAATTAAATACGGTGATCTGGCTCGATTACTCTGTCTGATATTTTCATTATAAATTAAACTTTTTCCGTTCCATTATTTTTATTTTCTCTTCCCGACTTTAAGTCAAGCAAATAATGGTTCAGAATTCGTAGGTATGGAGTTTCGAATGAACATGACTAATGTTCTAAGAGAGAGATTGTAATAGCACGATCTTGATTGGTTAAGTTACCAGAATTCAAGAGAAAAGGTAGAATTTATCAAGAAATTATGTTCTTGATATGTTTATATATTTAGATAGAATGTAAGAGTCGTGTAATATGGCACATGATGACGTTATGATCTTTGAATCATCACGTTCTATTAGAAACTCAACATGACTTACTGTAATATAATCAAGCTGATCAAGTGTCATTATATTATACTAACTCATGCTTCAATTCCCAACACTACTTTAAAAACATTCATATTTTAAATTCGAATTTTTTAGAATTTAGAAACTAAAACAGTTTCTTTTATGATATAACACTGATAGCGTGAAAAAATGAATAATTTCAGATAAGAATAGTTATGAAAATATTTTCAGAAATATCGAAGATATTTATAATGAAAGATACGATGATATCTTAGAATTTCTAATATCGATGGATGATGATGAAGATTTGTCCGTAAAGATTTTCGAGTTAGGAGTAAGGTATTCGTTAGTGATTTCAGCAAATACTGAATCATTTAGATTCTTTGAAGGTAGGTTTAGTCTTTGTGATTTGTCCACCGCCCCTTAATGGTTTGCTCAATTCGTTTTCCAGTACCAAATTTTCTCATCTTTTGAGCTTCTTCAGCCACTATTCTTTATCATCAAACTTTTGACTATTGCGGTCGTTTACAGTTTTTGTTGCTTTATTCAGCTTTTTCCAAAATTCGGAGAACTAGTTCACAGTTTCGAGTGTTTTCAGAAAATTCACATTCGAAGTACGTAAGCCTAGGAGATAGATGTTATATGTATATATATAACTGTTGATGTAGCAATGTTGCGAGACTCAAAATACTGATTGCTGATTTCTCAGTACTTGGTATGGCAGTTCTCTTTACAAGAAGCGGATGCGTATATGATAAGGTTTTAATGAACAAAAATAATGGTCCTTCAGAGAAACTTAAGTCAATGAGTAATGAAGTTGTTGGTAAGTTTACTGCTAATGTGGTGGAATATAAACGGTTCCCGGATAACGATGATGAAAAGCAAACTTATATATCAAGGTTATAATAAAGCTAATCTGAATGAAAGTCGAAGTTGTCTTGCTGGAGCTGTGACAAAATTTGCTACTTTGAAAGGGATTACCAAGTTATTTTTGGTAATAACAACGCCAAAGGAGCTATCACAGATACGTGTGAAACGTTTACTCAGTTTTCGAGAGTTTTTCAGGTGCATAACTATATGCATAAATCTTTTCTTCCGTAGATGAAGTGCGGTTGGCTTATCCTCTCGAGGTGTTTTCAAGAATCATGAAAGGTTTGAACGCAGATTGTAATCGTCAAGATACAAATGAGGTTTAAGATGAAATCAAGTGGCAAACTTGAAAAAAATGTTTAGTTTCATATGTTATAATCAATATTTTAATTCATTTTAATTGTCCAATGTTGGTAGTCCACAGTTAATAGTTCACAGTTAGTAGTTCCATAATTCATATGTAGTTTAATATATAATATTCGAATTTATTAATAAGTATCGCGACCCATTGTATACATGTCTCAGACTCGATCACAACTCAAAGTATATATATTATTGTAGAATCAACCTCAACCTAGTATAGCTAACTCGATCATTACCTCATATAGAGTGTCTATGGTTATTCTAAATAGTATATATAGATGCGTCGATATGATATGTCAAAACTTTGTATACGTGTCCCGATATTTAAAATGCGTAAATAACAGTATTTAAATGACGATAAATAAAGTGCGTAAAATAAATAATAGAAATAAAATGACGATAAATAAAGTGCGAGAATTAAATTTGTGATAAATAAATGTAATAAGGAATTAACAGTTAGCTAGGAACAGTTAACTAGGATTTTGTTAGCGTAGATTCTTAACAAAATTTTTCATAGTTAATTTGTTTGTTTCTAACAAATTTTATTTTGTCAAATGTTTTCTTTATTATGCCACTTGTTGAATTCTGATAGGTCAAAATCCAAATATGAAATTGAATGAAATTAGTTATTCTGCGGTGAACGAATTTGTATAGCTGTGGTTGTATGTAGGATAGTAAATGACTGTTGATTCAGATTTGAAGATTGTACAGTGTAACTTACAAATGTGAAAACTAAATATTCCTCGGGTATTACCTACCCGTTAAAATATTTTCACCATTAACAGTTTATACGAAAGAATTTTTAATTACAATCTTTATGAAAATATATATATACATATATATATTTTCTTCAGATGTAATCATGGATTTAATGAGTTAATATAATATTAATATCATTTGCTTTTCGGTTAGAACTAGAGTACATAATCTCTAAAACATTAGAGATTACATAATCATCATGTCGAACTAAGATAAATGATGTCATGTAGTACGAAGATAATCGATGTAGGACATCATGTAGTATGATGATTATGCTAGAGGTACAGACTGTGAGTTTGAAGCGTGTAGTGTTGAAGCTTGTGCTGCGGATGTTGTTGTTGGTGGTACTGGTGTTGCCGGTGCTTGTAGAGACCCGTCCTAATCAATCTGGACAAAGTCATCAACATTTGGTCCCATTGCGAGGTACTGTCCTAAATATGCCATGAACGACTCCATGTAATATCCTTAAAATGAGCAAATGCACAGCGGAAGATTTCTTTCATACCCGAGAATAAACATGCTTTAAAGTGTCAACCAAAAGGTTGGTGAGTTCATAGGTTTATCATAACAATCATTTCAATAATTTAAATAGACCACAAGATTTTCATTTTTCATTTCAAGGTACAGGTCTGCTCATTGCTATAAAATTCATTCATATGGATTGAACATCTGGTAACTGACATTAACAAGATGCATATAAGAATATCCCCATCATTTCGGGACATCCTTCGGACATGACAAAAAAACTCGAAGTACTAAAGCATCCGCTACAACGGATGGGGTTTGTTGGGCCCAATAGATCTATCTTTAGGATTCGCGTCAATTAGCAGACTGGTTTACTAATTCTTAGGTTACCAAGCAAAAAGGGGCATATTCGGCTTCGATCATTCAATCATAGAATGTAGTTTCAATTACTTGTGTCTATTTCGTAAAGCATTTATAAAACAGCGCATGTGTTCTCAGTCCCAAAAATATATATCGCAAAAGCATTTAAAAATGAAGCAAATGAAACTCACAATACGATATTTTGTAGTAAAAATATGCATATGACGAAACTGAACAATGCAAGTTGGCCTCGGATTCACGAACCTAGATAATTCATATATATATTAAAACATATAATCGTAATCGAACAAATTTATATATTATTATTAATGATGTAATTTATATATTTAATACTTTATAAGTTTTATTATTCATTTACATATTTTCATTTCATATATATAAATATTAATATAGTTAAGTTATGCGTATTAAATATACTTATATACAAATATCATTTATTTGTTAAATTAATGATAATACCAAAATAATGATAATAAATAATTAGATTTAATAATGATGTTGAAAATAATAATTTTGGAAAATAAAATTTGTCATTTTATTTGTAGTAATATTGATAGTGATAATAATAATATTAATAAGGTAATAATAATAAGAATAAAAATGTAAATTTTAATAAAAAGATAATCTTAATAATCGTGATAATAATAATACTTATTTTCATGATAATTCTAATAGTTTTAATAATAATACTTTTAATGATAATGATGATAAAATAATGTTTATATAAAATCGCGTCGATGATAATAATACTATTAGTACTGATAATAATACTAACTTTAATGATAATAATAACAAATTGGATTATTTTCATAATGATACTATAATACCAATAATAATAATAATGATAATAATAGTACTCATATAGATGATAAAATTAATAATAATAACAATAATAATAATAATAATAATAATAATAATAATAATAATAATAATAATAATAATAATAATAATAATAATAATAATAATAATGATAATGATAATGATAATGATAATGATAATGATAATGATAATGATAATGATAATGATAACTACCTTTAAAAGCTTTTCCCAAAAAAAATACCCTAGACCAGGCTTGAACCTGAGACCTCCCGCTCAAACACCCACACCCTTAACCATTCTTCTGTCTTGTTTCTTTCTGTGTAAATACCTAGCTTATATCTATATAATCTGTATCTTTATAACTTGGCCCAGTTTGAAAGTCCAATAACAAAATACCACGGCCCAATAACGAATAGCCCAACAATTTACTCAGGCCTGATTTAAATGTCCAGCTTAATCAGTTTGAAAAGGAGATAACGAGTGGGTCTTCGATTCAACTTATAAACATTCAACTAAAACATAATCATCTAAAATCATCATCTTATTTTTTCTGATTCATCATTTTCTTTCATCCTATCCCCATGTCATCATTTTTATCATCCTAATAACTATTATTACTTTATAAAAAGTATTACAAAATGTCATTCTTTTTTTGTGACCCATTATGGTCTGCCATAATGTTCCACTTTGTTCCACACTATTATATTATATATATTCAAGTTGCCAAAACCCAATTAAATATATGGTGCAGCTTCAATCATTTTTTCTTTTTGTAAGTTTCATGAACCAAACAAAAGCACCATTCTCTTATTTCCTTGCGTCGAACATAGATAAAGGAAACAACAACAAACAGCTACAACAGTGACGGTTTGAATCAGAAAACAGATACATCAACAGTAGTATCGAGTGGAAGTTGTAAGTGGTGATGTCGGTGGTGGTTTGCAAATGGGAAGAAAAAAGTAAAAGAAAACAGAAATGAGCAGTGAGTAGTAGCAGTTGTTCACGATGAATGATTAGGGGTTGTATGGTGTTTGGACAGGAGATAGAGAGAGATATCGAAGATGTTGGTTGTGATGGTGATCACAGTGTTTCAAGGTGGTGGTTTAGTTGAGGGTGATAGTAGAAGACGATAATGTTTGGGTTGGTGAAGTGAGTCTGTCGTGGGTGGAATCAATCGTTGTAATCAATGGTTTCATCTCAACTTTCACTTTAAAACTCGAATGGAACCAGTGGTAATACATATGATTTCAAATAATTGGAATAACCGAAACAATGAGCATAACTTTCAATTGGGTGCATTGGTGTTGCAGAATCAAAACAGAAACAGAAGCATTACAATAGTACATCACGAAGTAGTTGAAGGTTGCAGCTTTAAACGTAAGTGGTGTTATCTATGGTTTATATAGGGTGTCTATTCGAAAATAGTAAACAGCAAACATAGGATAGTTTTAAGCAGATGTTCAAGGGTGTTGGTTGTGGTGGTTCTCGGACATAAACAGAAACATGGAAGCTTCTTTGGTTGAGGGTGGCATGGTGATTCAAGATGGCCACGATGGTGGAGTTCGATGGTTTTAGTGGTGAGATTGTCGACAATTGGAAGTAGAAACAAGTTGATGGGTTCGTTGCACAAAACCGTTAAACGGAGAAGAAGAATATAATGATGATGGTGATGGTGGTTTTGTGGTTATCGCATTTGAGGATGGCGTTGATTGTTGGCCAAGATGGTGTTCAATGGGTTAGAGATAGAAAAGAATGAAGAAAGAAAAATATAAAGATGTGTGGTACCAAGTTTCTACTTTGTTGTATGGTGTTTTAACTTCATTATCATTTAATAACGTTCAATAAAATAAGACATATAAATGTGAGTTGTGAAGAGGAGTACAACATATAGATAGATACATATATAATTATATATTATAAAGTTAATCTAATAATTAATTATAATAATAATATAATAATAATAATAATAATTTACATTCATTCAATGAATGAAACTTTTGCAAATTAGAAACAGTAAACAATGATCAATTAGGCATAGTGAAGCAGGTTTATTCTACCGACACTCTTTACGGAATATTATAACGTAGTTAATTGCTAAACAGTTAATACATAAAAGTGTTCCGAAAAATCTCATGTTTTTAGATTAAGTACATTTAATTATATCGCTCATTAACTGTTTGAAACCTAATAAAAAAGGTTCATCTAATATTAGTTTTTATTTTCAAGTAACGTGTACAGAGTATTAAAACTCCACTCATCAAGGTAAAAATATTTTTTTTATAACTCTAAATTTTACATAACATAATTAAGGTCCAACGTTAGGTTTTATATTACCTTGAGTTCGTTTTTAACCGGTTTAATATACATCGAATGACAAATGTGTGCTACTGATGATTATAAAATGAATTCAAAACTATATATACTTATTCAATATACTAAATTTATATATATATATATATATATATATATATATATATATATATATATATATATATATATATATAGATATATTTTATATAATATTTATTTTATTTTAATTTTATTTTATTTTACATAGTTAGTTTCTAACAATTACATCATAAATTATATTTTAGAAAATATATATATATATATATATATATATATATATATATATATATATATATATATATATATATATATATATACAATTAGTGGTTCGTGAATCGTCAGCAATGGTCGAAGTTACATGAATGTATGAAACAGTTCAAAATTTTTGAGACTCAACCTAACATATTTTTCTTATCGTGTCAAAAATATTAATTCGTATCGAGAGTTTGGTTTAAAATTAATCGAAATTTTCCGGGTCGTCACAGTACCTACCCGTTAAAGAAATTTCGTCCCAAAATTTGAATGTGGTCGTCATGGCTAACAATAAAAATGTTTTCCTAACGAATATCAGTTTATAAATAGAGTTTTATCATCATTGAGTAATATGAATAAGACAATTCGATTACTCGAAGAGTACGAATGAAGCTATCACTAAATAGTGAAATGAGAAAGACAAGTTTCATCATAACTTTTGACTAGTCATGGTTGAATTTTTCTGGATTCAATGGAATTTCAAGAATATCTTCGTTATCTATATAAGATTTGATTCGTCAGTAATTAAGGAAATTAAGATCACTTTAATTAAACGCACTCATCTGCCTCGATTGCTTTGTCGGATATTTCCATTATAAATTTACCTCTTCCATTTCATTATTCTCACCATTCTTATACTTTCTTCCTTAATCCATACTTCTAGATATTGTAAAAATGCTTAATCCAGTACTGATCCTTGTACTTCTTCTGACAATCGCTTCTGTCTTCCTCCTTTATAATCTTCCACTGGAGGAATCTGTATACTTCTACTATTACATTGGGGTTATAGTGTTTTTCATTCTCCCGTGTATTTATGTTGCTATCCGCATTTATATACACGGTTTGTAATTTATGTGTGTGTGATCAGCGTTCCCAACCCTCCATACTTTATTATCAAACTTTTGGCTGTTTAAACCATCTACAATTTTGCTGTTTCCTCTGCATTTAATTTTATCATATCTGAATCATCAGTTATCAATCCAAGGTGGTTTTAAGAGAATTGTGTTTTTAGATGATTAAACGCTGATGGTAATCATCAAGATACAAGGATGTTTAAGTTGAAGTCAAGTGGCAAACTTGAGGAATTATTTACTGTAGTAGGTGTAACTTATTAACAATATTTTAAGTCAAAAATGTTGTAATTAATATTTTCTACTCTTTTAATACTTTTAAATTGTCCAAAGTTAGTAGTCAAATGTCCAGTGGTTCAATATATAATTTAATTAATCAAGGTTATATTATATTGTCTCAGGATTAACCAATACTAGTATATTATGACAGTATATAAATGACGATATTTAAAGCGCATAAAATAAATAATAGTATTTAAATGACGATAAATAAAATTGCTAGTATTAAAATTGTGATAATTAAATTGACAGTAATAAAATGTAATAAGAAAATAGTCATAACAGGTATAGGAACAGTTAGCTAGGATTTGGTTAGTATAGATTTAAAATTTACATAGTTAATTAATTGGTTACTAATCAATTTTATTTTTTCATTATTTTCTTCATTATGCCACTTGTCAAATCTTGACTTAGATTCTGATCGGTCAAAATCCGAATATGAAATTGAATTTGAATGAAAATAGTTGTTCTTTGGTGAACGGATACGTATATGTGCGGATTTGAGCAGTATTGTTAATGACTGCTGTATCTGAATTGAAGAATGTACAGTGTAACTTATTAATGTGAAATCTAAATATTCCTTGGGTATTACCTACCCGTTAAAATATTTTCACCATTAACAGTTTGTACAAAAAAAATTTTAATTACAATCTTTATGAAAAAAAT